>NW_027325376.1:25617919-26217919 GCF_036924035.1 Leuresthes tenuis | reverse complement strand
GGCTTGGTGGACTGAATGCTGCCAACTCAATTGCTTGGTTTGCATGTGAGGGAGGTACTCTGTTTGGTAGGAAGGAGGGATTGGGTAGGAGAGTAACCCCCGACCCATCCGGATACCAACACATACACATCACTGATCAGGCGTGGAGTTCACCCTGGGGCTGCACGATTATGACCACAATCATAATCACGATTATTCTGATCAATATTAAAATCACGTTTATTAATCACGATCATTCATCATGTCTGGAAAAACATATATTTTTATTGTACCGTTTATAAACAAACAATGTGCCAACAATTTTTTGTGAAAAATTCAACTTTAAATTAGAATAAATGATAAATAATGCGGCCCTGTGATGGACTGGCGACCTGTCCAGGGTGTACCCCGCCTTTCGCCCAGTGACTGCTGGGATAGGCTCCAGCCCACCCGCTACCCGACTGACGGATTGACGGTATAGGAAATGGATGGATAAATAATGCAAAATAAAAACAAAAACCCAATAATTAAAATTTTTAAAGTGCTAACTGTATTGATCGGACACGTGTCTTTTGTCAAACAAAAAGATATCGCTGTTTTTTCTGCATGTCTTTGGGAGGTAGATGGATAGGGTACTGCCTGGTGCAGGGTTGCTGTAATGGTTGTCTGGGTTGGCGCTGGACACGGACAGGGATTTTGTGAATTAACATTAGCTTTGGCCTTCATGCATTCCTCATATTTAGGTTTGTGATGTTTTTGTTCAGGTGGTAGAACAAATTAGTGGTGTTACTCTGCGGGGTAGACACTACTTTGTTACATTCTTTGCAAGCAACTTGTTCTTGTTTAACATCACTTGCCCTGAATCCTAAACACGTCCAGACAATGGATGTCGCCCCGTTTCGAGGAACAAGCTACTGTATTCTTCTCGGCTTTCGACATGACTTGCTCTCATCAGTCTTACTCATAGACTGTCTAACTATCTGCCGCTGCAGGCTGTCTTACACTGTGCACTTGTTATTTAGGCAGCTTAATGAAGCCTTAACCATGGTTTTGCCCCCTGGTGGTTGGTAGACTACTGGTTGAGAACATGTGTGGTTAGATATGCAGGCAGCAGAGCTCACATTTTGAATGTAAATATCGTTGACAATCAGGTTATTTTAATTGTGGTCACCAAAATCGTGATCATGATCAAAATACGATTAATTGTGCAGCCCTAGTTCACCCACTCGCTTTGCTGATGTGATTGCCAGCAGAAATGTGGTCTTTGCAGACAGCCACCTGAGTTATTCCTCTCTTATGGGTTCAAAAAGGGGCCGACACACTGACCTCAAAACCAATGTCAAGTCCCATGATGGTACCACAGTGACCCTCTGTGCGCCCCTCAAGAACTGACTAACCAGATAGTGTGATCCCACTGTCTGGTTGTTCACTCTGGCATTTCCTGCCGAAATGACCGCCGGATATACCTTTAAGGTTGATGCACTGCGTCCAATAATGACTGCAGTAAACACAGAATGATGGCCACTGAGCAGTTCTCAGGCACCTAACCCTGTGTCTGGCACCACTCGGAGAAAATCTTCCACCAATTAGCATAGAGTGACCTAGTGGAGGGAGCCATGGAACTTAACACCGTGTGGATCACTGACTGGTCACAGGATACCAGGAGTGGGTCCTGGCTCTCAATGGTCAGACCCAAAGCTGAAGGCGATCTGGATTCGGATGCCATACGCGTCCCCAATCTGAGAGAGAAGGTCTGGTCTCCTTGGGAGGCGCCATGGTTCCCCCTGGGGTAGTTTCAGCAGCACTGGAAACCATGGTCGCCCTGGCCAGTTGGGCACCACCGGTAGCGGTCTGTCGCCCTTCTGTCGCACTCTTTCCAGTGTCACACGAATGATCGGAATTGGAGGAAAGGCATATAGAAGGCGGGGTGGCCAAGCATGTGCCAAGGCATCCTGTCCCAGAGGGCTGGTCCCCCTCATCAGTGAGTACCAAAGGGGACAATATGTGGATGCTTCTGAGGCAAAAACATCCACCTCTGCTCTGCCATATTTGCTCCAAATCATCTCCACCACCTCTGGGTGGAGTCTCCAGTCGCCCTGTGGCAGCCTTTGGCGGGAGAGAACATCCGCCACCTTGTTCTGTAGACCTGGGAGGTGTATGGCCCTGAGGCTCAGGAAGTGGGGAAATGCCCACGTAAGGAGCTGCTTTGACATCTGCAGCCCCTGCTTGGACCTGGTGCCACCCTGATGATTTATGTGGTACACTGCTGAGGTGCTGTCTGTGCGGACATATTGCCCTGAGCTCGAGCACATTTATATGTTCACACCTGTGCTGTGTGCTCCATCTGCCCTTGATGGTCCTGTGCTGCCAAACAGCATCCCAACCTAACAGAGAGGCATCTGTCTCCACCACCTCTCGGCGGGCAGGGATTACTCCTAGGGGAACCCCTCTGGCTAGATACCCCCTTCTCCTCCAAGGACTCAGGGCTTGACAGCAAAGACTGGATACCCTGACGTTCCTGCCCCTGTGCCACTTAGGATCCAAGTGAAGTGTGTTGACCCAGATTTGAAGGGGCCATAAGGAAAGGAGACCCAGGGGAATCACCATGGATGCTGCCGTCAGCATACCCAGCAGCCCGAGAAACAGGCCGTACCTCAACACTCTGCCTGTCTGGAAGCAACTTATGAGTTGCAAAATATTCTCCACTCTTTTCTGAGAAAAAAAAATCTCTCATCGACAATGAGTCGAGTCATGACCAGGTAATCTACCTTCTGACTGGGTGTAAGACTGCTCTTGGAGTAATTGACTGTGATGCCCAACTGGTTCACATGTCCAAGGAGCCAAGCAGTGTCTCTAACTACCTGCTCTGCAGTTGTGGAAACAATTAGCCAATCGTCCAGATATGGCAAGATCGTCAAGCCTCTGGCTTGTATGGGAGCAAGGGCCGCTGCCACACACCCCGTAAATATGCGAGGGGCAAGTGAGAGACCAAACGGCATCACCTTGAATTGGTAAGCCCGGCCTTGAAAGGCAAATCTCAAGAACTGCCTGTAGTGTGGATCAATAGGCACAAGAAAATAGGCATCTTTGAGATCTATTGATACAAACCAGGCCCCCTGTGCACTAACTGGAGAACGTCTGCCATCTGCAACATTCGGAATGGCCGGACCTTCAAAAACCTGTTCAGCCCCCGCAAGTCCAGGATCGGGCAGAACCCGCCATCCTTCTTCAAAATCAAAAAATACACTAAATAAAACCCATTGAGCCATGTATGCCACTCGATAGGCTCAATGGCATCTTTGTCTAAGAGAGTTTCCAGTTCCCTGCTGAGGGCGAGGGATTTTGCGGAATATTTGACCACAGACATTCTGATCCCGCAGAAAGTTGGTGGCCGGCTTCGGAACTGCAGTGAGTATCCCTTGAATATCGTGGATACCATCCAAGGGTTCGTGGTCTCCCTCTCCCAGTAGCTGATGTCCTGCTGAGAGAAGCGCCTGACACCGGCCCTTTGAGCTTCAGGTCTGACCCACTGGGGGCTGGTCCTCTTGGCACCTGAAAAAATGGCTGGGGGGGAGCCCGCCGTCGCTGATCATAATGCTCCAAATAGTGAGAGGACCTCAGCTCAACTGTGCACCTGGGCGAGCAGGTGGATGAGAGCGGCTGGGACCAAATGGTAAAAAGTCCCTTCTGCCTTGGGGCCTGAGCCCCAAGCCCCGACGCAGACCTGCAAACCGCTGCCTGGCTTGGTCCACTTGGGCACTGCGCTCTAGTGCCTGCTGAGCAGCTGGCCCAAACATGTGACCTGGAACCACTGGAAGAGAACGGAGAGTACGGCGACACCCTTCAGACAGAGAGGACTGCGCAAGCCAGACTTGGCGGCGTGCCAATGTCACCGTTGACAACCTTCCCAGCTCCCTAGACATGAATGCAAAAGTCTGAAGGGATGCATCACTGAGGGTCTGACCAGATTCCTGCAGGATCTGAGACAGGCCCAGGATAAGGTGGGAAAAGGAATTACCAATACGGCCCATGTGTGCCGCTATATTATAAGTCCTAACAAGGAGATCATCGATCAGCCGGCACTGAGGACGGGGACAACGGGCTTCAGGCCTAAGAACCTCATTGGGTGAGACTATCAAAGAGGCAATGGTAGGATCGACTGGGGCCATACGATCCAACCCATAGCTACCTGCCTCCTGCATGGCCGCCAAATTCCTGCAATCACTGGTGTGATGAGACAATAATTTTTTATCTGCCCAGCAGTGCTGGAGCTCTTCAATATAGGGTTTCGAAGGAGGAACCAAGAAAGCTGCAGGCTGCGGTGTCTGCCTAAAAAAGGCACTCGAAGGAGCTGCTGTGACGGGAAGGTCATCCAGCCCTAGGTGTGCTAAAGCCATTCGAATTGCTGGTTTCATTGTGGCATGGCCAGCTTCTGATCCACGCAATGGACCATCAGACCCTTGAGACAAATTGTCAGAGGCTCGAGAAACCAAGTCTTTATCCTCGTCCTGTCCACCCCCCTCATCATCAAACAAACTGCAGGAAGCTGCGGTTGACAGCACATCAATATCACGACAAGGTGAGGCCCTTGTGGCGGAGTCACCACTGGGAGCTGATCCCCTATCATCAGGCTGCAGATTGAGCAGAAGCTCCTTAATCTGAGCAAACTCAGATGAGAGAGTGCCCACTTTGCAAGCCAAAGTGTCCACCTTCCTAGTTTTCTTAGGAGGTCCCTGTGAGGCTGTACTGTGTCTGCGTCCTCGTCCCCTAGGTGCTGCCGGGTCGGTGCTCCCGCTAGCGGGTAGCAGCGCAGTATCCCCTTCCATCTCTGCCAGTCTAGCCCTTCTGACCGACAGTGGCATAAACGTACAGTTCAAGCATGGGTTGTCAGACACACCTGTCCTCAGGTGTTCAACCCCGAGAGGCCTTCCGGAGGCAAGGAAATGGGCTTTGATCTTGTGTGCCTTTTGGCCTTTTGTTTGTACTAATTATTTTTCCAAAGTCATGTAAATATGTTTATTGTATTCCCCTATGCAATTGCAATGTTTCCACCCATTCAAACTCATACTAGCATTCGCCCACTCTGGTCTCTCCCTCACCCCAACAGTGCATGCTATTTTTCCGGCAGCCTTTCTGTTCTGCACTGAACTCCGTCAGAGTTGTTGGAACCTGTGGCATAAACAACATTATTGCTTACTCTGGATATCCCTTATTTGGGTTAAAGGGATCAGAAAATGCAGTTTATGTGACATAATCTTATTCCGAGTCAGGTCTTAATCAGATTAACATCAGAATATTGCTGTGCATGTAAACGTAGCCAGAGTCAAACTAAGGTTGGAAATAGAGTGGCTGACAAGTAAGTCTGATGTCAGAATACATAACTACTGCTAATTAGATGGATGAGGTTCTTCAGTATAAATATCCTCCTTTAACAACAACCCATAATTACTGGCATAACCACTGAAATATTAATCATGTCTTAGTTACTGTTAACAGTTATCTCAGGAGACTCAATTAGTGTTTTGCAGATGTCTTAGGTAACATTTGCTTAAAAAAAAGATAAAAAGGAAGACCTCAGTATGTTTATGTCAAAATAGAATAGTATAGGTTCTATTACTAGAACCTAGTAATATAATTCTATTACTAGAACCTATACTGGTTCAGGGTTGAAACAGGGTTGGCAATCAACTGTAATTGCTGGCTGATACATTGTGCTTTCTGACTCTCGCAAACTGAAGGAATGTGTCAGCTGGGACTCAGCGTGTTTGAAACTCAGTGACAAGATGTTCTCTATGCACACCCGAGGCTCCGCTCTACCCATTCAAACAACCTGACTGAGAATGGCAACAAAGAGTCAGACCAAAGAAATGTCAGGCATGAAGACATATGGTTCTTATTTTTGGCTTTCTATTAACTTGATTTTCATGTTATGTCATCACATTCAAACATCCATTCCAGTAAGAAAATAACAAAATCAGGACAGGATAAGGAAAAGAGAAAGAGATGGAGGCAACAAGCTGTCTTTCTGGGCAAAGATTCAACCTAAAGGGCTCGTCCAAAGATCAGGTCTGATATCATCTGCTATTTGGAGTTAGAATCACAAATTCTTAACACCACTCTGAGGAGTGCACACACACACTGAGGATTCCATCCTTTAAAATGTGACCAGTGAACAAACAGCCATGTGGAGTCAGCAGTATCACTTATACACACACAGGTAAGGAAGCTTGCAAACATACATGCACATTATCTCATATAAACCTCACACACTCTGTGCTATCTGAAGGAGATGAAAGGATTATACAGCCCCCTGCAACTGAAACATTCAGGCAGCCAGCACACCTGTGTGTTGCTACAGTCATGCTAAGAAATTCTGACCAACAGTGAAAGACCTCTACAGAATCTACAACTGTGTTTTACAGGTCACTCAGTAGAAAGGTATATAAAATTAAAAGTATCAACGATTCTCACTCTGGGCTGTGTAATTGCATTTAAAAGGAAATGTAAAACATGTATTTACGGAATTGGTCATATCTTACACAAGCAAGCGCACCAACTCGCACACACACAAGCTTGCAGAAGCTATCCTTATAAGGAAGTTGCACTGACTTCTATTCATTATGTACAGTCTTACCCTAACCTTAATCATCACCAGTGTATGCGTAACCTTAAACTTATTCTAACTTCAGTTCACATCTAAGCTCTAACGATGACCAGAACACGTTAATTATGTTCAGTCTCATTCAGATGAGTCTACAATCCTCATAGAGACTACAGGTCCCAGCAAGGTCAGAGAGTAATGTCAGGGTCAAGTTCAAAGATTCCACCAAAGAGTTCCTCATGAAGTAACAAAAACAAGAGCGTGTGGATGGTGCGAAAGTGTGCTGTGATGCAAATAGCTCTCAGAGGGATATCCAAACATCACTTTAACTGTTAACAGTTCAGCAGCTGCTACTGCATAACCTTAGACTGCGGCAACCTGCAGAACCAGATTGTACATGGACGAGCCTGAATTGATTTAACAGGGTTGGAAAAAGGCAACAAACACGCGGCAAAAAAACAACCCTCCAAGAACAAGGACAGCTTCCAACAGCATGTAGGAAGGATGTGAGAAGGAGGGATACACACAAAGGAGCGGGGTTGTTGGGATAAGTGATCCCTTTGCACAAAATGTTATGAAGGGGTTTTACAGCGATAGCTTTTTAGAGTAAATTTTCCTTCTGCAGCATCATGGCAAAAAAGACTGAAAGTTAATGTGAAGTTGTATGTAGAATCGGCTGTAGGGTTGCCCTCAGCAGACTAAAAATGTCATCACTCTGAAGATCCAGTTCTTTGTCTCTCAGTCTACTTAGTTTACTGTATGAGACTGCAGACACTTACTGCAGTTTCATTCTTGGAATTAAAATCAACAACACTTCTTAAAATTAAATTAAAAAAAAAACATAATCAGTCAAAATCAGAACTGGCAGGTCAGACTTATGAAAAACATCAACAAACTGCATCATAATGCCCCGATTTTTAGAATGGAAATGAGTGACTCTCTCACTCTAACTCTTAAAGCAGCTTACTACTATTAACCGTAAAATATGTGAAACAATAAGATGAGCAAAACTAGATAAATAGTTCAGTACAATAAATAAATCAAACCAAAATAATAAGAAAAAAAAACACTACAACCATGGACATAAGACTGTTCCCAAATGTATCATAAAGGGAAATTGGTAGAACAGACAAAGTGAAGGTCCTCTAATATATACAGCTCATTTGGGATATCTTGAGACTGGTGACATTGGAGAAGGAGACTATGAGCAGAGGGTCAGAGGGAAGGAGGAGAAGGAGGGCAGATTGAAAGAATAGATATGAAGAGGGATGAGTAGAGTCAGGATGAGGTGATGGATTACGGAAAAGGAGTGTGGACAGATGGATGGGTGAATGGATGGAAGAGGGAAAGGGAGGGTAGGGTCGATAAAACCAGATTAACACAACTGGATGTGTATATTAGATATAAGACTGTTCGGATCATTAGAAAGGGGGGCTGAGATGTGGCCCTGCTCCTTAACCAAAGTTAACATGTTGACTTAGTTTTGGTTCTGCATATATGCAGATTTCCTGCTCGAGAGAAACCCAGTCTGCTCTGACTGGTCACCTCGGTGGCCTGATCCTGCACTACCTACTATTCTGCATTTTGCCAAGATTATGCTTGCCACATTGGTCACTGGGGAAACAAGGTGTGATGCAAGCACTGTGCCATAACCGTTAATAGCAGCATTTGAGGCACTATAGACTCACCACAGTCTCTATCCTAAACAGCGGATGTTGCTGCTGAGAAAATGGAGAAAAGCACTGAATGCACAAAATGGAGCTCAGGAGGCCACCCACTATCACCTCAGCCCCAGTGGCCAGATCAGGCACAACAAACCATTCTACAATATGCAGACTTCTCCCAAAAGACAATAAGATTCATCTTGTTAACATCTGAGACATTTGGCCTCAACCCAAAGGTTAATGACTGAGTTACTCCATGTCATCTTCATTGGAACTGAACCTTCAACAAAACCCCAGCCTCTTCAGTACCACTAAATGTTACTCTAATTTCTCTTCAGAATTTTCTATCAGGTAATTAGAGCTCCGGACTGAGTAAGGAAATGCAAAGCCAGAGCAAAGCATCAAATGAATCTATGCCAATCCCCCTCCCTACAGTGTTTGCTGGTTAATGCAGCCAAAGACAACAGATTCCACTTCAAGTGCAAGCAGAAATTAACAAGAGATCTACAGTAATGACGTTTAATGTTAGAGAATACATTCAATGTACTTTTCTTTAACAGTTCTCCAAAGGCGAAGGCTCATTCAGTCACACCCAGGCTTTCTCTGGGTTTAAATGTTTCCCCTCAGATGACATCATGGAAAATGTATTCTAACATACTGTTGTTGAGTCCAAATGAAAGAATTTGGATGGGCCTTGTGCAACTGAAAGTCATCACATTTCCACATTCCTCTCACATAAAAAATAAGCTTGTAACCTCAGATCATTAACTGCAACTGTGCTCATGAATAGAGTAAGAAAACATTTAAGATAAATTTAAGATAACTGTGACGCCTAAATCTTAATGGCTAAAACCGTACATTCCATGCTTTCCCAAAGTTAATCAAAATCAATGTTAAAACCATGTTATGGGCATACTGGTGGCATATGAGAGCTAAACATAAATCCATCAGTCTGTCATACCTCAAGAAATAACTAAAGTAAACTAAAAAAAACTCTTTACAAAAAAATCCAAACAAGGAAAAAAATGAATAAATTAAACTGTTCAAATTTTGATTTACAGAACATTCAATCTGAATAATCAAGTGATGTTCAATGCCCAATGTAAGAAGCTTAAATATTGACTTATTACAATAAAATCACAATTATCGTCATCATCTCTTCTATCATCTGAAAATATCAACCTGTAAATTGCCACGACTCTTAGAGAAAATCTGAAACATTCATGACCAATTCGCTGGGGCAACCGAACCATAAAAATCCACCCCAAGCAGTTCAAAGCAAGGTTGTGTCATCTTGCTTTTCGTTGCCTAAAACACTGGATCCAGTCAAACTGACATTTTTGGTTGTATTCCTCACTAACCTGGATTTATCTTGGCTGCAAAAAATAAGAGCTGGTTGATTTCTCGAAATGCTAGAAAAGCAGCTTCTATTTTATAGAACAATGAAGCATAGAAAACACTGAACAACTCTTAATGTTACAACAAGAAACTGAATTCTAATTTTACCAATGTACCAATTTCTTTTATAATTCTTTAAAAGTACACTGCTTTGGAAATTATTGAGATTGAAATTATTCAACAGAGTTCAGAGTTTGCATCACAGCAGAACCACGTGAAGGTTGCCTTTTTCTAAACCCTTACATTTTCTTCCCTGTCACATGACATATGCCACCTCTTAATTACTGCTCAGATCGCTCATAATTACACACTCACACAACACAAGGTGCACGTTTCTCTATTCGCATTCTGCTAAACAAACAGTATGGGTGGTGTAAGGTTCAGTTTCTTGCCCAACATGCTGACACAGACTGGCGAAGGTGGTGTTTGAACTTTGGGATTGGTAGAAGATAATTTAATTTCCTGAGCTACAGACTTCTAACACATATAAACAAGACAGGTCTATACTGTGGATTTGATTCTATCAATGTGGTGCTTATTTGTGCAATTCACATGCCCTGCTTGTCCTCAATTATACAACAGGTACTAAAATAGACCCACTTTATGAACCACCCCAGGTGGCGTAGCATTGGCATGCTACCAATGTGACACATGCTCACAGCCCAGTGCCTAGAAGGCTATCGTACAGTCTCTCTGAAATGCTGTGAGGGACTGCAGATTCCTGCCCAAGAGTGAGTCACTGGGCAGCTGCAGAGAACACAAGGTAGTGAAGGTGCCTCCACCTCAAAATGTGGAGGTTAAATGAAAGACAAGAACCAAAACCCCTTGTTTCAGTAACTCCTTTAACCATGGTTCTAATCTGGTGAACTCTGGATAGAATATATAACCTCAAGAGCAAAGTGTTGTGTATTTTGGGTTATAAGAGGACCCATAGCTGACATGCATCTGGTGCATGATGGGTATCCTTTGCTATATTGTTGTTGTCAGAATAGCCTTGTGGTGGTACGTTATGCTGCCGTCAATAAATCTTAAATATTATGTTGTGGTCCAAGAAATCATTGTTATATTGAGTAATAGAACGGTGAAAGATATAACACAAAGTGGCAACAAGGACGACTGGACCGACGCTGCAGTCTGCGACGGAGGAGTGTTTTGTGCCGTTTGTTTTTCCTGCCGATGCCTTGCGCTGACCAGGTGTTACTGGGTGCTCACACCAAAAGCATCTTGAAAGCGGCCATGCTCGCTCAGTGTGCTCACAACCCGCTGCCAAAGCGGCCTTAGAGGCTGGGCATTCAAATAACAGGCACATACAAAAATCCATCTATACATCCGTTCCTGCAATAATAAGTTTCTCCTCCATGGTTTTCCTCTCGCTCTGCCCTTTTCTTCCCTCGGAATCCAGATCGGCTGTGTCGCGTCACTGCTCATTTGCATAAAGTTGAGCCTCTCTCAACTTTCAAAACTCACGACGCTCAGGAAGCTCACGACACTCAGGAAGCTCATGAAGCTCACAACTTGCCGCTCACAGCGCCGGCCGTTCATTGACGCAAGTTTACATTGAAAATGAATGGCAGCTGGCCGCCTCGGCCGCTCAAGACGCTTTTGGTGTGAGCGCCCGGTTAGTCGCTGCCAGGGAGTGGGTGTGTCGGCATGTGTGCTGCGGTGGATGCTGCAGTCTTCAGCTAAGCGGAAAGGAGTGAGCAGCAGAAAACAACAAGGACAAAAAACACTGTGAGTAACGCCGGAAAAGGAACGACGTTACGGAAAGGAACAGTTTGTTTTAACCAGGAGCAAGAAAATGGCAGGAGTTATTGGCTCAATCGGTCCCTTTGACGAAAGTGCGGAGCAATGGAGCTCCTATACAGAGCGTTTTGGACATTTTGTTGCGGCTAATGGAATAAAAGATAAACTGGTACCCATTTTTTTGGGTGTGAAAGGCCAAAAGACTTTTAGCCTGCTATGTAGCCTTGTACAACCAGCAAAGCCAGGCAGTAAAACGTTTGCAGAAATTGTGGACACACTGACCAAACATTTTTCATCCAAGCCCCTGGTGATCTTTGAAAGATTCGAGTTGTCACGTTCTATGTTTTGATTACCTTGTTTTCAGGTCTTTTATCATGCTTTCAGGTTCTTTGTTATGTTTCTTGTCATGTTTTTTCCCCAGTTACTTAGCTTCACTCAAGTCACCTGTTTTCTGTTTCACAGCTGCACCTCGTCACCAATCACAGTATATAGTTTACAGGTTTCCCTCACTCATTGCGAAATCCTCACTTAACCTTGCATGATCTCGCCACGTGCGTTTCGTCAGGTTATGCCTCATAGCCACAGTTTCTTCATAGTCTTGTTAATCATAGTCTTGCATTTTGTTAATCATAGTCATAGTCTTGTTTATCCGCCATAGTCTTGTCTTGCTTTGTTTTTTCACAGTTGAAGCATTTTTGATAACCGGCTCAGCCGCGACCTTTGTTCTGCCTTGTGCGTTTTTGTTAATAAAACCAAGTTTACTTTTTGGAAGTCTGCATCTGGGTCCCCCTTCCTGCACCATCGTTACTGACACAGGTTTCACAAAAGAAACCAAGAAGAGGATGAGTCTGTCGCCATGTTTGTTGCATCATTATGGAAATTGGCTGAACACTGTGAATTTAAAGATACTTTAAATGACACATTAAGAGACAGGCTGGTGTGTAGATTAAGAAATGAAGCTGCACAGAAGAAATTCCTCACAGAAAGTGACTTGGCTCTGGATAAGGCCACAAATATCAGTGTGACAATGGAAATGGCTTCAAAAGAAGCTCATGCTTTGCATGCTACAGGCAGAGTACACAAACTGGACAGTGGTAAAACAAATGCACAAGGACCATGTTTTCACTGTGGCAAGTTAGGACACCTTGCTAATGATTGCTGGTGCAAGGAAATGGACTGCAACAACTGGGGGAAAAAAGGCCATGTTGCACGGCATGCAGGAACAAGAAGAGCAAGGACAAAGGCTCAATGTCTGGAAATAAAAGAGACAGCAAAATTCCAGTCATCTGTTTAACTACCGTAACAGTCCACATGCAACCATAAAGACATCTCCTGCCAACCTGATGGTCAAGAGAGATCTACGCACGACCTCTGATCTTTTGAAACCCTCAGCAGTGAAGGACACTGTGCAAAAACAACATAAGAAACAAATTATGTACAGGGGTCAACAAGTTGTCACTCTGATTCCAGCGCTGCCATACTTTACATGTGACCATTAATAAATACTTTCCAATGAAAGAATTGGGCTAACAAAGTGTTCGCAGAACAGAGTTTTCTGCTCCGGTGAATTTGTGCTGGTCCGGAACTACTTATAATAGGACCCGTAGCTGACATGCATCTGGTGCATGATGGGTATCCTTTGCTATATTGTTGTTGTCAGAATAGCCTTGTGGTGGTACTTTATGCTGCCGTCAATAAATCTTAAATATTGCGTCGTGGTTCGAGAAATCATTGTTATATTTAGTAATAGAACGGTGAAAGATATAACACAAAGGTTCATATTATGAGTTCAAGTTCAGTTTAAATCCATTAGATAACATTCTTGTTTTTTGTGGGTCTGTAGAGGAATATAAGCCAGTTGAAAAGGTGCAATATAAGTGTGGATCAATTTATCTCTTATGGCATCACATCACTTTAAAGTTTCTGTAGAGCAAAAATCATGAGTAGAAAAGGAAGTTAAAGATGTCAATGTAGCAAAGAAGAATTCTATATTACAACCCAGGACAAAGTTTTAGTGCAGCTGATGAAACAAATACATTTCAGCTTTAACCAGCCAGTATACCAGCAGTCCTATGTGTTACAACAGTAACCATAACGACTCAGTATTCCTCCTGTAGCACAGACATGGTGGACCAGAGCTTCTTCTGCTGCAGCCAACGTTGGTCTGTCAAAGTCAGCACTCTGTACAACACATACAGCACAGCCATCACAGCGGTGGAGTCAAGTGATATCATAAACCAAACCGTCATGGCCAAAACTTGAGATTTCAAAATGGGAGACCAACCAAAAGGTGGAATCATGATGGCCATGTCCAACTTTCAGTATTCTATGCGAGGAACACTCATGCTCCTTTCATCAATCGGTTTTCACTAATTCTGATTTTCATCTTTTAATGGCAAAAGTTCAGAAACACTACTATTTTTCCCCCATACTTTCTTTACATTTTTCCAAACTTAACCAAATCTGGATAGTACTGAAAACTGATTACATGCTCCTCCACACTTTCCAAAACTATGTAGGAACCTACAATTAGACTTTATAAGTAACCAGCAAAAGTAGATCAATTTTCATCCTCATCATGTACATCAAAATCAAATTTCATGACTTCATGACTCTGTTTAGTTGTTAGTACTGTTAGATTATCTGACTTTGTCTTTATGGATATACGTATGTGTTGTGTTTGTTGAACAGATAATCGAAGATAATCTAACAGTGGATGGATAAATATACCAAAGGATGATTAGATCGAGAAACAGCTCGAGGAGCATGCTGTAACCAATTAAGTTAATCAGCACCAGGAAATTTACATGACTGGTTATCAACAGAGTACCTTAGAGAGGCAGAGTCTCTCAAAAGTAAAGATGGGCAGAGATTAAGCAATCTACAAAACAACTGTATCTCCACATTGTGGAGCGATTTCAGAATATAGTTCCTCAATGTAAAAATGTGAAGATTTAAAATATTCCATCATCTACAGCGAACCTGATTAAATCTCTGCGCACAAGGGACACAGCCAAAAATCAATATTGGATCATCTTGATCTTTGGGCCATCAGGCAGCACTGCATTAAAAACAGATATCACTGCATGGGCTCTGGAACACTTCAAGAAATCTGTGAACACAGTTCATCGTGCCATCCGCATGTTAAAGCTCTATCATGCAAAGAAGAAGCCATATGTGAACACTATCTGGAAACGCCAAAGCTCATTCAAAATGGACTGAGATAAAGCGGAATACTGTTCTGTGGTCATAGGAATCAAAGTTAGACATTTTTTGGGATATAATGGAAGCCACGGAACCCAGGACTGTTGTGCAGCTAGAATACTATATAGAACAAGAACAGGACAACATTTCTCTACCAAAGGTCCAGTAAATGGTCTTCTCAGTTCTAAGACATTTACAGACAGGATGCTACACAGTGCAAAACATGTCCCTTTTCTAACTTTTTTGAGACATGTTGCTGCCATCAAATTCAAGATGAGATTTTTCAACAGTTTGTAAGTTTTCTATGCTCTATTGTGATAGAAATATTAGTTTTTGAGATTTGCTAATCATTGCATTCTTATTTATTATGATTTCACACAGCTTCCCAACATGCTTGGGATTGGACTTGGAAGGTCCAAAAGGAGAAAAAAACTAAAGGAAAGTCATAGAATGATGGTCTTCATCCCCATGGGAAAAAAAGTATGAACTTGTTCCATGTATTTTCACCTGGAACAAATTAGTGGACCAAGCAATATCTTAGTTCATATAAGCTAAAAGCATGGCAGAAAGTAAAATTCTGGCCCGTTAATGCCCGATATGAATCAGCTCAGTTTCAGATAACAAAGTCAGCTTCTGGCAGGAAATGTAAGTGACAAGCAGCACAAACAGCATTAGGAACTTCTTCTATATCGTTCAAGCTACGTGAAAAAGTAATGAAATAGGTAGCTTTTAACCAGTTCATATAAAAAAATGTTCGCACAATAATTTCCTCTAGATTTAAGAGCGCAAGTAAAGAAATAGCTGTATTTAAGAATGCATAACATTTTAAAAACCACAAATAACAGTGCTCAGTTTGATCAAAAATCTAAATCCCATATCATTGTTTTTACTTTTAGCTGCCTAAAAACCTAAAAAGTCTCATCTATGAGTATCCCTCAAGACAACAAGGCTGACTTTCAATCCATTTTCCTTTCCCTCTTCAGTCTGTTGCAGCATATGTGTGGGATTCTGAGTGAGGCGGGAGGAGGAACGAAGGCTGAATGGCTGAGTCTGTTGGGGCTGGTGGGCAGAGTGATGAATGGGATTTTACAGAAATCTGCTGATTTCTGTATGCCACAGTTCATGGGTGAACTGCTATGAGCCACAAACAAAATGACGCATCTTGACTAAAACAACCACATATATGACTTTGTGATTTAATAACAGGCCTGTTTTATGGCATTGTATCACTTTTAGTAAATTGTTTGATCTTTCAATGATGTGAATGCAGCACAGCACACTATACCTCCCTGCTGGGACCCCGCTGGTATAATAACCTGCCTGGAGAAGGTGATATACAACAAAACATGGAAATCTAAGTACTATGAAATATCCAACATGAAAATCGAGAAAAAAGGAGAGCAAAAAGAGGAGGAAGCATCATGGAGGGATAAGCTCCTGAGTGACTTGTACCACTGACAAACTAAAGAGGAAGACTTCTCAGACAGTCTAGCCATAGCAGCGGGTTTAAGATGAGGGCAGGCAGGCACGGCATACATGGACTGCCATAACCAAGTAGTGGTAATAGTGTACAGGAACATCTGTTGGAAGTTGGGAGTTCTATGGGTTGGAAGTTCCAAAGTCAAAGTGGGAAATCCATCCAAAGGTAGTGGGGGATGACAGAGGTGAGATCCTGTGAGACTTCCAGATTCAGACTGATAAGCAGGTGATGACTAACCAACATTGTGGTGGTCGACAAACTACAGAAGAAGGCACCAGTGATAGATGTAGCAGGTGTGCACAATTAAGAAACACAAAAAGTGGAACCTGATTAAAGTAAGTGTACTCTTAATTTAATAGTCATACTAGATACTATTTTCAAAAGTACTTTATTTGGGTAACAACAACAAAGCAGCTACTATGCTACATAGTCAGGGTTTTTCCTGCATAGAGAATTTGGTGGCAAATATTGTTTCTTTTGCACCCAAACACGTCAAGTTCCTTTGAAAAAGTTAATGTTACATGCTAAATAAATTCATATTACCAGTATTAGTTAACAATATCAGTTTTGCAGGTATGGCGAAACGTAAGATGAGCAAATCTTTTACAAAACGAGTGCGAGAAGAGGAGAGACAAGACAAGTGAAGGAGTGTAGACACCAGTGGCGGCTAGCCCATAAGGGGCGCCACCCTCCCTGATAAGAGGAGGAGAAATGTAAAATATATTTTTACAAATTCAGTTAAAAATGTCAGTTTACACACTAGTGTGTGCCTAAATGCAATATGAATTATATATACTACATTTCCCCTCTACTGACATTCATTCACCAGTGAATTCCTACAGACAGACTTGTATCTGTGTCTGACAGATGTATTGTCACATCAGACTAGACTAGACACTGAAGAAAGGCAGCTAAAACGCAATAATTCGTGTTATTGATGAGATGTGGTAAATTTGTCAGATACGAAAGCAATAGGAGTTTAAATGTACTAAAGTTAGGACAGAGCTCCTGTTACCTGGGAGTAAAGATGTGATAGTTAGTAAGGTGGTTAAACCCAACCAAGGGGAGGAAATGGAATCCAAGAATGGCAGCTCAGGAGGCAGAAGCAACTCTTAGACATACAGAGCTTGTGGGTAATGTTCAAATAGGCCGGAGAGGCTTGGAGCTTGGCCCAGGCAAACCGGTGTGGAGTAGAGCAGGTCCCAGGAAAAACAGAAAGCTAGTTGTTGAGCAGGTTCGTAGACAGGAGGAAATGTTAAGGGGTGCAAAGGCAGTGGCTCAGGCTAAGCAGGGACAGTGGTTGAATTGGGAAGGTGTAGAAAGATAAAAAGCTTTGTTGGAAAGAGCTGTGAAGTATGGAGGAAAAGAGTATTAGATTTTTGATAGGGGCAACATATGATGTATTGCCAACTCCCCAAAACCTAAAACTCTGGGTAAATGGAGACCCGCTATGTTCGTTATGTTCAGGTACTGCAACTCTAAGGCATATTTTGTCAGGCTGTAAGGTTAGTCTGTCACAAGGCCAGTATACGTGGTGACATAACCAAGTATTAGGGCGTCCCTGTCTATCTTCAAGAAGCTCTTGAAAACCCAGCTCTTCAGAGAGCATCTCCTATCCAAGCACTTACCTTGTACTTCCCTACCCCCTCTATCTCTACTCTGTCACCTCTGACATAGTCAGACTAGTGGGTTCCTTCTATGTAGTTTATTGTTAGCTTTTATATAGCTTGTTAAATCTTCATTTGTAAGTCGCTTTGGATAAAACCGTCTGCTAAATACATAAACATAAGTATTAGGAAGCTTAGCTGCAGGTATTGAAGATAAACGAAGGCAGGTAAATTTAGGAGGGTCTGAGGAGAAGAGAGTGGCAATTCAGTTTGTTCAAGAGGGGGAGAAAGTTAATGAGACAATGAGAAGGCAAGGCAGCTTAGGGGATGCTTGTGATTGGGAGATGCAGGTAGATTTAGGAGGAAAGCTTGTTGGTCCCCAGGAAAAAGCCTCTATAAATCTAAGGCTTGGTATAGTTTTGTGGTCCAGGAGTAGAATGAGATTCTATTTCATAGAGCTGACTGTTCCTTGGGAGGACTCAGTAGTAGAAGCATATGAAAGGAAAAAGGTTAGGTATGTGGAGTTAGGGGCAGAAGCAGAGCAGCGAGGATGGAAAGTTAGGGTATGTCCAGTGGAAGTAGGATGTCAAGGATTTGTTGCAAAGTCTGTTGTCTCATTGTTGAGGGAGCTGGGTGTAAGTGGATAGAGTGTGAGGAAAATAGTGAAGGAAATGTCAGATGAGGCAGTAAGGGCCAATAAGTGGATTTGGATTAGAAGAAGCAATAGTCGCTGGGGAGTGAGGCCATCTGTCAGGAGTGACACTTAGGGTAAACAGACTCTTGGAAAAAGCAAGGAAAAATTCCAGGATACATTTAAATGGAGGGTGTGGCCCATGTGAGCCTTTTGAAACCAGGCGGCCATTTTAAGGTAAGTTGGCCTGTATGGCCTTGTTTCTGCTGGCATTTTTAGTGACTGTAGGACTGTTTAGGTGAGTTTGTCTGCTGAATCTGCTTGTGGCTTGTCCTGCCTCCACCTCTGGCACCCTCTTTATTTTCATTACCCCCTACTTGAACCAGGGTTTAAATCCCATTCCTACTTATCTTTACCTCTTCTATTTCTACCCCCTACCTGAACCAGGGTTTGTATCCCCACCCCGCTATGACTGGTGTACAGTTGGTGAGAGGCTGGGGTAGCTTGTGGTTGTGGAAAAAAAATGGTTGCTGTGGTGTGAGGAGCAGTGATGGCTGGCATTAGGGGAGTGACTCTGGGACGCCAGTGATCATTGTCGAGCCTCCTGGAGGTGTTGTGGGCCCAACTAGGAAAGGAAAGGAGGTTCCGACCTGATGACCCCAATGACATGTTGGTCAGTACTGCACACTGGTCTATATAGGGATTATAGGGAATTATTCACTGAGTCAGAGATTATTCACAAGTTTCTTGTGTTTACTTTGAATAGGTCAGAGCTGAAATCAAAAGTGGGTCTCAATTGTTTATTTCAATTTTTTGTCCAATTTCATCTTTCATCTGGGCAATGAAAATATTTCCCTTTGCTTTTTCCTCTGAAAACTAAAAACTCAAACATCTTCCCCATCAATCTATATTGCTCACTGACCTGTCGTTGATCTGCTGTACTGATGAGCATCACATTAACATGCTTTAATTGATTACAACTGAAGTGCTACCTTCTTCTCCCTCCTCTGTTAACTCTCTCTCTCTCAGATTCACACTGTGAATATTGTCACAGCCTGATTTTTTTCTGTCACAGGCTGACCTTGGTTTAGACAGAACAAATGAGTGGCAGATGTCCTCCTCAACAGGGGTGGAGCTGGTGGCAAGCTGTGTACTCACCCCCTCTTACTATCCATCTTCACTAGCCTGACATTACTTCCAATGTTAATAAAACACACTTTCATGAGTGTCCTAAAGGCTGCCTTAGCTGCAAACAGGAACTCACTTCTGTGTCTTTCATGGAGCTCCTGAAGTGAAACTAAGGAAAGAAGCTCATTTGTTCTTAACGGCAGCACTGTATAGTGGACGTCCAGGCAAGACTTCCTGACAAGATCATGAGTTCATAATAGAAATGTACATGAGAGGTTAAAGCACCTTTTTTGCAGGGACGTTATGTGGCTATTGAATTTTTCAAACTATTCTGGTTATGTAAATTTGAATTAAAAAAAATCTCAATATTAGGGTTTTATGTATCTGGATATAATTTTAAAAAAAAAAATGAACTAGTCCTTATCGGGTCTTAAAATTAGGTAAAAACAGCCTCAGATGAATAACAACTCATGATATTTTACACTGTCATTATTTCACAATACCAGACCAACATGCAGTAGCAGAGTGTGAAAAACTAAGTCCACCCACGACTCAGCAGCTTGTAGAACCAACTTTAGCAGTAATTACTTAAAGTGATTGTTTCATGTTGTATGGGCCCACTCTTCAGCTCATTGAGGTTTGCAGCATTGGTTTCTGCACAGCTCTCTTAAGGTCCCACCACAGCATTTCAGTCAGGCTGAGGTCTGGCCTCTGCTGCTGTGTTTGGGATCTTTGTCCTGTTGATGAGCCAGTTTCAGCCCAGCTTTAGCTGTGGGACAGATGGACTCTAGAATACTTTGGTATCCAGAGGAGTTCATGGTGGACTCAATGACTGCAAGGTGCCCAGGTCCTGTGGCTGCAGAACAAGCCCAGATCATCAGCCCTCCACCACCGTACTTGACAGCTGGTATGAGGTGTTTGTGCTGATATGCTGTGTTTGGTTTCCTCCAAACGTGCTGCTGTGCATTATGACCAAACATCTCCACTTTGGTCTGGTCTGTCCAAAGGACATTGTTCCAGAAGTCTTGTGCTTTGTTTAGATGCAGCTTTGTAAACCTAAGCTGTGCTGCCATGTTCTTTTTAGAGAGAAGAGGCTTTCTCCTGCAGCCCTTCCAAACAAGCCATCCTTGTTCAGTCTTTTTCTAACTGTGCTGTCATGAACTTTAACCTTTAACATGCTAACTGAGGCCTGTAGAGTCTGAGATGTAGCTCTTGGCTTTTTCACCTTGGGGTGAACTTGCTGGGACGTCCACTCCTGGGAAGATTGACAGCTGTCCTGAGTGTTTTCCACTTGTGAATAATCTTTATCTCGGTAGAATGATGGACTCCGGATAGTTTGGAAATGTCCTTATAACCCTTCCCAGATTGATGTGCAGCAACAATAGCTTCTCTAAGATCATTGCTGATGTCTTTCCTCCTTGGCATCGTGTTAACACACACCTGAATGCTGCAGAGCAGCAAACTGACAGAACCTGTTTTTATAGAGGTGCTCACACTGGATGATGATGAAGTGTGTTTAATTGGCAGCCCCTGGCTGCTACTTACCATCTTAATTCACATAAGAAGCAGTAAGGGTGGACTTTTTTTTCCCCGGGCTACATGTCAAAGAGTCCTTGGGCAAGACACTGAACCCCACGTTGCCTCCCAGTGTATCACTGGGGTATGAATGTGTATGAATGATTAGAAAAAGCACGTAGTTAAGTAGTTAAGACGTGCTGTATGAATGTGTGTGAGTGGGGTGAATGCGGCATGTAGTGAAGCGCTTTGAGTGGTCAGTTAGACTAGAAAAGCGCTATACCAGTACAAGTCCATTTACCATTCTGCACTTTGGCTCAGTTTTTGTTAAATAAATAAATAAGGACACACTATGTAATTACATGTATTGTTGTACATCTGAGTTGTATTGAGCTGATTTTAAGACCTGGTAAAGGTAATTTTTTTTTATCATGTTCTTAAATGTAAAGCCTTGGAATCCAAAGAGGGTTAGGTTTCTTTTCTGATGATTGTTAAGAATAATTAAAAGATTGTGATTTTTAAAACAATTGTCAGGTCTTTCATCTCACATTAGGTAAGCACTACAAGAAAACTTAACTGTTAATGAATCCAAAGGGTCAGCATCTAGTGACTTGAAATGTTTGCGTCTTGACTCTGCCGTGCCCTGAGGAAACAATATCATTTGAGAAAAAAAGACACCCACAGAAAACGCTTTATTTTAAGACTTATAATTGATGATACAGTAATATAGTGTAACTCCCTTTACTGATACCATAAATCAAATGTCAGCCTCTTCAGAAAAAAGAAATGTTAACTCTTGCTGAAAATGACTGTCACATCCACATGTTCATAACAGTGCAATGTTTTCCAATGGTAATTTGGAGTTTGTACAGGAAATACTGTAACAGTGGTTTAATGGAAAACACTGGCTAATAGACATCAGGCATAAAAAGACTGACTGTTCCAATCCACAGCTCTGCCTCCATCTTTCATATTTCAACTTAAGCTATAGATTTGGTATGAAACTGAAAATGTATTAGATGTTTAAGATTAGTCAAAGACACTGATTAAACATTTGCATTTAGCCCAGATTTCACCAAGCTGGGCAATATGAAAGACAACTGCCTATGTAGGAGTTTCACTTTTATAGAGCTTCTGACAACCTACTGAGCAACACCACACTATTCCTGACTCTGGAGAACATTCCACATGTGAAGTACTCAAAGCTGTCATTTCTAAGTCGTACAAAATTGCTACAATTTTTCTACATTTATGTATTCTACTGTCCCCTTTATGATGTTTCATGAGCATACTGTTTGCAGAATTCAACCAGAATAGTTCCCTATTTATAACCTTTTCTCTGAAACATTAAATTGATTAAATTACGTCTTTGCGTAGACAACCCTTCATCCACCAGTGAAATATAAATTTGGACAAAAATCTTCATATTAACTAAAATAGACTCTCTTTCAACTTACAGCTGAATAAAATAATTGTGTTTTTTTTTACTCGATGAAGTTATAATCCCACATTTGCCAACAAAAAGTGTTTGAAAGACTTCTTGGACATCCAGACAGCAAATCCAACTCAAGGTTGAAATCCTGGTTTGTGTTCTCTCTTTTTAACATGATTTACAGACTTCAGTTGTGCATCTCACATATTTGCATTTGTTTACGTAATAATAAGGACTACACTGATTCAAACTAGTCTAAGTAGAAAGATTCACGGCTAAATGAGTGTTAGGAGTAGACTGCACGTTGAAATCACATCTACTGCTCACTGGGAGAATATTTCCCTAATTCAAAGACAGGTGTTTTTGTCCAAATGAGTTTCAAATACCACTCTACAGCTCCATGCACTTGTCCAAATGTGACCCCTTCATAGTCCAACAAGGCCAAGATGGCAATGGACAAATGCCAAAGTTGAGGTTTCAAAACGGTGATTCACAACCCAAACAACGTGCATCAGAGCAGCGACATCTCTTGTTTTAGGCCTGTGTTGGAAACTCAGCTAGCTCAGTCCCCATTCCAGGGACTGTTTATTCCAGGGAATAAAAAACTCCAAACTCCGGCCCTCGAGCACTGGACTTTGACATCCCTGGTTTATTCAGTCCTGTGTCCCTACTGACTACATACAAAACTAAAAATCCTTAGGTGGCAAACTCTGTAATGTGTCATCAAAGCTTCACTGGCTGGTCAAACATGGAGGACTGGGCACTTTCTTTTTTGGACTCTTCTCTTCTCTCCTCGTTTGCTTTTGGTTAAAAGGCCAATGCAATTTTTTTTTCTTCAACCCAACAAAAAGATTTGATTGTTCTCAGCTGGTTCACGAAAGACAATTGTCCTTGCCCCCAACATTTTGTCATTTTATGTGCTGTTGGTATGACCGCAGACCATTATTCTATAACATGCATCTGGCACTCTGCATTCCTGTTTCTCCCACTGTGCACACATTAGGAATCAGAGTCCTTGCACTGGAAACACAGATACCACTGTGCACCTGTTGTGAAGTCATCCGCTCTCAGCAGGCTGTAAAAGATTTCACCTGACAAAATCCACAAGTCATGCAACACCTAAAAGATGATGGCCTCTGGCCTCTTTTTGTTTATCTTTGACTGTCAGAATCAAGTCGATTTTTCTACATAGGACTGAATCATAAAAACACTGATTTGAGAGAAATAGATACAGTTAATATTTTTCTACATAAATAGAATAGAATAGATTCATTAAAATGCACAAAATCCCAGGACCAGACTAAACAGCACAGGTGGACTTCATGGCTCTCCATTGATCTGGACCACAAGTGTCACATGTAAGGAAACGCCTATCCTGCCTCAGCCTGCTGAGTCTTTAGAGGACAAACATTTCAGTAGAACTGACAGTGGCGACCCTACGTCACCAAACTCCATTGAGAATCTGTCACGTTAATGGTTTCTACCACTCAAGCGAGCACACGCACATGACAAGAGGTGACTCAGACGCTTACAAATGTCTTATAGTGACCTGTTAAATTCTGTTTATATTAAGCTAACGAAGTACAATAATTTACTATAGAATATTAATTATTATACCTCGCCACACTGCCTCTCAGTGTCAACCAGCGGTCATTTTAGTAAAAACCTGACTGTTTAAAACATCAGTTTTGAATTAGGTTGTCATTGCAAAATAAACTCAGTCACATTATAAAAAGCATGCCGAGTTTAAGAGTCGGTTCTGATGAGTCAGACAACAATCGTAATAATGCTCCATAAAGCGTGCATTTGCAGAATGTACAGCAAGTCTTAAATTAACACGTTTTCAAATTAAGTTTGGTATGTCATTTTCCAGCGTGAATTGAGCAAGACGTGTACAGCGTTACCTGTCTGGGGGTTGCTGGGTCGTCATTCCCGTCGGGTGAGGGTGTCCCTCCTTCGAGCGATGCTGGAGTGACCGGAGAAGAAGCCATGATCGCCCCGCCTCGTCAATCACTCCTTAACTGCTCCTGGTGACACTCTCCGCGGTGCCCTCCAGCATTCAGCCACGCTGTTCGCCGTTTACCTTGCGAGAAGAGCGGCAGCAGCAACGGTTTCCTGTCCGAGCAAACTGTCTCTCTGTCCGGCTACACAATGGTGCCACTGTACCTCCTCCGGCCGCTCCTCGTATGGTCGTGGTCTGGTAGTCCAGTCCAAGCAGATGACGTTTTCCCGGGGTCTCTCACTCACCATTTCATACACACTTCACACACTCTCCTTCTGTGTCACACTCTTAGACTCTCTGTTCTTGAAAAGGTAACATCCAATACTGTACCTTGGGACAGGACCTAACTACCAAGTGGATTCTTATTTATCAAGACAAGTCTCTCCCTTTTACTCCCGCATCTGTGCGTGTTGCCCTTCCTGCTCTTGCATGCACACTTTTCTAGTAGGTCTGTTTTCTCTTTGCATCTTCACATCCTTGTTTTCTGAGATGGAATGACGCCCCTGAAGTGAATACTTCGTCTAACATAGGCAATGTGATCAATAAGCAGTTTAATCGTAGCTTGATTTTTGCCATATTTACTTGATGCTTCACTTTTAAGATCACAATAGACCACATTTATATACTGTCCACACTGTCAGAGCTCACACATTTCAAGCAGAAAATACTGTGTATTTAAATTGCAGGTGTGCTTCATGGAGGCATGACAGCGCACTCCTTTCCTTTTAGAGTTACAGCTTATGATACAATAGCAATATTTGATAGCTGGTTAAAAAAAATTCTGCTAATACTTAATGCTAAACTGTTCAAACACAGATCAAAATTGAATGTGAAGACTTGTGTGCAAAGCCACAATTTTACTGAAAAAGTAGAAACATGGCTTAGTATCACAAGTGCAACAAGAAAACAGCAATCCATCATGTTTACACCTGCCCGTGCACAGGGATGAGGGGGTTGGTTGCCTGGCAATTAGGAGTAATGGTGACAAGAGGGAGAAGATACTCTCACCCAGGTGATTTGTAACAGGGGATGATGGGGAGGAAGTGTGGTGCTTCAATGAAAAAGGGACAGAGATGGAAACTAGTTAAAGATAGTGAGGTTGATCCTATGGTTGTCCTCAGAACAAATGTAATACAGGAGATGGGCTTCTTCATACTTAATTTTAACACTTGCACCAAAAGTAGCATGTTTAAACAGATTTTTCAAACCCAGGTACACTTGCTAAAACAAGTCATTTAAAACCTCTCCCACTGCATTTAAGACTGGAATTATTATCTGTGCTGTCAGAGCTAAAACTTACTATTCGCTACATCTCCCAGATGACAGATGTGCCACTTCAACAACATGAAGATATGGCTTTACATTGTGTTGTATCTTTTTTGATAGAGCTAGTTTACTGCTTTTCCCTGGACTGCAGACATCAGCCTCACACAGAGGGACACAGAGCAAGGTTCTAGCTGTGTTGACAATGGGTTAAAAAACAGAAAGAAAGAGACAAAGGATTTGGTTAATCTCGTGTCTTTTTTTTTTCCAAAGGTTGCTGTCACTTTCAGGGTCTGTGTGTGAGAAAATAGCATTGATAGACATGTTTCTATCACCAAAAGGGAGCTGTGGCCATTTCTGTTCCCCTGACATCAATGAAATCACCTTGGTGCTGTGTTCCCAATAATGTCAAGTCGAGCTGAGCTGGAGCAGATTAAAACCCACATCTTACGGAGTCATTTGACATGGGACTGATTGCTGCTCAAACATTTTCACATTACACTCAAGAGCCAGATGTTAGCAGGTGTTACTGTTTTCTGACCAGTGTAAACAGGGCTTTAGTGAGTAAAATGTGTGAGTATTTGTATAGTTTGAAAAGAAACCAAAGGATATGAACTGAAACCTCTGGGGACACCTTCAAAATGTCAGTATGTTTACATAAAGTTGGGAGGAAAAAAAATCTAATTATTTGTTAGTCCAACTGAAACCAGACCAGTTAATTGTTTAGGTCTATGTTGTAATAGGTCAACTAGAAAAAAGGCTTGATACTACTAGGCAGTGACAAAGAATAGTGCCACCTATCATTGTGGAAGGAGAGAGATTTCATTTAACAAATTGATTTTCCGCCTCCCTTTCTTGTAAACTGCAAAAATGGCTTGGTTGGAAACATACTGACTCCAACAGATGAAAGAGGCCAACAGCCAAACAACAAGGTTTGGGGAGCAGATGATGGAGCACTGGGCCTGAATTAGTGATGATTGCTTCAGCAATCTGTTGGGTTGAAGTTCATTCATTGAAGCCAAATAGAAATGTGTTGGATGCATCACATATTTGGCTTGACATTTTTTTCCTTAAAAAACTACAACCTTACCATGTGATGGCTGTTACTTCCCCACGCCCTGCATTGCACTTCAAGTGACACTGGTCAAATTTTCCTGTTAAACAGTTCAGAGATAACAGCTAGTCATATATTATCAAATTTCCTCCAAAGAAATTGTGAACTTTGACCACAGGTGAAATGTAATTATGTGGTAGATTACACTCTACTATCTGTTTATCTTTGTTGTAACCGTTGTCAGAGTTAGAAACAGTGAAACCGATGTGAATGTGATGGTCTGTGGTCACGCAGCACGAAATTTTAGTCACCTTCATATTTAATCTTTTTTCCAACATATGCTATGTGCATATTTCACACCCAATATAGATAAATAATGACACATAGTTCTAAATTTTATATTACACACAAATAGCATCTTTTTTTGTTGAAATAGATTAGTTCTATTTCTTTGCATTGAATCCTCATTTTATTTTTACCGGTGCTGGGGGTTCTTGTCTCCTTTTGTGTTGCTGGAGAACATGAGAAAAGATTGCACCAAAGATTAAACAGGCTCATCTTATTTGCCCTGCCCCTTCTGCCTCCTAAAATCATTCACATGAAAAAAACTTTAAAGGACTTCTCAAGTCCTAAAGTCACCAGAGGAGAGAGGAGGCTTGTATGAAGAGCTGTATACAAGGATACAACAGAGTCCTTTTGGAACCAACAAATAAAACAAATATAAGGTGGAAAAGGCTAATTAGAAGTGCATTAGGTTTTCTTTATTTTTTATTATCATTTCTCTAGTTTTTTTAATGCTTTGGGGCAGAACTCATTTAGCTGACAAGGATTTATAAAAGTACTAAGTTCAACACTGGTACGTTAGATGTTAAAATCTATTTAAAGACAGCGCATAACTTTAACCCTTGCAGATCAGATGCTTTTGGAATCATTAAAGCTTGGAAAAATATCTTTCCCTTGAAGCGGGTTGAGACATTTTCTGCTTCTGCACTCCAATTAGATGGTGATTCGGGTTTGAATTAATGACCCAGTGAGCCACTGCAGAATAAGGAAAGCGGTTAGTGGTAAATGAAAGAAAGACAGCTGACATTATACCTCTGAAGTAAGAACATAAAGCAATAGGTTGCAAAGTTTGTTAATCAGTAGAAGATGGATAACATCAAGATATCCGGTGTAGGAAATCTCAGGATTCCTTGTGCACTGTTATAAGTGTGCATGCATGAGGCAGAGAGCGGGCAGAGGGTTATTTTAGCACTGGACTGCAATGACTCAGTTTACCTGTCAGAGAACATCACAACTGGATAAAAAAACTAAAAAAAACAGCATTAGTGATGAAGGAGAACAGTGGCCCAAAGGGAGAGTTCTACGCTGTGCTTATTGCGTGTTAGTTATTTATGGATTAGGCTGTACCAAACTTTGGTTTGGTACATCATTGAACACCATATAAGAATGTAGTTGACTATCATATTCTCTTAAAGTTATCTTTTGGGCAAGTTAAGCTGAGCTTTTCCTTCTTAAACTTGTTTCTACATCATTCAGCAAACTTGATTTATTAACAAAAGGCAAGAACAAAAAGTGCAGCTGAGCCGGATATCAATAATTCTAAACTGTGAACAAAACAAAACAAGACTATGAAACAAAAGGCAAAAACCTGACCTGACAAAACCGGAACACCCGTGAACTGGAAACATGGAGAAAGGTGAGGAGTTTTCTGGAGTAATGGAATGAAGAGAGTTGAAGCACAAAACTAACTCATAAGTAAAAAAAACATTTCAGCTAATGTGCAGCAGAACAAGGCAGTTTATTTATACAGCACATTTCATACACAGATGCAATTCAAAGTGCTTCTCACAGAAAAACACAAATACGCAGTCAGTGCATGATGGTCATTAAAAGTAAAAATAAAAATAAAAAAAGAAGTTAAAAGATAAATAAAACATAGAAAGACAATAACAGTCATTAAAAGCAGAAAAACATAAACCTAATACAAGATAAAACATTGGAAACAAAGAAAAAAAGCCATTGTGAGTCAACAGAAAGCGTCTGAGAAAAGTTTAGTCTTAAGTCTAGATTTAAAACAAGAGACTGTTGGGGCTTTCTGGATGCTTTCAGGGAGTTGGTTCCAGAGGTGAGCTGCATAGTAACAGAATGCTGCCTCATGTTTAGTATTCACCATGGGTTTGTCTACAATTAACTTTTGTTGTGATCTGAGTGGTATTGCTGAAACATATCTGTTAGATACCTTGGCCCTATCCCATTAAGTGATTTAAAAACCAGCAGCAGTGCTTTAAAATCAATCCTGTAACTCACTGGAAGCCAGTGGAGGGATTTCGATATGGGGGTTATGTGCTCTGTTTGTTTTGTTTTTGTAAGTATTCTTGCTTCTGAATTTTGTATCATTTGGAGCTGTTTAAGGGTCTTTTTTGGAGGACCCATGAACAGCCCATTACAGTAGTCCATTACAGCCCAAGTACAGGCTGTCACGACGAGGTGCCTAACTGACTCACAAACAGGACCCAAGAGCGGAGTGTAAAAGTTAAGACTGGTTTTATTAACAGAGGGAATGTCGTTGAAAGCCAGGCGAGGAGCTGGGTGGTCAGGGAACACAGAGAGGAGGGAGGCGGTTAGTGAGAATCCAACACGAGGGCATGTCCAGACATGAGGAGTGAATAATTCTGACAGAGTCCAGAAGGATTTCCAGAGTGGAGGGGAAGATGCTGGCTGTGGCTCCAAATCAGCGGTGAGGGAGAGCAGGCAGGTAGGTATGGCAGGAAGGTTTCATGTACTCCGCAGAGAATGCTAGTCCTTAGCATAGGGATCCAGAAAGAGGAAAATGACACTGAGATGGGGACTGAGGAGCACAAGAAGTAACACTCAATTTAAACACAAGGACCGGCCTAATTACCACTGTTGAAGTGAGACAATCTGGCGAAGGCTGGTTACTCCTGCAGATCCTTAACTGCGCACTGATGATGGCAGATGAGGAACAGGTGTGAAAGCAGAAGCAATCCAGACTCCGCCCCAGACTTCCAGGAAACCTACTCAGCCCAGCCTAAGACTCAGAAACCACAACAAAACAGCACAGCCAAGCATGACACAGAAGTGCAAAGTTTCTTGTGTTAACGTGCGAGAAGAGGAGAAGATCTGGAAGGAGATGAGTCTATTATTCATTCTTGAAGATAAAGTGTGACGCCCCTGCTTTGAGAGTATTTGGTAGCTCCTCCCACCATTGTGGAACCAAAAATATAAAGTCTTTATCCTCATTCAGGATAAATAATGCGTAATCAATGAATTTTATCGTACCATGTACTGTATATACAGTAGATATATACTAGATTGTCCTACAGTACAAGAAATCAAAGCAGTTACACAGCTTGATGTAAATCTAGCTTTCACAACAAGTACAAAACTGCACAAACTAAATACAATTAATTCTAAATATTAGAGTTATATATTTTTGTAATCAAATTATTTTAATTTTCACCCATGAAAAAAACTATCACAGTCACTATCTTCAATTGTGACTGTGCCTTCTAGAGTCATAGTAATTTTGACTGAGATAGAACAGAAGCCAGGTGAAGTAGTTTGCTGTAGTTTGTAGTTTGTTTTAGAGTTTGAAGAGGACACTACCACTCTTCAAATCTGGGCCAAGGTACTCTTGTACTGAAATAGGGAATGAATGAGATCTTTATTTCAAACATATTAAAAAGGAGGAAAGCAATAGCAAAATGTACATTGTTGTACAAATGTACAACAGACTACTAAAGGGAATAAAACTAAAATCATATGCGAAAATAGAGTCAAAAAGTCAAAAACATGCATTTTGTATTGATTTGAAGCCATACTGTATATAGGTCATGTATGCATGCACGTCCCCACTACGTGTCAAAATTATCTCTGCATGATCAGTCATGATATTCCCTGCAGCACAAAGTCTGCTGCTGTTCAGTCACCTGTAACCTCTGAAAATATCTCCTTATGCCTGCTATGAGTTAATTAGTGCCTGTCTTGAGTTCAGTGCAAGGTTTCATGGCATTTTACTTTGATAAAACATGTTGTGTGGATTATCTCTGCTTGTCTGCAAGGACAAGAAAGATTTTGCTTTGCAAAAATACTAACATCAGCACTGACCCGTCACAAGTTATTCATATTAGTTCTCTTCTCAACTAACTACAGTGTAACAGGGCCGAGTCCCATGCGAAGTCACAAGGTGTAAAAACGAAGCCCTCACAATGTAATGTAATAGAATAGAATAGAATAGAATAGAATAGAATAGAATAGAATAGAATAGAATAGAATAGAATAGAATAGAATAGATGACAGTTGAGGCTGCAGAGCTGAATGGAAATATTCCTCTCAGCCGTCAGTCACACTTGTTCACATCCTGCCTGGGGTGGCTTCGACATTGATGCAGAGGTTTAGTTCCACAAACAATGCATAAATCTTTATCATTAAATGTACAATGTCAATCTTTGGTGACCAGAGACTAATGTATTTACTTTAAAAAGTGATTAAAATGAGTCCTGCTCACTGAGCACGTTGGATTTTAATTGAAAAAGAAGGATTACATCAGAGTACAGAGAGCATAAACAATATGGTCAGAGGTCCAAACTCTGCAGCTGTTTGGTTTAGCAGCAGCATAACCTAGTGGTCATTTTAATTAACAGCAGCACAACTCAATATCAAATCTACAGTATAGGATCATTCATCCATTTTCTATACCCGCTTAATCCGTCGGTCGGGCTGCGGGGGGGCTGGAGCCTATCCCAGCTGTCATTGGGTGAGAGGCGGGGTACACCCTGGACAGGTCACCAGTCCATCACAGCTCACACTCACTCCTAAGGACAATTTTAGAGTCACCAATTAACCTAACATGCCTGTTTTTGGACACTGGGAGGAAGCCGTAGTAGTATAGGATCAGATTCAGTTAAATAAAGTTAGCTATTTGACCAAAATGATTTAGCTGCAGTTTATGAAACCTTCTCAAAGGCTTAAAGATCAAAGTTAATCGTATCAACATTATAGATGGAACAAAACACCCATATGCATAGTTTAATGCATATGGATGTTTCTATGTCTTATTAAGTTGTTGAGGTTGGTGTTGAGGTTGGTGAGTTTTTTTAGAATAATTTGGAGCATGTGTGCAATTTGGGATCTGGTTCATGTGATAAAGGGGTCACAAAGGACATGGATTTATTTTAAAGACCTCATCATTAAAGACCAGGAAACACTGGTCAACAACCTCCCTCAGGGTGGAGTGGGGGGGACATAGTGTTTTTTCAACGCTGGAGAAAGTCCATATGACTGCGAAAAAAAGCATGTTATATTATTGCGAGTATTGCGACACAGAAGAGGAAAGTGGAGGAGTCAGTTGTTGATGATGCTGTTTTGTGAGAAGTTTTAGGGTACACAATGGAAAATGGAGATCAAATCATTATCATCAACATAATGGCAAAAAAAGGAAAGACTACATAAATCAACCTTATTTTTAAAAAAACATGAAGAGGGAAGGGAAATTCACAGCAGCTAAATGTAAAAAATTAAGATTACTGAAAAAGAAATATGTGTAGCTTTTTCGCTCTTCCCAGATGGAAATGTCTTCCAAGTGACAAAGTTTCTTGTAATATGACTTGTATTTTTTCTCAGCAGGCAATGTAGCTTGTTGACATTTTTGTGATGTTGCTAGATAGTGGATGAGCAGCATTTGAGATGTTTCCTTACTCTAACTGGATCAACTGGATATCAGTAATTGTTATACAGTAACTTTAACAGAGAGAAACTGTCAACAGAACTAGATAAAGGGCGGCCATCTGTGTCGACTGGTTGGAGTAAGTGGAAACCAACAGAGATAAGAACTGCAAGAGGAAGAAAAAGTCCAGGTGTAAAGGCGCTCAGCCACCTATAAGAAGGAGGGCTCATTCAACTAGGACTATAGCCACGCTGTGGGCTCTGTTTGGGAAAGAAACCTGCCGAGATTGAGCAGGGATGGGTCGGTTGGCCATATCAGCATAAAGGGGGCAGAGCCCAAAGTAAAGCTCCACCGGTCTGTCACAGACAAACATGGTGTCATTGGAGCTTTCATGGTTGGTCACTTCAAGGCGATTTCCATAGTGAAACACCTCACCCTGTTATTGAAGAACCAGTGATTATGTTAAGTAACCCAACATTCTTAAGCATCTTTCTTGGTTTTTAGTCAGTGATTGAACAGCTTCAAAAGGGCTGGAGTCAACAGACAATACAAACACTAATTTCATATTCTGGCATGCAGAATTGATCTTTTATTCTTTGTTGGACTGAAGTCATTTCAAATGTATGACAGGTTGAAAAACAAAAAAAAAGAAAAAGACCTTTTCAGATAAACAGATGGTCATTTAGAAATTCAGATGCAGTTCAGAAAGCAATAGCTAGGTCTTCAGTAGGGCACACCCTGACCTCCGACACAGTAGAGGGCCCAGGGAACTACCCATTTAAGAGATGTTTGTACTAAACCGTCTACACTGAACTGAGAATTACTTTAGGTACAGAAAAAATAAGTGTTAGAGTTTTTGGTTGTTATCTCATGATATACCATGTTTTACAATTATATTCCTGTGCTTTAATTGCACTCATATGCTATACCATAAAAATCATGTGTGATCATGTATGGATCTTATACTGCATTAGTTCTAATCATGTGATGATTAAATGTGTGTGTGTGTGTGAGTATGAACAAAGGGAGATGCTTCAGGACAGAGCCTTCCAGAGGTCAACTGAGTTTAACTGAGTTCAAACTACAATGCACAATGCCTGATTCAAACTAATTTGTAGATGTATCTCTTAGAATGATTATCGTCAAGGTCTCACACTCTGAAGTTGCAGATGTGTCTCTAAATGTTAGACAGATTCACACGCTCTGAAATTTCTATGCAGCCATTTGTTTTGTAAAGCTCTTCCCCTTTTCTTATCCTTGAATAAAACCAGGCTGCTGCAGGGAGGGAGTCAGAGATTGCTGGAGGTTGCTTAGACACATACACCTGTGGCTGAAGCAGAGACGGCTCTCCCCTTTTGCAAAAGCTGAACTTTATATTGATCTCTTGTGTGGTTCTTTCTGTTTAAGGTGGGACTTCGTTAATAAGAACAAAAACCCTATCAATAAGGGTCAACGATTTTGGTTCAAAATATTAGAAAAGTAACATTAATTCTGATGACCATATACTGTGACTGGATGTTATACTTTGTTTTCAGTGAGATCCCCCACAGTGAAGAACAGGGGAGGATCAGTAGTGGTTCTAGGGTATTTTTGCTGTTGGCAAACATGGGGATCTTGAACTAACATGAATGTCAATCCATCTTTAAATGTCATGCTAAACCTTTAAAACTTGTATGAGAAGCCACAGTTATGTTGTGCAGCAAGACAATGACTGCAAGCCCAACTCAATGCAGAAAGTATCTGGATAAGGATGATGTGCCACTATGGCAAATTCAGTCCCCAGAGCTCAGCGCTAAAGAGATAGATGAACATGACCAAAAGAGTTAAACCATGCAGACATGAAATGCAGATCTGCTTTGGGACTGCCTTCAAATTGCTAAGGAAGAGAATTCAAGATACTAGAGTGACATGCTAAAGTATTCTCCCCCCTTTTTTTTCCTATTATTTTGTGTCACAACATACAAGTTGATGGTTTAGAAGAGACTATTGCTGTTGTTAGCTCAGAGAGATCAACTGGGCAGAAGCTGTCTAAATACAAATCAGGTTCGAAAGATACTTCTAAAGCTGCTCTGCTTGATGATACATCAGTGATAATAGTGGGAAGGATTCCATTAATCTTCTCTCTGATAGAAACTATTTTATTGATGAAGTATATCATGAAATCATCACTGCTGAGAGTTAAAGGAATACATGGCTCAACAGAGCTCGTAGGCTTTGTCAGTCTGGCAACAGTGCTGAAAATAAAGCTGGAATTATTCTTATTCTCTTCTATCAATGATGAATGATAAGCAGTTCTAGCTTTACGAAGTGCTTTCTTATACGTTATTAAACTATCTTTCCAGACTAATTGAGACTCTTCTAAATTAGAGGATCGCCACTGTCTCTCCAGCTTTCTTGCATTCTGCTTTAAAGCAGCTGTGAATTATACCAAGGAGCCAACATCTTCTGACTGATTACCTTCCTTTTCAGAGGGGCAACATTGTCCAGTGTTGTACGCATTGAAGCTATAGTGCTGTCATCAAGAGAGTCAAGTTCTACTGGAGTAAAATTTAGGTAGCCGTCAAAGGATCATGAAATCAGCTCTTTAAAACTGGTTACAGCATTCTCTGATAGACACCTTCTATATATAAAATTCTTCCCAGAAGCCGTATAGTCAAGTAATGTAAATTCAAAAGTTATCAAAAAATGGTCAGACAAGACAGAGTTATGAGGGAACACTGTTAACTGTTCACTCTCAATGCCATAAGTCAGCACAAGGTCAAGGGTATGATTAAGGCAGTGAGTAGGTCTGTGAACACTTTGAGAAAATCCAATAGAGTCTAATATAGAATTAAAGTTAATATTTTTAGTTAATAGTTTTATTTGTATAGCGCCAAATTACAACAAATGTAATCTCAAAGCACTTAAATAATATAGTCCAATTCAAGTCAATTGGAATTCAATTCATTGTAATCATAATCCAATGAAATACAATTAATTAATTTCAAAATAATCCAATTAATGTAGAGCCAATTCAAAAACAACATCCTAGCAAAGGAAACCAACAGATTGCACCGAAACTTGTCTTCAGTCCAATCTCCCGTCCTGACCGTGCCTGAGGCGACTGTGGAAAGGAACGACTCCCTTTTAACAGGAAGAAACCTCTGACAGAACCAGACTCAGGAAGGGTGGCCACCCGCCTCGACCAGCTAGGGTTTGAGAAGACAGAAAAGAGGGGGGAAAAACACCATAACGCCATTCAAAGCATACCTGTTGGAACAGGGAAACACAAGTTAATAACCACAATAATGTCACATAATTATTGTCATTATAATATCATTTGAGAAATTAAACAGGGGGAAGAAGAGAGCAAAGTGAGGAAAGGTGTGACAGATGAGGTCCCCCAGCAGTCTAAGCCTATAGCAGCTTAACTATGGGATGTTTCAGGATCACCTGAGCCATCCCTAACTATAAGCTTTATCAAAAAGGAAAGTTTTAAGCCTAATCTTAAAGTTAGAGACGGTTTCTGCTTATTCCACAAGAGAGGGGCCTGATAACTGAAGGCTCTGCCTCCCATTCTACTTTTAGAAACTCTGGGAACAACAAGTAAACCTGCAGTTTGTGAGTAAAGTGCTCTGTTAGGAAAATACCTTACAATGAGATCTTTAAGATATGATGGAGCTCGGTCATTAAGAGCTTTATATGTGAGAAGAAGAATCTTAAATTCTATTCTGAATTTAACAGGGAGCCAATGAAGAGAAGCTAAAACTCACTCAAGGTAAAATCACCCACTACAATGACTTTGTCAGGGACTGTCGTAAGGTAGGACCCAGATGCAGCTCTTTATGTTCAAATGTTTATTCCAAAAACAGGGAGCAAAAGGCAAGAAAAAAAAGCGCGCTAGAGCCGGATTCAAAAATACTTAAACGTGGAACAAAAATCAAAACTATGAAATACAAAACAAGACTATGGTAACAAGCTATAGCAGAGAGATAAAAGGATACCTTCGATCAAACTCTTTTTGACAGGTGACCTTTGACCTCTTATCGATCAATCAAATTAATATGACAGGTGACCTTTGTTTGACATCCGTTTGCTGACATCTGGGGATATGACTTTTGACCTCTTATCGATCGATCAAGCTATTTTGACGTATGACCTTTGTTTGACATAGATCAGCCATCTGTTGAGGAGGCCTTTGACATCTAAGGAAGGGGGAGTTTAGGGCTAGGGTTAAGAATGATTACAGCTAAAGTCAGGTGGTTGTGAGAAATATATTAGTTGAATGTTTAAATAAGAGAAAGGGTTAGGGTTAATAGAACAGGTTAAGTTGTAGAAGCGGTCAACATTTTAACAGCTTCAAAGACCGGTCCCTGTAAGGTAAAGATGAGAAAATAATTAGATGTGTGGGGGGTCGCAAGAATGCAGCACTGCAAGGATTTGGGTGTGGGTGGGGGGTAACAGACATTTGGCTCTCTCTGACTGATCAACTCATACCATGAGACTCAACTGTAGGGGATCGCAAGAATGCATCATACTGTGGCACTGAACAGTAGGAACAAATGGCCAGGGGTCATAAGAATGCAAAGTACAGTGTGGTAAACAGTCTGTGTCGTTGTCTTAGTTCGCAAGTAAACAAATGAACATATATGATGTTCACTAGAATGCATCATGCTGTGCGGGAAACATCCTATGTCTTACTTCACAAGTAAACAGAATCAATACATCTGTTACTAACCGTAGGATGGATGTAGACTAGGTGTGAAGAGCAAATGGGTTGAAATTAGCACTTCAAGAAATTTTTAAAACACTCCCTTATTTCTATGGAGGGGGGTGTAAGACTATATAAAATGGTTCAGGCATTTACGTCGGGGGCTCAACCGAGGCAGGACAGGAATCATGGACTCTGGTACGCAAAAGTCTCCTTAAATCTTTAAATCTCTTAGGTCAGTACTTGTAATAGTAAAAAAACAAACAACTTTTTTTTTAGGATGGAAAACAAGAGCTGACATCCATACACAGCCAACCGGTGGTTCTTTGGCCCTCTTAGGAGTATTCAATGGTGAGTAAAAAGATCTGATGATAAACATATGAATGCGTGTATAATTGTATTACCACACCATGACAGAGTGTTAATTTCCAGAGTTGGACACGGAGGATCTGGATGACTTCATATTGACGCAAGCCGATTATGGTAATGTTTCTTTAAATAACATCAGATGTAACTGTTTACAGATTTATTAAACAGTGTGGAGCAAGGGCTTCCCCGAAAGAAGAACCCAGCCGTGTTTGAGGGAGATTTGACTTTCATCGCACCGAGTGGGGGAAACGGACTTTCCCTGAATAAATCCCCGCTACGACGAAGACTGCTCCCTGTTCGGGACAATCAGTTTTCAACGGAGTGTCTGAGTGTTACTACAGAGGACGGGAAGTTGGAATCATCGGTGTTACACACACCACCGAGCATACGTTTCTCCCCTCGAATAATACCGCGGGCGGACTCGCCGGTGAGCGGCTTCGGCCCTGAGACAGTCGCCGGTGAAGGAACACAAGCTGTCGGTGTACTAGGCTGCATATCGGCGCAGCTATTAGAGGTGCCGGGCATTGTTTGCGGAGAGGAAGGACCCCTCGCTAAACAGCCTGATCTGCGGGGTAAGTTTTAAAAGAAAAAAAACTCATCACTCTTTGTTTTTGTTTTCTCACGTGTGCGCGGAAGCATCATACGTCATCAACACGGATGTGACGCATAGGGAGAGAGTGAGGGTGGGAGGGGTAGTGGTTAAAAGAGCGCAGCCTTTTTCAGTAGAACTCATGTGAAGTGCCTGTAAAACAAGCCAGTTGATATATTATTACTGTCCACTTTTCCGTGCTGCATTCAACGGGAGCATTACATGGTAACATCTATGCAAATTTCACATAGTGTATACTTAAGCAGGGTTTTTTATTTATTTATCTATTTTTATGCTATTAAACTGTGTTTCAATTTGACAGAATCTGATGTTATAGTACCTGTGAGGTCCGTGGTAAAGAATCGACGGTGCAATAGAGTGCGCACCAGACTGTCGCTTGTCCGAGGGTTAATGAGAGGTACAGTTTCTTTCTCTATTTTTTTTTATTATTATTATTATTTATTTATTTTTTTTTTTTAAACATTCACAATCACGGAACCAGGTATATTTAAAATACTTTTATGGTTATTTCTCCTTCATCCACAGAGTCCGATCTGTCGATAGAACGGATAAGTCCTACAATTCGGCCCGACCCTCGTCTGTGGAGGAAAAGAAACGCTACCATCCAAAGTGAAAAATCAAGAGCTCGGGCATTCATGAGAAGTAGCAAGATTCTTATACAGAAAATTAACCGTGACTTGAAGGTGATTTCGAAGTAAAGTAAATGTGTGTATATATATATATATAAGTAGATATTTTAACCCCTCTTAGACATTCTCAATTCTGTGTAAAGATGGATAATCAAGCAGGCAGAGCTGTGCCGGCTGTAATATCCGAGGCTGTGGGAAATTTGGAAAACATTCCCATACCGGTTCATGTGTGGAATTACTTTACACCGCTGGAGTATGCGCTCCTTAATGTCGATTATCAGTCATCTCCTACGAATATTGAAGAAGATGAAAATGATGAAATTGACGTGTTACACGAATTAGAATCATCAATCCTGAATTTAAACGGGCCTCCGCCACCCGCCCTGAGTTTGCAAAATGAGTCACCGAATATTGTCTCACCAAATCCAGCTCCTTGTGTCACATCACTAGATACAGCCTCAGCGAATAGTGCTTCTCAAACTTCAGCATCAGATACTGTCTCACCAAATCTTATTTCTTTACCTTCTCCAGCTGCAGCAGAACAAACTCGGCAGCATGGTAGGGGGTTGAATCAAGAGAATGTAGCCGTCCCTGAACAGAATCAGAGAGATACACCTCCACCGATTGGGGGCTTGAATCAGGAGAATGTAGCCGTCCCTGAACAGAATCAGAGAGATACACCTCCACCGATTGGGGGCTTGAATCAGGAGAATGTAGCCGTCCCTGAACAGAATCAGAGAGATACACCTCCACCGATTGGGGGCTTGAATCAGGAGAATGTAGCCGTCCCTGAACAGAATCAGAGAGATACACCTTCACCGATTGGGGGCTTGAATCAGGAGAATGTAGCCGTCCCTGAACAGAATCAGAGAGATACACCTCCACCGATTGGGGGCTTGAATCAGGAGAATGTAGCCGTCCCTGAACAGAATCAGAGAGATACACCTGCACCGATTGGGGGCTTGAATCAGGAGAATGTAGCCGTCCCTGAACAGAATCAGAGAGATACACCTCCACCGATTGAGCGTGAACGTTTCAATTGTCTTGAAATAAGACGTCCCGTCACAATACCGCGTCCGTGCCCTGATATAATGCCCAACATCGCTGAGTTCACTTCAGCTGTTATGAGCAATCTTATTGAAGTGGCAGAAACAGCACGATCACTCGCCAGATGTAATGATGTCGTCCAGTTAGAATTAGTAGGTGAGAGTATTTCTCATCACATTACCGTTTCTGTCACAGACGAGTCTGATGTAATCCTGAAAGCCTTTCTGGACTTTTTAGACGAGTTAACTCAATCGAACGCAGAGATTGCCTCTGATGCTAACCTGGAGTTAGTCCTCCAGGTAGTAAGAAACCCTACAGGGGGCGCCAAACGGAAGGCTTCAAAAACCTTAGAATGCGAATTAATCCATAAGAAAAAACGTCACTTGTACATTACAGATAACTGTGACAATCAGCTCTGCTTCGCCATCAGTCTCGCGCACATCTCCTGCTCTAAATTTACCGATAGTCAGGCTTCGGCCCAGGCGAGAGAGTGGCAGCGTCTGGCAGGGCTGACTGATCAGACGCCTGTATCTTTCAGTGATGTTGGAAAATTTGAAAAAATCCTAAACAGAAAAATTGTGGTGTTTCACAGAACCAAGGGTGATCTAGCTCTGTGTAAATTTGAGACTGATTTCAGAGATCGATCAAGCCCTCTCTTTCTGTTATTACACCAAAACCATTACTATGGAATAAAAAACCTCAAAGGATTTATAGGGTCGAGGTACATTTGCGAGCACTGCTACACCAGTTACAATGAGCCACACTCACACTACTGTCCTGGTTACTGTCCTGTGTGTTGCGACTCGTCATGTACAAATCAAGAGTTCAGTCCTGTATTTTGTGGCGATTGCAACAGAAGCTGTCGTAACTCGTCGTGCTTCAACAGACACAAAGAACCTCGTGAGAGACGCCGAGCCAGAATGCAAGTGAGTGATTGTGATCTGATTAAAAGGTGTCCGACGTGTAAGAGATTTTATCGCGTTGCGATGACTAAGGTAAAAAACCCCCACGTGTGTGAAGGTTTAAAATGTACAATCTGTGGTGAGAAACTGACCCCCGGTTCTACAGCAACTCTCAGTGGACACCAGTGCTACATTCAGCCTAGCAGCGCCGACGAACGGCTTGACGAAAAACTGATCTTTTATGACTTTGAATCCTTAGTCGGTCAGAACGATGTGCATGTCCCCTTTCTGGTCTGTGCAAAAACGCTGAAAGGTGTCGAGTGGTCTGCCTACGGATTGGATTATGTCAGGAAATTCCTCTTCCATTTCAGGAGACCACGCTACCGTGGATACACGTTTATTGCTCACAACGGACGAGGATATGATAGTTATCTAATCCTTAACGTCATGGTGCAACTAGGTATGAAGCCCTCTCTCAACACACAGGGGAGTAAAATTCTCTGTTTTACAGACTGTGATTATGGTTTGAGATTCATCGATAGTCTGTCATTCCTGGCTATGAAACTGAGTATGATGCCGAAAGCATTAGGTTTCAGTGATCATACCAAAGGTTTCTTTCCCCACAGATTCTCTTCAGAACAGAATTTGAAATATGTGGAATGTTCACAAAATGTTCACAGCCTAATAAAAATATAGTAATCTGATATGTGGAAGCCTGCTGTGCATTTTAATTCACTTTGATTCATTTCAGTATTCCTTTCCATAACTTTGGGCATACAAACACAAAACCAAAGGGCAAAAACGCATCTTCAAAAAGCACCTCTTTTCGTGAAATGTGTCTGTTCTTTAAATTCAATTAAACCCCTTTAGTTCATCAATGAAAAACTAAATGTTCTTTCAGTCATTGTGATTACTTATCCCTTAAATGTACATGTGATACAAATTTAGACATATTATTCTTTTTAAAATTTGGATACTAACATTTAGTTTACTTTCCTTGTTCTATTACTTTTATCTTTCTTCTTAGCTCTGGCCCTCCCTTTGTTAGTCATCAGACTGTTTAATATGCAAGGTCATTCGTGTCTACATTTCTACTCATTTCTAACCCGGCCTCTATTGCTCTTGTGCTCAGGGCCTGTTCTTGAGCTGTCATCAGTGCCTCTGTGTGGTCTTTGAGACCAGTCTTTTCTACCCACTGATCGGACTTGATATCAGCCACTTTTTCAATATGTCGACAGGTCGTACATGATGGTGTGCTGAGGCTTATCCATATAGTTCCTCATCTGACTAAACATACTAAATAAAACATCAGTTAAATGTTAGTAACATTTATATTTGCAAAGGCTGTGATACTGAAAGTTTTAATGATTCTTAATTCTGTTTTGGTGCTGATATTTGTTCTTTGACTCCTGCACACACAATTTATGCGTGCATAACTTAGATCTACAGCAAACATCATTTTACATTTGTGTGTGGAGATAGGGGACAGCATGTAAATGTGCGCTCAACACAGGCACACAAGTTTCAGCTGTGCAGCTCTACCAATAAACTGAACCCGGTCTGTGTGAGAGGTAGCGACGCCACCAAATAATGTGTATCAGTGGAGACATGTATGAGTAGTACAAAAAAACCCAAAAAAACAACGTTCACTAACTTCAGGTCACAACATGCACAGCTTAATAGACACAGATATGTTTATACCCTGCTGTACATTTTAACCCTGTTTTGTTCAGATAACCCTTTAAAGAACTTAATTTTCTTAAAAGTAAAGCCCTGCTAAACAACAGAAAACTTTAAGTTACCCTTTTTCTTCAGTTAATACCCTGTTATTTTTATTATTTAATTGTGTTAACTTATCTTCACATTATCTAATGTTCTGCCGTTATCCAGCCACACACACCTGACCTGCTGAACACTAACTTCAGACTCTCTTCTCTTATTATTCATCTGTTCACCCACCTGCTGGTCTGATCCTCTTTGAACAATCAGTTATTTTGTAGATTAACGGATTTGATTTCACCCTTCCACTGCCAGAGTGTAAACTGTGCCATCCATTATACACCATAGTTGGATATTTCAAACTTAAACTTTGCCATTTTTCTGCTCCTTTTATTCTTTCTTACAGATCTATATAGGAAGAGGCAAAAAAGAAGAATAAGCAGCAATTATTGTTAATCAACTTCAAATAAGAGTTAACAAATAAACAATTTATTTGACCTCTTTTGTGATTAACTCAACCTCTGCCTCATACTTTGAGGACTTTGGGTTGTTAGCCTATACCTTTATCATGAATCAGGTACATTCACTGACTCTTTCTGTTATCTTTGTAACAGGAAAATTTGGAAGATTTATATGACCAAGTTAGAAACAGAAATTTTCTGGATGAGTAAAAAAGCACTTTATACTTTCTCCCCTTGAGGGAGCAGTGGGTTGCCAATGTTGTGGCCAAGAAATATTTGGAGCATGATACATTTCATTGAGGTATAAGTGATAACATACGATCAATGTTTATATTTTTAAAATATTTTTCATACCTTTCAGTAAAATGTTCATTGTTCTGCTCTAGTTAATTGTTATACAGGCAGCAGGACTGTGTGACATATTTTGAGCGACACTGTACAGCTACAACTTGCACGTATGGTGGTGACAGTGGCTCGTTATCAAAACATATATGCAGTGTGGGGCAAATAAAGGTCCAACTTTTGCTTTTCGGGGTGGAATAAAATTACGATAAAAAAGTGAAAATTAATATTATTCTATATAGATGATTTAATCCCTAAATGATTAACTCAATAACTCAAACTTACACAAATTTAACATTTTTATCAAAGTTCAAGGGGGGCAGACATGTGAATATTATCATTGCTTTGCATTCAAACTTTGTTTCAAAATCTTACATTTTTGCATTTCCTTGAATTATAACTTTTGAGTGAAAGTTTCAATGATTAGAGTCATTAGATTCTTTCTATTTTTTCTTCATAACTTCTTCATAACTTAGTGTTATAAAAGTACAGGATGGGTTTGACAGTTACATAGATGAAAACTGATTGGTCTAAAGTCAACATTTCCTTAATAGAAAAGACAACAAAGACTTTAAGAGGAATCCAAAGGAATCTCTCCCAGCTTCATTTAATGATTAAATGTAGCTCCATTGCAACAAAAATTGCCAGAGTTACCAACAGAAATTCTTCCAGATAATTCCTCTATAAGTTTCTTATCTATAGGCTTGACATGTTTCAACTGCACACCTGCAGTCTTCCTCATAAGTGTTGTGTGATGTTGATGAGCTTATAGATAAGAAACTAATAGAAATAGAGCCAAATTAATTTGTTCAGCTCAGAAGTCCTTCCAGCAGCACAGCATGTTCAGAGTTGCTCATTGTAAGAGGTGTATGTTGGTGAGAAGTGGAGACACCAGAGAGGAGTACTAGTAGAGACACGCTTGTGCATATAACAGAAAGCGACAAAATACATTAACATCAGTGTGCTCAGTGTAGCCACACCTCTCTGTCCTGCACTAACCCAAGTCTCTCCTCTCCCACATGCACTCTTGGTCCTCATTCACAATCTGCCTTTACCAAAGATATCTTGTTTTCTTTCACTCTTGTTTTTACCCGCCTGTTTATGCACTCATGCTCATTTGTGAACTTTTACCTTTGACCAGCGCCCTCCTATTTTTTTATAGATCTGTGCCTCATTGCAGCGTTTGCCTCCTCCTAACCACTTAGCTATTTTTATCCTTCTTACTTTTGGTAAAAGGTAAGATATTTTAACTAAAGATAAATTCTGTATAATTGTATCATACATAGATTTAAGAATGAAGCAGTCACATCTGTAATGTTTAGAAGTGATAATTGACCACAGAAATTATCTTTCAGTTTCTGTTCTGTGGCATGGATCGTTTTGTGCGTGACAAACTTATTCAATGGAATCTAGAGGAATGGACTAAAAGATTTGAAGGTATAGTATTACAATTCATTCTTGTTGGGAAAAACATTGTACAATAGGGAGTCGACCTTTGAAAGATAAGATCTACTAATAGGACAAAATTAACAACACTGTTGTGCTGAGCAACAGTGACAGTTTGTGATGATGAGTACTGCACATAGTTTTTAGAATAAGAGAAACAACTGTGTGAGTTAAAATGCAACCACCTCTCTGAGGCTCACTGAGAACTGTAACATGAATTTCTATGGTCACAACTTTGTTATAGGTTTTTAAGAATATTTATGCATGACAAAGATTCAATGATTTTTTAAAAATGTTTATTTCAGATGAAAACATTGACAAGGAAAGTCTACTTTTACTTGATGATCAAGACATTACTGAGAACTTGATTCCAAAACTGGGACCAAGATTAAAATTCAAGAGGAAACTCAAACTGTTGAAGGTAACGTGCACTACATTGGACCCAATTTACTTCACTTATCTGGATAAATCCTGTTACAGGTGAAGTCTTGTAAGAAATATTACTAGTATACAATTATTATCACTGACAATAACAACTTTTTTTTTTTTTTTATATTTTATTTCCGACTGTTTTTCATCACCAGGAAGAACAAAACACAAATGGGGACACAGGCAACATTGATTTTGATGATTTTTCTGCTCAAGTGAGTTAAATTTATTTCCACTCAATAACTATGACAAAATACCTTCCACTATACAACAGATTATATTTTCAGTGTTTGCTTATAATTTTGCATGGCCTAACACTGAGATTATTTCATTTGCAGAATCAACAGCAGCATGAAGAAGTAATAGATTTAATTGAGGTAAAAATGACCATAATATTAACTGACATGAAATGAATGAACATTTACTGTTCGCAGATATGCATTTAAACAAACTAAAGTTTCCTGAGCCAAAGTCATGTGTGGCTGAGGAAGTGCCTCATTGGATCACTTCTGTTGAGTGAGGAACAAGGAGGGTTAATGTGAGCACTTGCTTCACTCATCCTCCCGGGACTTTGACAAACTTCTCCTGGAGGGAATGAGAAAATGAATACAAATGATTGTGTTTCTGAAACATCGTACCTAAAGTCTTTTTGAACTGTTATAGTTATGTGCACAGAAACTGTATGAGAGTAAAGTATTTACATTCCTCCCCAGGTTTTACCGTCAACAAGTGATAATGGTAAGATACAAAATGTTTTACATCTTATATAGTATTTTTTTTTTGTCTGTTGAAGAATATTCCAACATTATTTGTTTCAAATAATGTTGTCAAACTTATTTTCGATTTTCTTTTTTTTTTTATAAACCATAAAGGGAAAAGAAAGCTGGATCTTCAGGGGGAGTCAAGTGAATGGCAGTTGCCAGCTAAAAGGCTGTGTGACTCTACATTGGGTATTTTCTTATAGATATTTGAAATATCACTGCAAGGTTGTGGCTCAGCTGGTAGAGCGGTTGCCTTCTATCAGAAAAGCTGGGGGTTTGAGCCTCAGTGCATCTATGTGTTGTAGTGTCCTTGGTTAAGACATTAAACCCCGCATTGATATGTTTATCTGTGTGTAATTGCAGTGAAAAAGCTCTGTGTATTGTGTATGAGTGGCTGTGTGAATGAGAAACACATGTATACACACATACAACCTAGACAATTTGAAAAATGCATTGTAATCTTCTGTTTCTGAATAGATTTAACTGCTTTTGTACAAGGCCATAGTTTGAGGTTGATACACAAAATTCCTCTCTCCTTACATTTGTGGCTCTGGCTAAATGGTTCTTTAATTCTATGTTAACAGAAGCAATGATACTATCTGATGTGAAAACAGTAATGGGACATGTCTATGATAAACTTACCCCGCAGATCAGGCTGATTATCGAGGGGTTCGGGGCCGTCCAATTTTATTTCAAATCCCAAAGAACCGCCGGGTGGTTGTGTATGGATGTCAACTCTTGTTTTCCGTCCTAAAAAAGTTGTTTTTTACTATTACAAGTACTGACCTAAGAGATTTAAAGATTTAAAGTTTTAAGGAGACTTTTGCGTACCAGAGTCCATGATTCCTGTCCTGCCTCGGTTGAGCCCCTGACGTAAATGCCTGAACCATTTTATATAGTCTTACATCCCCCTCCATAGAAATAAGGGAGTGTTTTAAAAATTTCTTGAAGTGCTAATTTCAACCCATTTGCTCTTCACACCTAGTCTACATCCATCCTACGGTTAGTAACAGATGTATTGATTCTGTTTACTTGTGAAGTAAGACATAGGATGTTTCCCGCACAGCATGATGCATTCTAGTGAACATCATATATGTTCATTTGTTTACTTGCGAACTAAGACGAACGACACAGACTGTTTACCACACTGTACTTTGCATTCTTATGACCCCTGGCCATTTGTTCCTACTGTTCAGTGCCACTGTATGATGCATTCTTGCGACCCCCTGCAGTTGAGTCTCATGGTATGAGTTGATCAGTCAGAGAGAACCAGATGTAAACTTTATGGGCAACCTGGTCTATTAGTGAATTCTCTGTAGATCAACCCTTGATACCATGCGCACCATGTGTGCAAACTAAGAGGGAAACATTTTTGTGTAATTTAAACCTACCTCTATTTGCTATAAACACCCCATCCTCCGTTCAGTGTCACAGTATGGTGCATTCTTGCGACCCCCCTCACACGTTCACCCTCATGGTATGAGCCAGAGAGAGCCAGATGTCTGTTACCACCCCCACCCCACCCAAATCCTTGTAGTGCTGGCAACACCTGGCAAAAGGAGGGCTTTCCGGCACCCTGAGCCATACTCATACGAGACTTAGAATGTCGTCTCTTTCCCACACTGTACTTTGCATTCTTATGACCCCTGGCCATTTGTTCCTACTGTTCAGTGCCACAGTATGATGCATTCTTGCGACCCCCTGCAGTTGAGTCTCATGGTATGAGTTGATCAGTCAGAGAGAGCCAAATGTCTGTTACCCCCCACCCACACCCAAATCCTGGCAGTGCTGCATTCTTGCGACCCCCCACACATCTAATTATTTTCTCATCTTTACCTTACAGGGACCGGTCTTTGAAGCTGTTAAAATGTTGACCGCTTCTACAACTTAACCTTTTCTATTAACCCTAACCCTTTCTCTTATTTAAACATTCAACTAATATATTTCTCACAACCTCCTGACCTTAGCTGTAATCATTCTTAACCCTAGCCCTAAACTCCCCCTTCCTTAGATGTCAAAGACCTCCTCAACAGATGGCTGATCTATGTCAAACAAAGGTCACACGTCAAAATAGCTTGATCGATCGATAAGAGGTCAAAAGTCATATCCCCAGATGTCAGCAAACGGATGTCAAACAAAGGTCACCTGTCATATTAATTTGATTGATCGATAAGAGGTCAAAGGTCACCTGTCAAAAAGAGTTTGATCGAAGTTATCCTATTATCTCTCTTATGGCTATGAGGCAGGAACCCAAACTTATCTTCCATGACTGAGGCATGAAGGGTTGGTGAGGATTCTGTAGTGAATGAAAGGAAACCAGGAGACTAAATACTGTGGAGGGAGTGATCAGTGAATTCGGTGCAGCTGTGAACAATGGAGCAGGTGATGTGAGTGAAACTAGGTGGCAGAGGAAAAACATGACCAGAACAGAACCTGAAAACATGAGAACCTAACATAAGCTGTGACAGACTTTATCTGTACTCAGCACTAACTGGGATAATTCAGACAGAAACTCAGAATAAGGGCCAGGTGGACGATACCCAACAACAAACACAAGAGGTTTTTGTGATTTCCACCTTGGGTGGGAGAAACTGAGAATCAGAGATTCTAAAGAGCTAAAACTAATCTTGGGTCTAGGACTGATTAGTAACCCTGATCTGAAGATAGCTGCCACTCCTCCTCCTCTGCCTGTGGTTCTAGGAACATGAACATTTAAATAGTCAGAGGGAGTTGATTCATTAATGCTAACATGATCCTCCTGCTACAGCCAGGTTTCTGTAAAACAAAATATATCAATATGATGATCACAGATCAAATCATTCACTGACAGAGACTTCGAAAGGAGAGATCTAATATTCAGCAAACCACATTTAATAGTTTGAAGTTTTAGTCAAGTTAAAAAAAAATTTAAACAAGAGGATTTGCTCCTTTTGCTCCTTTGGGGGGGGACAGCATCAGGTGGGAAGCCACGGAGAAGTATGTAAGACTACCACTCTGCATCCTGGTCTCAACCCTGGGTTGTCATGTTTTTGGATGACTAATAAATTCGTCCATATTTCTAGAAATTAGAAGAGCTCCTTCCAAAGTGGGATGGATGCCGTCTCTCCTCATCAGACCAGGTTTTCTCCAGAAAGATTGCCAGTTATCTATGTAGCCCACGTTGTTTGCTGGACACCATCTGGACAACCAGCGATTGAATGAGGACATGCGGCTAAACATGTCATCACTGGTCAGATTTAGCAGGGGTCCAGAGAAAACTACGGAGTCCGACATTGTTTTGGCAAAATTACACAGCGATGCAACATTAATTTTAGTGACCTCCGATTGGTGTAACCGAGTGTCATTAACGCCAACATGAATAACTATTTTACCATATTTACGCTTATCCTTAGGCAGCAGTTTTAAATAGGATTCTACGTTGCTTGTCCTTGGCCCCTGGAATACATTTTACTATTGTTGCTGGTGTCGCTAATGCCACGTTTCTGACTATAGAGCTGCCAATTACCAGGGATTTGGCATCGGCAGGTGTGTCACTGAGTGGGGAAAATCTATTTGAAACGTGGACAGGTTGATGGTGAACCACGGGCTATATACTTTAGGGCTATGCCTCCTCTTCCTGACAGTTACCCAGCCAACCCAGCTGCTCGGGTTCTGCTAAGGGGTGACTAATGGAGCTAGCTACGCTAGGTGGCTCCGCACTGGCATAAGGGACCTGGCTCGCAATCGGGTGGTTTTTAAAGCTGCAGAGCCGAGCTTCCAATTCAGATAACACAGTAGTCCCGAACATAACAATTTCCAGCTAATTGAATGTTAAAGATATGAAGATTAAAGATATGACATAGATTTATGATATAAACACGTCAAATAACAACATAACATTAACAATGATTATGAATCTGTAAAGTTATGACATGAATAACGAACCAAACAATGTTATTTTCCTGTGTTAACCATTGAATAGAAAAAGAAACACCAGGAAACATCGGTTCACAGTTGCATTACTTCATATAAATGTCCTGTTACTGACTTCATTTGTATTTTACTATTCTATACTAGAGACCACTAGGGGGCAATGTGGCTCCATAGGCAGGTTAGTCATTTTCCAAAAAATAATGATTTCTTCGTTATTCTTCCAAGTATGATCATGAAAAAAGTTATAAAATGCAGCTCGTGATTACACTGAGAACCTGAAAGAACCCGTACAAAGATATTAGGCACATTTAATACGGTTTTAAGATTTGACTGAAAGTGAATCTGAGTAAAGTGATTTTTAGAGTTCCATGAGACGTCTGGCTGGGTCAGAGCAGATGTCACCTTTGGTTTACTTTGTCCAGATAAGGTAGGGAGTGGTTTATTCTGGTTATTCTCCAATGTTCTCCTAAGAGGGTACTTTGCTTTTTCAGCTTAGTGAGCACTAAGTCTGGTAATGCATTCCCATAAGTTTATGGGTCAGGTCTGTGGAAAGAGAACCTCCCCCAAATACCTTCATAGGGAAAAGGTTGTTGTAAATTTGATAATCTCTGTCTCTTTCTTGGTGTAGAAATCCCCATCTGGCCCCTACATAGAAACATCCTCCACAGGACTGTTGGAGCCTTCCAAAGGTTTAAGTTTGTATCAAATTCCACACTTGAGTTCACTGCACTGGTGCTCTGCTCAGGCTGGGTTCCCCTCAGTAGGGGACTTCTTCGCCCATTATACAGCTCTACTCTAACCACATAGCTCTTCTCCTCTCAGGCTGGAGTTTCCCCAGGGAAATCATTGCCTGGTACATGTTGGACCTACTCTACAGTACTCTACAGGGGCTCTACACTGTACGGATGTTTTACCCATTTTGTGGAAACCATTTGAGTCTGTTACTGCGGTTTTGCATTTCGTGTGGACAGTCTCCTCCAGTTTTAAAAGACACGGACCAGACGGTTACATGCCACCATTCCGATATCCCGCCATTCCTATATCCCGCCATTCCGACATGGGCCTCAAATTGTCGGTATGGCAACACTTAATTTTCTATCAAACATCCCGTTATTCCAAGACTTTTTTCCTCCTATGGTCAGAATGGCGGTATCTTTTATTTTTTTATAAACATTCCGCCATTCCAACAATTCCTTTAATAGCATATTAAAGCCTTTTTTTTTTTTTTAGAGGAACTGAACAAACTCGCTAACCAACTATAATAAATTATTATCAAAACCCCTGAAATTTCAAAAATGTCAAAATACAGATATTAATGTGAATCGGGCGAGTCTGAAACATGTTAGATCAAACAGAAACAGTGACCTGTCACAGCAGCCAGATGGATCGGAGCTCTCCACAGAGCCCATGCCTCTTTTTCATGCTGGCATCATATACAACATTAATAATTGCAATTACAGACAATCGCTGCGATTGGTTGTTTAGGTTGATGACGTAATACGTCTGGTGCGTCGGTGCATCAGCATAGAACTACAATTTATAGAATGTGCCCTCGATCCCACGATCTCTGCAGTTTGACAGATCGTTACGGATCGTCTTCACGTTGCAATCGTTCACGATTTAATATCGTCATATCGCCCACCCTTATTGACAACCAATTAACATTACTTTCTGGAAACAATTAATTTGCCATGTCTTTAATTGCTTTTATATTGTTTAAGACTGTACATACATTTTCATAGGTTACAAATTGAAATGTTTGGAAATGTGAGTTCTAATACACTGGGGTCATGCTAATCGACTGTGAATCAAACGATAGCACGTGTGACCCAGTTATCTACCAGGTCTTTGACACAGCAAGTATTTGAAGATTTGTGAAGATTTGTGATAGATGAAGTCATAAACCCCCACTGGGATATGGTGCCTCATCCATAGATTTCATACCTTAAATGTGAATCCATTTTACAAATTTCTATACACAAGAAGCCTTGAGCACAAAAATCTTAAGATTATTTCAGGTTAGAGATGAAAATCTGCAAATGAATCACGTCAATAGTCTTAGGAACCTTCCAAACTGAATGAAATGACCTGGACGTATCTCAGCAGCAGCCATGATAAGATCATTTGAAATTGTCCAAATGCTAAGGAAAGGAGCTTAAATTTAAGATCCCTTTTAGCATAGGACACACTGGAACATCCTTTATGAAAGAAAGGAGATTATTCTGTTTCAATATACCTTGTGGCTGCAACTTTCATAGCAACGCTTTATCATTTCCATCGTGTTGTACAAACTTTTTTTCATGTGGATGAATATAAGAGCAGGAGAATGAGAGTGAGTAGCTTGTGACAACAATATTTGTCACTTAATTTTTTTCTCTCCTTTTTTTAGTCACAAACATTGATAATAAAGTAATATTCTATATCATCTCTAATCCAATGTTCATGATGTCCTTTATAATATGTCCTTAAGAATTTTCCCTACCAGTTATCCTTAACCTCATGACGTTTTTCATTGGGGTTAAGGAAGAGAGTTTAGAAAAAGACATTTGGACACCTTTGACTATTCGACCGTATCCTATGCTTTTATTCTGAATAAAACCTTAACCGGAAGTAGTGCCATTGGCTGCGGAACACAGGAGTGTTATTTTCTTTCTTTAATAGGTTGACAGCGGCGGTGTCTCCTCTGCTGCACCACAAAGTAAGTAGCTAAAAACCGACACATTTTAATTTGCTGTTTTGTTAACTGTTTGTCAGTCGTCTGTCGAAAATAGTATATTTTACTTGTCGTTGTGTTCTTATGCGCGAAGCGTGGGCTACATTAGCTAACTTTGCCTGTCATTGTTAAACCACCTTTCATGGTTGCAAAACAAGCCATGACTCAATAGAGTTATTGAAATAATAACAAGCAAGTTTTCTAGGGTTATTGCTTTCCTTTTGTGTTCTCATATAAATCAGTGCTTGTCTTAGTTAATGTTTGACAAAGGAGCTAATGCTAAGAGGCCAAGTGAAGTTGGATGGTTGAAAATATGAATGAAACACGTCGGGGATTAACTAAGCTAAAGTACCGTTGTAGCGAAATTGTTGTTTTGGGTAAAGTTGAAGGATACACAGATTTTCTTTTTTCTTAAAGCAGTCTTTAAAGTGACAGCTTCAGCTCTGTTTTATGTAATGTTGGTATTATTCACTGATGTGAAAAAAAATGTTTTTTTTTTTTTTAGGAATGCAGTCATGATTTCCTGCTAAAATATCAGTGAAAACTGAATTGTTGTTGAAATAGAACTGTAACTCCAATAAAAGACTTGATTTAAAGCAGGAAGTCTGATCATATAGTGTCAGATTTTGGTATGGATGCATTCAGGACAAAGATCCCAAGCTCCAGTCATCTGTGCATTTAGCAATGTGCTAATCATTGTTGATTGGCATTGTTTTTTGGTCATAGTTTGACACTCGGCCCATATGTTTGACGTAAGGGTTAGGGTTGGTTAGCGTATACCATGATGTAACATACGTGATGTGACTTTCAACCTGGTAGCTTGGGTTTAAGCTGAACATCCAAATATGCAGCCTTTCAGGATGTACAGGCACATGCTCTTTTTATCATTTCAACTTTGACACAGATATACGCCTCTGAAGGAAATCGCATGTGGCCAAACCAGCTTTTCATTTACTTTAAATGGTGTTGGTTTGCAACCAGCAGCAGCTTTTCACACATTTGGCTGCACACTTCCCTGATTTCTAAAGAGAGTTATGTAAGATTCGTAAAACGTGGACTAGAGTTCAATGACCATCTGCTTCACCTTTATGCATGCACTGCAATCAAAGCTAATCCATTTGCACACCATAGAAAGATTATAGAGTAGGCCTCATTATTAACCCTCTAGCCTCTGTAGTGACACTGTTGCTTTGTTTTAATTTCCTTAGCATGTGAACTTAAGCCATCTCTGCTTGTGCTGTGTACCTTCCAGTGTTTACACCAAGCTTATAAAAGTCTAGTATAAAGTATAAAGTATTTTTCCAGGTTGCTACGGACACATAAAGGAGGATGTCTGCAGCTATGAAAAATCCTTTTCAACATATAGTGGAGCCCCTCGACCCCAAGGACCCGACGCAGCGGTTGTTCAATCTGTCCAAGCTTGGAGATCCAAGATATGGTAACAGTACAATGTAACTGCATGTTGAAGTGAAACCTCTTGTCTAACTGCTTAGTCGTAGTTGCATATAATCAAAAGTTTGATTAACAATCTGCTTCTCAGGCCGTCTGCCATTCTCCATCCGGGTCCTGTTGGAGTCTGCTGTCAGGAACTGTGATGAGTTTCTCATCAAGCGCTCAGATGTTGAAAGCATCCTCAACTGGAAGCAGACTCAGTCTCAAACTGTAGAAGTACCATTCAGGCCAGCCCGTGTCATCCTCCAGGACTTCACGTATGTCCATACTACACTTCTACCCACCTAATTCTACATTAGAGCTGTAATCAACGTAATCAGCGTTTTGCATCATGTGCATCTGCGCAATATAATAGCCCATGATTACCGAAAATATACTGATATCAGTACAAGAAGGCAATTAAACCAGAAAGAGATGTAAGACGAAACACGATAGCTCTAAACCAAACTAAATTCCCAGTAACACACAGTAGTGAGTGTGAGCGTAGATGGTTGTGTGTGTCGTTTGTCTCTGTGTGGCCCTGGCGACCTGTCCAGAGTGTAACCTGCCTCTAGCCTGATGACAGCTGGGATAGGCTCCTGCCCTCCCAGGATGTTGTCAACCTGCACTTTTTCTCTTACCCTACAGTCTGTCAACATCAACATGCAGTATAACACAATTCTTTTCAGAACTGTTCCTCAAGGAACCCTAAATTAAGACACAGCCCCTCTGCAGTCTTGTTCTAAACCATCAAATCTACAGGATATGAAGAGAAGAGGGACAGAGAGAAGTAAGTGGCTTGGCTCACAAGTCGGCTTTATTAGAATGAGTGTTCAAAACGATCAGAATTGACCAAAGTGCTTTACACAACAGTAAGATACAGAGGAGAGAAAACGGTAAAGGTGACAATTAAAATAAATTCAAAGAAAGATTGAAAGTTAAAGACAAGCTTACAAACCTAGACAGGATAGTTATTAAATGAGTATCATAAAAGACATCCATTCTTTTTCTCCTGCTTATCCGAGCTTTGGCTTACATCCCCAATAGCCACCTTATCTCCTCCTGTCGCAGAATGTCCAGAATGCAGCAGGAGTCTGTTAATTGTTCAGTAAATAAAAATGTAAGTAAACATTTTTTTTTTAAATAAGACACAACATCCAACCTTAAAATCCTCCATGGCTGCAGTAAATAACTCAGTTGCACACATAGCACTGTTCAACCTCTATCAATGACCATGTGTAACTATATAAATAAAGTCCTGCTAGTCCTTTTAGTTGGACTTCCAACTAAAACACGGTCAGCTTGGATGAGACGAAGTGCAAACTTCTGAGGTAAATGGAACACAGCATAGTTCTCATTCTTTGTCCACTTAAAAAAAAAAATTGATCACAACCATTATGACGGTGTATGTATATATTATGTTGAATTGTCGACAATATCATGTAAAACATTAGTGTATTACTTACAGTGTATTATAAGTCACCTTTATGGCCAAAACCTTTTTATTGTGACGCCCCTCTTAGGGATTTATAGTTATTGTCCCACTTACTTAAATGCAGTTCTCTTCCAATACATATGTATAAACACAAGTTAAAAGAATAACTAAGTATTAGTAGCATTATTCTCTATATGTGTAACTGGCAGCACATCTTTTATGTCGATCCAAATCAACAGTACATGGATCCTTCGAACAAGTATTGTGTGTATTATAAAGCTTGATGTACTTCATCTTAGTCTTCTGTAGCAAAAAGTTGTCAACAATTGCTGTAGTGAGCCACATTGTTGCTCTTGATGGCATTTTGTCTTGTTACCATACACAAACACGCTGTCATTTATTTTTATCCACTGCCATGTGCACCCCGGCAAACCCACAAATTCCTCCAACATTAGAGATGTACATTGACCAGCTGGGGAAGGGAAGTCTTTTTTTTTTTTTTTAAGAATATTGAAGCAACATATTGAAGCTTGGGACTCTGAACATGACTTGTTTAGCCTTTTCACTCTGACCTGTGCTGTGATCTGAACGCTCTCTGCAGCGGTGTTCCTGCTGTGGTGGACTTTGCTGCCATGCGTGATGCAGTGATGAAACTAGGAGGTGACCCAGAAAAGATTAATCCAGTTTGTCCTGCTGACCTCGTCATCGATCATTCCATCCAAGTGGATTTTAACAGGAAGTAAGAACGGGCTCATTGGAGTCTTCCCACCATCAGACCAGAATAGCACCATCAGTTCACAGATGATGTATTGTTCTGCTCACTCTTTGCTGAGATTTGAAGCATTATCTAATCTCTTGCTTGCGCCTGCTTTATTCCTGTAGGTCTGACAGTCTTCAAAAGAACCAGGACTTGGAGTTTGACCGCAACAAAGAAAGATTCCAGTTTTTAAAGGTATCTAACTTTACTGCTTTTTATGTCTGACTGTTTTTATTTGGTCTTTCTGTTCATTCATGTGATGTTTGTTCTCTCAGTGGGGGTCTAAAGCCTTCAGGAACATGCGGATCATTCCTCCTGGTTCAGGAATCGTTCACCAGGTCAACCTGGAGTATTTGGCCAGGGTGGTGTTTAACTTCGATGGGTTCTTCTACCCCGACAGTCTGGTGGGCACTGACTCCCACACCACTATGATCGATGGTCTGGGGGTTCTGGGCTGGGGTAAGACAATAATGTATGCAATTAATACTTAACGGGGCTTATTTCTAACAAACTTCATTATTATCTAGTTTTAATATACAGGTTGTGTTATTTTTGTCTCTTTTAGCTTGTTTTGATATTCTGCACCAAATATGTCATCAACATTCTCATTTTGAACAGCAACGTGGCTATTTTCTGTTTAAAAAAAAAAATAAAAAAATGTCCCGGAGTTTAGCAGTGTGATCGTAGACGCTGATCATTTCTGCTGCTGTGTGTTTATCCTGTTTCTAGAAAATGCATCTTGTCATATTGATATTGTAAATCTTTTGTATTAACTTTGGATTGGAAGCATTTATTAGTTTGAGCATTTATTGCCCTGTCCCAGTTGAGTGTGAAGTAAAATATACGTTTAACCAGCTTCACATGATGACGAGTGTAATTTTTGGTGTGTAAATCTTATCCAACGCTTGCTGTGTGCTGCATTCCCTGCTCTTAGTTATAATTTCCCCAAATATATAAAGTTCTGTGTAATGATCCGACAATGAAGTGAAACGATCATAAAGTCCTAAATTAACAGCTTCCTCAAACCTTCAGGTGTTGGTGGGATTGAAGCGGAGGCTGTTATGTTGGGTCAGCCAATAAGCATGGTGCTGCCTGAAGTGTTGGGATACAAGCTGCACGGGACCCCAGACAAGTTCATCACCTCCACTGATATCGTCCTCACTGTTACAAAGGTAGTTGCGATAGTTTCATTTAACTTTTACAACAAAATGTCTTTTCTTACCCAGCATCCCTGACATGTTATCTTTCCTTGCCCTTTGCACTTCAGCACCTCCGTCAGGTGGGTGTTGTGGGGAAATTTGTGGAGTTTTTCGGCCCGGGTGTGGCCCAGCTGTCCATTGCGGACAGAGCCACTATCGCCAACATGTGTCCGGAATACGGAGCAACGGCAGCTTTCTTCCCTGTGGACGACGTCAGCATTCAATACCTGGAGCAGACGGGTGAGTGTCCAGCAGTGAGGCCTTACTGCTGCAGAGTGACTCAGGCGGCTTTCCTTGATTCATTATGAAAATATCATTTTTCACCTCTGCATTATCAATTCAGAGTACTTCTGATGTTTTGCTAATGTTAGTTAGTAGAATTACATCATAAGGTTCTAACAGTTTCTTTGTGAGAGTTTTGTTCAAAATTCTCTGGAAATGAAAATAATTCCATTCCATTCCATTCCGATACCCTTTTCAAGCTAATAAGACCTCTTTCTGATTAATCAGGAGTGAATAATGTCTTAATTAATTTCTTCTCTGTCTGGATCCAGGGCGAGAACCAGAAAAGCTGGCCTACATTACAAAGTACCTGAAGAGAGTGGGCATGTTCAGAGACTATGATGATGTTGCTCAGGATCCAGATTTCACTCGGGTAGGTCAACCTCATTTTGAGGTTTTGTCCATTTTATTCTTCACATAAATTTATTTAGAGTTCATGAATGCTAATTATTATTGACCTTTCAAATTTGAAATGTTGGGAGTTTTGCCCTTAATGATCATATGTACATTAGAAATAATAAATTCTGAATGTAAATTTTGTACTTGTGATAAGAGTGCACCAGTGGACAGAATAGTAAGATAAATGTGATAGGTGAAATGAACCTCTCTGGTCTGCCCTCTCTCAGGTTGTTGAGTTGGACCTCACCACAGTTGTTCCATGCTGCAGCGGTCCCAAAAGACCGCAGGACAGAATTCCTGTTTCTGACATGAAAAAAGACTTTGAATCATGTCTGGGTGCAAAGGTAGGCCCCAGTACTGCTACATTTTTACTGGACATCCGCAAGAAACTAAATTTAAAAGCTTTTATTCACAAAAAAGCCTTTCAAAAGCTTTAAACACACAGAGTTTAGGATGGGTATTGAGGAGCAACACTAACCTGGTACTAGTTCGGTACTGAGGTACTGATAAGCTCTTGTTAAAACTTATGTGCCAACTTTTAGTGTCAGCCGATTACTTACGATTGTGTTACCAGTTTAAGCTAAACTCTTGATACATCAAATGTATTCTAAATGCTGTGAATTCCATGCAAGTTGCATATCATACTGACCTGACAAAACACCAGACATGTTCACAAGTAATTTTTTCCAAGTCCACGTCAAGTCTCAAGTCTTTGTGTTCGAGTCCAAGTCAAGTCTCAAGTCTTTGTGTTCGAGTCCAAGTCAAGTCTCAAGTCTTTGAGGACCAATAACAAGTCAAGTCTCAAGTCTCAAATGACTGAAATGAACGTTCTATCATTAGACACATGCCATTTGGTCCAGATAAGACTGCATTACTGTATCTTATGGCATGAAAGCATGCACTGTATCATCAGTATATGTAAGATCAGTATACACTGCCGGATCAAAATTGATCAGAGCATGGTCACTTAAGAGGGCTATTTCAATTGAATGTAAAGAAACACCATGAAAGCTTGTTTGAATGTTTTGAACATTTGCCATATATGGAAGAAGAGAAAACCCCTCAACCTGCATACCATTGTTTTCAGAATTTCATTAGCTATTCAATACGTCACTCCAAAGTAAAATCCACTGCAGCTGGTTTGAGCCTCTCACATAAGAATAGGTGCAGATGCTTTTGACCTATCAGTGAGTAATTGACTATTGTGCCCGAGCAGACAGGGTAATATGTCATCTATTGGAACAAGTCAGATGTCGTTCAAAATTTTAAAGACCAGAGCTGTTTCGGTATCACAGTGTGGCTAATACATGCATGCTAACCTGAGTCAAATGATCAGCTCGTCATCGTGCTCTGCAGTGGCCTGATAAGGAACCATTCATTTGAATCAGTTGTGGTGGAGGAGGGAAACATCAAAAACATGCAGGGCAGTGGGTCATGAGGACCGGAATTGAGAACCACTGCTCTAGTGCTTAGCTTTTCTTCTGTAAACATAAAATCCTCAGAACTAGGGATGCACCGATACGTTATTTGGATCGGATATTGGTACCGACATTGAAGAAAAATCGAGATCGGGTATTGGTCACAATGGGCTGATCCATATATTTATTTATTTTTTTAAGTTATTTTCCCATTGTCCTGTCCAGCATTGGCATTCATCCAAGGGCCTTCTGACCTCTCTAGTGGTGAAAAAAATGTTAATTTGGGAATACCTCTGATTTTTTTTTTTTTTTTTTTTTTTAAATTTTACATTTTTTTTTATTGTTTTTACCAAACTAGAGAAGCTATTGTTTTGTTCAGATGCTTTTGTAATGGATGTTTAATTCCCATTTGCACTAAACTATATAAAGAGCTGATTGCTATTTATTTTGAAAGTCTACCAATTTTCTCAATTTCAGCTCCTTTATTATGTAATTATGTAATTTTGAATTCCTAATTGCACTGACTGAACCAGTTACACTTGTTATATTTTTATGGTTGAGATTGTTTTACTGGTGCACAATTAATAAATAAATAAGTAATTCAATACATTTATATCTGTTTATTTGTTTTTAAAAAAAAATAGGAAAGAAATGTTTTAGTCAAGTCTGATGTTGCCTTGCTCAAAAGAATGATCTGACAAGAATTATCGTTTATTACCATAATTCCACACTGTTTTTCTGTATCTGTATTGTATCGGAGGAGAAAAAAGCGGATCGGTCCATCCCTACTCAGAACACTCAATAACCCAAAGAGTTGTGCTCATTTTTATAACGTGTTTTTACATTTAAGTTTGCCTCCGTGGTACAACCATGCCTTGTACATCTGCTTTCTTATCACAACATTAGCTTCAGTGTGACATGACAAGCTCAACGTTGTGAGGTTTTGAAATAGTACAAATAATGGTACGAGTTCATATGAGAACAGACAAAGTGTGATCTGTTGTTGGCCGCACAGTCATGCAGATCTGAGCTAAGCACGTTAAGAAAAAACAACAGGAAGCTGTGAATGTGTCTGACAAATAAGTTTTCTAAAGATAGAAACGTATACTTCGATCAGTGGTACTGCACCGTTTTTGTCCTCGTGTAAAAATGAAAATTACACAGCTAATGATAATAATTTAATGCTAAAAATGTGATGTTTTCTAACTGCTGAAATTTTTCACATATTTACATGTCTTGTCCTTATGTTTTGCTTTGATTTAGTATTGATTGGCACATCAAGAATGCCAGTAAATTTATTGATAGACATTAATCTGAAAATCTTGTGCATCAATTAATTTTGCTCTGTGGTTGAACACTGTCAGATAAAAAGAAACTGTGTTCTTATGTGATGGAAATCCCATGTGATTAAGTTTTCTTCACATCTTGAAGCATCAGATGAATTAATGAAGGAAATGTTATTTATGCTCTCTAAAGGCCCCTATCAAATTCTATCTGTCAAATTAATCAAATTAATCTGCCCTTCCTACTTTCATATACAGCTGACTCTCTGCTGCCACATCTGACTTTGTTTCCTGCTAGAACTTTTCAATTCTTACTGAAATGTTTTTCAGTCCGATTACTGATCTTTATTAGATTCTGATCAACTCACTATGCCTAAACAGTTAGTGTAGTGTACATTACTGCATAAAAGTAACACAAAGTTAGTGTTCTGTTATAGTTCAAAGACTCAACTGTTGAGTTAAGTTCAATAAGAATCCAAATTTTAACTTGATTATGAGTTTAAGTCCATCGTTGATCTTTTTATTGTGCTATAATAATAATATTATTTTGTGTTGCAATGTTCTCAGCAAGGGTTCAAGGGTTTCCAGGTGGCCCCTGAACGCCACAGCACTGTGGTCCCCTTCCACTTCAGTGGCAAAGAGTTTACGTTGAGCCATGGCTCGGTGGTCATCGCTGCCATCACCAGCTGCACCAACACCAGCAACCCATCCGTCATGCTTGGAGCAGGTGTACTTACTTTGTTTGAATATCATATGACGGGATTCAGAGCAACTTTTACTGTTTGCAGTTATTTGACACTTTAAATCAATAAATGATGAACCTTCTTATGCCAGGACTCCTCGCAAAGAAAGCGATAGAATGTGGTTTGAGTGTGAAGCCGTACATAAAGACCAGCCTGTCGCCCGGCAGTGGAGTGGTCACCTACTACCTGAAAGAGAGCGGTGTTATGGACTACCTCTCTCAGCTGGGGTAAGCTGCTCAAATGGTTGTTTTCATTTAGTTGACACTTTTATCTAAAATCACCATTTGCAGAAATGAAACAGATAGATCCTAAAAACACAAAGCTCTAATGGTTGTGTATATTATATTAGATTTTAAATGTGTCACACAGTATGATTCCTCTTTCTTTTTCTTCTGTTTCTTTTAGTTTTGAGGTTGTTGGCTACGGTTGCATGACATGTATAGGCAACAGTGGACCGCTCCCAGAACCAGTTGTGGATGCCATAACCCAGGTATCAATGATCTCGAGTACTGTGGAAAAGTTATTTTTTGTTTTTGTGGCTGAACCCCCCCCCAACAAACAACCCACTTCAGTCATCTTCAAACAGAGGAGGTGGTCTCAGGTATCACCTCCCAGCACCGACAGTGCAGTATTGGCTCTCCTCCCCCGGCAGCTTCACAGCACATTCACACCTTGGATGCTGTGAACAAAGCTTGCTCTTTCAGACAAGTAGACAATTTCTAGGTGAGAATGACTTTGGTCACATGTTGTAGCACACGGTGGTCATATGACTGTAATGACCTGCCAAGTGTGAAAGGCCCCCCTCTGCTTATCATCTGATAGTCCCAACCACCTAGTTTAGAACTGAAGAAGCCTTTAGGATGAGAGCTGGATCAAAGGAATCAAACATCTGGAACATATAATCCAAAATGGACATTTTATTTCGTTTGATGAGCTCATATCACAACACGAGATAGGCAGCAATAAATTCCTAGAATATCAACAACTTAAGTCTATAATAACAAAGAAATATATCCTCCACCAACCAGACTCCCGACTAGGGTAGCAGAATTTCTAAGCATCTGCACCCCAAAACTACTATCAAAAATATATAAATTATTGTCTAAGATAGATGACACAATGTCTCTTCCATCCTCAAAATGGGAGGCAGATTTATCCATCAGTTCTAGTCATAGCTTCTGGCCACAAATATGTTTGAACACCTTCAGAATGACTCAGAATTCTAGTTTACAGCTCATACAATACAAAATTCTTCATAGAACACACTATACAGGACAAAGGATGTTCAGGATGGGTCTAACACACTCAAACATCTGCTCACATTGCACAGATAACACACCTGATGATTATGCACACGCTTTGTGGTTCTGTGCGCCTGTCCAGAAGTCTGTGCGGACCTATCAACATGGCTAAAGTGTAGCATCCCTGCATGCCCCACACTGTGCATACTGGGTGACTTAGACAACATCAACATGGAAATTAACTCAGCACACATGGTTCTCACAGTGTTATGTATCGCAAAGAAAACTATTCTCATGAACTGGAAAGCGAAGAACAATCTGGGTATTAACCAGTTTAGAAATTTTCTTTTAGATTATATTAGCATGGAAACAATGTCTGCCTCCTCAAAACATCAATTGGCTGAATTTAATTCTCTCTGGTCCCCTCTGATTAGCTTTATCACATAGTGGTGGTGGTGGGTTGCTGTCCCGTCGCTCTGGGCGGTTGGGTGTGTGCTGGGGGGGGCTGTGTGGCTTCGGGCGTCTGGTGGTCTCTCGGGTCGTGGGGACCGGGTTGGTCATTGCTGGGGGGGACTGTGTGTCGGGCTTGGAGGGCAGTTTTGGGGGCTTGCGGGTGTGACTGTCTTGCAGTGTGGGGCGGGGTCCCCTAGGGGCCTTGGGGTGGTGGCTGCTGGCTCTATGCCGGGTGGCCGGGCCGCTCTGGCGTGGGTGGTGGTGCTGGGCCTGGGCCCTGGTGGTTGGGCGCTGCCTTGCGCCCGGGGGGGGGGGGCCCTGCCTGTGCCTGGGGGGGCTGGGTTGCCCTGGACGCGCCACAGTATGGGTGGGTTGGTGCAGGTCCTGGTGCCGGGCTTGTTGCTCTGGGACCTCCACGGTGTCCGCAGATGGCGGGATGGGTACCTTCTGGGGGTACAGTAGCTCCCGGAATATGGTCGCTGCAGGCCCCGAGCCTGGTGGACATCAGCCCCTCCTGCCCTGGGTTGGCTCCCAGGTAGCGGGGGTGCCTATTGCAGCCAGTCCCTGGCTGCCCTCTCCGGGGGAGAGTAGCTCCCCCGGTGTATATCCCCATACCCCTCTCCCTTCTGGCTCCTGTACACAGCACACACTCACACATGAAGGGTTTTGGGGGCGTGTGTGTTCGGTGGGGTGTAGTGGATGGGGCCACGTAGGTGGTCCCCTTTGGTTGCACTCTGCAGTTCCCCGCCCCTGTTTTAATTACACCTTAGACATCACTACCTATCAAACACACTCACACACACACATTAGGTCTTGGGGGGTGGTTACACTGAGTGGCATCTGGTGGGCGGGGCTCTTTCGGTATGTAGGCTGCCCAGGGGGCTGCGCTCTCAGTTCTACAAGTTTGGCTGCCCCTCAATTTTAAATCGCTCACTATTAGTAAATATTGAAGAACCAGAAGGGAGAGGGGAGGGGTCTTCTTCCCACACCCCTGCTTCCTGGTTGCTGCTCGGGGCGGGAGGGACCAAGAGGATTAATTAATTGTTCTGCTGGTTCGGGGTCTGTGGTGGCTGGGGGGCTGCTGGCCCCCTGGTGTGCCCGCTGCACTACACCCCAGCGGAGTCGAGGGAGGGAGGACGTGTGGATGTATGGGACGTGAAAGTGTGTGTGGTAATGATTGGGCCTGGATCTGGGACTTGCTGTCGCCTGGCCTGCTTGTGCTTCTCCCGATGGGGGGGGCGGCGTTGCCTCTCCCCGCTGCTCGCGACTTCACCCACCTGTGGGCACGTCTTGACTCCCAGGGCACTTGGCCAGGGGCGCTGGGGCAGGCGCTGACCCACTGTGTGGCTGTCTGGGGCGCTTGGCCCTCCTGGGTATTGGGTGGGGCCTCTGCCGGGGGGTTTGGGGGCGCCCGGGTCCAGTGCACGGCCCATGTCTGGGTGGCTGGGGCCTGGCGGGGTCGGTGGGCTGTTGCCCCTGGCTCCCGGGGGACCTCTGCCCTATGCTTATGGGGGCTCTGTCCGGGGGCTTCCTCTGCAGTCTTCTGGGTGGATGCCTGGTTGTCCCTGCGGTGGGCTTCCTGGGTTCTGTGCTCTGTGGGGGCTGCTGGTGGCCTGGGTCTTGTGGCCCTCTCTGCCTGCTTCTGATTGCTGGGGGGGGGGGCTGTGGATTGTGGCTCTGTACACTTATACACTCATAACTAAGCACGGTTACCATGTAGGTCCTGTGCCAGGGGCGTTGCATGTTCTCTCACACACACACACACATTTATTAGTCCAGTAGCATGGTCGCTAAGCAGTTGATGTATTATCATGTCGTCTCAGGTCATTTACAACAGCTGTGTTGTATGCGATTGCTGCTTCTTGTGCTTGTTTTTGTTTGTTTGTGTGTTTGTTTTTTCTCTGCTTGTCTGCTTTCAGGTGCTCCTGGTGGCTCTAAGGCTGGATTCCCCTCAGAGGCCATGGATTGTTGTCTGTTTTGTTTTTTACAGGTGTAGCAGCTGGTTGTCTGGTTTTTGTTTCTGTTTTTGTTCTGTTTCCTCTTCTTTCCTCTTCTTCTTTCCTTGTCCCCCGGTGCGGTTCAGTTCTATTACATGTCATATATTGTAAACAGAAATAAATAAATGGGCATCAAGGGGAGCTTTACATTTATAAAACTTCCCTTGGCAAAGCAAATCTGTTTGGCATCAAAGGTATTCAGACTACAATTATGCTGCCATAATGCTGAACAGGACAAGGGGAAAAAAAAAAGGATGAGAGCTGAAATGTCTTCAAGATCCAAGAAGAATTCCAATTGCCCATTTTCAAGCTCTTAGGTAGAACGCTTTCCTCTGAAAGTGGCCAAGCATTTTTATATGAATGTATTTTTTATTAAGTCTCGAGCGTAACACTGGCTTATGAATCATACAAGCATAAAAAGCACTTGACTCAAGGGATGAAGCAGTGTTGTTAACTTAAGACATAACTTGTCTAATAACTTAATTTAACCTTAATTTTATATCTTTAGACACTTCCCCGTGTCTTTAGATGCAACCATGAAAACACCCAAGATCACAAGAGTGTGACAGACATAAAATTGTATTTTTCAATGATTCCCAAAGAGCTATTAGCTGAAAAGTTCAGAGTGCCCACTGCAGTATGTCCTTAAAACATTCGAGGAAACTGGACAAGTGGAGGACAAAAGAAGAAGTGTCAGGCCTAAAAAACTAGCTACAGCAGATGAACAGGATCTGAAAGTGATGTCCTTAAGAAAGAGGAAAAAATCCAGCTGTGACCTGACAGGACCTGAGAGATGCATCTGGACCTTCAGCTGATCCATCTACTGTTGGCCCAAGCCTCATCAGAAATGGTCTCCATGGAAGGCTGGCTGTCAAGAAGCCGTTCTTAAGGAAGGGAAACGGGGAGAAAAGGCTGAGCTGTGCCAAATGACACAAGAAGTGGACTGAAAATCAGTGGCAACAGGTCTTATGGAGGGATGAATCCTCCCCAGAGCCCGGACCTCAACATTATTGAAGCAGTGTGGGATCATCTGACAGAGAACGGAACAAAAGGCAGCCCACATCCAAAGAAGAGCTTTGGGATGTCCTTCAAGAAGCCTGGAGAACTATTCCTGAAGACTCCTTAAAGAAATGACAGAAAGCTTGTCTCAGAGGGTTCAGGCTGTGTTGGAGAATAAAGGAGCTCAGACCAGATATTTCCTTTAAAGCTGCTGAGAACTGATAAAAACTCTGTTTTTGTCTTATTTATGGTTGATCATGTTTCAATAATATTCTGCAACTATTTACTGTTTTCCTGACAGTATATTAAGAAATGGGGGGTGGCTGAAGAGTTTTTCCACAGTACTATTTGTAAAAGGCTGTTTCCACATATATTATGTTGAAGTTTCCATCTGTCACCAATGAGAAATGTTCAACGCCGTTGGTTATCTTTTCCTTATTTATTTAGCTTTTATTTATGTTTTGTTCACCTGAAGCAGCCTTTTGTCTTTTTACTGTTGCACTGGCATTGTTAAAGGTATCACTGATTTGTGCCTCAGGGGGATCTGGTTGCTGCAGGTGTCCTGTCGGGCAACAGAAACTTTGAGGGCAGAGTTCACCCCAACACCAGAGCCAACTATCTGGCTTCACCGCCGCTCGTCATTGCATACGCCTTAGCTGGCACTGTGAGGATAAATTTTGAGAAAGAGCCCATTGGTGAGTATTAGTGTATCAAAGTTATTACATCAAACTACACGTTTTTCAACAAAATAATAGTTATTATGTAAGCAGTGTATATGTAAATGTATATGCTATTTGGGGTGTGGGAGCAAATCTGCCTGACACTGATTTGAGAGTCCGGTTTTGTTAGAGACTTTCTCAAAGTGCACTGGTCTGCCAATGCAGATGCAACCTGCACATTTCAGTGATGGCCAAAGCAGTCAGGAGCTGCACAAATTAGCACAGAGTCACAAACAGACCCGCTGTTTATCAGGATCCTGTAGTTCACAATAGGCTTGTTCGGTATACCGGGGAACTGAGGCACTTAAAACGGTATTATACTGCGCTTGGACGAGGCCGGTACTTTTTTTTACGTCGCCGCATTGTATTTTGAGCCGAGCAAGCCGGAGCAAGCCGGTGAGCGAGCAGCATGGCGCGACGGAGAGAGATGAAAGAGAGATGGAGACAGGAGCAGGGAGAGGATGGCAGCTGCTACAACCTCCACCACACCACAACTCGTAGATAAACCAGGTGTGCGAAGTGCTACATGCAGTTACTTCGGCTTTAAAACAAACGAGCACGGTGAAGCCATTAACACGAAGCACCACTGTGCAAACGGTGTTACAAAACATGTCTGGCAAGGGTGGAAACACTTCCAACTTGGCAAAACACTTGAAGGACAAGCCCCCAGACCTACATAAGGAGTTCAGAGAGCAACAGGTAATAACTTTCAGTGCTAAAAACAAGCAACGCCAGCCCGCTTCAAACGTTAAAGCTGCATTTCAATTAGCTACCACTATCTCTGGTTTAAATAGCCTATTTATATTATTTTATTTATTTTTAAAATTGTGTTGTCTCTGCATTAGAAACTATTTTATTTTATTTACATAGTTCGAGCCTAAGATTTTCTTTTAAAATGAAGTAAAAAATGTCATTTTATATGTTCTCTCTTTATTTGGAAAAGTATCGAAATACATGTTGGTACCGGTATAGACACCAAACACTAGTTCACAAACTAATCAGATGCAGCTTGTTTTTGTGGAAACAGATTATACAAACTTTACCCTGTTCTGGTAAAATACGTTAGTTGTGCTCTTTGGCTCAGTTAAAAATACGTTCTTATTTATTGGGATCAATTAAATCCATGAGCGCCATCAGTTTTCCCTCTTGGGTTGAACTACATTCAGTTGTGTTGCTGTGTTTTTATAGTTGGGGATGGGAAGAGTCACGATCCCCTTATCGTTCGTCAGCTCACCATTAGCTGTTTTCTACACAAGTTCGTTGTCCACTGAAATTTAGTCATTTAATTGATTTAAAGCATTTTACAATGCAGTGACGGCAGTGCGGACAAAAAGAAATGACACAAATCTAAACTAAAATTGCAGTATTGAGGCAAGTTGCCTGTGAACCCTGCTGGTAATTCTGGTAAAGTGCAGCAACTACAGCCACGTCAGGCACAAGTTAGTAAGCGTTACAAACAGCAGGGCATTGTTTATGGCTGGTTAGCTCAGCTAAACGGCACTGCTGGCGTACATGTGTGTTGGTTAAAGGGAAACCTTCGAGTCTATCAACCTGCGCTGTCCAGGGAGCTCCTGAGTATGTTTTTCCTTGATGACTTGTTAAAGAAACAATGTGGAACATTTTTTGCCATTTGGTTACAGATTTGAATGTGTTCTAGTTTAACTTTCTTATCAAATAGGTAGAAGATGAGGTGAATTCTAAAGGCTGCTTTCATTTGCACTCTGAATACTCCTTCATTCGACCATGTTTGGGTTTGAGACACACAAACGACAGTGTTTGTGTTAAGATGTGGTTCGGTGGAGTTTGTCTCACTGCATCAGAAAGTTGATGCAGAGCCCAACATGCTGTCTAACTGATTTATTAATATTTTTTGCACATGTGACATCATCACATCTGTTAAATTTGAATTACATAGAAAACACAACAAAGGCTGTTTTTGAACTATTTGAATATTGTCTTTTCTCCACCTTCACTGCAGCCATTAACTCAGAAGGTAAAGAGATCTTCCTGAGGGACATCTGGCCCACACGAGAGGAGATCCAGGCTGTGGAGAGAACTTTTGTCATTCCATCGATGTTTAAAGAAGTCTATGAGAAGATCGAGGTAAACTTTAGTTGTGTGCATCTTTAAATGTAATGATGTAGTTTGATTGGAAATTATTTCTTTGGGTTTTGATATGCTTCATTGTTACAGAAAGTGAATGAACGCTGGAACTCTCTGGTTGCTCCCTCTGACAATCTGTACACTTGGGATCCCAAATCAACTTATATCAAGTCCCCGCCATTCTTTGATGGTTTGGTCAGTATTACACCTTCCATCACTATCTATCACAGTTACTTCTACAGCTACAATAACACTCATGGCTGTAGAGGAGAAATTTGTCATCTTTCCATTGTTTGCTAAGAACGGTAACCGAGGAGACCACCTGGGTCGTCTGAACTCGCTGTAAAGTTCATGAAACTAGACTCAGATGGGCTGATCGGTCTTGACGCCTCTGTCATTGAAGAATGGTGTGGCTGCACCCATTACTATTCTGTCTCACCTGTGTATAACCTTAAACCAATCACAATCATCTTGGGTAAGGTTAAGCCCAGGATTCAACAATGCTAAATTCATCAGGATTAAAAATGAAAGATGTAGTTGTGTCAGTAGGCAGGACAATGAAAGCCATAAATGTGTATTCAAAATGCAGTTAACTGAGGTTTTGCTGCGGATTGTACAGAGATGAAGCATGACTTTCATGTCAGCATCGGGGAAAAATGTCCGTGTGTCTGTACCATTACTTGTTCAGCGCATGACAGGGATTAGCTGAGCAGTCTGCACGCTAGAACAGTGTATCAGCCCCTGCTGCCCTGCTCAAAACTAGCAGTAAAAGTGAGTTATTGTTATTAGATTTTATGTGAAGGAAGCAACATACAACAGATAGAAGTTGGCATGAGCACAACAGGTCATCTGGTGAATCCCTGGATGCTAATACAGCTGGAACAAGCAACACCAACACAAGGCAAAGACACGGGTATCAAAGAGCTTTTCTAACCACATCTTAGACACATCTCAGCGAGATCAAAGATCATTTTACTGAACTGTTTTTGCTTTTTTACTGATAGTCTTTACTGAAAATAAAAATGTTTAGTATTTATTTTTTCTTTTGCTCGTACAGTACTTTGAAGGAAAGTGCTTTATAATTAAAAATGATTATTATTAATAACAGCAGCTGTCGTTTTTATCACTTAACACTCTCCAGCTCCTGTAGTCCAGCACGCACCGAAAACAAACTCAACTTAAATCCAAGAATGTGGACACAGCTCTTGCTTTAGTTGTACAGAGACAGGATAGCTCGCAAAAGCAATTCCAGCACCCCATACACCCCCCACAGAATCCCTCAGGGGAACACAGTCATAAGCCTCGTCCAAGTCCACAAAACACAGAAAGACTGGATGGTCAAACTCCCATGATCCCTCAGTAACTCTGCAAGGGTAAAGATCTGGTCCACTGTTCCACGACCGCCTCTCCTCAATCTGAGGTTCGACAATCGGCCAACAGTCAACCTCCTGTTATAAATAATAACTGGATCTTCAGAGCTGGTCTGCGGGAATTTACACGCTGCATAAAAAAACGGGCGTGCAGAGGTTTCAGTGTTTTTTGGATTTTTCATCATTTATATCAAACACTTTCATTCAGAATTAGACTATGTGTAGTGATTTTGTGTTCTCCTGTTTATGTTTTGTCACCTTGACTTCATCCAGACCATGGAGCTGGAGCCACCTCATTCCATAATGGAGGCCCAGGTGCTGCTGAACCTGGGGGACTCTGTCACCACAGACCACATCTCCCCTGCGGGCAACATCGCCAGGAACAGCTCGGCAGCACGCTACCTCACCGACAGAGGGTGAGTGATCTTTGTCTTACTGTGGCCTCTTTATGAGTCAAACTATAGCTCAACAAAGAGTCCGTCATTCACAAAACGCAGGTGTAATCACATCACCTCTGCAGTGACACACAGTCACTTACATCTCTGACTTCTGTAGGCATTAATTCTTTTATTTCTGAGCTAAGGAAATATCCATTACTTTGACGTATTCACTTATCTCCTGCTTGACATGTGAGCAACTGGAGGAAAAATTAAGTTTATTTTAATACAGGGAGGGCCGCTGTCCTGCAGGTTTTAGATGCTTCCCTGCTTCAACACACCTGATTCAGATTAAATGGATTTCTTCAAAAGATTGTTTAGTTCTGCACAAACCAGCTAATGATGCATTGATCTGAATCAGGTGTGCTGGAGCAGGGAACCTTCTAAAACCTTGCAGGCCCTCGAGGACTGAATGTCGACATCCCTGTTTTAATACAACTGGGGCATCGTGTATAAACCTAGTGCACGTATGATCCGATTACCCACACTAGTTTCAAGGCGCAATTGAGCACGTGTAAAAATGATCGTGGCATGAGGATGTGCAGGGGACTGTAAAACACCAAATTACAAAGCACCGTCTTATCACAGAGGTCGTCAAAGTTTGCTTTTCTGTTCTGTTCTGCGGCTTTGAACAGTCAAACTTGCAGTTAGTTTAAGATCACAAAGACATCTTTTCCACCTTAATGTAATACTTGAGACAAGCTTAAACTTTTCTGTGAATGAATATTCATCCTCCTGAACCAAACGCAGATATCTGCCATCGTATTGGTACTTTTATTCTGTGAATCCAGCACAGAATGAAACCCTGCTCTGCCTCCCTGGGAGCTCGGGATGTCTCCTGCTTCCTCTGAGTTTGCTGGACTCAGATGAACTTGAGGTGGTGTCTCTGGCACCGCTCGTCAGTTTCTGCCTCAGTCTTTGGCAGTGATTATCATTACTTTGTATTACTGCGCATGAATTAGTTTTTTTTACTTGAGTCTTTGTGTCGTCAGCTCCAGCTCTCCTGCACCTCCACCTGTCAACTACACCCTGCATTTCACCTCCATGTGTCTGTGCTTTTTTCACAGAATCATACATTTTTGCTGGTTTTTGCCTCTGTGATTAGCACTTCGACCTCACACCTCTTCTTGCTGTTGCTGTTGCTTGGACAGTAGGTGGCAGGGGTGTCGTGTTATTGTACTTTGCGCAGTCCCATGCGTTCAGTCTTACGGTCTGAGAGTCCTAAAGGAAAGGCTTTGTACACGTGGATATTTCTTGCCATCTGTACCTTTCAGATTCTTCCCCTCAGTATGAGAATGTGCAGTCTTCTATATGTGAGGCCCCTGACCTTTAAAAGTTCCTGCTCCACTTTGTTTTTCTTTTGGCAGTTTGACCCCAAGAGACTACAACTCTTACGGCTCTCGTCGGGGTAATGACGCTGTCATGGCCAGAGGGACGTTTGCCAACATCCGCCTCTTTAACAAGTTCCTCAACAAGCAGGCGCCACAAACCATTCACCTGCCATCTGGGGAGACGGTCAGACTGCTCATATAAGATGTTGCTCTGACTGAAATGCTTCTCTGTTATCTGTCTTTGTCTCATTTCTATGGAAACATGTAGAGAATGATTAAGAGTTGATTGAATTCAATTTTTGCTGTGACTTTTGGTCAAATTTTGCCAGTCAAAAAGTTGTTTGTTTCAGAAATTAATCAAATGTGAACAAAATCATCTGATTGTTTTCTTGACTTATTTTCATATTTCATATTTGAGTTGATATTCTTAAATGTTGCAATGTGTCCAGCTCGCAGTCCCAGATTTTTATTTTAGAAATCTGGAATCTTTGATTGTTGATGCAGTTGATGGAATTTCACTGAACAAATGAACAGTTGAGCTAATCCTCTCAGTACTGTCAGTGTTTTTTTCCTGAGGTTGAACTGACCCTTTCACGCGTTTCCTTTTGCTCAGCTGGACGTGTTTGATGCTGCAGAGAGGTACCGGCTGTCTGGTGTCCCGCTGCTGGTTCTAGCGGGGAAGGAGTACGGATCGGGCAGCTCCAGAGACTGGGCAGCAAAGGGCCCCTTTCTACTGGTGAGCTTCACGTCGTCAGTCCTTTTTTTACAATTCATACTCCACTTGACTGGCTTTTAACAGGACTTTGACCTTATCTCATGGTCCTTGTCATCAAATAGAGTTGCTTAGTTGTTACAGTGTCAGCTCATTGTGGAACTCCACTCATGTGATGAGTCCAAGTCCATTTGCTGAGGAAGACTGTGAGATGCTGTTGTGTGTAGTTTTATTTTTATCTTGACTGAGCTGGATTTCTTTTGGAGGGTTTTTCAAAACGTTTTGTTTTTGTAGGGTATTAAGGCAGTTCTAGCAGAGAGCTATGAGAGAATCCACCGCAGCAACCTGGTCGGGATGGGAGTGATTCCTCTGGAGTATCTACCAGGAGACACTGCTGAGAGTCTGGGGCTGACGGGCCAGGAGCGCTACACCATCATCATCCCCGAGCAGCTCACACCGAGGGCGATCGTCAACGTGAAGGTAAGCGAAGAACACACCGTGTTGACGTGATTCTGAAGGTCACACCTGACGTGCTCTTCCTGCCCTCACAGCTGGACTCGGGGAAAACATTCCAAGTGTGCATGAGATTCGACACAGATGTGGAGCTGACTTATTTCCACCATGGAGGAATCCTCAACTACATGATCCGCAAGATGTCGGAAAATTAATACATGCTTAATCTTTTTTTATTCTGAGCTATGGTGACATAACTTTTAATTCAGGTAGTGAGTGAGAGGAGAACGCCGTCCAAGAATAATCTAATCATTTCCCACATTTGGCACACAGAACCATTTGCAGAGAACTGACTGTATCACAAAACAATCGCTTGTTGAGAAGACCGCTTCAAGTTCTGTCTGCGCTGTATTGTGGTTGAATATAAGAGATTTTTGATTTACCTCAACCTGGTGTCCTCTGTAATTATACCTTTATCACTGAGTGGTCAGAGACATTCAGCTGAACCAGCACTGGTTTATTTTTGCCTGGGTCTTATCATGTGTTGTGATCAGGAGCACATCTGACGTCACACATTCCAGCCAGTGATTTCTCACTCTTCCTCTGACCCAAAGGTGGCAGTAATGTGCCAACAAAGGCAGAGAAGAAGAAGATGCCGTTAAACAAAGTGAACAGTGCTGGTTTCAAACCTCAGTTTAGTTTGTAAATGTGTTATGAAGAAAGAAATCCAACTCTAGGATGCATGCTGTATATTTTGGTGAATCATCTCTTTTAAGTCAGTTTTATTTTTAGTGTTTTACACAGTGAGGAATAAAGATAAAGCACTGAACCGGTGAGGGTAGAACTGTCCCAGTCCCCAAGAGAACATGAGACAGCAACAGGTGGAAAGACACGACACAAGCTGCGATAAGTCAGGGATTCTGCATAAACAAGGGGTACATTAAGGTTTAAAAGTCAATTCTTGACTTCGATAAGAAGTTAGGACCAAACTGTAGACGGTTCCAGAAAAGCCTCTTAATGGACCATGTGTGAGGTGATTTTGTTCAGGGATGTGTAGGTGATGGACTCCCAAAGGCTGAGTTGCTGTATAATACTGTGATGAGCATTCCAGTAATGGTTCTCTTACACTGCAGCGTTGGTGAATTGATCTGCTGATAGCCACAGCGCACTGTTGACCTGCTCTTCTGTGACCACCTTAATAACTTAATAATAAGATTTTGGCCTAAATTGGTGATTGTTTTGATGATAAAGACTGACAAGGCTGCATATTTGTGTTCATTCTTCTGTGTTTGTTTTAATCAAAAAGCATTAAGTCTGAGTTTACTAATAAAGGATTAAAAATTATTTTTGGAAGTTTTTTTTCATTAATTCCTACTTTAGTTGTTTGATTTATTTTTGGTAGAGTCTTATATAAACAAAAATTTTAAGTGTAGTCTTTAGCAGTGCTCTACAATTCTGCTACAATGACCAACTAATTTTGGAATATTTTCTTAATACTTTGCAGAAGAAGGTCCTTAAAATAGTCCCTAATAGCCCTTTAGCTCCATAAACATAAACTGTTCTCACTGATTGTGAGTCTGTGTCGGAGGAGAAAGACAATTGTTAGAACATGTGACATGAAGACGGGAGTTTGGTGCTTTGCGGTTGGCTCAGTTATCTCTGATGTACCTTCCTGTTGATCCCATCACTTTGGCCAGAAGAGTGAACTGAGCCGATCTGCCTCTCCTGGGAACATATTAAGGAGCACCACCACATAGACTGACTCATAGCCGCAGATAAATGTAGACATTTGTTGTAAAGTGAGAGATGCAGGGGCACAAAAGCATCACGCTGGTCAGGAGGTGTGCAGAGAACAAGTTGACTTTTAATAAAAAAAACAAACATAGCCTTTTAACAAAGGACAACCTATTCAACCTATAAATGATCTGAGTACCAAAGGAATTTACTAAAGGTACCATGAGGAACAGCAATGGTATCAATCTTATTGTAGTCTCCATTTTTTTGTATGATTCCAGTTTGATTTTATGATTGTTCATTTTGGAAAGAATGGGTTAGTTGTTTCCCATTACATCTAGTTTTCATGCTGAGTGAGGTTATTGTGATCCTCATGTGTACGTATGAATAGGTTAGCCATTAGTGATGTTGTGTTGATGGTTAACCTTAGGGTTTCTGTGCATTGTCACCCCAGAAGTGCACTGACGTCCCATGAGCCCCCATAAAGGCAGCGACGTCTCTGCAGTTCCCATTTCATCCCATTTCAGTGCAAAACTCTGATCCAAGCCAGCTGTCACATGTCTTTTTCGGGATTATTATAAATTTCTGTAAAATGTTGCAGGCTGGAAAGTTTTTTTCAGTGAAAATAATGTTACCACCATGCTGCTACTATTGTGGAATCAGGGAAGTAACGTACAACTAACAAAAAACAGGTAAGGTCTTTTTTAAATGATTGATTATTACCAGCAAACATTTTATTTATCTGGAGTTAAGACTGAATTATCTTATTATTTAGTCAAGAAAAATTTAAAGACATTGAGAATGTTAATCCAAAGTGTATCTATGGAGCTTTTTATGAACAAAACATTCACTATGATCTATTGGAATTTTTCAAAATGAAAACTTTCATAACACTATTTTTGTAATTGTTATTTTTTTCTTTTATTTATCATTTATATTATCTACATTATTTGTTCCAAATATAATGCCAACAATACTGCAATTACAGGTTAAATATATAGATAAACAAATACATCAAAACACAATCAAAACTGTTATCTTTGTAATTTATTCAATAAAACTCAAATTATACATATCATTAGTGCTTCTTGATAAATCAGTTAACATAAGGGTTTTCACTTTTTGAGCACTAACAAACACAAAGCACTATAACTGGCCTCCTCCTCTAATCATTCATAATTAAATGCCTGTCTAAATAATATATGAGAGTTGCTCTTGAGTCACCCCTGAGTAGATCACTCGGTAAGATAGAGCAGTCAGTAAGTCTAACATTCACATACTGAGTACTGCTTAAACGTTAATAGTGCGACAGCCAGTCTGGAGAGGGGACAAAGTCTGTTTCAACGATGGTTCTTCTCGGCCACAGAATGATTGATACAAATGCTGTATTGAGGTAGAAACATCGCTTCAACATCAGCTGCATCGGTATCCGATGAATCCCTCTGAGTTCTCATTAGAGAGCATGACTTAAACCTGAAAAGTGTTGGATTAATACAGTACTTCGGGGCTGACCCATAATGCCTCTTTTACACAAATGTTCAGTCTTTCATTTGAATTTTTTTCATATGGTTGGAAACTTTATGGCAGCAATGGAAGACAGTCTGCTTTTAGCAGAATTTTTCAGTCTTGAATAATTGGATATTCGCATTGACTTACTGAAGCAATGTTGTTGAAAGACATACAAACAACTATGTATGCATTCCATACATTACACCGCTTCCCATCTTTTTATTCAGCTTCCTGGTACAAAGAGGGCTCTCTCTGACAACCACAGTGAAATGTATACATTTTCAGTGAACTTGGTGCAATGCGAATTTAAGAAGATAATAATTCTATTGAATGGGACTTGTTTGCTTTCTCAGTAAAGAGCCATGAGATTACTTTTGCTGTGCATATGTATAAATAAACTGAATTCAACTATGGGACATTACAGAGCTTCCCATGGGCTGCCAGTTGACTTGAATATGAACTCACACATGTGGAAATGAGGCATAAAGGAACATTTTTAGGGAGCTTTATAGTGCACCACTCAATATTTTCCTTCAGTATTCATTCCACGGTCGAAGATGTGCCATATCACAGCTTCCATTTCTAGTCACTGTCTTGTGTGCAAGTGAATGCAGTTAAGTGTGCAGATTTTCATATATAATTTCTAAAATTAGACAATGACACGCATCATCATTTTCTTCATACTTGCATGTACAATGTGACACACACACATGAAAGTTTCGCAATTCATTGATTACTTTCAACAACACACCAAAGGCATGAGAGATAAAACATATAATACCCTCTCTGACAGTCATGGTCCTTTTTATAGTGTGTGAACCGACTCAGAATGAACTCAGATTTCCTCCTCTGTGATTGGGCAGATCAGGCTGAGTTACACAGCAGCACTCAGTGCACACAGGCTCCTCAAAAGGGGGGAAGTCTTCTAAAAAGAGGATACCAACGGGACACAGAGCGTTTAAGTAATGGATTGATGGGTGGATGTGTGGGTGGATGTGTGAGTGGTTATAGATAGATGGATGGACATAACGTGCAATATCAACAATTATGTGACTGACAGTATATTTCATGTTAATTTGTGATATTCAAAATACTAGCGATCTAAACACAAATATAAGGCTATTTATATATATTATTTTTCTTATCCATTATTGTTTGTTAGCTTACATGGCTAACATAGTCTCTCTCTCTTCCTTTTCTACTGTATGTGTAATCCATTTTCTGTTGAATGACACAGCATACGTGGATGCAAATGAAACAAAAAACAGCCCGAACCTTAAAACAACAAAACGAGGCTTCTTGGGTTTGGTTCTGATTGAAGAATGCTTGAAAACACAGGACATGATTGTACAAAACAGAAATATTGCTAGGAATAAGGCCAAGCCTTGCATCATGCAATTGAAAGCTGAACAAAGAAAAAGAAGCTCCTAAATTAAGGTTAGCATTCAGTCATTCTATCTCACTGCATCAGATTATGTTATTCTCATACTGACGTCACGAGGCATCCGTTCCTCTGAAACAATATTTCCATATAGTTGACAAAGTATTAAATTTAACAAATAAACAGCACATTAAATCAATTTCAAAGTTGTCATTAACATCCATTAATACAATCATAACTGATTGGAAAACTTATAGAAATCTATGGCTTCAATACAGTGGAAATGAACTTATCACCAACCTTTCAGTTGCAGTGACAAGTTCCTCTTATTATAAACTACAATTACAAGTTTCAACTACCACTTTTTCATGCTATGGCTTTTTCTCTGAGAGGTTGCTGTCCATCACACGACATGACAAACCTCAATGAACAGCAGCCTTGGTTTCATCATTAGATCTATGTTCACAAGGCAGACCTTCACATTAGAGCCCCTGTTCAGATATATTTTTGAAATTGACTGTCTGCAAAAAGTTATCAAGTTCTCACTTCGGTGTTTAACAGAAAGCTCCAGTCGGCTTATTTTCTGCTCACCACATTTACGTGACGTTTTCAACTAGACCGCTTTAAGCAGTGTGAACACGATCTGTGTGGAACTAGTCATGAGTGTGAAAAACACTCAAGCAGCAGATGCATTCAGTACACCGTGATGCAATTCACAGTTAAATAACCAAACAACTAGCCAGGACATCTCAATATACTTAAAAGTTCAGCATCTTTTAGTTTTGAAATGGCTTCTTCATGACAGAGCCAGTCTGACCAGCCCCCTAAAAGTGCGTTACTGTAAGGTCAAGCTATTTCTGTTATTGTCTGCAAGGCTGTCCTACTTCCTGCTGCAGGACTTGAGAAAGAGGAAATGAGACTTGCTATGAACGTTCCCTACAGTCAGAGGAAGAGAGAGTGGAGTTAACAAAAGTCATAATGAAGGACTAACTCAGCATGGAATGATGGCTTCAACTGTAAACACAGCAGAGCATATTGGAAAGATGCTGGTTAAGGTACAAAAGAAAAATAGGACCTGACAGTGTACAACTCATCAGAAACATCTATAAATGGTCCCACTATTTTCATATCACATCAACAAAATGTTAAAACGAGTTGTCACATGCTCTCTCACAGGTAGCAACACTTTCTCTGTCCTCAAGTGTACAGCCTAGAGAGGTAGTTGTTATCCCCACCGCTCAGACATCCTGTTGGAACACGCCAGAGCAGCTCTGGGGAAAGAAAATCTGGCAAGGACTTATAATACCCACTCAGCCGGACAGCCAGAATATAATCCTTTCATCTCCTGTTGTCCCCATCTTTTCCTTATGGAAGCTTGAGAACACTCCCAGGTAGGGTTAAAACATATGAAAGACTTGGAATCAGAGGGGGAGAGTTGTTTTCTTGTGCGCCTTTTATTGTAGTATGGCTTTGTATGGCATCATCCGTCATGATGATTAAAAAAAATTATTTTGTGATTAGTGAGTTTTTAGGTATTTCTTGGGGTGCTCCTTTTCTAGTTGGTCTCTCTGGGGCCCGTAGATGCAGTTGGCACGCCATGAGAAGCACATGATGATAGAGATAATGGTAGTCTGGAGGAGGAGCATCACCCCATAGGTGGAGGCAATTGTGGGTCCGGGTAGACGGGACAGGGCGGAGGGGAGCAAGAGTAAATCAGGATTTAGCAGGATAGCCCTCACCTCAGCTTTGATCATGTGAAGTTCATCGAGGATGGACAAAAATGTGCAGCAGTGGAACCATTGATGGCTATGGCCCCAGATGTCAAAGCGGCCCGGCGCTAATCGCTCAGGGATCTTGCTGATGTTGAAGAGGGCTGACACCAGCAGCCAGAGACAGTGGCGATAAAAGAAGCTGGGCATGGTGGTGGAAGCAGCAAAGGAAGAGGAGGCGGTGGAGTAAGGTGATCTGGTGAGGAGGCGGTAGAAGACAGGTGTGGAAGAGATGATGAATGGGAAGAGGAAAACCAGTGTGCGTATGATATATCGATGCTCTCTCCACCTTTGGCGAGTATTGCAGCAAGACAAGACACAAATTATTGCTATAACACATGCACATGGGATGTAGAAGGTCTCAAAGAACATGCTGAACTCTGGCATTGCATATGATGTAAGAACTGCTTCAGGTTTGTGGTTCAAGTCCATATGGGAGCTGTTGTGTCCTTCTTTATCCACTATCCCTGCCCGGGGATGGATGTAGTAGTAGTACGCCAGCGATGAGCCCACAGTGTAGGCACTGATTGTGCCGTAATCCACAAAGAAGCAAACTTCTCTTACTACCAGAGACATTGAGTTCAGCAAGTGGGCCATGCTGCTAGCCATTAACAGACAGAACACCCCGATAAAGTAGTTCCACAGCGGATAAAAGAATGGTGCACTGACATCAGGTGCACGGTCCCAACTGAACACCTCCACAAAATAATAAAAAAAAATGAAAACAGGTAGGAAGTGTGTCCAGAAATTCCCTGTTTCATTGGTGGGCCTGAACGCTGACAGTAAACAATCCCTCAGGCTGTAGTTTGGGAAGCGGTAGCCGGTCAGGATGAAGTTTTCTATAACTCGAGGTGGCACATCTGTGTGCCTCAAAAGAGGCAACGGCTGAGCACAGTTCAGAAGCATAATGAAGACAGTTTATTTGTTCTGTCGACAGACAGAAAAATGTATTTGGATTTCAGCTTCTTTGTAAAACACTTCAGTTTTTATTGCCTTGCTGCTCATGGTACTTTGATCACTGCACTGTTGTGACTCCTCCCATAATCTTTTGCTTATGAGTGGGTTAAGCATCTACAGGCAATAAAAGAACCCTCAGCCCAGCTTCTTTTGGACCATTGATTCTGGCTTCCCATGCAGGCCTCATGAGCTGTAGAGAAATCTAAGAGCAGAGTGAGTGTGTAGTCCAGCGACACACAGGGAGAATGGCAGGGGAAGTGCAATACCCAGACGCCTCAGGCCTCTTACTAAGTAAATTTATTTTCTTTTGGCTTCCACTTTGATCCCCTCAGAGCATTACCAAAGGTCAGAAAAACACCCAGCATGCAAAGCTTATCTGCTTAGGTCTTGTTCCCTTATTTTGCATAGGACTTCTACTGTATGAACGAATCATTTGCACATTCACCTCTCGTTATGCGTAGTTCTATAGCAGCAAACAAAGATGAACGTCCCTTACTTCTGTGGTACGAGACTGAACAGCACATCAGTTACTGTATGTTTCCATATAGCAGAGACGGCAGGAGATGCGTCCATTAAGCTCAGTGGTATGTCGGTCATACTGGCCATTAGTACCGTATCAGTTTACAGCAGGCTTCTATTCCCCCTGTTGCTCTTGGTCTTTCAGCTTGTATCCCCGTCCGACTTTTAATTCATTCAGCACCCATTGCATTGCAGTGCAGGGCGCCGCAGTAAGAGCCAAATCCATCTGTACAGGAGAAAACGCTGTGTGTTTAGTCCTCTAACGCAAGGTCACGTATGAAATCGCCATTTTATAACCGGGAATCATTGCCTTAAATTCACGGATGACGGCCAGGACACTGACGAGCGCGCTGCGTCCCGTGAGGCTGACGGCGTGTCAACGGAGCACGGAGGCGAACGGGACACTGCATGACAGGTACTACCATCAAGTTACAGAGGTCAAAACAACACGTTTCCGGTGATGAGTTTCAAAATAAAATACGGCAGTTGTGACGTAACACCCTTCAGAGGTCATGTGGTGACCATGTGAACAAAATGGGCACAATTGTTCCTCTTTACATTTTAATATAATGACATGATCAGTGGCTTCATAATGTAGGTGTAGCCTACAGCCGCCCAGGAGGAAGAGCAGTCGCCCATCAATCGAAAGGTTGGTGGTTCGACTCCGCCTTCCCTGGGCTGCATGTCGAAGCGTCCTTGGGCAAGACACTGAACCCCACGTTACCTACCGATGCATCCATCGGTGTATGAATGTGTGTATGAATGCTTAGAAAGCACGTAGTTATGTATAGACTTAAGACGTGCTGTATGACTGTGTGAATGGGTGAATGTGGCATGTAGTGAAGCCCTTTGAGTGGTCAGTTAAACTAGAAAAGTGCTATAACAAGTACAGTCCATTTACCATTTACTGTATGTACATCGATCTCAATGTAGGAAAAACTCTCAAATTCTTACATTGTGTTAACTATTTTAAACAACTAAACAATGAATGAAATGATTAAATATGAATACCTGACATGCACACATTTTTGTAGGATTTCATGTTTTTGATGCTTAACTTTTACAAAACCAATTCTGATTTTATTGTGTTATCAGCTCCGGCTTGGCAGTCCCATCCAAGACCCATCATAAACCCATATGGGCAAACATATTTCCGGCGTCCGTGGAAACTAAGATCAAAATTAGCCAGGCCCAAGGTGCATATCGCAAAGGGCTCCATATATACACCCTGACGCTACCAATCAGGGCCTCACATTTGTATGTTGGCTGGAAGGAGCAGTAATTGGTTATAAACCAGAAAACTCAAAACAGTATGCAGTATGCAAGAGCCTTTTTCAGGAACCAGGGTCTTTTAAAGGCCCTTTCCTCAAACTCTTTCATCAAATGCAATTCATTCATTTCAAAATTAATCCAATTCATACATACAGAGAGCCAATTGAGGAAAGTGAGGGAAGGTGTGACAGATGACCTACAGAGACACGGCACCTTGGAGATTACCTTGAACTTTGAGGGTTGGGCTTAATTTCTGCCTGTCTGTGTTGTTTGATGTCTTATCTTTTTATTTATTGACAGCATACTCATACACTATGATTTATAAAATAGAATATATGTACAGTGTAGTAACTTCTAGACATTTTAATTTCATTAGCAATTACATGGAAATTACACTGCGGAGGCAGTTGCCAAACAAACGTGGTTTATTTTGAAGGTCTATTTTCTTAGTTTCCGGTCCGGTTCTAGCTCATTGCATGCCTTGCTGTAGCTCGACGGAGTGCAGAACTTCAAGTCAACGCTTTGATCAACCTGCCTTTTCCCTTTCCTAGAAAATGACGGAGAGCTGCTGGCGTACAAGGCACAGAATGAACACACACACACACACACTCACACACACCTGCAACCTGAAAAACGACAACAGAGAGGCCGAGCCGCGATCCGTGATCTGCTTAAAATGCTCAGTCAGTCCCTGTTGGGTAATCTCGTTACAGCAGCACTCTAATACACCCCCTGCCTGCTCCCCCCTCACCACAGTGTCCTTAAAGACATTCGGTGTCATATAAAGTTCCAACTTAGCATTCATCTGCCTCATAAACAGGTTAAATGTTAAATATTAACTTGTATTTGGAGCACAGGCATTGTCCAGTGTAAACTTGATAGATAATGGAGGATTCTAAAGTAGGAGAAGAAGCTGTGGGAGCCAGTAGCAGACGCTTAGTTTATCATTTTACTCCTAATGTTAAAAAACTTTAATACTTGATGAGATGGACACAGGCAACCTGTGATAGTGGGACCAAATCCTCAAAGAGCTTCCAATACAAAAACAATGAGTTCATGAATAATAAAGTTTTATTAAAGTGTCTCAGTGTTTAAAGCCTTATTGTTCTACTCAGAACAAAAAGCAGTGAGCGCTTTGTGCACACACAAAAAGAAAATATACATCAGTGAGTGACATCCTAACAATCAAAGCAAGAGATGGAGACTGTAGTCTTAATAACAGGATGTGTTAAAAGAACACCAACTGTGTAAAAGCGTAACACATGCAATCATCTGCAAAACTCAGCAGAAAGTCTGAACTGCTAAAGAGTGAAAATGCTCATGAAGATATTCAACATGAACAATTCTTACAAAACTGAAAACAGAGCTCGGGTTGTGTCCCGTGACAAATCTGTGACTAATGCTCTCAGGCCAGGTGCTCAGAGTATGAATGTTAATAGTATGAATGCTGACAGCCAGTAAAATATGCTGCAGTTCTCTCTGTCAGAAAGGAAACGTATGATTTTGAGATGCCAGCAGAGTCTCATAATGTCAGAGCTAACAGGCTGTCACATATTGGACAACAGTCTGTGGCTACTTTAATCTATTGTATGAATCTTCCTGATGATCTCCAACACTTTAGATCAGCCTTTGACACTGGAAAGTCATATACATATACCATAAAGATTCAAACTGAAGTAGGGTGGTCGACCCAGAAGAATTTAAACACCTTATACAAGATGCAGGATCAGTTCATGCCTTTCAGTGGAATCACCACATTGTGGATTAGAGAAAATGGGGAGGATTAGAGAGAGGAAAAAGCAGTGTTACACCTTCAGGATATAAAATTATAATCAGTGAAGCCACAAGATACTTTATCATATTACATATATGAAAAATGACCAGTATAAGGTCTAGCAGAAATGTTAGATTTGATACTGGACCGGCTTGAAATCGTGGTGGTTGGAAATGGGAAGGAGTTGAAGCATGGCGTAACACTTCTCATCTGTTCTGTGAAATAGTTGTTACGGTTGTTATGCATGTTGGTTACAGTTAAGCTGTCACTCCTAAATGAATACATCATTTGTATAGCAAATATTCAGTAGTCATCACCAGTTGTTTGCCAGGTTCAATCAAAGCTGATCAAAACTGGTTGACATACTGACAAATTCAGCTATTACTCATCAAAGTAACAATGTGTAGTCTGTACTTGTTGTCTGATGCAACGGAGAGGTCGGCTGCATATTTCGAACAACAGATGTCTCCCATCTTCTCCCATTTCCTTCAAAGTCTGCTTCCAGCAGATGTTATGCACTGAGAAGTACACCTTGCTCTGTGGGTAATTCCAGAAAATCTTGAAATTTCAGTTACGCTTTTTATTTTCAAACTTTTCTGCTAAGTAGAATGATAAATTTCAATATTCTATAAACTAAAAAAGCAACAGCAAACATTTGACAGGATTCAAAGAAAATCTTACCAGCTAGTCCATCATAAAGACATCAAGTTGCAATAGAAAAGGCAGAAGGTTTAGAAACTACTTCTACCACTCAAACTGAAAGTGTCTCATCCAAATACCACTTCATCCAATTCAGGGGGGCTGGAGCCTATCCCAGCTGTCATCGGGCGAGAGGCAAGACACATCCTGTACGAGTCGCTAGTCCATCACAGGGCCCCACAGAGACAAATGAGACGAATAACCAAGCACTCTCACACTCTCTCCCAGGGTCAAATTAGAATAACCAATTCACATAACATGCTTAGTTTTGGATGGTGGAGCACAAGGCCACAAGGCTACCCTAAAATAAAAAAATAAATGATGAATAAATAAATAAAATAAGTAAGCTGGAGTATCTAGAGCAGTATCTGTGCAGCCTTTGAAACTCAAACAGCTAATGCGCAAAAGCCCAAATGCTGTACACTGTGAGCAGTAGTATTTTCTAGTCAGTAATTTCAAATGTTAATCACTTCCTTTCCTCTGAAAAAAATATCACAGATTCAATTTCAACCAAACAAAATTTCCACCTTTTTAAAATCACTAATGCTACTGGTTGCAGTAAAATTAGCAACCATTAGCAGCAACCAATAACTTCACCAGAGTCCTCAACTAAGTCTGGACTCATATTCCACAAATAAAAAGCATATTCCACATGGTTGGGCAAACTTTTACATTTATTCAAAACAACAAGTTTTTGCCCTTTGTGTAAGCAGAAAGTAAGTGCACGTGAGTTTACTGGAGTTAGTGTTGTTTCTACCTCCAGTGAGCCTGGAAACAAACACAAAGGAGGACCTCAAAGTGACACTGGCACATTTTCTTTTATCCGTTTAAACATTGAATTGAGAATATATATTTAATTGCATTAAATGGAACAATGAATTGAAAAGGACAATACCTGAATATGTCTCCTGGTACTACTAAGAGAAATAAATATATAACCTTTTTTTTTAACTGACAGTGTGTAGAGCGCATTAATCTACATACAGTTTGTTAAAATCTGTGAAAACACTGACTGGTTGTGTTCATTTTACAAATGCTTATAACTACTTGTCAAATATTTGAAAACTTTCAACGACTTTACCTAATACTCACAAAAAACTTTCGAATCAATGTTTTACACAATATTTGTGTCATTAAAAAAAAACACACTTCCTCTAAGAGTCCAAATAATTAATGGAAAATCCCCAGCTGATCCAAACAAAGTTGCCGCAGTACTGCCTGGTCCTGCTAAGTGTTTACATTTTTGTTCTAAAATTACACTTATGACATACAAAGCCCTCAGTGGCATAGCTCTGTCTTATCTTAAGTATTTTATTGTCCGCTGTCAGCCCAAAGCAGTTCTTTGCTCTCTGAATGCAGGCCTGTTTGGGAGATCTTTTATGCAATTCTTGTTTTAATATAATTGTTTTTGTCTCTTTCAACCCTTTTTATCTTGATTTTTAAATACAATTTATACAATCCATGTCTCACTGTTTGCAAATATCTTTTGTTAGTATTAATAATATTTTACTGTAAGTAAAACTGTAAGTTTTACTTAGTTTTGTAAAGCACTTTGTGCTGCAACGGTGCTAAAAAAGCACAAGAAAGAATCTAACTAAATACTACATTCTGGCTACATAAATATAACTTCTAAAGCTTGGTAAGGCTGTTGTATGAGCAAACTCAGGCCTTCAAGTAACCCTGCTGCTATATCTTCTCTTTCACCCTCCAGCAATGACTGTGGTGGCCAGATGTCAGGAAGTCTTTTAACCAGCAATTTTGGCAGGATGGGGTGGAGGAGGTAGGAATGGTGCAGAGGCCACTTTCCAAAACCCCTGAGGAATAAGAAGCAGGCAACACGTCAGTGCACAGCAAACTGGAAAGAAGCAACATGCCGTTTTAACTAGTGACTGACATTCTCTAAGGATGTAATGGATGAGGAGCAACGCCTTTAGCTTTTTGCGAGATGTTAGGACACAGTAGCCAATCTAACAATATAAAAGTTATCAATATAACTTAAGGAAGTTGTGAAGAAAACTCTTAAAACAAACATACTGATCATGTGATTCTCTCCCACACTAAACCCTAACAGCGTTTGAAAAGCCTTTGAAAAGCCTTTTTGAGATCCTGAGCCTCTGAAACCAGTTCAGTTCATGTCCTGTCTTACGCACTTTAAACTACATTGTAACAGTACCTACTATGTGTAGGAGACTGTGAAGTTAATCTTAGTCACAGCAAATATGCAGCAAGTCAGTCACTTGACTGGTCATGTTTGCAGAGAAAATGCTGTCTTTAATTACTTAAATTCTCCATCCATAAAAAGAGGGAGAGAGAGAGTGCTCGTTTTATTATCTGATGATACATCACATACTTTCCTTCTCCGCATTTTCCTTGCATCTGCAGCATTGAACAGATGTCATCCTCCACCCCCTGACGTTAAAGTGTGATGCCAGCTACTGTACACTGTCTATAGGTGGGTAAGATAACAGCACTGCACTCGCTGATTGGAAATTAAATGTGTAGAAAAAAAACAAAACATGCACAGGACAACAAGAATGATGAATTGACCAAAAATGTAAAACCTGAGAGCACTGCTGCATTGATAACTGCAGTGTTGTAGTGAAAAGCAGCGCAGTCAGAACATCTTAAAGGGGAACTCCTTTAAGATGTTAAATACGTTCATCTACTCACGAGAACAGTTTGGCGAAAGTCGGCGTCGAAAGTCGGAAGATATTTAGATCCATGTATATCCATATAACGGGAAAGAGCAGGGCATAGAAAATACATCCTCTAAATATCTAAATAAAGCATTATGTGTCTTTATTTCACCAAAACTTTAAGCCGAATGAATGAATAAACGTGTACTATAGCTCTGTTAGCTCATAGGTGCTGTTATATTAGCTCATAGGTGCTACTTAAGGCTATAGGAGAGCTAACAGAGGGATTTCTACACAGGCACTCAACTGGGGCCACTTCATCCACACGCCCCCCTGGAGCACAGTTTATTTACTCCGTGCTCTGTGACAGTCGGCTAACTTTACACAGAGCTTGCTACTGCTAGTTTTGTGCAACATGTCAGAATATTTATCAGATTTTGACAACGTGAACGATGACTTTGAGTAAGATGGACGTTCTTACCGGAGTGAATGAGCTGTGCTGCAGCCATGCGTGTCACTGAAGTCGTCCCAGTAGAGATGTGTGTAGAATTCCCTCCGTTAGCTCTCCTATAGCTGCAAGTAGCCACATAACAGTAGCTATGCGCTAACAGTGCAATAGTACGCGTTCGTTCATTCATTTGGGTTAAAGTATTGGTGAAATAAAGACACAATGCCTTATTTAGAGGCTGTATTTTCTATGCCCTGCTCTCTCCCGTTATATGCATATACGCGGATCTCGAGTGATCTAAATATCTTTCGAAGGACGGCGACTTTCACCAAACTGTTGTCGGTGAGTAGATGAACGTATTTCATGCCAGAAATAAGGTCTAGGTTTAAAAATACCAAGTTCCCCTTTAAACCGAACAGGAACATTGTTTACAGTTGCAGCTTCCAGTTGGTGAGAGGATGCCAACCTTACAAGTCATTTACCAGAACTCCAGGAAAATGATAGCCCAGTTCATTTCAAAGTAGTCTCATGAAAACATTTCATATTTACATTTTTCAATCTATACTTTTTTAAAGATAATTCACAAATTCAAATGAAAATAACTTATGTTAAAAACCACATATACAGTAAAAATCTTTCTAATTTGTTTTTTTACCGTCAAAGAAAGCAGAAATGTGAGTTTTCACCTTTTTTTCCCCTTATTATTCACGAGCACCCAAGTTAGATGTTTTACATTAAGAATGAAAATATTGATAGGTTCAATTCAATTCAATTTTATTTATATAGCGCCAGATTACAACAATTGTCATCTCAAGGCACTTAAGTAATATAGTCCAATTCAAGCCAATTGGAATTCAATTCATTGTAATCATAATCCAATTAATTCATATAGAGCCAATTCAAAAAATTAATATCCTAGCTAAGGAAACCAACAGATTGCACCGAAACGTGTCTTCAGTCCAATCTCCCGTCCTGAGCATGCCTGTGGCGACTGTGGAAAGGAACGACTCCCTTTTAACAGGAAGAAACCTCTGGCAGAACCAGAACCAGGAAGGGTGGCCATCCGCCTCGACCAGCTGGGGTTTGAGAAGACAGAAAAGAGGGAAAAGAGGGGGGAAAAACACCATAACGCCATTCAAAGGATATCTGTTGGAACAGGGAAACATAGGTTAATAATCATAATAATGTCACATGTACATAAAATCAATTTTGAAATTAAACAGGGGGAAAAAGAGAGCAAAGTGAGGAAAGGTGTGACAGATGAGGTCCCCCAGCAGTCTAAGCCTATAGCAGCTTAACTATGGGATGTTTCAGGATCACCTGAGCCATCCCTAACTATAAGCTTTATCAAAAAGGAAAGTTTTAAGCCTAATCTTAAAAGTGGAAAGGGTATCTGCTTCCCGGACATTTACTGGCAGCTTATTCCACAAGAGAGGGGCCTGATAACTGAAGGCTCTACCTCCCATTCTACTTTTAGAAACTCTGGGAACAACAAGTAAACCTGCAGTTTGGGAGCAAAGTGCTCTGTTAGGAAAATATCTTACAATGAGATCTTTAAAATATGATGGAGCTCGGTCATTAAGAGCTTTATATGTGAGAAGAAGAATCTTAAATTCTATTCTGAATTTAACAGGGAGCCAATGAAGAGAAGCTAAAACTGGAGAAACATGATCTCTCCTGTTAGTTCTCATCAGAACTCTGGCTGCAGCATTTTGGATCAGCTGGAGGCTTTTCAGAGAATATGTGGGACAGCCCAATAATAAGGAATTACAGTAGTCCAATCTTGAAGTAACAAATGCATGAACTAGTTTCTCTGCATCACCCTGAGACAGGATGTTCCTGATTTTAGCAATATTACGAAGGTGAAAGAAGGCAGTCCTAGAAACCAGTTTTATATGTGCGTCAAATGATAAATTCTGGTCAAAAATAACTCCAAGGTTCCTCACTGTAGAACTAGAAGCCAAGGAAATACCATCTAGAGTAACTATATAACTAGACAATTTCTCCCTGAAGCGCTCAGGTCCAAAGAGAACAACTTCAGTTTTGTCTGAATTTAAAAGCAGACAGTTCTGAGTCATCCAGGTCTTTATGTCTTTAAGACAGGCTTGTAGTCTGACCAACCTGTAGGTTTCATCTGGTTTCATAGATAAGTACAGCTGAGTATCATCAGCAGAACAATGGAAATTTATGCCATGCTGTCTGATAATGTTACCTAATGGAAGCATGTATAAAGTAAAAAGAATCGGTCCAAGCACAGAACCCTGAGGAACTCCATGACTTACTCCAACGTGTGAGGAAGATTCTTCATTTACAAGAACAAACTGGAATCTATCAGATAAATATGACTTAAACCAGCCTAATGCAGTTCCTTTAATCCCAATAACATGTTCAAGTCTCTGTAACAGAATGCTGTGATCGATCGTATCAAATGCAGCACTAAGATCTAATAGGACAAGCACAGAAACAAGTCCGCTATCAGAAGCTAACAGGAGATCATTGGTAACTTTCACCAGTGCCGTTTCTGTGCTATGATGCACTCTGAATCCTGACTGAAACTCTTCAAACAGATTATTTCTATGTAAATGATCACAAAGTTCAGTTGCAACTATTTTTTCAAGAACTTTAGACAAAAAAGGGAGATTGGATATAGGTCGATAATTAGCCAACACTTCTGAATGAAGAGTAGGTTTTTTAAGTAAAGGTTTAATTACAGCAACCTTAAAAGTCTGAGGTACATATCCTATCAACAAAGACCGATTGATCAAATCCACTATGGAAGTGTCAATTAAGGGGAAAACCTCCTTGAACAGTCTGGTTGGGATTGGGTCTAACATACAAGTTGATGGTTTAGAAGAGACTATTGCTGTTGTTAGCTCAGAAAGATCAACTGGACAGAAGCTGTCTAAATACAAATCAGGTTCGAAAGATACTTCTAAAGCTGCTCTACTTGATGATCAGTGATAATAATGGGAAGGATTCCATTAATATTCTCTCTGATAGAAACAATTTTATTGATGAAGAATCTCATGAAATCATCACTGCTGAGAGTTAATGGAATACATGGCTCAACAGAGCTCGGACTCTTTGTCAGCCTGGCAACAGTGCTGAAAAGAAACCTGGGATTATTCTTATTCTCTTCTATCAATAATGAATAATAAGCAGTTCTAGCTTTACGAAGTGCTTTCTTATACGTTATTAAACTATCTTTCCAGACTAATTGAGACTCTTCTAAATTAGAGGAACGCCACTGTCTCTCCAGCTTTCTTGCAGTCTGCTTTGACGCACGCAGCTGTGAATTGTACCACGGAGCCAACCTCTTCTGACTGATTACCTTCCTTTTCAGAGGAGCAACATTGTCCAGTGTTGTACGCATTGAAGCTATAGTGCTATCAACAAGAGAGTCAAGTTCTACTGGAGTAAAATTTAGGTAGCCGTCCTCTGTCATATTTGCACATGGCAGTGAAGAAAAGGATGATGAAATCAACTCTTTAAATCTGGTTACAGCATTCTCTGACAGACACCTTCTATATGTAGAATTCTTCTCAGAAACCGTGTAGTCAAGTAATGTAAATTCAAAAGTTATTAAAAAATGGTCAGACAAGACAGGGTTATGAGGGAACACTGTTAACTGTTCACTCTCAATGCCATAAGTCAGCACAAGGTCAAGGGTATGATTAAGGCAGTGAGTAGGTCTGTGAACACTTTGAGAAAATCCAATAGAGTCTAATATAGAATTAAAGTTAATATTTAGGCTGTCATTTTCAACATCTACATGAATATTAAAGTCACCCACTACAATGACTTTATCTGTACTCACCACTAACTGGGATAAAAACTCTGAGAATTCAGATAGAAACTCAGAATAAGGGCCAGGTGGACGATACACAACAACAAACACAAGAGGTTTTTGTGATTTCCACTTTGGGTGGGAAAAACTGAGAATCAGAGATTCAAAAGAGCTAAAACTAATCTTGGGTCTAGGACTGATTAGTAACCCTGATCTGAAGATAGCTGCCACTCCTCCTCCTCTGCCTGTGGTTCTAGGAACATGAACATTTAAATAGTCAGAGGGAGTTGATTCATTAATGCTAACATGATCCTCCTGCTGCAGCCAGGTTTCTGTAAAACAAAATATATCAATATGATGATCACAAATCAAATCATTCACTAACAGAGACTTCAAAGGGAGAGATCTAATATTCAGCAAACCACATTTAATAGTTTGATGTTTTTGTTCAGTTAAAGTTTTTGTTTTAAATTTTCTTTGCACAAGAGGATTTGCTCCTTTTGTGTTTTTTGATTGAGGGGGAGGCAGCATCAGGTGGGAAGCCGCAGAGAAGTGTGTAAGACTACAACTCTGCATCCTGGTCTCAACACTAGGATGTCATGTTTTTGGATGACTAATAAATTCGTCCATATTTCTAGAAATTAGAAGAGCTCCTTCCAAAGTGGGATGGATGCCGTCTCTCCTCATCAGACCAGGTTTTCTCCAGAAAGATTGCCAATTATCTATGTAGCCCACGTTGTTTGCTGGACACCATCTGGACAACCAGCGATTGAATGAGGACATGCGGCTAAACATGTCATCACTGGTCAGATTTAGCAGGGGTCCAGAGAAAACTACGGAGTCCGACATTGTTTTGGCAAAATTACACACCGATGCAACATTAATTTTAGTGACCTCCGATTGGCGTAACCGGGTGTCATTACCGCCGACGTGAATAACTATTTTACCGTATTTACGCTTATCCTTAGCCAGCAGTTTTAAATAGGATTCTATGTAGCCCGCTCTGGCCCCTGGAATGCATTTGACTATGGTCGCTGGTGTCTCTAATGCCACGTTTCTGACTATAGAGCTGCCAATTACCAGGGTTTTCTCCTCAGCGGGTGTGTCGCTGAGTGGAGAAAATCTATTTGAAATGTGGACAGGTTGATGGTGAACCACGGGCTTGACTTTAGGACTATGACTCCTCTTCCTGACAGTCACCCAGCCACTCTTAAGTCCCGGCTGCTCGGGATCTGCTCGGGGACGACTAACAGAGCTAGCTACGCTAGGTGGCTCCGCACTGACTAAAGGGGCCTGGGTGGCAACACCCATTCCGACATCCCGCTATTCCGACATCCCGCCATTCCGACATCCCACCATTCCGACATCCCACCATTCCGACATGCAAACGTCCCACCATTCCGACATCCCACCATTCCGACATCCCGCTATTCCGACAAGGCTTTCAGTTTAAGGAAATGTGTGTTACTCAACAGGCGAGTCCCTTCTTTCTGTTCATGCAATTTATATGTTTAACACATGTTTACAGATAAGCGTTATTAAAGACACAAAGTCTCGGCAACTGGAGGAGGAGAAGCAGACCGCGGTGGTTTTCAATCACACACTCCAATGCCACTTGTTTCAACTTCCGAAAATTTAATCCAGGAAAAAAAGGCTTACAAACATGGACCAAAACGGCTCCATAACACGCACAAGAATCCAAAAGAAACGAAAGTTAACTAAAAGAAAGCAAATACGCAGCATGAAGTGGTCAAAATTGGTTTTACGCATGCCTATGTGCATCTGGCACATGCGTCTTCGGGCTCTCCCACGTTGGTTTGTGGATGAAAGCTATATGTTCAGCTGTAATGTCATGTAAAAACAATCTCTACATGACATTTACTCCCAGGTGTGACCAGTTAGGTCCTTAAGATATCAACAGGCTGTATAAAGCCTTGCGCAACGGCTGTGTGTTTGTGCCAAATGCGCAAAGCCCATCCGCGCTTCCCATAAGTACTCATAAATCACGTGAATTACATGAATAAACGTTTTTACTGCATTTTGTTGTGTTTTATACGTTCTATGCTGTCATTTCTCTCCTCTCCTATTGGCAAGGCAAGGCAGAGTGCTCGCAACTGTGTCCTGTGCAGTAGCCGTGATATCTGTAATTGCAATTATTACTTTTGCATATGATGACAGCGTGCAAAAGACGCATGGGCTCTGTGGAGAGCTCCGCTCCAGCTGTCTGCTGTGACAGCTCACTGACACTGTATTTCTGCTTAATCAGTTTCAGTCTCTCCAGAGTTACATTAATATCTGTATTTTTATATTTGACATTTCAGGGGATTTTGATAATAGATTATTAAAGTTTGTTTAGTTTCATTAGTGTAAAATGTTTTGGGTAAAACATAGGCTATTAAAAGGAACTGTCGGAATGGCGGTATGTTAAAAAAAAAAAAAACATACCGCCATTCCGACCATAGGAGGAAAAAAGTGTCGGAATGGCGGGACGTTTAATAAAAAATTAAGTGTCGCCATTCCGACAATTGGAGGCCAATGTCGGAATGGCGAGATGTCGGAATGGCAGCATGTAACCAAGGGGCCTGGCTCGCTATCGGGTGGTTTTCAACAGTGCAGAGCCGAGCTTCCAATTCAGATAACCTTGCCTCCAAAACTACAAAAAGACTACATTTGTTACATGTACCATTACCACTAAAGGAGGCAGAGGAGTAACTAAACATCTGACACACGGAGCAGGTGAAAGCAGGAGATAGAGGAAGAGAACTGGTAGCCATGCTAAGCTAGAGAACCAGATACACCGCTAAAAAGTGAAAAATAAAAACTAAAGATCTGTAAGAGTGAGCGTTAGAATATAACAAGTATGGGAAAGAGTTAACTATGCAAGATGTGTAAATTATAGGGAGAAATAAGGTGATTATTAGTAGTTCAAGGAGAGCGAGAACTGTCACAGTGCACACACAAAGCAACAGGAAGTGATGCAATACGTCTTACCGCAAAGCAAAGCCGTCAGCCGTCAATGGTTATATTATGCAATTCATATATGATTTTACATGTGGACATCTGGATGTGACATGATCATTTCTATATGTCATGACTGATGGTGTTGTCAAGGCAAACGGTGCGGAATGTGTGGAATGACTCCTCCACTGGTGTTCATGTGACTTGAGTATGAGCAGTTTGTCAGTGGTAACAACTGGTGGGAATGCTGTGGGAGATTGAGGTGTGTTTATGTATCTGCTGGAGTTTGTGAAGAGTATGGAGGAAAAGTTATTACACAGAAAACCCCACTTGAGACCAGTGAGTCATCTCACAATCACAATACACAAAGACTTGAAGCAAGGGAAATATTAGTTTCCTTCCTGCTATTCAAGAGCATACAAAAACTTGTACATGCAAATCAACCATGTACTGTAATGCTGTATACATTACATCCTTTGAAAGTTGATCCAAAACTAAAGTCACAATAGACCTCAAATTCTCATTCATCCACCTATCAATTAAGCTCATTAACGAGCAGCTAGGGGAGGAAGAAGAGGAAAGGAAGAGGCAAATGACGTTGAGGTAATGGCGTATGGGTGTATTTTTCTGAATGTATTTTGCACATTATGTCAGATTGTTTTGAGTGTATGAGTTTTTGAGTGTGTGTATATTCATATGTTTTTAGTGTTTTCTTTTTTGAACTGCACTGCAGTCAGGTAACGCTTTGTATTGGAAAAAGACTCCAAAAGAAATATTAATACCAACCTAATTTCCATCCAATAATGTCACGCAAATATGAGGAGTTGGTTTATTAAGCTGAATGAATGGATTCTACTGTAGAATGGCACTGTACAGTGCACAGTACTTCAGCAGCTCTGGTTGTAGTTATCATTATTGTTATTATTCATTTGCATCCTCCATTATGGTTTGAGCAATCGCTTCAGTAAGAAAGTTCCTGGTTTGAATCCCAGCTGGGGCCTTTCTGTGTGGAGTTTGCATGTTCTCCCCGTGGGTTCTCTCCGGGTACTCCAGCTTGCTCCCACTGCCCAAAAACATGCATGTTAGGTTAACTAGTGACTCAAAATTGACCCAAGGAGTGAGTGAGTGTGCATGGTTGTTTGTCTGGTTTGTCTCTGTGTGGCCCTGTGATGGAATGGCGACCTGTCCAAGGTATACCCCGCTTCTCGCCCGATGACAGCTGGGATAGGCTCCAGCCCCCCCGCGACCCTGAGTTGGATTAAGCGGGTATAGAAGATGGATGGATTTTCCATAATGTAACATCTTTTTCTGATTTGGGGTTGTAAATCAATAAGGACTACTTCAGGGTAAAACAGATTATGTAATATCAGATTTAATTGTTTCATTATCCTTAGATAGCCCTGTTCAGTTACTCATTATTTGATTTCCATATGATTTTCAGTCATCAATATAGATACTTAAAATGCCATAAATGCATGTAGCAAAATAACAGATTGTAATAACGTATTGCAGAGCAGAAAGCTGTAAAGTTTTCACTCATCTTATGTAATTGTATGGACCACAGAACAAAGTTCATCTGTATCTACAGTATTCAATACACTACACCTGAATGTACGCAACAACAGAATGTATGATTTGGCATATGGAATCCACTGCATAAAAAGTGTAAGAAATCACATACAAGACTTGAGCATTATTTGGTGGCTAGATTGTTATTAGAGTATGATAAAAGTCGGACTACCTTTGAATATCTTAAAGGACATCCAGTGCCAAAGCTGGGAGTTAAGCACCAGCAGAGGAAGGAACTGAGATAAGATAACAAAGAGCAGAGAATGTGACGTGTGTCAACCGGAGGCAAACAATGTGTGGAAATTGCTCACATTTCTCAATAAAGACTAACTTTTTGTTTTTCACTTGGCCTATTTTACCTAACAGCTGCGGTTTATGTTGCAAAACTTTCATCATCAAGCAGTTTCTCAAGTTAGACTTCCTGAAACTGCCCACAATGCACATCACTCAGTCTGCTATCTGTCACACACATCTGTTTGTATTTCTACACAAAGTACAGGGATATATTTAGCAACATGCCAACTATGATGTCGGTTTGCAGAAATTACAGTAAGTAAGCCTATAAATAAGTTTTCTTTATATCTCCTAAATCAAAAAGTGTCTCAAAAGTCCTTCAAATTTCAGCTAATAAACAGTGACTTTCAATGTGCTCCCCTATGGGCCGGATTGGAAATGAACATGTGACTTGGCTACTTCACCATCAAACCAAAGTAACCATTAAGATGACAACATTTTGGAGAGAAATTATTAAACACTACAGAAGCTTTAAGTAGTGCTGACAGGCTGCAGCCTTACACCCAGAAACATAACAGGCCAATGCAAGCAAAATGAGTCAAGTGTCACTCTGTGGAAACAAACACCTGTTTTTACGCAATCTACTATCTCTGTGAGGGTGGAGAAGATTATAGCAGTTGCAAACTGTGGAGACATGTTGCATACCATTGCTGCAAAACTGGCAAGTACAATGTGGGGATGAAGAAGACTGCAAGCTATTAGAAATAGATGTACTGTACTGTGAGCTGTGCTGGACTCAAACTGCTCTTAAAAAAGCTCTGAAATGATAATGCATTGCATGTTACAGATATGTTAGGGTTGGCAATAAGTTTTTTGTGGTGAGAAACAGTATTGTAGCCATACCTGTTAGAGCTTTGTCCAAGATGAGCTAGTGTACACAGATTTCAATTTGCAATGATGTTATGTTTCAAATGTCACCTACTTTCACAAGCTTTGGGTAGAGATAGATAGAACGAGACTATGATTAAAAATTTCATGAAGATTTCATCAAGTTATTGGCATAAAGTGGCTTGAAGGCAGGATGGAAATCTCAGACATTTATAAGGAGCTTGGTATTGAAAGTGACATGAAATTGTGTGCTGTTGTGTGGGACTGCAGCATTTATCCGTCACACAATTTATTATAATGCTTTAATATAGGATAAAGCGATAGACTGCATACAAAAAGATTAATGTAGCCACATGAATCCCTCACTGGTTTGAAAGAACAAGACTAAACAAAATGCATGCTTATTTAGACTCTCAGGTTAGGCTACTTATAGATCCACCGCCCTTTCAGCTCTTAAAGATGTCTCCAGGGGAAAAGTCGCCAAATTTATTAGTCTTTCTTGACCACAGTTTTGCTGTACAGGTACGTATTCATTTGTTTTTAAAAAAGAGGAAAAATTCTAAACTTAGACTATTCCTATGGGAATAGGTAGCATCAGTGTCAGGTGTTTAACCACTTAGTCAAACTACTCCTTTGTCCAAACCAAACACAAAGCTGGTGAAATATTGTAGCAGTTCTGCTCCTAAAGTCTTCTGGATTTAGCTAAAGTGTTGGTATTCTGTCATTCTTAATTTGTGGATCATGTTCACATATGATTTCTTCTTTGCATGATATAGCTTTAACCTGCATGTGGCACGGTGAACTGTGTACACAGACAGTGGGCCTCATGCAAGAACATTTTCGTATTCAGTCAGATTCAACAAACGCTCTTAACTTCGGAAAAAGTGTGTAAACGACCTGCTTAAATGATGAATGCCATCTTTGTGTATTTAAGTGCATGTGCACGTGGATCGTAAATTTGTTCATAATGTCAAATGAAATAAAGAAGAAATGGTTTGATATGGGGCTTGCACGGTGGTGTGGTGGTTAGCACCGTCGCCTCACAGCAAGAGGGTTCCAGATTCAACTCCTGGCTGGGGCCTTTCTGGGTGGAGTTTGCATGTTGTATGTGTGGGTTCTCTCCGGGTACTCTGGCTTCCTCCCATTGTCCAAAAACATGCATGTTAGGTTAATTGGTGACTCCAAATTGTCCTTCGGAGTGAGTGAGCGTGTGGTTTTTTGTCTCGTTTGTCTCTGCGTGGCCCTGTGATGGACTGGCGACCTGTCCAGCCCCCCCACGACTCGATGACTGCAATTAAAGTCGTGCAATCATACCTCATAATTATGGCACTTTGGCTACGTTCACACCGCAGTTGCAAATAACCTGAATCCGATTTTTTTGCTCATATGTGACCCATATCTGATTTGCTTTTGACAGTGTGAACAGCACAAGTCACATTGATAGGTCTTTTGGACAGGTCTTTTGTTACTTATATTTGTCACAGTTCAGTCATCCAGCCATCAGTAATTTTCCATTTATCCCGCCTCTACCCCACTCAGCCTGTCAGCCACACCCAGCTTGTCACTTGACTCCATTCACCTGTGCACACAGCTGCCTCTCATCACATGCAATCAGCCCAGCATGTAGTCACCAGCTCCATAGTCACTCCTTTGCCGGATTGTTCTTTGCCATGCAAGTCTTTCCAGCGTTCTCCTGCTTATCTTCCCAGTACCGACCTCGCCTGTCCCTGATTCCCTGCTTCGTCTTCCTCCTGGTAATTCGACCTAGCCTTCCATCCTGACCAAGAACTTCACCTCTCCTCTCCTGATTCCTGTTTGCCGGTTTCTAAACCATTTGCTTGTCTGTCGGAGTCTAAGTAAAACGTTTAACTTTTTACCACTGTCTTCTTAGTCCTTTGTACTGCGATTGGGTCCATACACCACCCGTTACAGTACAATCTGGCCAGACATGGACCCAGCAGGACCAACTTCACCACAGAATCGGTTTGAGAGGATTGAGAATGCGCTCATGCAACATCAGCAGAGAATGGAGGAGGCTGATGCATACGCCAGACAAGCTGCAGGGGCCAGCCCTCTCCGTCCAGTTGCAACAGCTGATATCCACTCGCCCTCCGGCAGTTCCAGTCCCCACACCGGAAACTCCTGCTCCAGCTCTGCCACAGCCCAGGATGATCTCCGAGCCCACGAGTTTGAACCCCTGAGCGATATGATGGAAATCCTGAACTCTGTGATTCATTCCTGACCTCCTGCTCCTTACTCTTCAGCCTGCAGCCATACACGTTCGTCACCAAGGTAGGTACGTACGTAATCAGCAACCTGACCGGCAGAGACCTCCTCTGGGGAACAACAGAGTTGGGAGCATCATTCCAGGCCTTCTCTGAGGAACTACGCAAGGTGTACGGGTTGGGCACTTCCGGATCTGATGCCGCCCGTGATCTGCTCTCCCTGCACCAAGGGAACCAGTCAGTGGCTGACTTCTCCATCGACTTCCAGACCAGGGCCTGTCGGAGCGACTGGAACACTGCAGTTCTGCGTGATGCTTTTCTGCATGGTCTCGCAGACTACATCAAGGATGAACTGGTTTGCTATCCTCTATCTTCCACACTTGATAAACTCATTGAACTTACTGTCTGGCTGGACCTCCGCATCCAGGCACGGAGAAGGGAGAGGAGACAGAACACTCCTGGTTGTCTCGACCCAGCCAGCTGGCCAGGTTCCTCATCTGTTTCCAGTTCCTCCTCACCCGTTATGGATAATGGTGTACAGCCTGAGCCCATGCAGTTGGGCCGCACCAAGCTTACACCCGAAGAGCAAGAGTGGGCAGGGTGTGTGCACCACCAGGAAGGAGGAGCTTAACTTGGAACAGGGGGCGTAAGCACAGGGTAACCTGTGCATGTACTGTGGACAAGCTGGACCTTTTATCTCCCGCTGCCCGTGACTGGGCTCACCAGTGAGTGAGGAAGTCCTGGTGAGTCACACGGCAGCAAAGTCTTCCTAATCAAGCTTACGCCCCCTGTTCCAAGTCAAATTCCTCCTTCCTGGTGGTGCAAACACCCTGCCCACTTTTATAGACTCTGGTACAGATACCAACATTATGGCCGAGACCTTAGCCATACAACTGGTACTAAAGAGGGTTCCACTTGACACCCCAATTCCAGCCAAAGCCCTTGATGGCATCTTCTGGAGACTGTCACTCGCCAGACTTCTCCTGTCCACATGCTACTTTCTGGTAACCTGTCTGGTCCTGAACGAGAGTTCATGGAGTTACATATATGACTCCCTGGCTGCCGGTATTATCCGATCTTTGTCGTCTCCTGCTGGGACAGGATTCTTCTTTGTGGAGAAGAAGTACAAGACCCTGTGCCCCTGCATTGATTACCGGGGACTTAATGACATCACTATAAAGAACCTGTGCCCTCTTCCCCTCATCTCCTCAGCCTTTGATTTACTTCAAGGAGCCATGATCTTCACCAAGCTCGACCTCCGTAATGCCTACCACCTTGTCCACATCAGAGAGGGGGATGAATGGAAGACTGCTTTTAACACGCCCACCGGACATTATGAATATTTGGTGATGCCATTCGGCCTCACTAATGCCCTGGCAGTTTTCCAGGCCATGGTCAACAACATCCTCAGAGACATGATTGACAAGTATGACATCCTCATTTTCTCCAAGTCCCTTTTAGAGCATATCCACCATGTCCAGACGGTCCTCCAACGCCTACTGGAGAACTCCCTTTTCGTGAAGGCCGAAAAGTGTGAGTTTCACCCACAGTCTGCGTCATTCTTGGGTTACGTTGTGACCCAGGGTCACCTGGAGATAGCTCCTACCAAGGTGGGTGTACCAGTTAGGTGTTGGCCAGTCCCTGAAACCCGTAAGAAGCTGCAGCAGTTCCTGGGCGTTGCCAATTTTTACAGGCGCTTCATCCACAACTATAGCTCCATCGCTGTCCCTCTCACAGCCCTGACATCCTCCAAGACTTTCTTCTGATGGTCCCATTCTGCAGATACAGCCTTTCAGACCCTCAGGGACGGCTTCAGTTCTGCGCCCATCCTCTAAGCCCACGATGCTGAACGGCAGGGAGGATGATGGCGCCAGTGCTCCTGACACCATCCTTCCGTCCCAGTGTGTTGTGGCATCCCTGACTTGGGAAATTGAGGAGAGTGTTAGAGCTGCCACGGAGGGTCAGCCTGGTCCGAGTGCTTGCCTTACTGGTTGCTTGTTCGTGCCTGCAGCTCTGAGGTCGGATGTACTCCAGTGGGCCCATGGTTCAAGGTTGTCCTGCCATCCTGGCATCCAGAGAACCCGGGATGTCCTTCTACAATGTTTCTGGTGGCCCATGTTACAGGAGGACACCCGGGAATATGTCAGAGCCTGCTAGACCTGCAACCAGAACAACCATCGCGCCAAGCCCCTGCCACCATCAGCTGGGAAGACGACTATTCTTACCATCGTGGACTGCTTCTCTAAGATGGCCCACTTTGTGTCATCCGGGAGGAAAGATCCTGGGTTCCTGCTCAACATATTGTGGACCAAGGTCTCATCCGAGACTTTCACCAGCAACATTGACACTTCCATAGTGGATTTGATCAATCTGTCTTTGTTGATAGGATATGTACCTCAGACTTTTAAGGTTGCTGTAATTAAACCTTTACTTAAAAAACCTACTCTTGATTCAGAAGTGTTGGCTAATTATCGACCTATATCCAATCTCCCTTTTTTGTCTAAAGTTCTTGAAAAAATAGTTGCAACTGAACTTTGTGATCATTTACATAGAAATAATCTGTTTGAAGAGTTTCAGTCAGGATTCAGAGTGCATCATAGCACAGAAACAGCACTGGTGAAAGTTACCAATGATCTCCTCTTAGCCTCTGATAGCGGGCTCGTTTCTGTACTTGTCCTGTTGGATCTCAGTGCTGCATTTGATACGATTGATCACAGCATCTTGTTCCAGAGACTTGAACATGTTATTGGGATTAAAGGAACTGCATTAGGCTGGTTTAAGTCATATTTATCTGATAGATTCCAGTTTGTTCTTGTAAATGAAGAATCTTCCTCACACATCGGAGTAAGTCATGGAGTTCCTCAGGGTTCTGTGCTTGGACCAATTCTTTTTGCTTTATACATGCTTCCATTAGGTAACATTATTAGACAGCATGGCATAAATTTCCATTGTTATGCTGATGATACTCAGCTGTACTTATCTATGAAACCAGATGAAACCAATAGATTGGTCAGACTACAAGCCTGTCTTAAAGACATAAAGACCTGGATGACTCAGAACTGTCTGCTTCTAAATTCAGACAAAACTGAAGTTGTTCTCTTTGGACCTGAGCACTTCAGGGAGAAATTGTCTAGTTATATAGTTACTCTAGATGGTATTTCCTTGGCTTCTAGTTCTACAGTGAGGAACCTTGGAGTTATTTTTGACCAGAATTGATCATTTGACGCACATATAAAACTGGTTTCTAGGACTGCCTTCTTTCACCTTCGTAATATTGCTAAAATCAGGAACATCCTGTCTCAGGGTGATACAGAGAAACTAGTTCATGCATTTGTTACTTCAAGATTGGACTACTGTAATTCTTTATTATTGGGCTGTCACACATATTCTCTGAAAAGCCTCCAGCTGATCCGAAATGCTGCAGCCTGATGAGAACTAACAGGAGAGATCATGTTTCTCCAGTTTTAGCTTCTCTTCATTTGGCTCCCTGTTAAATTCAGAATAGAATTTAAGATTCTTCTCCTCACATATAAAGCTCTTAATGACCGAGCTCCATCATATCTTAACGATCTCATTGTAAAGTATTTTTATAACAGAGCACTTTGCTTCCAAACTGCAGGTTTACTTGTTGTTCCCAGAGTTTATAAAAGTAGATTGGGGAGCAGAGCCTTCAGTTATCAGGCCCCTCTGTTGTGGAATAAGCTGCCAGTAAATGTCCGGGAAGCAGACACCCTTTCCACTTTTAAGATTAGGTTTAAAACTTTCCTCTTTGATAAAGCTTATAGTTAGGGATGGCTCAGGTAATCCTGAAACATCCCATAGTTAAGCTGCTATAGGCTTAGACTGCTGGGGGACCTCATCTGTCACACCTTTCCTCACTTTGCTCTCTTTTTCCCCCTGTTTAATTTCTCAAATGATATTATGTACATGTGACATTATTGTGGTTATTAACTTGTGTTTCCCTGTTCCAACAGGTATCCTTTGAATGGTGTTATGGTGTCCCCCCCCCCCTCTTTTCCCTCTTTTCTGTCTTCTCAAACCCCAGCTGGTCGAGGCGGCTGGCCACCCTTCCTGAGTCTGGTTCTGCTAGAGGTTTCTTCCTGTTAAAAGGGAGTCGTTCCTTTCCACAGTCGCCTCAGGCACGCTCAGGACGGGAGAGTGGACTGAAGAGAAGTTTCGGTGCAATCTGTTGGCTTCCATAGCTAGGATATTATTTTTTGAATTGGCTCTATATGAATAAATTTTGAAATTAATTGGATTTCATTGGATTATGATTACAATGAATTGAATTCCAATTGGCTTGAATTGGACTATATTATTTAAGTGCCTTGAGATGACAATTGTTGTAATTTGGCGCTATATAAATAAAACTCAATTGAAGTTAACATCCGGACCTGTCCTCCCTCAGCAACATCGGCAGGGGTCGTCACCATAGGACCTGCTGCTGACCAGTGGGAGGACTCCCTGTCTGAGGAAGAGGAGTTGACCCGTCGGCAAACTCGCCTTCCTCACAGCCTGAGGATGGGGAGTTCTCAGGGTTCTCCCATTTGCCTGTCTACCGGAGTCTAAGTAAAACGGTGAACTTTTTACCACTCTCTTCCTGAGTCCTTTGTACTGCAATTGCAGTAATCTGCTCAGACTCACGGGAGACATGCTTGTTTCCTGCCGTTTCCATAGCGGTGCGCTTGAGAAATTTACATTGTACCTTTCTTTCAGCGTGAGAAATACCATGTGTCACTTGCCACTTGTTGAAATGCGTGTGTCTCGTGCTCATTGCGTGAGACTTAAGAGAGACTTATTTTTAGCATTAAGCCATACAGTCCTTCAGTACCGGTTGCAGTTGCCATGGTCGCTGTCAGGGACGAGGAAAGGTAGGACCCAGATGCAGCTCTTTCGTTCACAAAAACAAGGTTTATTCCACAAAATAGGGAGCAAAAGGCAGGAACAAAAAGTGCGGCCGAGCCGGATTCAAAAATACTTAATGTTAACAAAACCAAGGCTATGAAAGAAATAAGACAAGACTATGATTAAACTTCTATTACAAGACTATGAATAAAACAGAACTATGACAAAACAAGACTATGGCTATGAGGCATGAAACCAGACTTATCTTTAGTGCAACGCATGGAGGGATAGTGAGGATTCTGCAGTGAATGAAAGTAAACCAAGAAGCTAAATACTGTGAGGGGAGTGATCAGTGACATGAGGTGCAGCTGTGAACAATTAACCAGGTGACTAGAGTGAACTGAACGTGACAGGGGAAAAACATGACTAGAACAAAACCTGAAAACATGATTAACATAAACTATGATATGACAGACTGTGACAGTCGCTTCCATAAACAGCATTGTGGCGTGGTCTATGGGCGTGATGTCATCAATGATCAACTGCGCATGCGGGTCACTTCAGGAGCGTGAGCTCGCAATGCTTCAGTGAGTTCACACAGAAATCCGTAGACAGGCCACATTTAAAGACATAACGTGAACAGCCAAACAAAAAAACGGATTTGAGCAGTAAATTGGAATTGTGCATAAAGACCTGCAGTGTGAACGTAGCCTTTGATTGGGCGGTCCATGAGGGGGTGTTCTGGCAACACACCTTCTGGTCTGCCTGGGCTGTTTCAGGTAGTAGGGGACCCTCGTTCATGGCCATATTGGCATGCCTTCTCTGGGCTATGGAGCAGTTTGCCCCCCATTGTATCGAGACACTCACAAGGCCTTCAGCTCAGTGCGCTCCACAATGGCACGGGTGCTTTGATGCGTATATGTGTGCAGTCTATTGCTCTGATTATGTTTGGTAGTCCAGCCATGGTATGAAAGTCCCTCTTAATTTGTACTTGTTCGACAGCGGTGTATGGGAATTTGATGTACCTTGGGTGATAAACTGATGAGAGCTTTGATCATGACCAAGGGGGAACGGATGACTAACAGAGGACTGGGACACACCCGATCTCTCTCCAATCTCCCTCTGAAAGGTTGGCCTTGGCCAAAAATCCAAGGGTGGTGAGGACCTGGACGTGTGGTGAAATTGGGGTTGATCGGCGTGTTTCTCTCTAGAGTTGTGGCTCTACCAAACTCCATATTTGCAGCAGCACAGTCCTTGTCTAAATCGCGATGTCAGCCATTCGTCTGTCTCTATTCAATTCAATTAAATTTTATTTATATAGCGCCAGATTACAACAATTGTCATCTCAAGGCACTTAAGTAATATAGTCCAATTCAAGCCAATTGGAATTCAATTCATTGTAATCATAATCCAATTAATTCATATAGAGCCAATTCAAAAAATTAATATCCTAGCTAAGGAAACCAACAGATTGCACCGAAGCGTGTCTTCAGTCCAATCTCCCGTCCTGAGCGTGCCTGTGGCGACTGTGGAAAGGAACGACTCCCTTTTAACAGGGAGAAACCTCTGGCAGAACCAGACTCAGGAAGGGTGGCCATCCGCCTCGACCAGCTGGGGTTTGAGAAGACAGAAAAGAGGGGGGAAAAACACCATAACGCCATTCAAAGGATATCTGTTGGAACAGGGAAACATACGTTAATAATCACAATAATTATGTACATAAAATCAATTTTGAAATTAAACAGGGGGAAAAAGAGAGCAAAGTGAGGAAAGGTGTGACAGATGAGGTGCCCCAGCAGTCTAAGCCTATAGCAGCTTAACTATGGGATGTTTCAGGATTACCTGAGCCATCCCTAACTATAAGCTTTATCGAAAAGAAAAGTTTTAAGCCTAATCTTAAAAGTGGAAAGGGTGTCTGCTTCCTGGACATTTACTGGCAGCTTATTCCACAAGAGAGGGGCCTGATAACTGAAGGCTCTACCTCCCATTCTACTTTTAGAAACTCTGGGAACAACAAGTAAACCTGCAGTTTGGGAGCGAAGTGCTCTGTTAGGAAAATATCTTACAATTAAATCTTTAAGATATGATGGAGCTCGGTCATTAAGAACTTTATATGTGAGAAGAAGAATCTTAAATTCTATTCTGAATTTAACAGGGAGCCAATGAAGAGAAGCTAAAACTGGAGAAACATGATCTCTCCTGTTAGTTCTCATCAGAACTCTGGCTGCAGCATTTTGGATCAGCTGGAGGCTTTTCAGAGAATATGTGGGACAGCCCAATAATAAGGAATTACAGTAGTCCACTCTTGAAGTAACAAATGCATGGACTAGTTTCTCTGCATCACCCTGAGACAGGATGTTCCTGATTTTAGCAATATTACGAAGGTGAAAGAAGGCAGTCCTAGAAACCAGTTTTATATGTGCGTCAAATGATAAATTCTGGTCAAAAATAACTCCAAGGTTCCTCACTGTAGAACTAGAAGCCAAGGAAATACCATCTAGAGTAACTATATAACTAGACAATTTCTCCCTGAAGCGCTCAGGTCCAAAGAGAACAACTTCAGTTTTGTCTGAATTTAAAAGCAGACAGTTCTGAGTCATCCAGGTCTTTATGTCTTTAAGACAGGCTTGTAGTCTGACCAACCTGTTGGTTTCATCTGGTTTCATAGATAAGTACAGCTGAGTATCATCAGCATAACAATAACATAACAATTTATGCCATGCTGTCTAATAATGTTTCCTAATGGAAGCATGTATAAAGTAAAAAGAATCGGTCCAAGCACAGAACCCTGAGGAACTCCATGACTTACTCCAACGTGTGAGGAAGATTCTTCATTTACAAGAACAAACTGGAATCTATCAGATAAATATGACTTAAACCAGCCTAATGCAGTTCCTTTAATCCCAATAACATGTTCAAGTCTCTGTAACAGAATGCTGTGATCGACCGTATCAAATGCAGCACTGAGATCCAACAGGACAAGCACAGAAACAAGTCCGCTATCAGAAGCTAACAGGAGATCATTGGTAACTTTCACCAGTGCCGTTTCTGTGCTATGATGCACTCTGAATCCTGACTGAAACTCTTCAAACAGATTATTTCTATGTAAATGATCACAAAGTTGAACTGCAACTATTTTTTCAAGAAAAAATCTCTGCAAGGATATCTACAGAACACACGGCTTGTGTCCGGAATCACTCACTCATTCCCTACTCACTACTCCCCACTACATAATGAAATAAATGTAGTGGACTATGTAGTGAGCTCAACAGAAAAATCTTTCGAACACTATTCTTACTACGTCATCGCTGTTGCACAATTAAAATGTACCACATTAATGTCGTCTCACACAATACTTGTCCATTTACAACTGCATTTTTGTTAAATTAGAGGCTTTTGATTACTGTTCTATAATTTTTATTTTGTATTTTGTTTACTATTTAAGCATATTTTCACATTTTACTCTCTTGGCTCTTTAGTAACAGCAAGTTACAGTGTAACCTACTGGAATATTTAATTATATGCTGTTCGTTTTTGTTTCAATGAATGTAGGAAGCCATTTAAATTGCCTTGTTTTGAAATGTGTAATAAAATAAACAATGGAATAAACTGGCTTCATGACTGTTGTACTGCTCCACAACTCATGAATTTGTTTCGCATCTGTCATCCAACGGCTAACTACGAGCAATTCATGGGGGAAAAAAAAAAACTTTTACTAACTCCCAACCGGCTGCGGAGGCGAAACGTTGGATGATGGGATATCTTGCTCTGATTAGTGACCACCGGATATTCATTAGATTTCGCAGTGAATTGTGGGATATATTCAGTGCACTATATATTGAACATTAATAATCACTAAACATTCGGACACCACTACAAAATGGCGTGGTCATTATATAGTGAACTATACAGTAATTAGGGAGTGATTTCGGACACAGCCAAGTCAAACAGAATAATGTCAGCACAATTATGGGTTATAGTTTTATGATCGCTTCAAAGTAATTAAATATATCCATTCGTCAAGCAAACTTGATTCGAATAACGGCAGACTATTTTACATAACTCCTACGACAGGTCTGGATCACTGTAACTTCTGTTCGTACCTGAAAGAAAACAATGGTGAATGCGCAAATTCTCTTAAATAACTCGTACGCATGACTTAAGAACAAATCTGTTCGTACGAATGGTTCTTGCATGAGGCCCAATGATTTCTGGAAGTGTTCCTGAGCCCATGCAGTAATTTCCATGACAAAATTAGCTCTGCTTTTAATGCAATGTTGCCTCAGGCCCCAAAGACCACAAGCATCCATTGATTTTTAGCCGTGTGGCCTGCACACAGAGCTATCAACAATTTTTTTTAATTTAACAATGATGAATATTAACTTTTCTAAAATTGCTCCAAAGTTTGTAGATGCAATTTTTTTCCCAGCTTGCTGAAACTCTGCCCCTCTTTTGTTTCTCTTTGACCAAATCAATCTAATTAGCTGGAACGTGTTCCTGCAGCTGTTTCTCTTTAGTATCACTTATTTTTCCTGCCTTCTTTTGCCCAGCTCAAACATTTTTGAGGTGTTGCTGACATCAAATTCATGAAATAGTAAAATGTCTCACTTTCAGAATTTGAAGTTTTCTACACCCTATTATGAACATAATATTTGTTTCTGAGATATCTAATGGTATGTAAATGAACACTGCAAACCTAAATGAACTAATGCAATGTTGCAAAGAAGAGCAGACCAGAAAGAAGAGCAGAGAGACTGAAAACCTCTTAGAAAACAGCTGTTTCAGGTTTTTGTGGTTCTACAAGCTGTTCTACGAACTTCTAAGAACTTTTATAAGGTGTGCAGCTTCACATTCACAATGGTTATGTTAATCTGAAATACAGAAACATAATGCACAGGTTATAAAATAATATGTTCTTTAATATTGTTGTGTTGCATTATTTTTTTTTAAAAAAAGGTCTACATATAACTGCATACATAGTCTTCAAATAAATTCTGATAAAATTCCAAATGTACAGTATACCATAATATTGTCAGGGTCGATTTTAAAGTCCTATTGTCTTATGATGGTATTTGACTTTTTGTCATATGTGAGTGCTTCCTGGATGAGTCCTCCTTCCTCTTTCTGCTGCTCAGGCCGCTCTGCTGCAGCCTGTAGGTTTTTCGGGCTTGGGCTCTCTCCTTCTCCAGAACTTCTGTGTCATCCAGAATCTCCAGGCCTGGGATCTGACTGATCACATACTGTCTGAGAGGGAGGAGGCCACAGGAAAACATGCTGTTAACAACATTTACACCACACAGATGAGAAGCTGCTAAAGTGGTAGATTATACAGCATTACGCCAGAACAACTGCCAAGTGGGCAATGACATGAGAGCAACAGGATTTAGGACAAATTATTCACATGATCTGAAAGTTCATTCATACTGTAACACAACCCTCCCTGTTTATTCATCTTTGAAATGATAATTGGTTTCGGTGTTTGTTGGTCGTCATTGCAAACTCAATTCTATCATCACAGGCGTCTTGTTGTACAAGACAAATATGTAACAAGTTTAAAATGTCAAGATCTTCCATCCCTGAGCCCCCCATGACAGGCCCCTACAGAGCCTCATGAGAATATACCAAGCATGACACAACTGATTCACTGAGGCTGGAACAAATTTGATCAACCTATAGTAAAGAACTTTACACAAGGTTTTATTACATCAGGGTCACTGAGTTGTTGTTATGAAGCTGGTATTTACTCTGTAATTCATTGGTTTATCGAGTTTATCGAGTTTTTCGAAAATTTCAAATCTAACTCTGGCCTTGTGGCAAAGGATAATAATTTCAACTAAAAGTTAAATCTGTATATTCAACAGACACAAGTCCAGTACAGTACAAGTACAGTCAGAATGAGGACATTGACCTGCTAAAATCACAATGGACCTCCAGCGATAAGATGCCTTGATGGTAGCGTCTCTCCAAAACTCCAACATCCACCTCTGCATCAATGGTACGATCACACATGTGAAGCCATTCATGCCATGGACACTGATGGAGCCCCATACCATCACAGACACGGGCCTTTCTCTGATAACAGCCTGCATGCTATTTCTCAACTTTGGCACACAGAGGCAGATTTTTTCAAAAAGCAGCTGAAACATGGACTTGTGTCCACTGTCTTTCTGAGATGAGTTTGTGTCCTGGGCCGTGTTTCTGCTCAGAGTTGATATATGGCTTCCTCCTTGTGAAATACACTTTCAGGTTGCAGCTGTGGACTGTGTTGAGTGAAATTGTTTTCCGATATGCTCCAGAGCCCAAGTGATTGTATCATGGTTGCATGATGACGCTCATGCAGTGTTGACTGAATATTCAAAGGTCACAACCATTCAATACCATGTAGTATGGTGACACTTTTATCTTATCTTATTCAATTTTATTGCTTTTACTGTTATTTTATTGTTTTTTACTTATTCTTTTCTTTATTTATTATCTGCTGTAAAGCACTTTGGTCTGAATCTTACAATATTCTGTAGGTGTTGAAAGACCAAAATTATTTGCAATCTGTCATCTTTTTTTATTATTATTGGTGAGCAAAGACCCTTCCCTGTTTCAAAAGACTCAGTCTTTGGTGGATAGTGCTTTTCAAACCAATCCTGATACCCTCACCTGTAGATTAATCTGCACATTGTAGAATCTTCCAGAACTCTAACCTGTCTGTCTTTGCCTCTTTGCTAACTTTTTATGACTATTGTGGCGGGCTCAGCATGATCTGAGACCTGTAAATTGGAACTGATACCTATCTAATTCAGACAGAAACCAGGCTTGGTTAAGCCATTCCACACTCTTGGAAAGTAACAATGCTTTCAGAGTGAATGTGGGACCTGGAATAAGATGTCATTACACTTATAGCCAGTTATCTCTTTGTACAATTTGTTCGGAACAGTATTATTGCACTCGCCAATAGGTGGCAGTGACACTGAGTAGAAAAAGATTAAAAAGAAGGATGCTCTCGCTCAGTGTGTGCGCGTGCCAGAGACTGAAGTATGTACTTACCTGCCCCACCGGTGAAGTAATAAACTCTACGTTTTCCACACCACTGATGTCGTCAATTTCTACAAGTGGTGTAACAATTTGGAGGTTCCACCGAGATTTATAACTTCACGGCAGAGGACGGAGAAAAGACGAGAAAAGCGCGAAGACGCCGTTGTGTCAGAGCTACCTGAGTAAGCTTACAGAGCTAGTTTAGCTCCCGTTTGGTTGTTTTTCAAGCGTTCGAAAGGGGGGGCAAGGGGACTCCACACCGAGGCAGAGACTCCATCGGCAACAGCTGCTGTGCTTCTTCCTGCGGTTTCAAAAAGGATTTCAAAATCAGCGGACATGTCGGTGAGTCAACCTCAAAAGACACCTTGAGCTTTAGCACCAGATACACCAGATAGACAGCGGTTTAAGGAAAGGCTATCCTGAAGTGGAAGTTATGGAGCCAGTGGTTCGTGCTGTGAACCCAGGATTGAAACTAAGGAGCTATTTAGAGGGGGAAACAGATCTCACACTAGCCACTCTAAGACAAATTTTAAGAGCCCACTATGCTGAAAAGGATGCAACCGCATTGTATCAACTGACAAAAGCGGTACCGAGTGAAACAGCACTTGATTTTCTGGTCCGAGTACTTGATTTGCGCCAAAAAGTCCAGTTTGCATCAGAGCGTGTCCAATCCAGCCTGAAATATAACAAGGAACTAGTCCATAGCCAGTGTTCTCAGTCCATTATGACAGTATAAGAGCAGAAATGAGGATGTATCTGCAGGATGAGAACAGTAGTGATGAGTTGCTTCTGCAAAAAGTGCAGTTTGCTCAATATAATGAAAATGAGAGAGCCCAAAAGATTAAAGCCACAAACAAAGCAACTCATTGAGCAAGTCTGAACTCAGTAGAGGTGAGGATAAAAAAAACAACCCTCTGACAACCACAGCCTCAGCTAAAGCAAACAAGCCAATCAAAGAAAATTCCTTATAAAAAAAAAATGGAGGAAAGCAACACAGCAATCAGGGAACTCACAGGCCAAGTGGCATCACTTGTGCAAACGGTGCAGCGTGACAGAAAGACTGTTGATAGTAGTCAAACAAAAGCACCAGCTAATGCTTTTAAAAGACCAACAAAGTCCCAAAATGATCCAAATGCAAAAACATCTAAACCAGAGTCTGTGAACCTGTGAACAATGCAAGGAAAAAGCAAAAACCTTCACACTGTTCATCCTCGTGTAGCACCTTTAAAATCAAATATTAAACTGAATGACCCACCAACTCGCTCATTTGACCCGTGTGCAAAGCGCAAACAAGTTGCACAGCTGGTAGGCAAAAAGTGTCTTGTCTGGTGCAAAATTAATGGAGTGAAGACTCCAGCACTGTGGGACACAGGAGCACAAGTCTCTATCATGAGTGAGGCATGGAGGACCCAAAACATACCAAATGTCAAAATCAACCCTATCAGTGACCTGTTAGATGATGATGAACTGCTGGATTTAAGAGCTGCCAATGGCTCAGAAATACCTTTTCAGGGCTGGGTTGAGGTTAGTCTTAGTCTTTGTAATCCAAAAGCTAAAACATCAAGTTCTGATGAGATACTAACCCACCTGTAATGGCTTATCCAATATTTGACAATCCATTCATTCTACATATTGATGTGTCAGAACAGGGACTGGGAGCAGTCCTGTACCAGAGGCAGGAAGGAAAACTCACAGTGATTGGCTATGGCTCACGAACATAAACACCAGCAGAAAAAAACTATTGACTATATTCAGGGAAGCTAGAGTTTTTTAGCACTCAAATGGGCTGTTACAGACAGATTTAGAGACTATTTGTTCTATGCTCCCTCTGTGACAGTATACAGTGATAATAACCCAGTTACTTATGTTTTGAGCACAGCTAAATTAAACGCGTCTGGACATCGCTAGGTGTCTGAACTTGCTGATTTTAACATAACACTAAAGTACCAACCAGGTAGGTCTAATACAGATCCTGTCCCACACACCTGCAAGTATGGACTCTTATATGTGTGAGTGCACAGAGCAGTGTTCTCCTGAAGTTTTAGGTGTAATATTCAGTGCAGTTGAAACTCAAAGTCAGCATGAAGTAGACTGGATCTCAGCCATTACCTGCAGCCCACTTGTTCAGGAAATCGCTGCAGATGATGCACCAGACATTAAAGTAACACCACAGGAGTTACTACAGGCACAGTTGCAAGACCCTGCCATATCCACAGTACTACAGCTGAGGAAGTCTGGAGGAAAACTGGACAGGAAAGTTATGGATATGGAAGCAGCAAACATTAAGCAACTTCTACATGAATGGAAAAGACTGTATGTTTCTCAAGAGGGACTGTTGAAACGCAAAACAACAACCTGTACACAAATTGTGCTTCCAGAAAAGTACAAAGAACTGGTATACAAGTACCTTCATTGTGAAATGGGTCACTTGGGGGTAGAACGTGTTTTACACCTGGCTATACAGAGGTTTTATTGGCCTGCAATGCAAAAAGACAATGAGTTTATCATAACCAAAGTTTGTAAGTGCAACCTGCAGTGCAAAGTAGAACCCCCATGTGTCATGTCCCCGCAACAGCACCATTTTAGATGGTTTCTATAGACTATCTTCACCTTGAAAAAAGCAGGGGAGGGTATGAGTATATTTGAGTGATTATTGACAATTTCACAAAGTTTGCCCAAGCCTACCCAACCTGTAACAAATCAGGAAAAACAGCAGCAGAGAAGATTTTTAATGACTTTGCTCTTAAATTTGGTTTCCCTGCTAAAATACATCATGACCAGAGAATTTGAGAACCATTTATTCAGACAGTTGCAGAAGTTTACTGGTATGGCAAACTCAAAAACAACTTCCTACCATCCACAAGGGAACCCAGCTGAAAGATTCAATCGCACCTTGTTGTCAATGCTGCGGACCTTGGATGAGGAGAAAAAGGGAAATTGGAGTGATTATGTAAATAAAGTTGTACATGCTTACAACTGCACAACCAGTGAAGCAACGGGATACTCTCCTTTCTATTTGCTTTTTGGTAGGAATCCTTGATCTTTGGGATAAATGATGAGGAAGGATGTAATTCACACCAGGAATATGCTCAGAAATGGCAGCAGCAAATGAAAGAAGCATATCATATCACATCCCGAACCATCAACAAGACTACAGCTAGAGGAAAAACATACTATGACCAAAAGAGACAAAGTACTGTGCTTCTCCAGGTGACCGGGTCCTTGTGAGGAACATGTCAGAGCGTGGAGGACCAGGTAAATTGCGCTCATACTGGTAAGATCAGATACACCTGGTGGTCTCTCAAAAGGGTAAAGACAGTCCAGTTTATGAGGTAAAGCCTGAAAGTGGCTCAGGGAGAGGCAGAATCCTCCATCGCAACATGTTAATGCCGTGTAATGCTTTACCACCTGAGAAACCAGTCCAAAACTGTCCAAAACCAGTCACTGTAAGAGAACAAAATCCTCATATCCGACAAAGAAAGAGATGCAAAGAGACTGAAATAAGGGGGACATCACAGGATTCAGATGAGAGTTCAGATGACGAGATGCATTACTGGGCTCATAGACTGAGACACCATCACCACGAGCCTGGAGAGCAGAATGACACCTCAAGGTATTCCTGAGAAAGCACCTCAGCCTGAACTTCGTGCTGGGGGAGAGGAATTCAAAGTGCAAATGCTAGTTGACAATGACACTACTGGAAATAACTGTTCCGTCTGCAGACTTGCCTAGCAACCAATAGCCAGAACCTTCTGACATCCAGTTACGCAGAGAGGAAGACGACCTAAAGAGACCCTGACGTATGAATCATTAAGTCAACCTACTCAACGTGTGGTAGGGCTTCACTCCAACCCGCTGTATGTGAATGCTATGGCACCAGCGGATGGACAATCCAGCGTGCCATGGCCAATGTCACAGGTGTTTGGAACACCCTTGGTTTATCCTACTCTTATTCCTGTAGGATGTTACTGAAGGACTATCTCTTAAGAGATTCACTGTGGACTGTTGCAGATTATTTTGTGAAATGTGGACACAGTAACATGGACTGTTTGTTAACTGAGTGGTTATTGTCCATTATGAGTGTCATGGAACAATAAGGACTGAGATGAAGCGAAAAATAATGCAATGCCATGTTACTACTATAGTAAATAGTTGTTTATACTTACCTGGTTTAGGCAAAGACAATTCATATGGTTAAGAAGTGGATATTATTTTCCAAAATGTGTTATATGAGTTCCATTCATGAGCTTAAGGTTCAGACACTTAGTAATGGCATTGAAATGATGTAAATGGATTGTTTTTAAGAGGTACGGTAAAGTCAGAAGTCTCCGGAGAATACAGTGAAATGGCTGAATGAGTACTATTGTTACAACGGCTCAGAGTTAAACTACGCTAAGAGTGTTATTTGAGAGCAGGCTGTGATGAAATCGCATGGTATACAGGAGTAAAATACTTGAATGGTAAAACCTGTGGAATGCACTTAAAAATGTTTACTTTATTATTGCCATTAAGTTATTGCCATTAAGCGAGGACCTAGCGGTACAGTTATGAGTTATATTCTGTAGCTATGGGTGTACTGCAGATTAATGCTTATGTTGAGGACAACATTTTTGTTGCAGGGGAGGAATGTGGACCTGGAATAAGATGTCATGAACTCAGTGAAGCTGTGACACTGAGTAGAAAAAGATGAAAAAAAGTGTGTGTGTGTGTGCGTGCCAGAGACTGAAGTATGTACAGCTTGTTGTAAGTTTTACCTGCCCCACAGGTGAAGTAATAAACTCTACGTTTTCCACACCACTGATGTCGTCAATTTCTACAAGTGGTGTAACATCACCATCAAACCAGAATTTTGGGAATATATTAAGCATGTTTCATACCTCGGCACAAGTTGATTAAAATGTCACTGACATCACAAGCTTCATTTTAAGACTTTTCACAACGGTGTACGTGGTACGCCAAGAAATGAAATATTATGCAATAACATCAGCTGCCACAGTGCCATCTATAGGTCAGTGGTCCCAAACCCACTGGATAACATTCTGTTTAAGTTACATGTGTATGTCATCACAACTTGGAGCTGCTACAGATTTGAAACTCACTGCGATCAAAAGTTATCTTATTATATGAATAATATAACATTTTTTGACATCCTTCTGACATCTTAGGCCAAGAGAGACACGAGTCTCTCCCCCATCATCTTACTCAATGAATTGAAAGCCCTCCAGCTGATCCAACAAGACACCCATATCGACCAAAGGAGTGACACCAAAGGAGAAATATACGCTCGGAGCTTCGTTTTTCAGACGACTGGGGAAAGAAAGGAAAAGAAAGCTGTTTGACAAGTGGGCAGCCTCTCTGAAGCCGCTACTCAAACTAAAATCCGATCTCTGCCGGCCTCGGCAGGAATGTGTTGGTGTCTAGGTAAATGCGTGACATTGATAACTCCTAATTCTGTTTCCTTCCAAATGAAAGGGGAGGTGGTGCCCTAACGAAGGTAATTAAATACTAAATTAATTCAATAGTAAGAACGCTACATTATTCTGCTGGCATCACATTTAAAATTTGTTTATATGTTCTAAACACAATGGACTTGGTCAGAACCATGGAAACCATGGATTAGCCCCTCCTACCTTTCTCTCCGTTTGTGGCAAAGTCACCATGAGCAAGACATGAAACGATTAAAATCAGATTTATTGTGATGCACATATATACACATACACAAAATTTGTCCTTTTAACCCATCCAGGTTGGCACCTGTTGAACACACACATGCAGAGGGCCACATACTCATAGAGACAGGTGCCATACACTGGAGTGGTGGGCTCCCATCAGAGCACTCAGGGAGCATGGGCCTTGCTCAATTTCACCAATTTTTGAGTGGCAAGAGTGAGAACCTACCGGTTACTGGACAACCCACTCTAACCACTGAGCCTCGTCGGATGTTATGCGGTGTCCTAACGTTATCCTAACAGCAGTGTAAATGGCTGTTAGGTAGCCAACTACAAGGTACACGCTAAACAGTCTGGTCAGTGTTTTTTGTGTGCGTGTACGTTGTAATTGATGGCAGGAACATTTTCATGACCTATGTCCACTTAGGACAACTCCATTACGTGTTCTGAATGCAAAAAAATTTTCCAAGCCACAGAGCTCTTATTCACCAAACCGACACACTCCTTGCCTCGCTAGCATCCAAATAATGGCAGATGTACATAACGTAAAGACCACTTTCAGCTGCTGGCCAGCATGTACAACCGTGAGGAGACAGAACTCAGCTGTACAGAAGGGGGCGGTATTATGTGCATTATACCATAGGAAACCAAAAGGCCTCAGAAATTTAAAACAAAAATATGTAGCTGTGGTTTTCTTTGTCAAACAGAGCTGGTCTCTCTTAAGATGAGAGTGAAAGTGATAACTGAAAGAGGACATCTTAAGTTTATTGGCTTCAGTCCCCTTATCACGCCTCATTCCTCACACAGAATCAGTGAAGCGCTGTCAGAAGTTTTGCATCGGCTAAAATTTGATACAGTTTTACTTAAGTTTGGCACTTAAGTAAAACTGTATCAAATTTTAGCCTTTAAGATCACAACAAATGTGACCTTAAAGCTCTTCAACGATACAGTACAATTCAAACTGATTAGAATCCAATTAATTCTAATACAATCATAATCTAATCAAATTCCAAATTGTTCCAATTCATACAGAACCAATTAGGAACCTAATCAGAACCTAAGGAAAGTAACAGATTACGCTGACATTTCTCTTCGCTCTGATCCCCGTGCTCACGCTCGTTTGCGTACAGCAAAAGAAGAACGTGAGTTGGAAGATCTCATCAAACCAAAGAAGCATCCTTGACTTTGAGCAGTATCGTGTGTCTGTGTAGTTAACAGAATGGGGAACATGCAGTGGCTGTGAAACATTTGAGCCTTTATTGTGGAACTGTAATGTTCGCTGTCATGTAGCTGATGGAGCTTTTTTCAGCTTATGTCATGAGATCAGGTTCCAGCTGTTCGCAAAGTCAGAAGTCATACATGGTATGACCTGAAAACTTGGGTAATTAGTGATTCCTAAACTGTCATTGGCATGAGTGTGCATGGTTGTCTCTCTCTTTGTGGAAACTCTTGGACGTCCAGTGTTCACACTGTCTCACCAAAGTTAGAGGGCACAGAGGATAAAACGAGTACAGCTATTGGATGAAGGGAAAACATGACATATTCAAATATCTTTCTCTTTTTTTTGATTGTGTGATCAGTTGATTTAATAAAACATGTTAGCCTGCATCTTTGAAATAAATAATATGCTAGTGTGGGCTTTTTTTGGTTGTGAAAAACATCAACAATTAAATCAATGTACAATATTCTAAGAGAGAGAAATAAAAATGAGTTGTTGAAACAACTGCACAATGTGTTTTAAATAAAACATATTTACATGACAGAGGAAGAGAAGCTGAAATGCTGAACTTGTTCCTACTCCCTGAATCTGTTGTGCTGCTTTGACATGGGTTTCGTGGGTTAACATGTTTCAACAACAAAGTTGGCACGCAGCAGTATATAATAATAAAAAGCTATTAAATTACATAACACAAAACATTTGCAAATATTGACATGACACACAGGAGTTGCTTTGTGTGACGCATATTGAAGGAGGCTGGGTGCACAGAATCATGCTCCACATTGTTGTGTGGAGGAGGATTTGATTCAGCAAAGAGGCCGAGGGCTCATGTATTTGCAAAACCACTCCTTTTTTCACCTTACACATTAAAAATTGTTTGCCTGGATACAAATGAACACTACTCTGTCTACGACATCACATAGGAAACAATGCAGTCCCAACACGCCCACATTAACAAAGAATATTAAACTAATGAGCCACATGGGGGTGCAATCGTTCAATTAAAAAATTCTATTTAATTTTGATTTCAATTGGTCACTTACAGACAACGTGACTGCCTTTTGTTCATCACATACTGTGTCACATACATTAATGCTGAAGTTGGATTGATAAGACTGTATGAAAATGAAGACATTGTGAATTTTACATGGCTTTTATAATGAAGATATACAAACTGTAAAGCTATTTGCACAGAGCACAAACCATGTTTATGGCTAAAGTATCGAAATATTGTACTGAATTTTTTTGTATAAAATCTCATCATGTACTTTCTTTCCATTTTGATTTTTCTTTTTAATTTGGGACCATTGTTGTCTTTGTTGCTATATTCAAAGAAGGTAAATCAGTGTTAAACAGAAAATACATATAGAGTTATAAAATACCCACCATGTGTATGTTAAACACAGAATAGTGTGTCTCTTAGTTTGCTAAAGCACGCTATTTATGAAAAAAGACACAGAAAGAAAAGAAAAGTCAGATCTCAAAGCTCACCTATAGTCTATATATTGAGTCAGACTTCCTCCATTGAAATAGCTTGGTGCGGCCTCATTGTTCATCATACTGAGGATCCTACAATTGAAAAAGGCATAGAGATGTTTTATGGAACAGAAGAGAAATTATGAATTCATACACCAACTCCAGCTCCTCAGCAGAAAAATAGATGAATAAAGAGCAGTCTCACTTGATGCTGGGGAACTTTCGCCGGATCTCCTCCACAAACACAGGCAGGTTGTTGATCTTGTTCTTGTTGATGCACAGTGTGGTGACACTGGGCATGTAGGGAAACTTGACGTGAGACGTGTAGTTGTTGCAGTCCAGAATCAGAGTGCTGAGCTTCTCCAGCCGCCCCAGCAGAGCCGGGTTCCAGTAAGGACTGAATGAAGGAGAACACACTGAACTGCAGTTGCTTCAGCTTGTGACTTCACAGTGATGTATTGCACGTTGCTATGATCTATTTCTTGCCTTATCAGGTAGCATTAGCTGATCTACAACTTTCACATGAACTCTGAAAAATAACAACTGAATCACTGTCAGTTTCTATCAACACCCTTTATGCAGACAGAAGTCGGTACGTCAATAAACGGCTGGTTGCATAATTGGCAGTTGCATGGCAACTGCAGAAGCAGAAAATGAAAAAATATGACATATGACCCCAAATCAGAAAAAGTTAATTGAATAAGGCCTTTTATTTCACTGCGGACTGTAACCCAAGATATTTTGTGTTTTGGCTCAACAACTTTATTTCATTCAATTTGTGCATTTCAGTTCTGCAACACATTCTAAAAAGGTTGTTAATTGTGCTCTCTCATTACCGTATAATGTTGCCTAAAAGGCATTCTGGTAATGAGGATACAAAGCAATGAAAAGTTTCAAGTGTTATTTTGTCCCATTATTCTTGCAAACACATCTTAAGGTGTAAAACAGTACGATATCATCATTGTCCCGTTCCTGATTTTCCACACATTTTCTCCATTTGGGACAGGTCAGGACTGCAGGGAGGCCAGTGTAATACTTGTACCCTCTTCTTCCTCACTCATGGTCATTCACACGGAGACACAACCAAGTCTTTAGCTGATGGAGTATTTTCATCAACAAAGCTCAAACCAAGTGATTATTATATCAGATTAAACAGGCTGACACAAAAATCCACCCAGACGTGGGACTATATTCCCAAAGCTACAGCTTACAATATTTCCATGATTTCCTATATTTAGACACATGCTCAAGGTCCCTGCCTTTCTGTGAAATTCTCTGGACCAGATTTTTCCACGTCACCTAATTCTAATCAGCCAGCAGACCTGCTTTTCTTTTTAATTACTGTATCAGCCCCCTAAGTCCCTGAAAAGCAACATTTATCAATGAAAATTATGTCATTGTTACATCTGGAGATGATCAGACTTCACAGTCTGTCAAGAAATCCACTAATGCTGCTTTACTGATGATTTGAAAATCTTTACAACCTGGGGTTTAACAGGACAAACTGAAACACATTATGAAGTTATTATGCTATAATCACCACATAATGCACTTATACGCACAACTGGAAAATGCAAAGCAAAACTATGATACAATCATTATAAAAAATACAGTAAGCTCTTTACTTACTAAATCTATTCTGATCTAAACCTAGTTGCTCACGTCATCTGTTTGCTGCTCGCTTCGGGCAGAAAGTATCCACTGAGTTGATCTTTGGAAACAGCAGTGTGCTGCTGCTTGGAACACAATTTCTCTCACATCCATAAGGAACCTTCTCTTAGGCATAGTTAATGGCTCTTTTGTTGATATTCAAATACCCAATAAGTACAGCTTCATATTTCAAATCTCATTCAAGCCAAAGTGGCGCGATATGACTGTTGGCCCATTATCCTCTGGATAGTAGGAAAAGGATACTCATCCAGCAGATTGTAACTCAGGTCCAGCACCTCCAGGGTGTGTGTCTGTGTCAGTATGGTGTCATAAGGAATTTCTGTTAGGCCCTGATAAGCAAAAGAAAGCCACTGAAAACCTGGGGCTTGGCTGGATTGACTGAGTTGACCAGAGGTATGATGATCCATGACTACAACCCCAGCACAGCGACCCCCTCTGTTCATCCTCACATGTACAGATGAAGGCTAGAGGAGGAGTACGGTGATTACGTCATGACCCTGAACAAGCAACAAAACAGTGAATGATTAAAACACCTTAAAGACAATGAGCAGTCAGCTAAACAGAGGATTGTCAAATGAGAATATATACAATTATATATAGTGTACGTATAATTAGAATAAACAGAATAGCTTAGAAACTACAAAATACTTCAGTGATAAATACTGTAGAAAACTTGACTCATTGGTGTTTTAATCTTCAAGCTGCATGAGAACATGAAAGAAACTGCTGCAAATCACAATGTACTGCATGTTTTTTTATTAACCCTGTCTGGAAAACAAAACCCCTTTCCATCAGTTGGGAAATTTCCTAAAATGAAACCCTTATTTAACAGACAAGTACAAAATTATTTGTTTTCACTGTCTTCACTGACCCAACTTCATTGTATTTAGAAAATGTAACAAATACAGAATTTGATGCAGCAACACACTCACAAAGATTATGAAAGAGGAAAAGAAAGACAGACAGGTTTATGGGAAATACTGGTAACAATATTCTGGAAGATCAGTTAATCAGCAGTATTATTCACAGATGAGGGTGTCACATATAAGAGGAGCATTCAACAAAAGATTCAAAGATCAGTGCAAGATTGTCAAAAGCTTTGGTATTTCAGTATCTACAGAGCATGATATTGTGAAAAGATTCAGGGATTCTGGGAAGATCTCAGTGTGTACAGAACCAGAACAGAAACCACTGTTGGATGCTTGTGACCTTAGAGCACTCCGTCTGCACTGCATGAGAAACCATCGTGTCACAATGATCACTGAGCTCAGAAGTACCGTTGAAAAGCACTTTCACACAACAGAGCCCACCCAACTGAACTGACACTGAACTGTATTTCACAAGCAGGAAGCCATGTGTCAACTCAATGAAATCTCGTAAACAGCAGGAATGGACACGTATTCCTAAAAAACTGCATCTCTGAGCATCCTCCAGTCAAACCAATAAAAAGAACACAATGGTAAACATGTACTCTGTTCTCTTTGTGTGTGTGTGTGTGTGTTGCTGCATCCAATTTCAAATTTGTTTATTAAAAACAAAGAAGTTGGTCAGTGGCGACATTGAAAATGACTTTTCCCTCGAACTCATGTTTTTTAAATAAAGGTTTAAAAGAACCAATTTAAATCAGGTTTGTATTCTGTTGTATTGCTGAAGTAACTCGATCAGTTCTATGAATTAAAAAGTCTGCCTTTCCTTTCGTCACTCATTTTTCTCGAATACTTCTCATTCAACAAGAAAGACTTGGACTAAGCTCAGTATGAGAAGTGACAGTAGGTGGGAGCAGAGCAGCTGACCTGCTTCTGTACAGAGTATTACAAATATCACAATATCTGGAGCTGTGGCATTGCATCTTTTTCTTCTGTCAAATGCAGCTTACAATTCCACCTTAAAACTCAAATTGCTGTTGATACATTTCTGTTGGTGTAAGGAATAAAAAAATAGAAATCTTAATGTTAAAAGCTGGGCTCCCCTCATTCTGACTTTGCTCAAGTATTCTTTATGATAAACTGTCAATATAAAAACCAGCGGCTGCATTGAACAACAACATTATAGTACAAATCTAACTTCTGAGAGGAAGCAGAATGGTGGCCGGCTGATGATAAGATACTATCATACATAAGACTGATGTTCAGAATAATAAAATTTCATTTTGTACAAATAGAAGACACCCAAGAAAATGAGTCAGTGATGAATTTTAGATGTCTTCATAGCACGTGGCAGAGTTTGCTGCTAAATATCTTACTGTCAAAGGATTCACTTCAGTCAATACAAGCAGAGAATTATCAGTTAAAATGTGTGCCAAAGACTTTCCTCAACTCTGACTGAAATTCTAAATCTCTCCTAATCAAGCAGAAATTCACATCAACTCACATGACTTTTCAGGTTGAAAAAAAAACAAAAAAAACTTTGTGAAACATAGTCTCAAATATACACACTGGACTCATCATATACATGCTTATCAGGTTAGTTTAACAGCGGGACTCACCAAGCTGTAGAGGATCTGCTGTATCTTTTCACCACACGCAAACGTCTAAGAACTGCTTCCAGCTCACATGAAAGGCCCTCTTTCATACCCGGGTGGGAGATCACATGATGGGATAATCACATTGCTGCTTAACCTTGTAGTTCGGACCCACTGGCCCTGATTAAAATGATGTAGAGTTGAATTCTTAACAAAGGGAACAACAGCAGTTCATAACCAATTGAGTAAAAATGTCAACATTAAATGGAGTTTTACTGTACTTCTCATTGCGATAACACTGGAATAACATTTTGATTGTTGCATATATAACAGCCAGCAGCAATGCTAAAAAAAATCCACATTTGATTCACTTTTCAGTTCATTTTATTTAATGTGTACATTGTATCAAATTAGACCTTATTCTCTGGAATTGTATAAATGCAAAGTAAATGAACTGAGTCTTCGTTCAATATTATGATTTCAAAAATGTAAAAGTTTTATTTGCATGTTTTCACTCTGTTTACACGGGACTCAAACCATTTCAATCTTCATCTGACATGCTGAAACAAAGAGTTGTTTGTGTGTGTGTGTGTGTTTTGTATGTATGTTCTGTTGGATGACCTTTTAATGGTCCAGGGGCAAATGTTTGCACATAGGCCCCCATATCTACACTGCCCGCACCATCAGCATTTCTGTCCTTACATGGAATATCTTCCATTTATCTCCAAAAAGTACAAGTAAAAAAGTAAAAGTTGCTCTGACTGAAATTGGTAAAAGCACTTAAATACGTGAGCTTTACATTGGTAATAATACTTTCAGTGGTTAAATAAAGTAAGAATAACTTGTAAACAAGGTCCCTTATATCTGTTATATCTAAAATCATAATGCACAGATCATAATTCAGGTAAAACTCCTATTATTCCTTGTTAGAAATATGTCTGTGATTGCAGTTCCAGTGTCCTGAGCTTCCACCTGAAGCTCCTCTGTGAGCGGCTCACGGTCATGAAGCTGTGTACTGTTGAATTCAGCCTTTAATTGAACAAACAAAATGATGACCTCTTCCACTCTTGCAGTCCCTGATTTGCCACTTTGCCTTTCTCCACACCAGTACACACTTTTTGCGTCTCTTTATTTTGAACCTTGGTGGCGTCTTTCTCCAGTTGGTGTAGCTGACAGTTTCGCCTCCTGCCCACTCCCAACGTCCTCGGCCCTCCCTGTCGTTCAGGCCTTAAATAGTAAAAGAAAAATCAGTCATTTTATTCTGGGTCGAACATCTAATTCAAACATAAATGACTATAATTATTTATTCTAAGATATCTTATTTGCCTTTATTGAACAGTCATAAGCCATACTTTTATACTTTTAATATTAAAAAACTTAATACAATAACGTAATACAATGTGCAAACTTTGCTGTCAGTTGGTGAACGGACTACACAACTAATTTGTTTTAACACCTGAAAAAGTATCATGCCAGCAACTATGCAGAAAAAAAAAAAAAGCAGGAAAATGCGGGCAGATGACACTCAGTGCACCAGTTCGAACAGAAAAGCATCATCTCATCATTTGTGGCTGCCACCCCATATGAAAAGCATTCAAAACAAAGCAAAGAGATCACAACAGTTGTTTCATATAACATAGTAAAAGACATGATTTACATGTTTCTGTACTTTAACAATGTACAAGGGTCAGACTTTTGTTTGGAATTTACAATTACAGATTTTGGTTTTACAATCAGACTTTTTGTTTAATCAGAGGGGCAGGAAACTTGTATTGTTTGTATGTCTGTTTGCACAGCTGAGTGTTTATATGGCGTCACTTAACTTTGGTTAATAAACTCTGTTTTAAAGTTGAACTATATCTGTTTTAAGTTGTGGTTATTTTTGTAATTGACAGCGTTAACAAACTATATCGTGATCAAATATTTTTTTTGCCATAATGTCCAGCCCTAGCTGAAATACATATTATAACTGGTGTCAGCTGATTTAGATTTGGGAGCAGGACCAGATTGGCATATTCATAAATCCCCACTCGGTGAATGAAGAAGAAGTACTTTAAGAACTTTCGCGATTTGGCTTTGGCTTATTAATTTGCTCTTTGGTTCCCCCTACAGCATTGGAATGTAACACCACTGTCATAAAAACTGTGTGAGCCCTGTGCATGTACAGCCATACACATGAATTGTGTTGTCATGTTGAAGAGGCCACAAAGATGCCATCAAAAGCTCACAAAAATGTCAAGTGACGATAAAGCAAAATGGTGTGGTGCGGTCCAAAGTAGTCAACTACGGTATTTCAGCTCCCAGGTGCGCTAGTGTAGTTTCAGGCCCTGGAATATGCCAAACAAAAGACAATGTACTTCAAAACGAGTCAGAAGCACTAAGTATTTTGATGTGGTACGCCAACAATTTAAAAAATGACATAAGTATAATATCAGGCCCTTTCTGCACTGGTAAAAAAAAAAAAAAAAACACTAGCACCTGCTAATATCTGCCTATAGAGTGCAAAGCGAAAGCGTTCAATCAGTACTTACTCCCAATTATCAATTATTATTATTTATTTTTTTTGTCATTAAAACAGTTGGAGGCTTATTCTCTGTCCCACAGTTTGGGGCTGATGTCTGAGGTCCAGTCAAACATAGCAAACTAGCCTGATTATCCCAGAGTCATGACTATCAGAAACACAGTCTTCAGAATCCAGTGCAACGTCATCCCTTCACGTTGCTGTAGTGAAAAGCCTGTCCTCTGGAAGGTGAAGGTTTACAGGACAACCAGTAAGATGAAGACTTCAGAGCACTGATGATAAAGCTGCTTCTACATGCTGCAGGAAAGGCAACTGAAACCTTGAGGGGAATTTTGTTGTTAATTTGGCACCTGCAAGCCCTTCTCTGTTGGCCTAAACACTATCAGAATCACTAACTTATATCTAAAATCTAAATTATAATATTTGTTCAATGAAATTGTATTATATTACTTTCAATAGTCTATTGTCTCTTATTTTGTATCGTTTCTTTTGGCTGCTCTACTTCCCGTACATGTCTGTGGATTATCGATGTTTCGTCCAATCAGATTTCAGTCTCTATGTGCTGCCAGGGTTAATCTAATCTGCCCGGGCCTTCAGAATCAGTAGTGCTGACCTACCTTAATTAGACTATATAGCAATGGAACTGTTTTTTTTAACCAATCAGATTTCAAATTTGCCTGACTGGGCCACAATGACGTCAGAAGTTTTCCATCCTCTGATTGGATGGTCAGAGCAAAGCTATCGCAGGCAAGCTTTGCCAGCAAAACAGCTCCTAAGGATATGAGTGACATTAAATACATTGGATTTATTTTTTTTTGCCCAAAATGGATGACAGAGAAGGAGAAACTGATTTGGTAGCAAAACTTATCAAAATTACTTTTTCAAGGCGGACTTTTCAAGAAAAGCTGGACATTGTGCAGAGAGGTCAATCAACCCCATCGCTAGGCAGCTTGTCTCAGCCGGGAAAAGGGTTTGTTTATTTAGATAAATATTGAATTATTAATATAAATGATGAAATATTCTGAGCTGCTGATATAGGTGATAATAATACCAATAACAATGGTAGTTGCTCTCAATACGCGAAATGCTTCTCATAATTCATTATTAGTAGGCTAGGTGATGAATAAACATCCTGCCGCTGAATACGTGTTAAAAAAAAAAAAGAATCTGAAGGTAACCTGCAGAAGAAAGTCTTCTAACAGCTGTCTCTTCGTTTATTTGCATACAGCATTGTTAGTGAGATCTGGATGCACGTGGTCACTCAAGACACATTTAAATAGCGACTCTGAATGGACGGTAAACCCATACTGAAGGCCCAGTGGTCCAAAGCACGGTCCGCCACTGAAATATACTGAATTGAGCGGAACACCCACCTATCCAGAATGGCTTTCTTCCACTGAAGTCCCACAGCCAGTCCATGTTGCTTTTAGAGAGAACACTTGCAAGAGTTCCCTTATATCTGGCATCAAAAAAGAAAAAAAGTTTTTCTTTTTGAAGAAATGCATCACAGACAGAGCATATAAATGAGGTCATACAGCTTTAATACATGACTGACAGCTAATCCAAGCATGTATGTCCATTTAAATTGGTTTATTCAGTGTGTAATCTGTGTGCTTGAGAGAACACACAGAATGTTGAACTGTACCTCTCTCTGCAGGCTTTGTTGGCTGCACTCCACGTGACCTTATGCTCAGTAATGAGAATGTAGCAATGACCACCATGAAAGGTCCAACCCTGATGGCACATCTGAGCACTCACCATCTGAGGAAATTAATGAATAGAATAGAATAGAAAAATACTTTATTCATCCCCCAGTGGGGGAAATTCAAAATGAGTCATGTAGCTCAATTTTTTTTCTTTAAAAAAAACCCCAACATTTACAATGATTGTATTTTAGAATAATAACAACAATAATAATAAATGAATACATAAATAAACAAATTTGAGAAAAACATCAAAGTCAGCAGTCACTGTTAAAAAGCCTTATGGCTGTGGGGACAAAGGACCTCCTGAACCTCTCAGTCCTGCAGTGCAGTGAGATGAGCCTCTTACTGCAGCTGCTCCTCTGTCCTGCCAGGATGCTGTGGAGAGGATTTTTATTGTTCTCCAAAACAGAATATAATTTCCTCCTCATCCGTTGCTCCACCACAGCACTGAGAGGGTCTAACCTTCTTTTTCACCAGTTTGTCCAGGCGCCTACAGTTTTTGTCTGTAGTGCAACTCCCCCCAGCAGACAACAGCATGGAACAATGCACTCTCAATGATAGTGTTATAAAACATGCACATCATGTCACTGCAGACATTGAAGGACCTGAGCCATCTCAGGAAGAAGAGACGGCTCTGGTCCCTCCTGTACACTGCTTCTATGTTGGCAGACCACTCCAGTTTATTATCCAGAACCACTCCCAGGTATTTGCAGGTCTGAACAGTCTCTATCTCCCCTCCATCAATGCAGACTGACTGGTATGGAGTTTTAGATCTCCTGAAGTCCACCACCAGCTCTTTGGTTTTGGTAGTGTTCAGGAGCAAAAAGTTATTATTGGTCCAGCCATAGAATGACTCCACAAGGTCCCTGTACTCCTTCTCCTGTCCACAGCGCACACATGCCACAACAGCCGTATCATCAGAATACTTCTGTATGTGGCAGGACTTTGAGCTGTACCTGAAGTCTGATGTGTACAGGGTGAAAAGGAGGAGCCAAAACAGTACCCTGCGGAGCCCCAGTACTGTGTTCCAGTGTTCCAGAAACAGATCTCCCCATCCTGACCGGTGCTGAAGCAAGCCCCAAGTGTGTAGAAAGCCCTCTATAAGCCCCTCGACAGCCGCCAATAACAACAACACAGCACCTATGAGCTAACAGTGCAATAGTACGTGTTCATTCATTCATTCTTCTTAAAGTATTGGTGAAATATAGACAGATAATCCCTTATTTAGAGGCTGTATTGTCAATGCCCCCGTTCTCTCCCGTTATATGGATATACGCGGACCTTGAGTGATCTAAATATCTTCCGAAGGACACCAAACTGTTCTCGGTGAATAGATAAACATATTTCATGCCAGAAATAAGGTCGAGGTTTAAAAACACCGGAGTTCCCCTTTAATAACATCATTCTGTCCACTTGACAGAATTGATGAGGTGTATTTTTTTCTCTCCACAGATTCAATAAGACTTTTACATGTATTGATTATAAGCAGGTTTCCCTTGCTGGTATGTACCTCATCAGTTGGTACCCAGGGTTTCCAGGAGACACCGTCACAGTGAAAGAGCTGATTGATAGTTTGATTGAAATGCAGAAGTCCCATCAGCTCTGGCACACATGGCTTAGGAACAGATTTATCAGGAGTTACCTAAAGGCCAAACAGTTAGAATTACAATTAATTTGTTCTGTCTGAATCAGAAGGTAACAACATGTTCCATAATAACTGCAAGTGCAGTGCAAAATAATTAAAAAAGAGAAATGAAACATTTTGTAAGAAAAAAGCATCCAACACAAGACCCCAGAGTGACAGACAGTTGGTTCTATCAACATTTCAAGGAGAATTGATGCCCACTGACTCTTTGAATCTTCAATCAATCACAACTTTGTAGGAATGGAGCTACCTACAGTTTTTATCCCTCAATGGAAAGCAGTCATGATAAAAGATTAAAGAAAAAAGGATGACAGGATGAAACCTAACTGACCCAAGCAACTACTGTGGCCGTTTTCATGTTGTCAGGAAACATTGTTAGCGGGCTGACATGTTACTGACCAACAGTTAGCAAAGCAATGGCAAAGCAGTCCTGCCCTTCATGAAGATTTTGGCATGCATGACTAAAAAGCCAGGCTGTTGGATTTACAGGAAACAAACTGACTAAAGAGTTTAAACTGACATACAGTATATATACATTTTTCAAATCCGAGAGGGGTTGTGTGAAACGTTTATGAGCAGTCTTTGGCTCACCTGCAGTAGAAATGCTGCAGTGGAAAGCAGTCAGCATGCTCTCAGTTTGGAAAAGCACCATCAAAAACAACTGTAGGAGCCACATCCGTTTATTTGTTTAATTGTCTGTCACAGGTTATGTCAGGTCGGAACAGGTGGCAGTATAGCGTTTTCTTTATGAGCACGGGTGCAGAAAATCATGGGGTGAAGCTCATGTGGTTTTTACCGCTCACTCAACGCTCACTCACCTGGCTTCATTTGTTTTTCCAGCCATCACAAAGTCACATAATTAGTTATTTTTGCTTCAGTATTATCAGGTTTACGTTGTAAATTTGATTGTTTTGGATCATTAAACTGGAACATCGCCTAAACATGGCAAAAACGTATGGACATTGGTTTGGAAAGAGCGCCTCAAAAACAGTCTCCCACACCCATGCACGAGTGACTACAAGAGGACAGGATAGTTGCTATAACAACTCCAACCTCAAAAATGTCTCAGTGGTTCAAGGGAACCCCATACTGCAGATTTTTACACCAAGTCACCTTTACAGCAGACGGTTATTTATTTTCAGTTAGCACAGTGGCTGACCTTTCATAAATTCTACCTGAATCTCCAAACTAAGAGTGTGCTGACAGTTGTCCACTGCAGGTAAAACACTAACTACTCATGAGCAGTTCCTCAGTTATTTCACACAGCACCAACACAGTTAAAATAGAATGAAAAAACTACAGATCCATTCAAGATCACGGCAACAGAGTAGTCCAAGTAGCACTTATATTCATACTCACATGTCCTTTTGAAAGCCCAGTTTTTTGGGGATTTTGGATCTTTCTTGGATGATCTGACTTTATCTCAGTGAGCACAAGAGATGCCTGTTTCCATGCTCCCCTGTTAACCACACGGATATTTGCTTTTCTCCCCCTTCTGGATGGGGAAGTGTCGTCCTCGACTTGCATCTGCATGATTCCATGATACTGGAAATGAAGAAACAATGAGAATGGAAACTTTTTCAACCCTCAGAAACATCAAGCTGCTATCAGCTGCTGCAGCTACTTACTGTGTAAACCACATCTGTCCCATTGTGAAACACAGATGATGGGGCTATCTGAAAAAGTTCATACAGATTATACAAAGTACTCAAGCTAATGGATCAAAGTTACAACAAACGAACAAAAAAAATGGCAGTGATTTAGCTCAAGATAAACTCAAGTAGTGAGTCTTTGATATTTACAGATTTGGGATTGCCAACAGCTCTGAGTTTCTTTTTTGGGAGATCTGCTCCTGGCCCAGAGATGCTGTCTCCTCGGGTCCAGATGACAGATTCTGTGCCAAGGGGAAGTTTCTCCAGCTTGATGGATCCGTGCTGAGGATATGCGTCTGATCGAATCTCTTTTCCTCCAAGAAGAGGAGCCTGATGCTCCTGGTTTAACCTGCACTGTTCTGAGGTGTTTGCGATTCAACGGTTACAGTCATATGAGGTTTTGGAAGAATCTGCCAAGATTTTGTGGGAAAGAGACATAAGTGCATTATTTTACCTCCTCCTGAGTCTCTGATGGTGAGTTCAGCCTTATTGATGCTGCCAATTATTGTGGCTTCAGGAGAGACCAGCAGAACCTCGAATTTTTCATCAGCCTCCTCGATGCGGTCTTGAATGATCTCAGTTTGCCATCTCCGCTTTGCCACTCCTATACAGACAGTGATAATGCCTTGAGTTGGAAACTGTTAGAGGTTTACTGTTACAGAGATAAATACAGCCACTTTTTAATCTAACATTTTAAATGAATGCAAAATTTAAATTTCCTTTTAAAAAAAAAAGACTAATCCTGAAAAATCCCCAAAACTGAGTAATGTTTATTTTGCAGCACAGTGGAGTATATACCCACCTAAACAGAATTACATGTATAAAGGTTAAAACAATCACTGTTAACTTTCTTTTCATTATACTTTTAACAACTCAGTATTGCCAGTTCATGCAGCTGGAAATGTTTAATGTGAGTCATTATCGTATCAGTGCTTTACTTGCTGATCATCCCTTGTATTTTAAAGTCTTAGCAAATGGGCACGTACCTGGATCAAACTGAATAAGAGAGGAAAGGTTTATGAGAAAATCTTTTCCCACAGTTGCAGTACCCTCTTTTACCTAGACAAAAAAAAAAGAAAAGTTGCAGAAATGTGTCATGTTGGTAAAGTATCAGGTTACTGCATTGGAGCAGTAATGAACGTCAGCTGTGATGAATCTGCCAAACAGCAGTCCAAAATCTCTTTGAAATACTGAGAAGCTTCATTACAACAACTCTGTTCCAACTAAACATACTTAGAAATCCAAAATGTACACGCTCATTTAGTTCTGTAACAAATGGCTTTTTGACCTTGACGGTGATATATGACGACTCCGCTAAGTTCCCCTTTCGAATGATGTCCAGTGAGATTGTTCCCTGCTCCTCACATGCAGAGGACTCAGGCTGAGAGAGCTCAACACTGGACCACCTGAATTCAAGTCTGCAAAGACAAGGTGGAAGCACAGAGAAGGATAAACGGTTGATTCAAAATGAAAAAATGAAAAAAAACAAACACAGTGCATGTTGTTTCTTACATGTGAGAAGGCCCCATGTTGCCCAGAGGACCAGACACTCTGAACTCGAGGCTGTCTGAGAGAGACTCCCTATCCAGATTGATGATATATACAATAGTTCTTTTGTTGAGCTCCATTTGAGAAAAGCGCTGTGACACGAAACTGCCTGCAGACAGCAAAGAGAGGGACTGGGTTTTTTTTTCATCCCAAATTCAGCTTCAGTATATATGGAAAGAAAATTCTTCCTGACCTGTGGCAATGTTTTCTAGGTAGCCGAAATAGGGAGGACGAACGACACAAAATATAAGCTCCTCCTCTCTGCTGTCACTGTCTTGAGCCTTCAGCTCCCGAGATGACAGGAAGATCCCATACCGCCCGTCTGCTAAAAGCTCTGCTTTCCACAGTGGAAGCAGCTTCACGACTTCAGGAGAGGATTTATCCAAAGGCTTGATCTGAAATTAGACCCAGCTTTATAAAGCAGGACTTAGTTCAAATGAAAAATACATGAAAAACAAAAGGTTTTAACATGGCCTGTGAACAAATGGGATAAGAGAAGCATTTCCTCACTAGAGGTGCATCAGTTTTCCCCCAAAAAAAATTTATTCACAAAGCTTAATTTGAGCAAAGTGTGTTGCTGATACTGATGAGCCCATACATTATCACCACTCACAGATGAAGGGAATAACTATGTGCAGATGCTGGGCAGTAAGTGAACAGACAGTCCAATTTAATTTCAAATGCTTTCTAGCTCTATTTAGTATACAATATTTTCCTCTTCAGAATTACCTGCTTGTTTCTATTATTTGGCAAAAGTTACACAAATTCAATGTGCATGAATATCAGTGAAAGCCACTGTGAACATTGTTCACTATTCCAAAAGTAAAAGGCAGCAAAGGAATGCATTGCACCTGAGTATCCTCTCTTCCCATTTGTTCATTTAACTAAGATTGATATATTTGAGTCATGCATTGTGAACTATCAATATAATTTGCAGGTTCCCAGGGCAATAGACATAACCTTGTAACATTTTAAAACATAACATACACTCTTTATCACCCACCTGAACAGTGAAGAACACAGGCTCCGTATGTAACTTTCCATCTAGCAGGAAGCCTTGATTAGTGGTATCAGAAGCAGTGAAGGTGAATCGGTCAATCTGTGACGACCCTCCATCATGTTTATATGTCACCTCCAACTCCGTTATGTCTCTCTGGGTGAAGTTTGAGCCAGAAACCAGTACATTACCAGCTACAGCCAGTTTGCCATACTGCGGAGGCTGTCGGAGCACAAAGGTCAGGGCACTAGGTGGCGTATCGGGGTCGGACATGGACAGGCAGTCAGGACCCAGGATCATGGCAGAGCCTTGAGGGATTGTAACGCCTTTGTTGGAGGTCAGAGTGGGCAGGACGCGATCCACCATTTCCACATGAATTTCAAAGCTTCCATTCCGGGTAGTTTTACCATTACTCACAACAAACCTGTCAAAACATGCAGCAGACTGGGTGTTAGGCTAAGGCTTCTGGCTTAATGACGTCAATGTCCACACTAGATTAGAAACCATGAGTCTAACTATTGTTTATTATTATCCCCTGAAAATGAGTTCCTACTTTCTCAAAAAAAATTAAAACATTTTTTGGTTAAATTTTACACACCCCCTTAAGAAATAAATGTACTTTAACAAACTCCTCCTCAACACTTAATCAGACAGACATTAGATTTGGTCAGTGAGATCTTACCAACTTTGTGATTTTCGTTTTTGAAGTTTTTTTTCAAGTATGTTGAACCCAAGTTTCAATTTATGTAATGATCCAGAAAATTGGTGTAACTCATACATTCAAGATTCCTCAATGTCTGTGGTAAATCTCCCAACTGAGGCACTCCCCGACATGGCTAGAGGTGCAACAGTCAGCTATTGCTGCTTTCCGCTTTAACTCAAATTATCTTTGATGAAAGCTGTGGAAGGGCTGAATTTAGAAACTAAATGGTTGCTGCACAGTCAGCACAAAGGGAACAAACATCTCTTTTTGACACTGAGACTGAGATTTTGACACTTAGATTGAACTTTACTGTTCATAAACTGAACTCCTAATATATGACAAAGCTGTTTGCAATTCTAATACTACAAGATGGCTGAGCCCCAGCCAGAGAGTCTTGATACACAGAAGTGTCTTTAGAACCTGCTTTGTATTTAGACGGCTTCTGCCCTGTTGATCTCTCTGATCTAACAACAGCAATAGTCTCTTCTAAACCATCAACTTGTATGTTAGACCCAATCCCAACCAGACTGTTCAAGGATGTTTTCCCCTTAATTGACACTTCCATATTGGATTTGATCAATCGGTCTTTGTTGACAGGATATGTACCTCAGACTTTTAAGGTTGCTGTAATTAAAGCTTTACTTAAAAAACCTACTCTTGATTCAGAAGTGTTGGCTAATTATCGACCTATATCCAATCTCCCTTTTTTGTCTAAAGTGCTTGAAAGATTTGTCAGAAAAATTTCAATCAGAATTCAGAGTGCATCATTGCACAGAAACAGCACTGGTGAAAGTTACCAATGATCTCCTCTTAGCCTCTGATAGCGGACTTGTTTCTGTGCTTGTCCTGTTGGATCTCAGTGCTGCATTTGATACGATCGATCACAGCATTCTGTTACAGAGACTTGAACATGTTATTGGGATTAAAGGAACTGCTTTAGGCTGGTTTAAGTCATATTTATCTGATAGATTCCAGTTTGTTCTTGTAAATGAAGAATCTTCCTCACACACCAGAGTAAGTCATGGAGTTCCTCAGGGTTCTGTGCTTGGAACGATTATTTTTACTTTATACATGCTTCCATTAGGTAACATTATTAGACAGCATGGCATAAATTTCCATTGCTATGCTGATGATACTCAGCTGTACTTATCTATGAAACCAGATGAAACCAACAGGTTGGTCAGACTACAAGCCTGTCTTAAAGACATAAAGACCTGGATGACTCAGAACTGTCTGCTTTTAAATTCAGACAAAACTGAAGTTGTTCTCTTTGGACTCGAGTGCTTCAGGGAGAAATTGTCTAGTTATATAGTTACTCTCTATGATATTTCCTTGGTTTTTAGTACTACGGTGAGGAACCTTGGAGTTATTTTTGACCAGAATTTATCATTTTACGTACATATAAAACTGTTTTTTGGACTGCCTTCTTTCACCTTCGTAATATTGCCAAAATCAGGAACATCTTGTCTCAGGGTGATGCAGAGAAACTAGTCCATGCATTTGTTACTTCAGGATTGGACTACTGTAATTCTTTATTATTGGGCTGTCCCACATATTCTCTGAAAAGCCTCCAGCTGATCCAAAATGCTGCAGCCAGAGTTCTGATGAGAACTAACAGGAGAGATCATGTTTCTCCAGTTTTAGCTCCTCTTCTTTGGCTCCCTGTTAAATTCAGAATAGAATTTAAGATTCTTCTCCTCACATATAAAGCTCTTAATGACTAAGCTCCATCATATCTTAAAGATCTCATTGTAAGATATTTTCCTAACAGAGCACTTCACTCCCAAACTGCAGGTTTACTTGTTGTTCCCAGAGTTTCTAAAAGTAGAATGGGAGGCAGAGCCTTCAGTTATCAGGCCCCTCTTTTGTGGAATAAGCTGCCAGTAAATGTCTGGGAAGCAGAAACCCCTTCTAATTTTAAGATTAGGCTTAAAATTTTCCTCTTTGATAAAGCTTATAGTTAGGGATGGCTCAGGTGATCCTGAAACATCCCATAGTTAAGCTACTATAGGCTGGGGAGCCTCTTATGTCACACCTTTCCTCACTTTGCTCTCTTTCCCCCCCTTTTATTTCCTCAAATGACATTATGTACATGTGACATTATTGTGGTTATTAACTTGTGCTTCCCTGTCTCAACAGGGATGTTATGGTGTTAACAATGGTGTTATGGTGTTTGTTGTTCTCTCTTTTCTTTCCACTCAAACCCCAGCTGGTCGAGGCGGATGGCCACCCTTCCTGAGTCTGGTTCTGCCAGAGGTTTCTTCCTGTTAAAAGGGAGTCGTTCCTTTCCACAGTCCCTCAGGCTCAGGACGGGAGATTGGACTGAAGACAAGTTTCGGTGCAATCTGTTGGTTTCCTTAGCTAGGATATTTTTTTGAACTGGCTCTGCATGTATGGATTTGACTGGTTTTGGATTTAATTATTTAGATTATAATTACTATGAATTGGACTCTAATTGGCTTGAATTGGACTATATCATTGAAGTGTATTGAGATGACATTTGTTGTGATTTTCCGCTATATAAATAAACTGAATTGAATTGAATTCTCAACTTACCCAGCTGAATCAGAAGTAATGACATTTACACATAAGTAAAAAGTAAATCTGTCCCAGATAGGTTTTTGTACTCACTGAAAAGTCTCTGTTGCTGTACTGGCACGGTTGTCATGAACGTAAGCTACAAGGTTCCCTGCGATGTCCATCTGGCTGAAGGTGGAGATGACCAGTCCAGGATGCTTGATGTACTCTATGTGTCCGGGAGCAGGAGGCTTGGTGATGACATACAGAAGCTCCTCTGGCTTGTCTGAACCATCTGTGGCCAGCAGCACATCTGTGGTGAGAACCACGCGATCACCGCGGCTTACAGTCACTGGCTTCATAAAGATGGCAATGTTTCCTGAAAAACACAAGCAAATAAAGTTTACACTAAGATTGGAAATGCATCAGCACACAACAGTGTGCCTAAATATTATAACCAATCCAGCCTAACATGCTGGCGGTCCTTCACATGCCACCAAAAAGGCATAAACTCTAAGACGTATCCTGCAGAGCTTGACAGCAAAATCCTTGCGGTGGATCTCTACAGTAAATCCTAAGACTTAAATCAACCAAAATCTGTTGAACAGAATTTAAACCTGGGTTCCACGTCATTATCCAACACTAATATCACCTGGTCATGGTTTGTCCAACCACTGGGGTACTGCCAGCAGGTACTCAACACTGCTGACCAAAAGCATTTCACAATTCTTTCCCTTGCAGAGATGCTCCAATGCAGTCATGAAATAAAAATGTTGATCATGCGACCAGGCAGTCATGAGAAATATCACAAGAAGGCGATTTCATCCAAATCTATATCTAATGAAAAACTCAAGGCTAAATGCCAGTACCTTTTTCTAGATCTTTGACAGAGATCTCGAAGTGTTGCTTGGGTGATTGATTCCTTCCGTCTTGCAAGTGGAAGACAAAGAAGTCCTGTGTTTTAGCAGCATGGAGGCCTGTGTGTACATAACGCAGCAGGTTCATGTCCACGGTTACCTGGGTACAGTTCCTCCATGCTGTCAGTGTCACCCACTTCTGGCCTTCCTGAGAGGTTTAGGAGCACAGTTAGAAGCTTAGCACTTAATAATAATATGGTTTAAAATTGCTTTTTATTTGAGGAACTGTTTTGTGACTCACATCAGTTTTAGATTTATTCATTGAGCTAAACTGTTTAGTTCTTTGTTCCATTAATAAAAATCATTGTGACAAAAGGCATTATACCTGGCCTTGATGTTTTTTTAATAGTTGTGTCTTAAGTGTTTATATACCTGGGAGAAGGGGCCTCAGCTGATACCAATAATTTGTAAACTGTCTCTATATTACATGTATCTGCTTTTTTTTCTTCTTTTTTTCTTTATTTTTAAATCAGTAAAATGAACACGGAACATAACAACAAAGAACTGTTCTGTGTGCCTCTTGAAAACGTTGTGCATCAACCTTAAGCTGAAGAAGTCCTTGGGTTGGAACACTCTCAAATATGAACATGAGCTCAGATGAAGGGGTATCTTTGTCCTGTGCAAACAGCGTAACGCTGGATATAATCTTGGCTTCTCCTGGGTCCACCTCCAGTCCATTGTTCCTTAAGGACACCAGAAGGACACAGTCAGTCACATGGTGGCTTATGGTAAACATGAGCTCTGCAGAAGATGTTAGTCTAACCTGATTATACGGGGCTCTTCGTCATTCACTGGCAGCACTTTAACCATCACCTGTCTATGAAGCTGGTGTCTGCCATCAGTCAGCTGGATGGTAAAACTATCCTCTATATTTTCAGAGCCATCATGCATGTACATCAGAGCCATACCTGTAACACAATGGTGATACACAAATTTAGTCACGATCATACAGTAGTTTGAGTTTAAAAGGAATTGCATGACCATAAGTTTACAAGAGAGGAATCAGACTGTCAGATACTATAAATCCCCAGCTTGATCAAGGTTTTTTTTGTGAAAAATGTAATTTAATTGTGAAATCACATTAGGTACAAGGTTTTGTGTAAAGCAAGAGATTGGATGAAATCTGCCCTGTTTAGCATAAAGAATTGAACTTGCCTGGTTCTGTTCAGGCATCAAAAATATGACTACTTTCACCTATAAAAGCTGACATAAGAAATTCAGAAATATAGTTTCTATCTTTCTTTCTAAGGGAGTTTTCTGGCCAAAGTATAGCCAACAATCAGGCCAATGTATAGTTTGGGTCTTGAGTCTGGGGCTACCATCATACTTACATGCAGCATATTCCACAGGTTGAAAATGCTATATGTGCTATTCCGACATACTTCAGTACATGGGATGTTCACTAAGAAATAGCTGAAACATATTGGTTTAAATGTTTTAAGTGTTTGTATATTGATGAAAGACGAGAGGCTTAACACCTCTTAATCTTTAACGATGGATAAAGGATTTATTTCTGAACCCATATCACAGCAAGGGCTGGGTCATATCAGAACTGTTTTTTAAGACTGACCTTCTAAGAAAGAGAATGTCTTAGACATTCTTTCCAGGAACACATTGTTAACGATGACTTTTCAAATGAAATTTTAAAAGGCCTTGAGGAAGCCTGGGGAACTATTGCATGAGATCACTTTAAAACATTACAATCTGGCTGCTTAGAAGCAAAATACAAAGATATGAGGGGTGGGCCTGTGTCTTTTGCACATCATTGTATATACTTAACAGACTTTATGCGTAAAATAAATTCTTAACATTACATTCATTTAACGGTGTAAAAAGTACCATCAGTAAGATCTGCCATAGTGAAGTCGACCACTGCAGACTGAAGTTTGGCTTCTCGTCTCTTGGTGATTGGTCTGCTGTCACTGTGGTCGATTATGCGGCCATGCTGAGGAGGTTTGACCACAGTGAAAAGCAGGTCATCCTTGGGGACATCCATATCCATTGCATTCAACACTGAGGAATCCAACTGCTTCATTTCTCCTTCTCGTACCTCATCACAGAGGGAAGTCAGTCAATTTATGGATACATTCTGTGAACAAAGTCTGAGGGGAATGTCTCATTGTTATTACGATTTTAGAAACTGAGATTAGAAGAATTTACTGTGATGTTGTGAGTCACAAATTCTGGGATTTCATCGTTTGTGGGGTTAATGATGATGTAGAAGGGGACATGGGGAGAGCTGTGCTTGCCATCAGATACACAGAGCATGAACTGGTCAGCTGTGGGTTCCATCCTCTGGTGTCTGGACTGTACATAGTTAACATGACCATCGATGATGTCTTTGTATGAAAAATAAGCTGGGGAAGAGAAGGAAAGGCCAAAGACATGAAACTACTTTTTGGCTTTTTGGTGTCTTGAGATAATACTGTATATTATCGTGCTCACCAATGCTTATGCCTGTGTTACTTTTCTCAAAGCCAGGACTCGGAAGGATGTTTTCTATGTAGCCAAACTGGGGAGGAGAAATTAGGCTGACCACCAGCTGATCTACATCCGTGTCCATGTCAGAGGCCTTTAAATGAGATGCAGTTATTGAGGCAGACCCACCTTCATCCACCATGAAGATGTCACCTATAATCAAGAAAGGACAAATCAGCAAAACATTACGCTTACAACATATCTATTTTACACATCGGCTATAATTCCTCATCTTTATTCCCTGTTTTGGTCTTTAGCTGACCTGTGGTTAGTAAAGGTGGTTGGCTGTTGACAGGAAACACAGTGATCTGGAGGTCATATACGGGCAGACTGTGCCGTAGCAGAGTGGTGCCTATGCTCTTGATGGGGTTCCCTCCACTGCAGCACAAAGCAGAAGTCTCTGTCCCTCCATCAGAAATGACAAAGGTGATGGTGTCATGGCGAGGTGTTAGACCAATCTCCAGTCCTAAAAGCACAATAAAGAAAGAAGTATCTAAGAGTCCTCTCCTCCTGTATTGTATTGTAATACAATATATAGAAAAATATTAATACATTTCAACAGGATATCTCTAGTACATATATGGCTGAACTCAACTGCGAGAACAGCTTGAAGATTTGACGTTTGAGCCTTTTTTGTCTCCATCACAGCTGGCCGTTTCATTGCTTTATCTGTATGTAACCGAAATAATCGGTTAATTAATTAACTTGTTGAGAGAAAATAAAATAATTGCTTATTTGCTAAATTTCCTGTTTTTTATGATTGTAAATTCAACATATCTGAATTTTTTTTTCATATATTGCAAGTAATTACAACTTATTCACAATGGTAACGGGGTGTAATTAGAGGCTGAATTTGGAGGTGAATACCTAGTTTCCTTTTTTTGCTTTTATTCCGCTCTGTGTCTTCTCCGAGTAACATTGAGGTGGCTAGCCGTGACAGTGTTGGAGAAAACAGACCTCACGACAATAAAAATTACATATTGCTTGCATCTTCAGTTCATGGTTTCATTGTTAACTCATATAGAAAAACCAGACATAATAGGGTCCAGTCCAAAGTTTAAATTCAGCAAAGATGTCTGGCCTTAAAACTCCAACCAAAATCCCCAAACTTCATTAGAAATGACAGGAAATCAGCTAACATGGCGGAAAATAAAGTACAGAAAAAAAGATTGACTATACAGTACAAAGACAGTCTAGTTGAAAAATAAAAGAGACAAGGCAGCATAAATACAGGGAATGAGTGAATTAACTAAACACAGGTGAGAAGAAAACACACGAAGAAGAAAAGCTGTCATAAGTGAATGGAAATAAATGACTTTCAAATACAACAGATGATCAAGGAAAAAGTCAAAACCATCACAGATACCTGAGGTTAATTTCTACGTGTTAATTACCTAACACACCAAAGACATAGCAATTAGAAAACCAATTAACAGCTACAAATATCAAGCACAATTATAATTTTCAATATAATCTAAAACAATTCAGGTCTTAAAACTGGAATAAGAGTCCCTCTACAAGACTAGGGCAACAAGATGAATGACGAAGCAATGGATATTATTTATGTCATACTTCATTAGTTATTTAGTAACTTGCTGTAAACTTGAGGTTTTTGTTGCTTTGAGTTGTTGCTTCATTTCTAATTTAAATCTTATGACTGTGTACTCAGTATACAGCAGCAGTCAGGACGGGAATAGTCTAGATTAGCATGAAGACGAGGCAGGGGGAAACAGTTAGCTTAGCTCTGTCAAAAGGTAAATGTTGAAGTCTTCTAAAGTTCAATAACTGACACTACACTGTGGTGTTTAACCCACAAACCAATAGAAATGTTTTCAGACTTTTTGGTAATCTGTGGTATTAGAGACAGTTTTGCATTAGTATTGCTTCTTCATAAAGAGTTTTACAGGGTCTTGTTACAGTGCCAGGTTTAGTCCCACTGTGATTTTAGGAGAAGTTCTGTGAAATACCTCTAAAGAAGTGTCATGAGTTTTTGCAGATACTAGAGCTAGGCTATTTGTTTTCCTTGCTGATTTTACTAGGTTAAGCAAAACACATCTTGAATTTGGGTATGCACTTAACATAGTTGTAGTTTCTTGTATGCAGGGACTCAACCACCATATCATTTCCCCACTTACATTCTTATATGTAATACTTTGGAACAAACCCAATTCATACCAGTTGGGCAGCTCTTTGCTACAGCAGTCCATGGGGCAAATAGCCTCCGATCAAAAGCATTTCCTCTTTCAAAGACTTGAAATGAAAATGCTCAGTTGAACTAATAAACTTGACTACCTAACCCTTATGAATGCACTGAACTTAGTCCACTATCTGGTCTTTACCTGTGTGTCTGTAGGAGATGATCCCTGCAGTAATGTCTGCTTGGATGAAGCGATCAACCACAACACCATCTCGCAGCACCACACCATGATAAGGCTGCCGGGCAATTAAGAACGCCAGGCTGCTGTTGTCATTGTCGGCATCAGTTGCATAGATATACTCTGCTGTGATGACTATTTCTTGTCCCTCTGCACACATGAGAACTGGTTTCAAACCAGCAACCATCACAGGGACCTCATCATTGATGGGTGTTACCTGTAAATAACAAAAGTGAAGGACTACAAGAGTAAAGCGAGTGTATGTACATGCTCTTTCTCTTTTTATCTGTTATTTCCCCAGCATTTACCTTCACTAGCAGAGTAAAACTGACTGAATTGGTGCCATCAGTTGCAATGAATTCAGTGATGTCCTCTGTAGTTTCTGAACTATCATGATTGTACCTGCGTGAACAAGAAAGCAAAACAAAGATCCAAGCTGTACCATCAAGACATTGTTTTACTTGGATACTGAAAGTATCACCTTAAAAGTATTTTAATTAAGAATAATTTAATCTAAGCTAAGCTAACTGTGGGGAAATCTCAGGTTTGATATCCTGGAACTTAACTTTTATTTTAAATCAGTCATTTTCTAAACCCAACCATCTATTTTTAGAGCTTAATCCTAACCAGGGAACTACAACACACGATGATCAAGTCTGATCAAGTACTTGTGATGCTGAAACCCACCTCACAATGACTGCAATCATGAAAACATGTCAAGACATCTTTACTACCTGATAGAGTTGCTTAATTGTGTTGGATTTATAAGGTTATATAGTCAAACTACTATCTAGGAGGTTAAAAAAAAACAATTCATAACAAATGTTTCAACAAAAACTGTTAACATTAAGATCTGACAGTTAAACTCGGGTAGAATATCCTACCTAACTTTAAGGCTTCTCAAGTCTTGCAGAGTGAAGGCCTGGCCTGGTTTAAGTGGAAGGCCACCAAGCTGCAGAGCCCCATGCTCTGGTTCCCTCTGAAGCACCACTTGCAAGGCTTCTTCTGCAGAGTCCACATCTGACAGCAGCATGTGTTCGGGGCCCAGCCAGCTCTCCCCTCCCTCATCAACTGTCAGAGGGTTGGTGATGATCTGAAACAAAATGTCTGCACATATTTTCTATATGTCCACAGACAATAAATGAGAAAGGAATGAGACAAGCTTTCCACCTGTGGGGGCTGGTTGTCCACTGGCATCACGGTGATGTTAAAGCAGACCCCAGGGACTGTTTTGCCCAAGTGGTTGGTTACAGAAAGAACAAACTGGATATACTGAGGGTAAGGGCCAATATCCATGATTGGGGGCATGTAGGCTACTTTCATGAAGTTCACTGCATGCTAGAAACAGTATGACAGAAAAAAAAAAGTTTTGAGTGAACCAGACAGCTTGTGTACTTTCTATACTCCTAACAAGGAAGAAGAACAGGAGTTACCTGTGTGAAGAGTCTCAGCACTGGTGCATTGGAGTCTTTGGTGAATTTGGGTATGCTATCAACCAGGAATAACCTCCCTGCATCCAGACTGCTGCTTATTAAGACAACCGCCCAAACTTCAGACAGAATCATTTCCAACAATGTATTTTCTAAAGATGAATATATACTAACCTGTGAGGACCAGTGTAAAAAGGTGGAGTGGTAACTGTGTATGTCAGTTCACTGTCAGGTGACTCCTGGTCTACAAAGTGAAGCTGCTGTCGTGTAATATGGGCCACCTCAGTTTCTTTGATCACCACACAGCGACTAGAGCCAGGAACCTGTTTTGGTGGTTGATCTGGAACAGGTTCTATGTGCACCATCACCACCTGAATGTATCGATACAGATAACTGATAGCCTGTGTGATTACAGTGTATAGTACATGTACATTATAAATACAGTTTCTGCATGTCACAGAGGGCTGGATTCAAAGCCATGAACTATGCCAAGTCAAAGAACGTAGACTTTGACTTTCCAAGGATTGTTTCAATAGTTCTACTTAACATGTCAGCAACATTGTTCTATGGGTTGTTCAACATTTTAATACAGCCCAAAAGGCCAAATAACAAATTACTTCTCAGAATTCTCCTGACTTTATTCACATTAGCAGCAGATCAAAACATTTTGGGGAGTTTAAAGGAAAATATTTCCATATTCATCTAAAGTACCTAAATAGAAAGCAAATTTTGGTTCTTGAATAGATTAAGTCAGCATGCCCTCTCTTAAAGCAGATTAACATGACCTGGATGATCTTCACAGATAGATGTTAGTATGCTGACATACTAAAAGCAAAGAAACTGCGCGAGCTGCTTGCTGGACTGTAGATACTAAAGACTTATTCAGATGGAATCGGTGTTTTAGAGGAAATTCATAATAATGCACTCTAGTCTGGAACAGACACAGTGACTCTCTCCTCAGTTAATTTACCAAACAGCAATGTCATTAAGATTTGTTACTGTTACCCACCTGAGGCTCCGACAGATTTGGAGGGTCATGGAAATCCGACAGCACCACCTCAAAGGAATCATCAAACACCTCGTTTCCAAGGTGTCTATAGTAAACTATGGACTGAGAAAGGTCTCTCTGGAGAAAATGGGTGACTGGGTAACCTGAATTAAAACCATAACAAACATAACATAATGTGATTATAGCATCAACAAATGCACAAAAACAGACAGACAAGTGAAAGAAAAGAGGAAGAAGAATTAGCCCACTCCCCTGACCTGTCAGCCCTGGTCCTGGGATTTTCCTAACCTCCCCTGCCTGCGGGAAGCGGGTGATGTTAAAGAGGATGTAGTCATCATTGGAGTCCATGTCTGAGGCCTGGAGGGTGGAGCCTCTCAGCAGAGCCGTCTGACCCTCAGAGACCTCCAACAGCATGTTAGTTATAAGTAAAGGAGGACTGTCATCTTTGGGGAGGATCTTGATGGGGAACTTGTGTCGGATCTGATGGTGGCCATCGGTAATGCGGAAAATGATGAAGTCCTTTGTGGAGTCACTGTCATCGTGGTGATAATGGACCACGCCGGCTTTTATGTCATTGACAGTGAATATGAAGCCCTTTCCACCTGGAGTTTACATCAACAATAGGATAAAAATAAATGTCATATCATATATAACAGCACAGGTCTCTAAATTAAGATTTTACACCCTATGTCACCTAAGGGTATCTATTTGATAGAGAGAACAAACTACATGGTACTAATCTGCTTTGCCAATCTTGTGGATAAGGATGAAACCCTTGGTTTATATCTAATATTATGGAAATCCTCAATGTCGTCAAACGATAAATCTGAAGTCATATCATTTTGTTTGTTTTTTACTATTGAAAAATGTTAGAATAAATTAACTAATACTATAGGGGGCGATGCAGTTTACCAGTTCTGAGTATAACACATCTTTCCATTTTCTGTATCCCAGCTGTCTTTGGTCGTTTGCCCTAACAGATCAGTCCATCACATGAGTTGCGCAGCAACAGGCGATCATGTATACTCACACTTATAACAAGGAACAATTTGGACATGGACAACAGGTGAGATTTAAAAAAAAAATAATTGGCGATCATGTAAAGAATTCAACAGCAACATCAAACAAAAACTACAAAGACGGCTTTCATGAAACTTGGTGGAGAAAGGCTCATTTATGCTCAACATTAAATACGCAGATGCATGCAGACGGAGCCTTCTGTCCGTCCGTCTCTCCTTTTTTGTGTGTATTTTGGTACGTTTTCAAACACCTTGCAGATTTGTACCCAAACTCAGCAAACGGAGCAGTACCACTACAAATTGTGGGGGCAGTGTTGCGTGGTATAGCTCCCGTGTATCGAGCTAAAAGAACAAACAAGAAGACAAAAACCACAAATGGCGGAACTTCGGTCACATTCCGCGATGTATTTTATGTCTCCTTCTGTTAAGGTGCATTATCATGATCTCCTCCACTGTCGCCATGTATGTTATTGTCTGAAACTGACGTCGGAACTCTGAACTCTGCACTGCCCTCTGGTGGATGCACTGCCTAACAACCACGCCAAATTAAAGCACGCATGGGAGATGTGGGTTTGACAAAGTTTGAAACGGATTTACCTACAGTGCATACGGAAAGTATTTAGTGCTCTACTTTTACCACAATATCCTATGTTACAGCCTTATTCCCCCATAGATTAAATTAATCTTTTACCTCAAAACTCTACACACAATACCCCATAATGATAAAGTGAAAAAAGTTTGTTTGAAACTTTTGCAAATTTATTACAAATAAAACATTTACATTAGTAGGCTATTCAGAGTGTTTGCTCAATAATTTGTTGAAGCACCCTTGGCAGCAATTACAGCCTCCACTCCAAGTATGATGCTACAAGCTTGGCACCTATTTTCAGATCTCTCCAGATATGTTCAATCAGGTTCAACTCTGGGCTCTGGCTGAGCCACACAAGGACATTCACAGAGTAGTCCTGAAGCCACTGCTTTGTTATCTTGGCTATGTGCTTTGGGTCGTGGTCCTGTTGGAAGATAAACATTGGCACTGGTCAGAGGTCCAGAGCACTTTGAAGTAGGTTATCATCAAGGATGTCTCTGTAGATTGCTGCATTCATCTTTCCCTCGACCCTGACTAGTCTCCCAGTTCCTGCTAATGAAAAACATCTCCACAGCATGATGCTGCCACCACCATGCTTCACTGTAGGAATGGTATTAGCCAGGTGATGACCAATGACTGGTTTGCTCCAGACAACAGTTCACATGCAGGCCAAAGAGTTAAATCTTTGTTTCATCAGACCAGAGAATTTTATTTCTCATGATCTGAAAGTCTTTCAGGTGCCTTTTGCTCATTGAGATGTTCAATGCTGCAGCACTTTTTCTGTAGCCTTCCCCAGATCTGTGAATCGATACAATCCTGTCTCAGAGGTCTACTGACAATTCCTTTAACTTCATGTCTTGGTTTGTGCTCTGACGTGCAACTATGGGACCTTTTATGGAAAAGTGTTTGCTTTTCTAAATGATGACCAATCAACTGAATTTACACAAGTGAAATGCAATCAGGTTGTAGAAACTTCTGAAGGATGATCTGTGGAAATAGAATGCACCTGAGCTCACTTGAGGGTCATGGCAAACGCTGTGAATGCTAATGTAAATGTTTTATTTTTGTTTTTTAGTTTGAATGAATTTGCAAAACTTTCAAACAAACTTTTTTTTAACTCATTATGGGGTATTATGTGTAGAATATTGAGGTAAAATATTAATTTAATCTATTTAAGGCTGTAACATAGGATATTGTGGAAAAAGTGGAGCACTGTGAATACTTTCCAGATGCACTGTATTTGCGTACCTAATGGGAGTATAAGCAAGCCTTTAAATCGTGCAGTTATGCCATAAACCATCAGGCAGCAACTTGCATGGGGCAGTGATGTTTAGGAATTAGGGAAGGAGTTAGGAGTTAGGAAATCATTACACTTGGAAGGCTGCACGGTGGTGTGGTGGTTAGCACTGTTGCCTCACAGCAAGAGGGTCCTGGTTTGAAAGCCGGTTGGGACTTTTCTGTGTGGAGTCTGCATGTTCTCCCGTGTATGCGTGGGTTCTCTCCGGGTTCTCCGGCTTCCTCTCACCACCCAAAAACATGCATGTTAGGTTAATTGGTGACTCTGAATTGCTCGTAGGAGTGAGTGTGAGCTGCATGGTTTGTCTCTGTGTAGCTCAACGATGGGCTGGCAACCTGTCCAGGGTGTACCCTGCCACTTGCCCAATGACAGCTGGGACAAGCTCCAGTCCCCTAGTGTTTTAGATAAAGAAAATGGATGGATGGATGGATTTGTGCATTTTCAGATTGAATGACGGATCTTGACAGAAGTAGGGAAATGTGATGCTTTCTGTTGTTGTTGTGCCTGTACCTCTTACAGTTAGCCGCCCATGCAGCAGGCCATCAATAGTGATGATACGAACTGCATTCAGGTTGTCATTATCCACAATTTGAAGCTGGTTCCATGTTACTGGACGAGACTGACCTTCTAACAGGCTAAGACCTGCAAAACAGAATGTTATTAAGAAATAAATACACATGTAAAAAGCTATGTGAATTCAATATCTAGGTTCATTTTGGGAGATTAAAAAAGTATATGGTTCCATGTTCAGAGAACATCTGGCTGCTGTGGATGTAGTTCATACAAAAGTTTAGCTCTAACTGATTCCCTGTGTTTGCCTCTTTGTAGCAACTTCAACAAAACAAATAAGTCGCTGAGAGACTGAGGTTTGGCCTGATTGTCTGATGCGCTTGACAAAAGACTTCACTGGGATAAATAAGTTTAACCTTTTATCACCAAAAGAAAGATGATCAACTCACGATAAAGTGCACAAACTCAAATAATCACAGTGATCAAAGAAAATAGCGGTCAACAAAAAAGTACAGCGACCAAGCTTACCCCCTCTTCTCCATGTCTCCCCATGAGAAATGAACGGGTGACTAAATCAACTAAAATCCCTACTCATAAGCATGTGACCCACTATTCCCTTACTCAATATGATCACATAATAAATTATACTATAAAACAAAAACAAACAACACAAAAGAATAGTAATATCCATTCACCTCAATAATAGAAAAACACCTACTAATTCAGTAATGGATCCTACACTCTTTGTTGGTACCCACTTTGTTGATATCTGTGAAATGAGCATCTAATTTCACAATTTTTGTTGCTTGTAGTCCAATATTGCCCTTGAATTCTTCAAAGAATGATTTGCGAAACTTCTGTATTTTTCATTATGACTTTGACAGTTGTATGCCTGGTAAAGCATATACTGTTTTATATTGCAAGAATAAATAAAAAGCATGGTATGGCCCTGACAGATTCATGAAACATTACAAATCCATCAGGTAGCAGCACAATTGACATGCACATGCTGATAGACGTTCAGTACTCAACCAGAATGGGTCTTCAATGATTAAGGATTTAAGCCTCGACACAGTTCAAACAGGTGGGTTATACAAAATGTCTCCTGTTGTGCAGTTGTCAAAACTGACAAAATTAGCTTACGTTGCTTTTGTACCAGAATGTGTATTTCTCAAGTAAAATAAATTTCAGTCCCAAAGTTGCAGCTTGAAAGATTCACTATGCAGATGTATTGTTTAAATTGAGATTATTTTTCTTAATATTATTTGTGCACAATGAGATTCTTAAGAGGTTTCTTGCTAAAACCTCTGCCTACTGCTTGTAATGGGAAAAATGAACTAATTGATAAAATGTAATATAACTAAAGAGATTGGCTAAAGAATCTACGAAACTCTGTGGAGGTTTTGATTGTCTTTTTAACTGGAATAATTGATCATATGTATTGTAAAACTCCAATCAACAAAACTGTGACCATGATAACATACCCATGTTCCAGGACACTCTGGGTGCATTCGTGTCTGAATTCCTTACAGACACAGAAATAGTTATTGATGGACTCTTCTCAAAGAAAACATCATGTACTTCAAATTCCACCTGTAAGGAGAATCTAGGTTTACCAGATACTATTAGCACAACCAAATGAATTGCTCTATCTATTGCAAAGAAATATAATCAAGAGATGTCTTACCTCATAATTCCTACGTTGGGTGTGTGAAGAATTTGGAGGTTGGTACCCTATAAGCATGTCATTGAGATCGAGCCATGTAAAGGAGGAGATTGGACGAGTGTGGTCAGACAGATGGGTGATAAAGCCTTCAATGGGGGGTTTGGTGATGTTAAAAACCAAAAGCTGTTTGGGAGTTTCCTCATCCTCAGCATCCAGTGTAGCAGTGGATAGCGGCGTAAGAATGAACTGGTCTACTTCCAAGATAAACATGGACATGAAGGATGGTTTTGGAGGCTGGTTGGGCATTGCACCAACTATTTGCACTGGAATCCAGGCCCGCTCAGACTGCAACACAACGTTTTCTTAGTAAAAAATTAAAATTGCATTCCAAAGAAATTCAAATATGTGCACGAAGCATAAAAAACATATTTTGAATTTCTCCCACTGGGGGATAAATAAAATATTTTTCTATTCTATTCTATTTATATATGAGTGACATGAAAGTTCCTGGTAAGTGTAACAAAACAACAGGGTTTGGCAAAAAAACATTTTCACCATATTATAGTAAAAAAATAATAATACTGAGAGATGAAACCTAGTACATTGTGTTGTCACTGAATACCTCTTGAAACCCCAAACTAATAAATGTTTAATGGGTGTTAATCCAAACCTATGGAAAAACCCTAAAACTTTCATCACATATATATACGCGATTTAGCTGCCAAATTACCTGAAATATGCTTCCACTTCTGGTGTCCTTGAGGTTCAGTATAATTGCGATGTAGTCTACATGTGGTGATGGAGGGTCTATGTGCTGATACTTTAGCCCCATCACCAGAAACTCATCACAGGAAATTTTGGTGAACTTTACCATCTTTAGACCTTTTAGGCAATCTCCAGATTTACACATTGCCCTGGCTTTATTATCTGAAATAATGAAGCAAACATTCAGAGATGGCACCATGTTAACACTAGTCTTACATTACTTAGTCTTCTGATTTTATATAGTGTGATATCTAGATAGTTTATTTGGATTTAGTATTTTGATAAAAAAGGCCCTTTTTTCTTTAATAATGGGATGCCACAGGGGTTTGTTCTTGGTCCATTATAAGTCCCATTAGTTATATGTATTATCATTCTAGCTAAGTTTTTCTTTTATCTCTGTATGGAGATGACACAAATATTTATGCTCATAATTTTGTTCCAAACCAGTATCTCGTCTGCTTCCACTGCTTTCAAATGGTAACATTTGAGTCAGATTTGTCACTATGTGCTCTACTGCTTCTAATCATCCTTGATCAATTGTACCCAAGTCAAACATTTGCTTGGAAATTTTGCTTTGCAGCAGACTGTTATTCAAGAACATCTACCCTAACATTAAAAACCTAATCAGCTACCCGTCTTTCTGTCTCAATAAACTGTAAAGCTATGTAAGCCTGTGACATCATCTAGATATTTCATAAGTATGCAAAACTTTTTCAGAACTAGATCACTACTTTATTCATATCACATAATCAACTTGAATCAATGGAGTCGACAGTTTAAGAAATAACATCTATCTCTGATGCTTGTTAGTTAAAATCTAAAAATGTCTAAACTGGTGTACCACTATTCCCCCAAATTTATGTTTCTGTGCACTGGCCAGTTACTACACTACTCAAAAAATAAAGGGAACACTAAAATAACACTTCCAAGATCTCAATTATTGAAATATTCCGTTGAAAATCGTTATTCATTACATAGTGGAATGGGTTGAGAACAAAATAACATAAAAATTATCGGTTTAAATCAAAATTATTATCCCATGGAGGTCTGGACATGGAGGTCTGGATTTGGAATCATACTCAAAATAAAAGTGGAAAATCACATTACAGACTGATCCAACTTCAGTGGAAATTCCTCAAGACAAGTCAAAATGAGGCTCAGTAGTGTGTGCGGCCTCCACCGGCCTGTATGACCTCCCTCCTGAGATGGCGGATGTTCTCCTGAGGGATTTCCTCCCAGACCTGGATTAAAGCATCGGTCAACTCCTGAACAGTCTTTGGTGCAATGTGGCGTTGGTGGATGGAACAAGACATGATGTCCCAGATGTGCTCAATTGGATTCAGGTCTGGGGAACGGGCAGGCCATAGCATCGATGCCATCATCAGGCATTGATGCCTTCATCAACTGCTGACACACTTCAGCCACATGAGGCCTAGCATTGTCATGCATCAGAAGGAACCCAGGGCCCACTGCACCAGCATATGGTCTCACAATGGTCTCCTGCTGGAGGTCATTTTGCAGGGCTCTGGCAGGGCTCCTCCTGTTCCTCCTTCCACAAAGGAGGAGGTAGCAGTCCTGCTGCTGGGTTGTTGCCCTCCTACGGCCCCCTCCATGTCTCCTGGTATCTCATCCATGCTCTGGTCACTGTGCTGAGAGACACAGCAAACCTTCTTACCACAGCTCGAATTGATGTACCATCCTGTATGAGCTGCAGTACCTGAGCAACTTCTGTGGGTTGTAGACACCACCTCATGCTACCTCTAGGGGTGAAACCACTGACAAAATGCAACACTGAACAAAACATCAGCCAGAAAGGATGAGAACAGCGGTGGTCTGTGGTCACCACCTGCAGAACCACTCCTTTATAGGGGTTGTCTTGCTAATTGCCTCTCATTTTTGTTCCCTTTGCACAACAGCAGGTGGAACTGATTCACAGTCAGTGCTGCTTCCTAACTGGACAGGTTGATTTCACAGAAGTTTGATTGACTTGGAGTTACATTGTATTGTTTATGTGTTCCTGTAGGAGCCAATTAGCGCTACAAAATAAATAGGAACAAATCTTTTCAGTTGTTTCATCCAGAAGATAAAACAGTTTTGACCGCTGAAAAGTCAGCATGATGAAATTAAGTTCGCCAAGAATTGGATTACAATTGAAGTGGAATAAATAGAGGAATAAATGTACTCATTGAAAGCAATCGATCGTTTTGGACTCTCTTAATTAGCCAATGGTAAAGGTTTTTGGGGCGTCAATCATTTTAAACCTGAGTAAAGCACCTAAAGGGCTTCAAGCATTGAATTAGCCTCTACAGTTCCCTTTGTTTTTTTGAGCAGTGTACATGTGTACCCCATTTCTTTTATACTACTATTCAGGTATGAATGAATCTGTCATACAGTTGCACACATTTAAACCAAACAAGAATCAAGAAATAATATAATCTGTGTGTTTTTATAGTGCTCTCTTAATGATGATAATAAATATGCAGATAATGGCAAGTCTCTTCTCACAACTTTTGCTGAAAAAAGAGCTGGAGTTAAATGCAGTAACAGCTGTTGTTGAGTTTTTAATTCTTTTTAAATTTTCTCTGTTCATGTGCAATAGGTGCACTTATAATGTGTACAGTCTGGGCTGACATTAATTGGCCTGAACCCAGATGTCTGACCCACACTAACTTGGGTAGGCCTAAAATTTACAGTTTGGACTCACACAGAAAGTTACACCATGTAAAGATGAAAGCTGCATATATACTTTGTGAACAGCTATCAACCAGCAATTACTGAAACACACTGTATTTCTTTGTAAAATTAGTTATTTTGTATTGTTTGATTGTTTTCCTTTCATTAATAATCCTTGGATTTTGAGTGAGTTTCTGAGGTTACCCAGCTGCTGACGCAAGTGAATGAAGCTCTCTGGCTCATCCCCTCTCTTAGTGGCTTTTTCTGGCTCCCCAGTGACCAACTGCCCATGGGCAGGCAAGTGGGTGTCATGGTGACTGAGGTGAATGCTACATTCCAGACTAGATTTCCTTTCATAGTGGAAGGACACCACATTGCCATCAACAACATCAGAGAGGCCATAGAATTCAGGGACTTCCAGGGATTTGGGCCCCAGTTTAATGATGCTGCATTCAGGCTCCACAATGTCCACATGGAGAGAAAACTCCTCCAAGTATGTCTCTGTCTCAGTGAACCTGGTCAAAAATACATGAAATAATTACCTGAAATTACAACACAACTATTTAACTCAAGATGAAATATTTTTACTTCCCCTTTGTATCTACGAATTTGATGTTAGTTCTCCCACATTTTACCTGTATAGGCGCAGCTTGACTGTATCTTCCTTTAATAATGGACAGCCATTGTGGATGTATTTTACCTCATCAGCTAGATATTGGCAATCAAATACCTAAAGAAATGAAAAGAATCAGACATGAGTACAACAACATCTTGTCACAGTTCAGTCATCCAACCATCAGTAATTTTTCATTGATCCTGCTTCTGCCCCACTCAGCCTGTCAGTCACACACCCCTCATCAGTTCACTCCACTCACCTGTGCACACAGCTGCCTCTCATCACATGCAATCAGCCCAGCATATAGTCACCAGCTCCACACTCTATCCTTTGCCAGATTGTTCTTTGCCATGCAAGTCTTTCCAGCGTTCTCCTGCCAGCTTTACTGGTACTGACCTCGCCTGTCCCTGATTCCCTGCTTCGTCTGCCTCCTGGTAATTCGACCCAGCCTTCTGTCCCTGACCAAGAACTTTGCCTCTCCTCTCCTGATTCCTGATTGCCGGTTTCTAAATCGTTTGTCTGTCTGCCAGAGTCTCAGTAAAGCCTTGAACTTTTTACTTCTGTCTTCTGACTCCTTTGTACTGCAATTGGGTCCATACACCACCCGTTACACATCTGGGATAATTCTCACAGCTGATTTTTCTATATCCTGGAACGTAGGGCCCCCCTATAAAATCAGATTTGTAATCTGAAGTTCCCCTCCCTCATATTTAACATGTTACAACAAGACACATTAGCAACAAAATCAGCCATTAATGCTGTGGCTGAAGAATTGGGCATTGAATAAACAGCATGAAAACAGTCCACTAAACTGTCTCTAACTACATATAGATCTATCAGTCTGAATATGACTTTTATATTAATGAACTGCTACAGATTATCTTTGAAAAAGGTGCCAAATATAACTAGGAACTATAAATATTAATCATCTGAATGCAGTTACTGTATTTTATAAGAAGTAAGGTTTTAAATACTGGGCATGGGTTAAGTCAGAACATAAAAACAAGCTGAAACTATATGAACTGAAATGAGCAGTCTTAATGGCTTGACTGTCACCAACTCACTGCCAACTTACTTTATAACTAATCTTGAGCAGAATGAATAAACGCCCTGTGAGCTAATACCCTGCAAAGTGAATGTTCAAAGTTTTATGCTCAACTTTAAAATGTAACGCTTCACAAGAGAAAAGGTCTCATTTGGGACATTCAGCAGTTGACTGTAGCTGTCTGCACAGAGTTATCAGAGAAGAGACAAACTGGCTACCCTGGAAAACAAAGAAGTATAGAGAAACTTTCCCTAAATTCCTGTTTTCCTTACATGATGGCCACAGCAATAAAACTGCCTGCTAACTATTGTGTAGGTACACCAAGACAGTTCTGACTTGTTGAGGTGTGAACTAAACTCTTAAAGGTGATCTGTGGTATTATGCACCATGATGTCAGCAGCGGTTTCTTTAGGCCATGTAAGGTTATGATGTGGGGCCACCATGGATCTGACTACACTGATTACACAGAACATCCCACAGATGCTCAGTTGGACAGAGATCTCTGGAAAATCTGGAGGACAAGTCAACTCCTTGACCTCTATGTCATATTTTTCTCTGCATTCTTTAACATATTTTGTTGTGTACCAGGGTGATTTATCCCAGTGACTCAGCCAGTTTACATTCCCCTATTTGCATCGTGATGTCATCTCTTCCCGAGGCAAACACCTGATTGTCCTCATGATGCAAAGACTAAATGATACACGAAACAAGGCCACATACTTTGACACAGAAATGATTACATTAATGGCACTTTCAGTGGTGGACAGGGGTCAGCATGGACACTTTAACTCCAATGTGGCTTCACATCCCCACACTGTACACAGAAAGCTGTGTCCATCACAATTTGGTCTGTGTCAAAGTCACCAAGATCCTAATGCTTGTAGAATGGTTTTAATGGTAATCGCTGGTTAGTTCATAAATCAACTATTGCACAACTATGCAGTCGTGAGGTACCGTTACATTAATGGGAATACAATAAAATATGGCCATAACAGTAAAAGAAACTAATTAAAGACACTGAGGCATGATCATCATTTGCACAACACATATGTAACGTGATATTCCTTCACATTAGCTGTCAAACATTGTAATGTGTGCATTTAAACTATGCAGCTTAGTTTTACTGCTCAAAAAGTGCTTGAGGCAAACATGAGTTTTCATTGGAGGGAGACTGTTCCATTACCTGAGGCATGAGTTTTCCCACTCGTTGAGTTATGGGCTCATTTAACACGATTTCCACCTTACACGAGTCCTTCTGAATGGGAATATGGAACTGCAGGTCACCCTCCTGAAGGTAAGCCGATTGACCTCGTTTCACCTTTAAACCTCTATTGACTTTCACAAGGGAACTGTGAGATGGGCAGGTCAATTCCAGCAGAAGAACTGGGAGCAAAGTCAAGGCCAGCGAATGACCCTGTGCACCCATTGCTTTCAGTCACAAGCTGACGTCCTGTGGGGTCTCTAGCCGGCTCCGCTGCACAGAAGCTCTTTCAGAAACACACTTCAGTAAGAGACTTTAGTAAAGCAAAATATGCCTTTCTTTTTGCAGAGGCAACAGTTTTCTCTGGTTGCATGATGAGCTTGTAAGCTTTTAGCAGTTCACATGGTCAGTCAGGGTCTATGAAGAAAAAAGAAAACATTTCAGGTTAAAGCATTGTATATATGAGAGAAATCAATATCACAGCCCCTCAAATGGGTTCAAGGATGCTTTGTAAGCACATCATAAATGCTCAAAACACAACAAAGCAAGTGAAGAAATCAAAAGACATAAACTGAATTTTATGGAAACAAACATAAAGATGCATCTCATTGTGAAGTTGCTGAAGAGCCACATGGAGTTGTTGTGACACTGACACATGTACATAAAAACAGGAGTGGACATCTGTATGATGAAGCAGGATTTAGGGTTAGTTTGGTAACCCGAGACAGTGATTCTAACCAGTGACTTTCTGTGGTGGTTTTCAATGATCCATCCATCCATTTTCTATATCGTCAATCCGTTAATCGGATAGCGGGTGGGCTGGAGCGGTTTTCAATGATAAACTTACAAATCTTTTCTCTTGTAAAATGGCACCAACAGTCTTTGAAGTTTCTGCAGAACCTTGAACAAAATTACAAGATCTTAAACCATCACAAACTGTAAAAAATCTGGGCGTGATTTTTGACCCTGAGCTTAGTTTTATTCCACATATCAAAAACATAGCAAAGATATGTTTTTACCATCTTAAGAATATAGCCAGAGTCCGCTCGTTTATCTCTCAGTCCTGCACGGAGGTGCTGATGCATGCTTTCATCTCTTGTCGTTTAGATTACTGTAATGCCCTGCTCTCTGGTTTTCCAAAAAAGAGTATCTTTAATCTTCAGCTACTCCAGAATTCAGCCACACGAGTGCTGACGAGGACCAGAGGGCACAAGTTACACCACTTTTAAAATCGCTCCATTGGCTCCCCGTACGCTTCAGGATCAATTTCAAGGTTCTTTTACTCATTTTTAGATGTCTTAATGGTCTTGGGCCTTCTTATTTATCTGACTTACTTTTACCATATCATCCCTCACGGACCCTGAGGTCTTCTGGCACTGGCCTTTTAACCATACCACGGGTTTGATTGAAAACACACAGGGAGGCGGCTTTTAGTTATTATGGCCCCCGACTGTGGAACAGCCTGCCGGAGAACCTCAGGGCCGCAGAGACTGTTGATGCTTTTAAAAAGAGGCTCAAGACTCACCTTTTTAATCAGGCTTTTATTTGATTTAATTGATTTTCTTTATTCCTTTTAATCAAACATTTTATCATATTTAATTTTTGTTCTATACTACTTTAATTATATGTTTTAAACTCCATGTTTTAGTTAGACATTTTAACTTCATGCTATAGTTACATGTTTTAACTCCATGTCTTAGTTAGATAATTTAACTATATGAGCTGAAAAGCTTTTTATCTATTTTGTTCATTTTACACCTTTTTATCTTATTTTACTGTTTTAGTTTTTCAGTTTTTAGCTCCAGTGTTTCCTCATGGGGGCCTACTACACTGGGAGCTGCTTTTGGTCCACTGAGGGGGGTGCTGTCCTGTGGACTGCTCTGGCCCGGGTGGCTGGAGGACTCTGCACCTTGGTGTGGGGCCTCGTCAGCCCGGGTCGGGACTCTCTCTGTGGTGGCGCTCCCTGTAGTCGTGGCCCAGGAGCCCTCTCAGTGTGGTCGGCACCCCAAGGTGGCTTTTTCCTTGCCTTAGGTCTGGATGCCTGGCCATGTCTCTGTCTGATAGGTGCAGTGGGTCTGAGCTTGTGTGTTTGTGTGTGTGTCTGTATGTCTCTGTCCCCGAGGCGTTCCCAGGCCAGCCGAGAGACATAGTCTCTCCAGCGTGTCCTGGGTCTTCCCCGGGGTCTCCTCCCAGTGGGACGTGCCCGGAACACCTCCCCAGGGAGGCGCCCAGGGGGCATCCTAACCAGATGCCCGAGCCACCTCATCTGACTCCTCTCAATGCGGAGGAGCAGCGGTTCTACTCTGAGCCCCTCCCGGATGACTGAGCTTCTCACCCTATCTCTAAGGGAGAGCCCAGACACCCTGCGGAGGAAACCCATTTCGGCCGCTTGTATTCGCGATCTTGTTCTTTCGGTCACTACCCACAGCTCGTGACCATAGGTGAGGATGGGAACGTAGATTGACCAGTAAGTAGAGAGCTTCGCCTTCTGGCTCAGCTCCCTCTTCACAACGACGGGTCGGTGCAGAGCCCGCAATACTGCAGACGCCGCACCGATCCGCCCGTCAATCTCCCGCTCCATTCGTCCCTCACTCGTGAACAAGACCCCGAGATACTTGAACTCCTCCACTTGGGGAAGGATCTCATTCCCGACCCGGAGAGAGCATTCCACCCTTTTCCGGCTGAGAACCATTGTCTCGGATTTGGAGGTGCTGATTCTCATCCCAGCCGCTTCACACTCGGCTGCGAATCGCTCCAGTGAGAGCTGAAGGTCACGGCCTGACGACGCTAACAGAACCACATCATCTGCAAAAAGCAGAGACCCGATTCTGAGGTCGCCAAATCGGACACCCTCAACGCCCTGGCTGCGCCTAGAAATTCTGTCCATAAAAGTTAGGAACAGAATCGGTGACAAAGGGCAGCCCTGACGGAGTCCAACTCTCACCGGAAACGTATCCGACTTACTGCCGGCAATGCGGACCAAACTCTGGCACCGGTCATACAGAGACCGAACGGACCCTATCAAGGGGTCCGGCACTCCATATTCCCGGAGCACCCCCCACAGGACTCCACGAGGGACACGGTCGAACGCTTTCTCCAAGTCCACAAAACACATGTAGACTGGTTGGGCGAACTCCCATGCACCCTCCAGGATCCTGCCGAGGGTATAGAGCTGGTCCACTGTTCCACGGCCAGGACGAAAGCCACACTGCATCTCCTGAATCCGAGGCTCGATTATCCGACGGATCCTCCTCTCCAATACCCCCGAATAGACCTTACCAGGGAGGCTGAGGAGTGTGATACCCCTATAGTTGGAACACACCCTCCGGTCCCCCTTTTTAAAGAGGGGGACCACCACCCCAATCTGCCAGTCCAGAGGCACTGTCCCCGATGTCCACGCGATGCTGCAGAGGCGTGTCAGCCAAGACAGCCCTACAACATCCAGAGTCTTGAGAAACTCAGGACGGACCTCATCCACCCCCGGGGACTTGCCACCGAGGAGCTTTTTGACCACCTCGGCAACCTCAGCCCCAGAAATGGGAGGCCCCGTCTCCGAGCTCTCCGACTCTGCCTCTTCCGAGCACGTGTTGGTAGGATTGAGGAGTTCCTCGAAGTACTCCCCCCACCGACTCACAACATCCCTAGTTGAGGTCAGCAAAGCCCCGTCCCCACTGTAAACAGTGTTGACTGTGAGCCGCTTCCCCCCCCTGAGACGCCGGATGGTGGACCAGAATCTCTTCGAGGCCGTCCGGAAATCGTTCTCCATGGTCTCACCGAACTCCTCCCAGGCCCGAGTTTTTGCCTCAGCAACCGCCGAAGCCGCAGCCCGTCTGGCCTGTCGGTACCTATCAGCTGCTTCCAGGGTCCCACTGGCCAAAAAGGCCCGATAGGACTCCTTCTTCAGCTTGACGGCTTCCCTCACCACTGGTGTCCACCAGCAGGTTCGAGGGTTGCCGCCACGACAGGCACCGACCACCTTACGGCCACAACTCCGATCAGCTGCCTCGGCAATGGAGTCACGGAACATGGCCCATTCGGACTCAATATCCCCCACCTCCCCCGGGATATGGTTGAAGCTCTGCCGGAGGTGGGAGTTAAAGCTCCTTCTGACGGGGGATTCTGACAAACGCTCCCAGCAGACCCTCACAATACGTTTGGGCCTGCCAGGTCTGATCAGCATCCTCCCCCATCAGCGGAGCCAACTCACCACCAGGTGGTGATCAGTTGACAGCTCCGCCCCTCTCTTCACCCGAGTGTCCAGGACATACGGCCGCAAGTCCGATGATACAACCACAAAGTCGATCATCGAACTGCGGCCAAGGGTGTCCTGGTGCCAAGTGCACATATGGACACCCTTATGTCTGAACATGGTGTTCGTTATGGACAGTCCATGACCAGCACAGAAGTCCAACAACATAACACCACTCTGGTTCAGATCGGGGGGGCCGTTCCTCCCAATCACACCCCTCCAGGTCTCACTGTCATTGCCCACGTGAGCATTGAAGTCCCCCAGCAGAACGAGGGAGTCTCCGGTAGGAGCATTCTCCAGTGCCTCCCCCAGAGACTCCAAAAAGGGTGGGTACTCTGAACTGCTGTTTGGCACATAGGCACAAACAACAGTCAGGACTCGTCCCCCCACCCGAAGGCGGAGGGAGGCTACCCTCTCGTTCACTGGGGTAAACCCCAATGTACTGGCACACAGCCGGGGGGCAATAAGTATGCCCACACCTGCTCTGCGCCTCTCACCACGGGCAACTCCAGAGTGGAAGAGAGTCCAACCCCTCTCAAGAGGACTGGTTCCAGAGCCCAAGCCGTGCGTCGAGGTGAGTCCGACTATATCTAGCCGGAACCGCTCAGCCTCGCGCACCAGCTCCGGCTCCTTCCCCAACAGAGAGGTGACATTCCACGTCCCAAGAGCTAGCTTCAGTAGCCGTGGATCAGACCGCCAAGGCCTCTGCCTTCGGCCGCTACCCAGCTCACATCGCACCCGACCCCCTTGGCCCCTCCCACGGGTGGTGAGCCCGTCGGAAGGGGGACCCACGTCATCATTTCGGGCTATGCCCGACCGAGCCCCATGGGCACAGACCCGGCCACCAGGCGCCCGCTGCCGGGCCCCACCCCCGGGCCTGGCTCCGGGGGGAGGCCCCGGTGTCCCATATCCGGGCAAGGGATCACGAGGTCCAAATTTTTTGTTCATCATAAGGAGTCTTTTGAGCTGTTCTTTGTCTGGTCCCTCATCTAGGATCTGTTTGCCTTGGGTGACCCTACCAGGGGCTTAAAGCCCCGGGCAACATAGCTCCCAGACTCATTGGGGCACGCAAACTCCCCCACCACGATAAGGTGACAGCTCAGGGGGGAGCCATGTAAATGTATATAAGAAATTGTTTTTTCACTGAAATGCTTTCTTGAGTTTTTGTTTCTCTACCATAAGTCTCATTTGAATGATTTGAATGAAAGACAGCAGAGTATGCTTGTCCAAACTGCTAAAATTAAATACACTTAAGGGCTGTCCAATTATCATTGGTCATATACTGTTGATCACTTACATGATGTTTAATGTGATAAACGTTTTAATTTTGAATATGATTTATCATAAAAGTTATTTCGGCGTTCAGTTCTATTGTGAGCTCAAAATATCAGGGTTTTTTGTAACTGTTTAGATATAGGCAGCAGCAGAAGACAGATGTAATTAGACAAAACCACTGTGTCTACATGCAAAAGTACCAGTATAAACACAGGAACTGACCAACACTGGGAGATTATGACAACCGGAACGTGGAGTTGTGTTCATCATTTGTGTAATTATAAGTCAGACCACAGCGATAATGGGAGTTTTCAGTGAGCTTCAGGCATGTTCCAGATCTATAGTTGAACACTGTTCAGTGCTCAGCTTGCCAGGAAATATGTTGATAATGAACAAGAGTTCCTCTCCCTGAGGCTAAACATTCATCCTTGTAATAACATGATTTTCTCAGTGACCTCTGACATTCTTACAGAGTCACTAGATAAATATACTATTTACATCTACATACGCATCTTTGAAATATTATTCCAAATAACTTTATGGTCCCTTACATGATGATCATTATGGTGTATTTAAAGTGTAGTTGCTTGCATCTTATGTGTGTGTGTGTATGTCTCATAGTACCTTTTATTTCTCTTTTCCCCATGGGAATCAGTACTGTTTGAGCTTATCTCACTTGCTGTTAGGTATCTGAAAACAGGCTTCAGATGTCATCCTGCCACATTCCTTCAACACTTGGCCAGGACACCTTCCCCAGACCTCACACAGAAAACACCGTGTAATCAGCCTCTGAACCGAGGAACATGTTATAGCCTGTTGCAATGAACAATGCTTATGTTTGAGGAGCTGAAAAAAGATCATGTTTGTGGAGCTGTATGTCAAAACAGGGTTTTAAATGGTCACAACCTGCATTCTACATGTCACTTAAACTAACTGGGAGCCCTGCCACTGTACTGCTTCAGTGTGCCCTAAGAAATGTTTTATCCAACAAAAAAGTTGCAACTGTATGACTAAATTGTAAACTTTTTATCCACTAAAGAATAATTGATGATCAGTTGTAAGGACAGTCTGTTTTTCTTGAATGTAGTACATCGTGTTTTTTTTTCTTCTGTTTATTGGTATTCCTTTGCAAATAGGCACTATTGTATTTTCTTGTAACTTTTCCCTTTATCTATCTTTGCTTGGTGAAGGGTTGGTAGTGTGTTCTGGGTATTGCATTTTTTTCACTGAATATAAAAAGTGAATGTAGAGGTGAAAATAAACCAAAACACTGATTCAATTCAGCGCTGCAACCCTTTGACACGTTTTAATATGCTTGTTTCTGTTTAAATTAATTTTCTCACTAAAACACACTGTGTTACTTTATTTTTTACTTTTATCAACACATTTTTTAAATCTCGAGTTCACTTTCTATTTCTTCAAATTAATTTGGCCTATTGATACAGTGCCAATTCATAGGAAAAGTTAAGACCAATTTGATATAGTCCAATTAAATCCAATTCAATCAAATAATAAAATTTTAGACAAGTTATTGTAATTCTATTAATATAATGCCAGTTCATAAAAAGTTGCTTTGCCAAGGAAACTAACAGATTGCATTGTATCTTCACTTGGATTCAGTCCCCTATCCTGAACATGTACGAGACAGCGGGCAACAGTGGAGAGGAAAAACTCCCTTTTAACAGGAAGAAACTTCCAGCATAAGCAGACTTAAGAAGGCTGTTGTCTTCCTCACCAAAAACAACAAACTGGTAACCTGCCTTTGATATTTTGATTAGGCTTTTTGTGTTCTTCCTATTTTGTGGCAATAAGTTTAGTTCCTACGTTATTTTAAAGTAACACCAGAGAATTAGGCATTTTTTTTGCTCTTTGGCTCTCCCTGCAGTCATGCAATGAAACACCACTGTCATAAAAACACATTTTCGTGTGAGGCCTGAACATGTACAACCGTAGACATGAATTTCTTCTCATGTTGAAGAGACCACAAAGACGTCATCAAAAAGCCCACAAAAATGTCAAGCGACTGTAAAGCAAAGTGGTTTGGTGCAGGTCCGGAAACCAAAATCACAAACTGCTGCATCTCAGCCTCCGGTGCTTTAATATGACAAAGCTGCAAAGCCAGCTCTGTGATTTATTTTATCTTGTTCGGTGAGGAAGCCTGGACAGAGTCCTGACCCCAACCTCATCCAACATCTTTTTGGTGAACTTAAGACACTGCCAAATAGCCAGAGGTTATCACTCAACATCAGTGCTGTGTGTAAAATACACAACAAAACAAAGGCAATCTGCATGCCTAGACAGAGACTAGATAACATTCTAGCAGATGACATATTCAGTCCAATCCTGCGTTGCTCTAAATGACTGCACATTGCAGAAGAAAACCACAACAACAAAGGGTTCAGTGATCCATTCCATTAAAGAGCTGTATATTATGCTGACTGATGTGAGTCCCAGTGGGGAGGCTGCACATGGGAGGTAGGGGCGCTGGGAAAGGTCCCTGTTAAGCTGCCTGGAGCACTCCAAGGGCCCTGTCCCTGTTTGCAGTTTATCCTTTTTCCTGTTTTGGTAGAGACTCATGTTACAGCTGCTTTACAGTATATTAACAAGTTGCATCCAGTTAAGCCTCCCTCTTTCCGGTCAAGTAGGACATTTAGGCTTTACATCCCAAAGTAAAGACAAGCATCAACCATCGACCCTACTCTCACAAATACGTGTTTAGTCTACTGCATGTCAATCAGGAGGAGACACAGCATCTGCTAAATGTCAAAGCAAACAGGTCTAATGACAGACTACATTCGCATTCCCAAGGTGAACTCATGGCAGCACAAAATGCACTCCCCTGCGCAAACTTAAACAAAAACATTATTTCTGGATGGTATGTGGCAACACTTTTTCCAACCCTCTTTACTCTGAACAAAGTCTTCAATGTCTGGTCCCACCAGCATTTGAATAGTTCAGAGTCAAAAGAATGAATCTCAGTTTATTTGCTTTAGTATGTGAATCTGTCAGCAATTAATTTCAGCCATGCCGAACTTCAATGACCTTTGACATGAAAATCGCATATTTCTTCAAAACGTCTATAACCTTGATGGGAGTACAGTGAGGGCTGCACGGTGGTTAGCACTGTCGCCTCACAGCAAGAGGGTTCCTGGTTTGAATCCCAGCTGGGGTCCTCCTGTGTGGAGTTTGCATGTTCTCCCCGTGTATGAGTGGGTTCTCTCTGGGTACTCTGGCTTCCTCCCACAGTCAGGTTAGGATAGAACCTAGGAGTGAGTGAGCAAGCATGGTTGTTTGTCTCATTTGTCTCTCTGTGTGATGGACTGGTGGCCCATTCTGGGTTGTACCTTGCCTCTCGCCCAATAGCAGCTGGGACAGGCTCCCTGAGTTGGATTAAGTGGGTATAGAAAATGGATGGATGGATGGATGGAGTCAAGCTAGAAAATCTAGCCAGTGGATAGTTCTTTCCAGCTAACAGCTTTATAATGAGTCACCTTAGCAATCTTCTGGTACATGCTATGAACTATATATTGTGTCTTGAATGCTGTCACACCACGTTAAAAAATATAAGCACAAAAAGAGAAAAGTCAATAAGTAAGCAAATCAGAAATAGTCTGTTAAGTGCCTATTTTCAGCAAAGGGTTATTAAATGGCCAATCAGCTACATAATTCAATATAGATGTTGCAGCAAACACAGAAGACTTTAATTGCTTTTCTGTGTGTAACTCACATTAACCCTGATGCCATCCAGATTATCTTCTCAACTACTTTAATGACAAACCAGCAAAAACTTGGGGGATATATACTAAAAAACATTACCAGGCATGACAGTTCTAATTTTTATGTCTAAGATAGAATGTAGATGTGTGGGTTATTTTCTCCTTTTTTCTTTTTTATGTGGGGACACCCACTAACAAAAGATTATTAAATCATATCCAATCAGAGTAGATACCCTCAGTACAGTGAGGACTACACACAGACTCATAGAACCAGGGTTATGTTCATTTAAAAAGCTGAATGCTACAGTACTTTCTCAAAGAGAACGACCCTTTAAACAGTTTTAAAACTTTAAGCATTACACTGTATGTATGTCTTTTTTCTCAAAGAATTTGTATTCTTTTTTTACTACAGTAAGAGTCAGTCACGTGCTGTAGGCCTGAGGATTCAAGGTGGCAGCTTCCCTGCAGGTTGGTGAAATGGAACCATCATGATTCTTTTTCTCCACATTTGCACCCTATCCCAGCACAGACAAAAGCTTAATTGGCTTTTTGTCTATTGTGAAAGGGGTCTTATTATAGAGTAAAAGTCAAGTAATCTCAGTCTTTAGTGCTTTGATTTTTTTCCTTTTTTGATCTTAATATGTTTAATGTGAGGCCAAACCCTAATGAAGTGACATCCTATATTCCTTTCATTGTTTTTCGTGACCTAAAACAAACAAAGAGGAAGTCGATTAGTTGTTGTACTGTAGAGCTGAATCATGGAACATGTGAAAAAAATTCTATTTGATCATTTTTTAAAACACATTTTCTCACAAAACAACTACTTTTCTAGAATAAAGCTCCTCTGCGGACACCGTGAATTACATGTGTTTTAAAGTAAATAGCACTGTTATTTAGTGAACACTAAAAATGGACATGTTTTAGAAGGCAAAAACAGAACTTCTGCTCTCTGTCTGCTTATAGATAATAAGCAGAAACAAGCATGGATGGACCCTTCACCCCCCCACAAAACATGCAACTGTGAGAGAATGTGATGTGTCATGTAATAAATAGGTCTACTCTACAGCTGGGAATGCATCCAGACACAACATCTTCTAATCTTAATAATAACAGGGTCCTCAGCACTCAGTAATTTCAAAGAACGACGAGCCATCAGGGAAAAAGAAAGCACTCTGCTGAAAGAACAAGCTAACATTTGGCTGCCTTCCAGTTGTATAGAACAGAGAATGCAACAGAAAGATAGAAAAGGCTTCCAAATTCTCCCAAACAGCAACAAAGACAAGCTAACTGTGTGCTGAATGGGTGAAAGTTCAGAATTGTGTCAAGTGTTACAGTTTTTTGTCCAACAGAAAGAAAGTTTGTCTTGCTATAGCTCAAATTCTTTTTAAATGTCATCCAAACCACTTAATCAGAAAGCGATTATGAGAAAAATATTTTTAGACAAAAGAGCCAGATTTTTTTGATGAGGAATGGGTTGCAGTAGATGCAATGAAAGAGACAGACTGTTTGTACCAATCACAAGGTATCCAGATAAAAACTTGTCTTTGTTGAAAAACGTGTACATACACTTAGACATGTTCTTACCTGAACATCTGGCGCTCTCTCCTTTTCTTCTCCACTACCTATGTCCTCTACTCTGTTTTCAACAGCAACTGCCTCAATGACAGAAACTGGCTCACTTCTCAGTCATAAACTCCACCTCTGAGAGAGTATGGTGACAAGACAGAGAGGAGGAGGGAGAGGGAGGGACAGAGGCCAAAGGCAGGAAGAAGCAACCAAGAACGCTTTCCTCCTCTTGTGTCGCATTGGGGCGAGTAATCGGGGTGGAAAAACCTGAAAACAAACAGCAGACTCTGAGATCAAAGTCTTAACCACAGTGCCAGGTCGTTTGTCATTACTGAACAGAGGTGGACAAAGATAAGAGGTTTGACACAATAAAAAATGAAAATGATGTTTTCTGTAATGGACGCATGCCCTGTACATCACCAATGTAAATAGAAAAGACTTGGGCAGGAAGACACCTAATGTGTTCAATATTTGAAGCAAAAGCCCATGAAAAGTCTTGATAATTGGAATAAAATTACATGTTAACAACAAGAACAGGTGTGTAATTATGCCTGAGAAACCTCAACAGAATTTGCATTCATAAAATGCAACCTCTGTTGGTGCTTTTTTTATTTTTACCCTTTTCAGTACACAGCCATTGCTGCTGGAATAATGGAAAGTAGGGAGATTCTCTAACTGCACACCTCCTCGCTGATATGGATAAAGCAGGTACAAAATCTGTTGTATAGCGCTTGATGTGTAAACTTTTGACTGTGTAAACTGTTTTCACATAGCTGTCCTCATAGAATTCTGAAAACAAGGGTTAACTCTAATTAATATCAACTAGTTGTCATGACAAGAAGTTTCAAAATTCTATAAAATTTCATGTATTTATTCACTTGATTCCATTGCCCTATTTTTGATTGTTTGGTATTTTGTTTTCAGTCTCTATTTAATTAAACTTCAGTGACGATTTTTAACTTTCTTTTCAGTTGCTGTTGGAAAGAAGCCAAATCTCCTTGGTCAGGTATCGAAAAAGATCATGGCTGGTCAGCTCAATACCAGAAGAACATCAGTTGTACTCGATTTTTGCCACTGTGTACATAGAGTACATGCAAAATCTCATAAAGTTCTGCAGAATTCCCCTTTGCTTTCTCTGAGCATTTCATTTATCCCTTGAACATTCTAAGTTGTTTTAGTGTTTACTACTTTCAGCAATCACAGCGACATCTCAGTTATGTTTGAATTTTGAAATGGAGTATTGAAGCACAAGGCTCTGAACGTCATTGGAACACCAAACACTCAGCACATCAGTAAATTCATTACAAATGGGTGCATCAATTCCACAGAGGCACTTACCTTATTTTCATTAAACCATGACCTCAATGACAACACCTGCCTAGTTTGTAGAAAAATCATCTTTTGAGGTTTTCCTCTAAGAAAACCAGGGATCTACCCTGAGGCTCCACAAATTAAAGAGTGGTTTAAAAATAAAGATACCACCTTCTTTGGGTCTTTTTTTTTTTAAATCCAAACCTCGCAAAGACTTGACAGAACATAAGGATACATATACACACACAAAAAACTTGGGCTCTTAAGAGTGGCAACTCCATTAACCATCTTTAACTGAGGTCCTTAAAGGCAGCTGGAGTTGGGAAACAGTCCTTGGTTTTATGTCTTGTTTGACCTAGCCATGTCCTTCTAATATCGCTACTCTCTGAGAAGGACATCTCGGGAAAGGAACATCCTTGGCTGATGGCTGCATCACTTGCCTGAAGGCAACAACTCATAGTCAGCTTATAGAATATGAGATAGATCAAACAGGATTCTTTTTTAATGTGACCCTGGTCAAAAGACAATCATGATTACAATGACCATTGTTACCAGTGATTTTCCTTGCCACCTGGACAAGTGAGTTAACTTTGATTCTGCAGTCATCTCATATTTAATTATTCACACAAAAACAGTCTGATGGAACAAAACCATTTCTGGAAAAAAACAGTTCAGCTTGATACAAACAGGGCAAATGTTTTCGCAGAAAGTACATTCTCTGTAGGAGTGTAGAACAAACCCAGTCATCATGAATGTTCCACGATGAAGTACTGTTCATGTACACACTAAGATACTTACATGACTGAATTTGTCCAACTGGCTGGTCACATACAACCAGTGGTCTATAATCACAATCTTGTCTGGATCAAATGTGATTTTCTCTGTCTTTTTAGCATTTAAAATGAGCTAATTGGAATCTTACCACATGACAATCTCTCCTCTATTTGAAAAGTAAATATCTGTATCATCATGACTATGGGGGACTGCGACTGGTGTGTTGGTTTGCAAAGTTTCCTCACAGCAGGAAGGTTCTTGGCTCAACTCTTAGCTGGGATCTTTCTATGTGAAGTTAACATGTACTTTCTGTGCATGCAGGGTTTCTCTCCAGCTTCCTCCCACAGTTCACAAACATACATATTTTGAATTGACCAGTGGGGTAAGTGTGTTCATGCATGGTTGTTTGGCTCATTTTTCTCTGTGTTAGCTCTGTGATGGACTCGCGACCTGTCCAGGGACCTGTACAATAATCTTTTTCTTGCCCAATAGCTAAGATAGACTCCAGCCCCCCATGACCCTGAACTGAATAAAGCAGGTATAGATAATGAATGAATGGATGAATGGATCAAAACTATAAGTAAATTCAACATGAAGTCTGCACTTGGGAGATTTCCATAACAGTTCCTGTTTGATGTGGTTAAAGTTACTCAGTATAAAAGTGAGGGCTTTTTGGTGTGCATTGCAGTTGTTGGCATTCCTTAATTTTGTTTTGTCAAACTCTGATATTACACAATATTAATGCCACTGAAAGTGGTGGTTTCAAACCATGTATCAGACCACATCTGACTCAAAATGCAATGGTTATCTCTCACCTCCACATTTGCAATGTTCTTTAGCAGATCTTCTGGCATGCATACGAAAATTCCCACAGATGGTCCAAAACACGGGAGTAGGTCTGGTGTTAGATCAGTCAAAAGTGCACATGTACCTTCACTATTCTTTGAAGTTCACTGGCTACATGGCTTCCAGGATACAATTAAAGTTATTTTAGCTGCCTTAAGTGACTGCAGAGTCCGGACCCACCTATCTACACTCAGTCATACAAACTTATGCTCCTTCTAGAGAACTGTATTCCTCTCAAGAAGGTTATCTGGTACTTCCATCTTTAAACCCTGTTGGTTAGGTTAAGGGAAAGTTTGTGGTTTGGTAACAAAATGGAGTGCAAACTTGTTGCTTTTTGCAGTTCTTAAACACGAGAGGTTGTGTTTATTAAATATATTTCCAACGTAGTTTCACTCCAGAATGTATAAAAGATGCATTTGTTTACACAGTACTGCATAGCAATTTAACAATTAAGGCAGGAAAATTATAAATTTACCAAACTTTTTGTTCTTCAAAATTGTTACATAGGTATGTTTGCCTTTTAAAAGATGTCTACATTTAGCATTATGTAACAGTGAAAGTCACACAATCAGAAACTGATCAAATCTACTATATTCTAAGCCTTCAGATAAGTTGCATGCCTACTTTTGCCATTACAAACTATGACATGCTAATGTTTTACAACAAGTGAAACTGTCACGAACCATGGTATGCTCTAAAATACTTAAGCATATAAGAAGCATTAGAAGGTGGCTTTACACCCCTGACTGAAATCAAGTTTGAGCCCGTTCTGATCCAGTATTGTCCTAGAATCTCACCACTTCACAGTCAGTTGTGGTAGGTTAGGGTTAGGCATAAGAAAAATAACGGATCAGGGATAGGGATGAAAATAAAAAGCTGACCAATGTCCCTGTTCTTTCTTTGTCTTTGTGGAGACATGTGAGAACTTTTTTGTTTTGTGGTCCTTTTCATGGTCCTGGACCGCACATTTCTTAGGATTTATCAAGAGTTTGTTGCAAGTCATTCGATGAAAATGGGGGAATCTACTCTTCTATTTCTCAGACTTTTCCTGCAAGAAGCAAGGGAAAACATCAGTATTTGAATGTTTATAATATCCATTTCGTTTCACATTTCGGGTGACTGGTTTAACTATTTAAAAAACTGATTTTGATATCTTCCAGTATGATTCTCGTCTATATTTTCACTTTTTCATCTAGGTTTCATTATATGAATCACTGCATACAAATTTAACATGTATCCCACATACTAAAGTCGCAGTCACTGTAGCTACAGTCTTATGTTGTTTGTTTCAAGTCAGAAAGGAGTCTTTCCAGTCAGTGCCTCAGCTGAGTGGTTGCTTGTTCGGAGTAGTGCAGCCATGGCTCACTACCCTGCATGTCGTGAGAGTGTTTGCCAAAGGGAAGTGACATTCCTCAGCTTCAGAACTGGACTGGTTCACTAAGTCCTGACAGCCCCTGGGGTTCCTGCATATCTATTAGTGCGCACACCACTACAGCAGCTTGCAAGGTGGAGCGACAGTGGTGTAACACAAAAGAAGTCTGAATATTCCAACAGGGCTCAAAAATTATTTCAAGTCGGAATGGTCCGAGGTGTGTGTTTGGGATTTTTGGATGCACTGCTGGTCTTCCTCATGGTTTGGTCAGTCACAGGATTATTGCTGATGGATCAGCGCAGAGATGCAGAGGATGACCAAGGACTCAGCAAAGCTATTTTGGAAATGCTACATATCAAAAAAGTGTCAGCAAGTCATCAGGCCAAACCACATCCTTACATGACGAGGATCTATCAGCACCTGGACTCCCTGGAAGCTCGAGACTTTGGAAGATCAGATGGAATGCTGGTGCAGAGTTTTCGGAGTGTTGACGGTAAGAATTTGAAAACTTTTAAACTTTTAAGCACTGTAATCACTTGAACTTAGCTTCTTCCTATCCTCAACTACAACTGCTTTATAGAGTTTTAGTAGTAATCACGGGAAGATTGAAAAAAACAACAACTATCTAACGTGTAAATAGCCTTAGTAGTGTTTCAGTGAGAGTATGTCCTTCCATAAAGTAACAAACTTTAACAACACATTGCTAGTGGAACTTATTACAGAGTTATAATCTAGCACTAGAGACCACACCATTCATGTGAGATGTCAGTCTCACTGGTAAATAAACTGGTAAATAAAACCATGTTTGTGTTTGAGGGTCAACCCCCAAGGAAGGAAACTAGGAGGTCAAGTGACTGATGAGATTCAAAGACTCGAAAGCTTAGCTCAAAGCATCTGAATGCAGCATTCAAATAACCTTGTAGTTGTAACTTATTCTGTATTTTATTCTTTGGATCACCCAGGTCCACATCATGCTCCTCAAGGATGGATCTGGTTTAATATCAGTAGCCTGAACCCCTCCATGCTGGGTGCAGAGCTGGTTCTGTTCAGAAAAACCCTCCACCCCCATCCTCTTAGTGTGACTGTCAGCCTGCACAGTGTCATCGCTTCACAGGGGAATCTAAAAGAAAGCCCTGCCCTCGAGGAGAGACAACTGACGCTGGATCAGCGACCCTCATCTGGGTACGATGTGTTTGATGTGTCAGATGTTCTGGTTGGGAAGGCTCTGGAGGTGGTGGGTTTTCAGTTGCGCTATACAGATGAGAGCGGGAGTCTGGTCCTCCACGCGGCACTCACACAGAGTCTGTACTGTCTAGATAGAGGCTCTCTAAGTGAACCCTTACTTGTGCTTTATCAGGCACATCCTCTTCAGGTTTAACTCTGTGACTGTAACCACTGTACAGTGTTAGAATGACATGTAAAGCTTCTCAGTTTAATTTGATTTGTTTTCTTTTCCTTATTGCAAATATACATAGGTTCTTAGATGATGCCCAAAAGATGGAATGTTTTGGAAATTTAAAAAAATAAATTAAGTAATTTGAAAAACGCAGTAATTCTTACATTTACTTAGTTTTTTGTCTAATTATAGACAGTATAAACCAAAAACATTTTATAGGCCGATTTCTGCAGTTTTATTTCAATTATTAATATGCATCCAAACAAAAATATAAGATGTTATTTCAAACAGGTGATCTCAGCAGATGATTTTAATTATGATTTTGTACAAAAGTAGCTTCTGTGAAAGGCTACATCCTTGAGGAGAAAGATTGATGGACAAAGAATCTCTAGTTTGTCAAATGGAGATCTTACAAAAATCTTTGAGAATTGAGAAAATAATTGAACTGTGACAACAATATTCCCCAAAGTTTGGAAGGAATTTGCACACAGTGTATATATCATTAAATGATAGAAAAAAAATACTCCAGGTATATGAGTGCACAAAGGCCAAAGATACAAGATTAGGCTGAACACCTGCTATCTGATCTGTCCATCTTTCAGCTGAAAAAACAACATAGATAGGCGATTACTGTTTATGTTCATGCATTTGGCCGACGCCTTTATCCAAAGCAACTTACACTGGTAGGCAGGTAGGGTAAGGAAGTCTTGCCTAAGGACCCCTACCCCCTACCTTTCATGCAGAGGATTTAAACCAAGGTCTCCCACATGAAAGGTGGAAATACCACTACACTATCCAGCTCTCGATTCTGGGGTAAACCTTTACTACAATACAGTTACATTCACAAATGCCAATTCAAACAAATAAAAAGGCTCATGCTAACCTTGTCCAGAGGTGATGCTGAGTTCTCTGGACTCAGATCTGAGATGGACCATCAACAGTAGAAATGTCAATTGTGGTCAGACAAATCAGTACTCTTTTCTTGTAAAAATGGATGCAGTATGCTCTGAACCAAAGAAGAATAGCTCATTTCCACATCTGTGGCGGCAGCATCAATGCAGAAAAGTTCACTGAGATTTTCAGCAACATCTGCTGCCTTCAAGACCACATCTTTTCCAGGAACATCTATGCATTTGCACACATTCGAAAGGCATGGCTGAGGAAGAATAGGGTACTGGTACTGGATTGCTGGAGAATTTTTAAATGGAAAAATGAAAAATATATTTGCAAGAAAGTCATGGGACAAAAAAAATTAAATGACTAGGGTTTACACTAGCTTACTACTGCCTATTTTCAGATCTAACTAAAATGGATTAATCAACTGAAACCATGACCACTTACTTAGTTTCGTTACTTTTTCCACGAACATTGATATGAGTGATATGACATGAAATTGTACTTTAAGGCTTTTGATTGTACTACCTGCACTGGCACATAAACAATGTATTAAGTATTGAATAATTACACGTTGTAATGTGTAATTATTACATTACAGAAGTATAATGTGCCAGATTGTGAAATAATCTTAAACATTTGATTATATTAATTTGTTTCATTCATGTAGAATCCATGTAAAGTCTAGTGAGTGGTTAAACCCATGGTTACTACAGCTGAATGAAGATAAGTAGGTGCACAAGCACAGGAAATTTGATCCACTCTTAAAAGTGTATATACCCCTGATGGTCAGAAATTTAAATGGAAGAATGATGTCAGAGTCAGTTTCCCTTAATAAAGCTGAGAAATTTGATTACAGAAGTACAAAAAAACCCCATCTGTTTACAATTTTACAGATACACATTTTAAACAAAAGGGAAAATTAACTTATCAAGACAATCTGACAGGATGAGTTCCCCCTGTGTTAAAAGAAAAGTTTAAAGTGGAGGAACTGGATCAGCGACCCTCAAGTCTTTTTCCAGCCAATCGGGGGATGGACCTTTCAATAAGTATTGGAGAGACATTTCTGTAGCTTGGGAAAAAGTTTACCTTCTTTTCTCAGTAAGGAACTGTTAACCTGGATTAGATGGAAAAGAAACCTATAATGAAGACTTTTGTACATAGGAGGACAACAGAGCTCTTGTGGTCAAATTATGTAACTGCATGATTGAAACCGAGTCATACTACTGTAAATAAAAGGGGAAAACAAACAAACAAACAACAAAACAGAATGAAACACAATCAGCAGAATGAAGTAATGTTTTGGCCCACTCTTCTCTCCAGCGCTGCTTCAGCTCATTGAGGTTTGCAGCATTGGTTTCTGCACAGCTCTCTTAAGGTCCCACCACAGCATTTCAGTCAGGCTGAGGTCTGGACTTTGACTGGACCATTGCAACATCTTGGTTCTTTTCTTTTTCACACATTCTGCTGTAGATCTGCTGCTGTGTTTGGGATCATTGTCCTGTTGATGAGCCAGTTTCAGCCCAGCTTTAGCTGTGGGACAGATGGCCTCTAGAATACTTTGGTATCCAGAGGAGTTCATGGTGGACTCAATGACTGCAAGGTGCCCAGGTCCTGTGGCTGCAGAACCAGCCCAGATCATCAGCCCTCCACCACCGTGCTTGACAGCTGGTATGCGTTTCGCAGTATGACCATGACAGAAGAAGAAGAAGTCTTGTGCTTTGTGCAGATGCAGCTTTGCAAACCTAAGCTGTGCTGGAAGAGGCTTTGTCCTGCAGCCCTTCCAAACAAGTCATACTTGTTCAGTCTTTTTCTAATTGTGCTGTCATGACCTTTAACCTTTAACATGCTAACTGAGGCCTGTAGAGTCTGAGATGTAGCTCTGGGCTTTTTCACCTTGGGGTGACCTTTAACCTTTAACATGCTAACTGAGGCCTGTAGAGTCTGAGATGTAGCTCTGGGCTTTTTCACCTTGGGGTGACCTTTAACCTTTAACATGCTAACTGAGGCCTGTAGAGTCTGAGATGTAGCTCTGGGCTTTTTCACCTTGGGGTGAACTTGCTGGGACGTCCACTCCTGGGAAGATTGACAGCTGTCCTGAATGTTTTCCACTTGTGAATAATCTTTCTCTCTGTAGAATGATGGACTCCAGATAGTCTGGAAATGTCCTTATAACCATTCCCAGACTGATGTGCAGCAACAATAGCTTCTCTAAGATCATTGCTGATGTCTTTCCTCCTCGGCATCGTGTTAACACACACCTGAATGCTGCAGAGCAGCAAACTGACAAAACTTCTGCTTTTATAGAGGTGCTCACACACATTTGATTAGCATCACCTGGCTATTACTTACCATCTTGATTCCTGTAGAAGCTGTAAGGGTGGATTCAGTTTTTCACAGACTAACTCTACTTTGAGAGTTGTTCATCAAATGTTCTATTTTAGGACCAGATGATTTTGTATTAAGATAAAGATTAAGATTATTTATATTGCCATGTAGTCATTGTCACACGAAATACACAAAAATACATTTTCCGCATTTGACCCATCCAGGTTGGCACCTGTTGAACAGGCACAGACTCATAGAGACAGATACCATACTCTGGAGCAGCCATTCACAGCGCCCAGGGAGGATGGGGGTGCGGTGCCTTGCTCAAGGCTCAAGGGCACCTCGGCCATGGCAAGGAGTTAGACTGCCACCCGTCCAGCTGTCAGGTCACCAATCTTTTGAGCAGTGAGAGTGGAATATACTGCCAATTGGACGACCCACTCTCACCACTGAGCCACGGCCGGCCCTTGTTATGTTCTGATGCATCAAACCTTAAAACTGAGAGATGGTGTACTTTGTATTCCACATTACTGTCACTAGTATTAGTATAGTTCTATTTTAGTATTAATCTTTTAGTTTAGTCCTTTAATTAGCCAGCCTCTGCAGGAAGCGTTAGTTCATGATGCTGTGTCTGACGTTTCTATTAGTGAGAGGGGTCTGCCCTCTGGCGGACACTGTCATAACTACAATTTCAGACATACAGTATTAATGATATAATGAGGATAATTCAATTTCTGAAATAGTGGGACTTTCATAATGACTTACAGAGAATTTAGAATTGTTAAATTAGATTTATAACCTATATAACGCATTGATTGTAGTTAATTGTTTTGTAGAAACATACTCGTTTCAAAGCGTGGTGCTAACATTTCGTTCCAGTAAAATTACAGTTTTACTATGGATATCACTATTAATATTATTATGATTACTGTTCTTATAATTATTATTGAGAAAACGACACAGGAAGTGCTTCAGCATTCCTCTGATCTGATTGGTTCCCATCTCTGTTCTTCAAGTCTTTTTTAGCCAATCATTGACGACCATCCGCAGCCGTGTTACCGCCTCATATAAGCGCAATTTGCCTGCAGTTGAGGCGGATCTTCTTTAATATTTTTAATGCCGCGTTAATGTTGGCTTATGTGCTTATTGATGCGGTGTCAGTGATCGCGTCGGTCGCTCGTCCATCATGTCCCCGGCGCGGATCTGAAGCGAAAGCCTTGGAGCGGACAGAGTGAAATGCATCCCCGGAGCGCTGAACCTGTTCCCTCCCGCACAGCACAAAGCCTGTGAAGCAGGCCGTGTTTTGTCCTCACACAGAGACGCCGCGCAGATGATGCTCAAAAATGTCGGGGAACTATTACAAAGGGCACGAAGTCAGCTGCTGCATCAAATACTTCATTTTTGGATTCAACATCCTGTTTTGGGTAAGAGTCTTTTATTTATGTACTTCATCTCTTCTGCTGGGTTATTGTGTGATTAAAGGGGGAGGCCCGAATCATCATCAAATCATCGGACTGCTGTCTTTCAGTTCAGTCAGAACGCTTCATTCGTTGCGGCTGTTATCGTGCAGTAATGTCCGGATAAAAGCAGCTGCAGTTGAGTCGACAGCAGAGCTAATCGGCTTTTTGTGGTGAGCTATAATGACAGATCAGCGCCTGAGCGGCAGGCTGTGGCTGACACACTGCAACACTGCACAGGACGCAGCTTCTCTGAGCTCCACTTCAGGATGTATTATTGCATGACATAATCTGTTTAAATAGGCGCGTCATCTAACGACTGACATTTCTGTGTCACAGAGAAAAATATATTCAACATGTTCTTACTTTGTCTGGAAGGAATGCAAAAGTTGCCGTCTTGTCACATAAGAAGGACAACCACTGATAAACAGATAACCTGCTGAGTTGTTAACTACTTAGTTAGAAAAAATTAAATAAAAAAAAAACAGTGCAACAACCAGCAGTTCCAGCTTTAGAACCTGATGAGAACACACCAAGCCGTTAGAAACTGTGCTAAAGGGACCAGTTGAACATTTATCACATCATGTACACAAGCTCAAAAAGTTCCACATGCTGTGCAGTCACTCGACAAGGAGCAGCTGCAGTATTTTTATTGTCCGAAATGAATGTATTTGGTCCCATTTGGAAAGTCCAGGGCAGCTGTGTGATTGTGTCCCCATGCATGTGTTTGTTTTGGGAGCCATGAGAAAGTGAGGCTGGTGTAGGTCCAGCTCAGAAGAACACGCATGAATGTGCTCTGTGGGTCAAGGATTGTGGGAGAGTGCAGAATATCCTGGTAACTCATGATGCCTGGAAAACATTTTTGGCAAATGTGCATGCCAGAAGCTTTCATTTAAATAAATCAGACCCTTTTTTTCCCAGAATAATCTAGTAATGATCATAAATAATGATCATCTGAGAAATAGTCACGGTTTCACGATTATTTGCATTGATTAATTTTTCAACAGTACGAGTGAAGACAACCACACAAACACATTCTTTTTTAGGTTTAGAGGTTTTACCTCTTATTTATTGTGCCCTTTTTAAAAAGAAACATTAAAATACATGATCTGTAATCAAATAAAAGTGACCTCTGCTCTGTAAACATCCTTTTCTCTCGGTTTGGACATTCTGAACCGACTTAAGTTAAACTTTCAAAATCTTGATGTAATTCTTGATACTTTTTAGACTTTAATTCATTTCACTGGTCCTGAAGGAGAATGTGTTTTCAGTTTATCACGTTAATAAGGAATATGATTTCACATGACTTTTTATCTTTATAAACAAATCTACTAATAACAAATCTACGTTTTTAAGCCTTTGGGATTTATTAACCGTGTCGCTTTAAATCACGACTATTCGTGAAAAACCAGTGACATCCATAGTTAAGGCGTTACAATATTAAACTGTTACTCACAGCGGAGGTCACAGGGAAAATAGTTGTGTACTCGCATGGAGGAACACTGACAGGGAGGCGTCATGTCACCACATCTGTGCACGTTCTCAGTAATAACATGTGACTGGTGTTTTGCAGCTGCTGGGCATGGCTTTAGTTGGAATTGGACTGTGGGCATGGAGTGAGAAGGTGAGCACATACTCATATTTCAAATGAAAAAAAAAGAAGAAATACAAAGTTTTTAGTGATGTAAGCACCTGATAACTTCCTGATTTAAGATTAATTTGTCATCAGGGTTCTCATGCTGCTGCTCATTCCACTTAAAGCTTACCCTAACCACATTATTGGCAACGATTGAGCAGAAGAATATTCGTAATTGCAAAGGTGTTGTTTCTGGTGAGCAGGAATGGTCTTACCTTCTTTTAAATTTACAAGCACCTAACTCTTTTCACTTTTTGTCTACCCTAGAGGCAGGCTGCTGCATGTGTGCGAACAGCAGCTCGACCGGGTTAAACAGACATAATAAGACATAATATAACCTCTAGTGGCTCCAGAGCCACATATTTTTCCAGTGAGGCGGTGGAGACCAAATGGGAGCCTAAATTAAATAGAATTTCTAACAGAAATCATGATAACAAATGAATGGCAGAGTTGTTCTGTTGGTCAGATGTGTAATAACACCCTTAAATGAAAAAAATAACCAGACATCACGTTTTTTTTATTGTTTTGGTGCCTTCTAGTGGGCAGAAATGAAAATGTAGCTTTATGTTCCAATTTTTGAAAATGGTGATAGAACATTTGAAATCGATCCAATTCCAGTCTATTTAAGGTCACTTTGAGTCTTTTGCCAAACATGGTCTGACCTGACTGAGACACAGCTGCCAGACTCACACTGAGGTGTCATGTTCTGTCTCTCCTCCTCAGGGGGTTCTGTCCAACATCTCGTCCATCACAGATTTGGGCGGTCTGGACCCTGTCTGGCTCTTCATGGTGGTTGGAGGGGTTATGTTCATTCTGGGCTTTGCTGGATGCATTGGAGCACTGCGGGAAAACACATTTTTACTTAAGTTTGTATGTTTCATTCTGCACACAGCAGCACTGAATGATAAGAAATGCTTGATATCCTGCATGGGTCTGACTTTTCTATACTCCATTACTCCTCCTCCTCCTCCTCCTGTAGTTCTCCGTGTTTCTGGGAATCATCTTTTTCTTGGAGCTGACAACAGGAGTTCTGGCGTTTGTCTTTAAGGACTGGATTAAAGACCAGCTTAATCTGTTCATTAACAACAACATCCGGGCATATAGGGACGACATCGACCTGCAGAATCTCATTGATTTCACTCAGGAATACGTAAGTCAAAGAATTTGTAATAAATGGGATCATTCACTGTTGGGTACATTTTCTTATTATTCTTCAGTTAATGAAGGACAAACAGAGATGTGTTGAAAGCTCACAGAAAACTTGATGGATCTTTTGTTGAAATGATAAAAAATGTTCATGTGTTTAATTGCATTTTACAGTTTAAGATGAGGATTATATCATAATACCCTCTACTGACAACAGCGCGAGAAAACTATATGTAATTCTTACTTTAGGTTGCTGTTAAAATAGCTCACAGTAATTAGTTATCTGCAAGTTGATGTAGCTCAAATAAGCTGTTATCACAGATTTAAGTAGTATACCAACGTTTGTTTGTTTGCTAATGAGGGTCTGCTACAGCTTTTTATCACAAATCCAGTTGGGTGAATTGGCTTGAAAACGTTACTTTTACCGAAATAAAGAGTACCTTAGAATATCAACAAGGCCGTTTTACCTGGTATTTTGATAAGCTACATTAAAGTGAGCACAAAATATGAAGAAAAAGTACTTCTCAGCTAGCAGCAGTTTTGCTAGCTCCTGTGATCCAGTGAGGTGTTGTGGGGGGTAACAGGTCCAAATGCTGACTAATTCTAATGGAGTGGTAGTTAAAGCCCTCCAAAAAAAGTCACCAAACGTCACAAGATGATGCTACACACTAATTCAAGTCGCATTCTGCTTTGTGCCACCCTTTACATCTGTTTGCTTCTCTTCCACTCTCTATGCTGACATGTACCTTAACAATACAGCCAAATTTCCAATAAAGCTGTTTTCGTTCACATATTTATTAAATTTTCAGAATGTAAAATGTTTCTGTTTCTGCATTTAGCAGATGCTTTTATCTATAGCAACTTACAAATGAAGATATAACATTACAGCTAACAATAAGGAACCCACTAGTCCGACTCTGTCAGAGGGGACAGAGTAGAGATAGGGTGCAGGCATAGAAAGAAGTGCAGAAAGATAAAGTGCAGAGATAGAGGGGGGAGGGAAGTACAGGGTAAGTGCTGGGATAGGAGATGCTCTCTGAAGAGCTGGGTCTTCAAGAGTTTCGAGTAGCTCTCAGTAGGTCATTCCACCATCGTGGAACGTCACATTAGAAGAGTCTGGACTGTCTTACAGGGCGCTCACACCAAAAGCGACAAAATCGCCTGTGGTCGCTCAGGTTGTTCACAACCCGCCGCCTGCAGTCGAAGGGGCTGAAGGAGCGGGGCTTTCAACCATGGATCGCACTCTGGGCAGCTTTCTTTTTGTTGCATCTTTATATTTGCGATACATACAGACACAGCATGTCAGCTATTTCTGAAATAGTAGATTAGCCTATGATTTGCATTTATTTACATGTAGTCATAGTAGCCCACAACTCCCCATATACTCCAACAAGGTCTGCAACCTTCCTCAAAAAAGGTTTTGAGCTCAAATGCTACTACACCCCACATATATGCATCCTTCATATCTTTGGGTCAGTTTGACCCGAATACACAGAGACACACAGAAACATGCCCACACAGACAGACACAATGTTACATTATTATCATCAAAGAAGCTGTTTGTTCTCACTTTCTTTTTTAGATGTTCTTCCACAACATTTTCTCACACTATATGCTTTACAACTGCACATCAAGGGGGTGAGACAAAAGAGATAAAAACCTCTAAATCACAGTACAGTCTTCCACCATCAGTATGACCAAAAGATTTAGCTGCCAGAGGGCTTTGGAACTCATATTTGAAGAGAGTCAGGCACATAGCGATGTGGAAGATGTCTCCGAATAGGAGGATAATTTAGATGTCAATTCAGAGTGTTCTGATTCTGAAAGTGAATTTAAAGATGGCCTTCACTCGGAATATGCACCACAAGGAGCACCACAGGTGGCCACTGGAGCAGCAAAAGAGTCATATTTGTCTAAGAATGAACAAATTGAATGGCCTTCATCCCCTCCCCCTTTAGAGCCACAATGTCTCTGAAGAGCTTCCATGTATTCTCCAAGATAAGCATGATTTATGACACCCAAGTCTTGAGTATAGTGGATTTTTTACATTAATTATAACCTTATGACAAAAAGAGTAGTCACGCTTCCATTGTTAATTGTGTTCTGATTGTATTCATTAAACATATATGTTATCTCAGTTGTTTGAAATTGAGATAAAGACAACATATGTTAATGGTTTATGAAGTAAAATTTTATGTTAGAATTGTTTTTAAAGACCCAAATATGTCACGGGTCAATTTGACCCGAGGGACACCAGAGGGTCCCAGAAGGGTTAAGCACTTTGTAGCTAACATCAGGGACTTGAATCTGATGCGGGCGGCTAAGGGCAGCCAGTGGAGTTCAATGAACAGATGGGGGACGTGTTCTTTTAGGCTGATCCAAGACCAGAAGTGCCGCCGCGTTCTGGACCATCTGCAGAGGTTTTACAGCACAGGCTGGAGACCAGTTAGGAGACCAGTTAGGAGAGCGTTGCAGTAGTCAAGGTGGGAGATGACCATGGCCTGCACCAGGAGCTGGGTGGCATGTTGGGTTTGGTACGGCCTGATATATTCTGCATGCACTTGGTAGTGATGACCTCCTGTGCAATTTTAGCCAGCTAGGTCACTTCCACTCTGGCTGTCATGGTTTGTCAAGTTTGTGAGCGTGTCTCAGAAAACAAAGTTTAAACAAACCGAGAGCACAACGGTGTAATATTGCCATGTGCCTTTCAGTCAAGAGACAGACATGAACACAGACAGTCGTACCGGTAAGCTAGCATCAGCTAGCATATGTTAATAGATTACACAAAATAAAGTGCAAATTGTGGACATAGATTTGAAGATACAATATTAAGCCTTTTAGCTTTTTCGTCAACAGTGTATGACATGATTCTTGAATTATGCAACAAACATTATTAACAGGGTGTTTTTGGAGGGAAAGCTCACTGAAAAATGTGCCATTAGGAATACCTGTTTAACCGGCAGTCACTATCAAGCAAGTTCTGTTTCAAAGTCAGCAATCGCAAGTGAAAAACATCTGTGTAGCCTGCTCACCGCCGCTGCTCACCGCCGCTGCTCACCGCCGCTTCTCACCGCCGCTTCTCACCGCCGCTGCTCACGCCGCTTCTCACGCCGCTGCTCACGCCGCTTCTCACGCCGCTTCTCACGCCGCTTCTCACGCCGCTTCTCACCGCCGCTTCTCACCGCCGCTTCTCACCGCCGCTTCTCACCGCCGCTGCTCACGCCGCTGCTCACGCCGCTGCTCACGCCGCTGCTCACGTCGCTTCTCACGTCGCTTCTCACGTCGCTTCTCACGCCGCTTCTCACGCCGCTGCTCACGCCGCTTCTCACGCCGCTGCTCACGCCGCTGCTCACGCCGCTGCCCACGCCGCTGCTCACGCCGCTTCCCACGCCGCTTCCCACGCCGCTTCCCACGCCGCTTCCCACGCCGCTGCTCACGCCGCTTCTCACCGCCGCTGCTCACCGCCGCTTTAAAATACTTTAAACTTTAAAATACTTTAAACTTTAAAATACAGGGCTAACTGGGTCAGCTTGTTATGTGTTTATTTCTTCAAAACTGTCCTCAAACTGCTTTTTTTAAAATGGTATGAAGGTATACAACTTGAGAAATGTGGAATCTCATTTACAGGTTTCTTTAACATAGTTTCCTTCTCTTTCTGACTTTAGTGGGAATGCTGTGGTGCATTTGGAGCGGACGATTGGAACCTGAACATCTATTTTAACTGTACTGATGGGAATCCCAGTCGAGAAAAGTGTGGCGTTCCCTTCTCCTGTTGCACTAAGGACCCTGCAGTATGACCCCTCTCACTCTGTATGCGTAGACATGTTACTTTACAGATGTCTGTGCAATTGTGCATAAGTGAAGTTAACACAGGCCTGGGATAAAATCATTTCAAATGTCAGCGTTTTTTTGTTTTACATCATCTTACCAATTATGTCACAAGAGCTGAATCACAGTTTGGCCCAAAGTATCTATAGTTCTGATAATTTTGTTCATTATATTTATTCATTAATCATGCTGATTTAAACAGGCTTATACCTTTTGTCTATAGGAGGATGTAATAAATACTCAGTGTGGATACGACATTCGAGCGAAACCAGTAAGTGACTGGTGTCTATTTCGGTGACTCATTGTAGCCCTTATCCTCATCACTGTTTTAAAATATATGTTGCGAGTACACTGTCAAAATGTGTGAATGTCTTACAGGACTCGGAGCAGAAGGATTACATCAATGTGAAGGGTTGCGTGCCACAGTTTGAGAAGTGGCTCCAGGACAACCTCACCTTGGTGGCTGGGATCTTCATAGGAGTTGCACTGCTGCAGGTCGGTTCCTTTCAGGTGTTTGGAAAAACATGAGGAGAAAAAGCAGTGTCATATTTTTCCTCTCAGTACTGAAAGTGTGTTGTTTTTTTTCTTTCTTCCATCTGCAGATTTTTGGGATTTGTTTGGCCCAAAATTTAGTGAGTGACATTGAAGCAGTGAGGGCGAGCTGGTGAGAAAACTCAACTTTTGCTGCTCTTACTTTTCTCTCAGGGACTCATGATTCCTCGTACAGAAAGCCCATTTCCCTCTTTTAATTATGTTAGTCATAAAAAGCTCAAATCTGTGAATTACATAACTTTCTATAATACTTAAATGTCACATTAGGAGGAATCTGTGTAATTCCTGAACCAATAGGGGTAAACAACATTACGACATATTTCAGCAAGTATAACTTTATTTTTTTAAACGAAAAGGGTCCAAATTTTCTTTGGCTCCAAAGATTCTTGACAAAAGGTTTATGCTTAGGTCTGGAGAGTCCCCAAAAGGATTTAAATGATGTCTTGTGCTTATAGTTAAATATTAGGTGCACCTAATTGTTATTATCCTAAATATTAAGTGATAATATTGAAAAATAATCGTTAGATCTTGTACAAAGTTTTCACATTTTACATTACCGTCTGTGGATTACCTGTTACTAAAAGCTAATTGATAGAAAACCGTCTTTTCACAGCCTGTGTGATGTTAGCAGGAAGGAACATTCAGGAACATAGACGCGTTGGGAAGTTTTCTGTACAAACCTTTACTTCCCCACATGTGCTGTCACAAGATGCAGTTTCTGACATCCCTAAAAAACTTTACTTTACACAGCTCTTTTTCGGAGACAGAATGGCATCTTACATATTTAGAAGAAAATGAAATTAGGCCTCATCCACCAAATCTTTCCTAACTTGTTCTTAATAATTTCATAAGAAAACAGTGCATCAGGTTCATCAACGTGTTCTTAGACTGGGAAATTATTGGTATCTTTGCTCTTAGATTAATGAATGATAATCTCTTCGAAAAATTGAAAAGATGAACCAGCTGTCCCTAATGTACACAGGTAAACCAAAATGCCCATAAAAGGCCATGAGACTGAAGGGCCGTGTGCAAACACACAAAAAAAAACATCTTTTAAGATGCCTATAGTGGAGCGAGTACATGCATACATCTGATTAAATTCAATCTGAGGGTCGGTCAGTGGTGTTAATAACCAGTGGGCCAGGGCATATGCTCAATCTCCTAATAAAACAAATCATAATAAAAAGCCGCTATTGTAGAAAATTGTCATTATTAACAGATATGTAGCAATGAGCTCCACATCACCAGCTGCTCCCTGTTGGAGGTGCGTGCTCACAGAGCTGTTCTGTAAGATGAAGGAGTCCTGTGCTCCCCCTGGGACACATTCATTAGGTGGTTCTGGGAGTCACAAATGAGTTGGATATTTATGAAATAATATTGCTTGAGGTTGAGGTTTGGGAATGGATCTGGCGAGGGTGCATTAACGTGCATGTGTGCAGTCTATTGCACCGATTGGGTTTAGGAAGACCAGCAATACAATTAAATTCCCTCGACTGCGACTTGTTCTTCAGCTGCTGTGAAAACTTTATGTATTGTGTGGCCAGATGATTTATTGCATCCACGACTCACAGGAGAGCACGGCTGATGGATGGCTGGGATATACCCACCCTGTCCCCCAACTCCCGCTGAAATGTTCTAGTGACCAAAAAGCCAGAAGTCGAGAGAACCTGCACATGTGGTGGAACAGGGTTGGACCGTTTTGTATGGCTCCGCAGTGCTGGCTCCAATAAGATCGCAAGGGTTGATGAATGGTCATGGTCATGAAGGATTGATTCCTCTGTTGGACACAATCTGCAGTATCTTACAGTAACAGTAGATATGCCATTTTGTGAGCAGGCCTGGGAGGGAGGCCGCTTTGGCTTATAAAAAGGGTGGATTGATGACACTGTTTCCAAATAACTTAATGTAATTTAGTGATTAGTGTAGTTAATTTATTTTAAACGAATACAATGCTTTGTAAAATACCAAGCTGTAAAAAAAACAAAAAAAAAACCTGACAAATATATTACTGTAATTTTATTATGGTATTTCAATAAACTGCACAACAACACAAAGGCTTATTTTGTTAAAACATGTCAGCGTTCAGAGTTCGTAGGATTGGTTCTTAGAATCCTGGATGAGAAAACATTGGTGAACGCCACAATCTTCTGAAAAAGTAGAACATAAGAACACATTTATTCATAAGAACTGCTGGTGAATGAGGCCCAATGATTCTTAGCAAACTGAACCATGACTAGACCCTTTCCATCAACAAAGAGAACTCTCTTGGCAAAATTAGAAGAGCTCTATCAAATTAGTTGGTTTCTTGGTATGGACACCACTTTTAATTGTGTTCAAGTTTCAGCCATTTAACTGATAGTTTTTGATTATACTAAAGAATAATAAGGTAGTCCTCCTCTTTCACGTCTAAATGCTTTTTATACAATCTACCAGTTTTACTGGCAAAAAACAGCCCCAGAGGATGATGCTACCTCCACCATGACTGACAGTTGATACAGTGTTCCAGGGTTGAGTGCCTTGCCTCCAAAGAGACAGAAACACTAATCATTTATCACTGATCCAAGTAAGTCAATCCTCCAAAAGCCTTTCTCCATTGCCTTGTCAGCTTCAAATTGTAGTAGAGCTCGATGGTCCTGATCTTAGAGCAGGGGCTTATCTCATGGTAGACAACTGAAGAGTCCGTAGCAATGCACAACCCGTTTGACTAGAGACAGTAAAACTGATGTGGCTGTTGATGGCAGACCTGTGCCTTGGTGGTTCATGGATTATTCCTAACCACCCAGACCAATTTCCTCTCAACTGAGTTTGAGTCTTGTTCCAGATCTCGGTAGAATGGCTACATCTTTTAATAATTTGGACTCAAGTACAGACAATCTAAGAATCTGAAGAAGGAAACAGTTAAAAGGAATCAATGAAAACCCAATACTTCCTTGCCATTGCGAAGAATCCGGTGTTGTTTGACAGTTATCTTGTAAGAATTTGAGCTGTACCTTGCACAAGTTACCCTGATTGCAGAAGCAGCATATTAAGATCATCTTTGTTCAAGCACACATGATATAAGATCCTCCTTGGGGACTTAAAGTGTCAAGATAGCAACAATCACAACGTAACAAACTGACAATTCAAAATTCTTGAAATTATGTAGATTTTGGGTTTGAATAATGCTCCCTTTAAAGTGATAGAAGACAGAAAAAAAATAAAGCTGTAGTAAGACAAAGAGGATATTCTTAAAAATAAAGAAATTCTACCAACAGTCACTCTCAGGCTGACTGTGAGTATTAAAGGGAGATGGCTTATTGAACTTTATCATTATCATGCCAAAACTCATCTCACCCCTCGTTCTTCCTCCTCCATGCTTCATCAGGGTGCCCCCCCCCCTCTTCATGCGTCGACTCCCACCACACTCCAGCAAGAAATCATCGGCTTACTACTCATGAGACACACAAACAGAATGTTTGTGTGTTTGTAGCTGGTGGGTGTGATGGATCCATAGGGTCATTTGTTTTGTGTTGACCATTCCTCTGTATGATCTGTTTGGTGTTGTGCTGTCCCATATTTCCAAATGTGGAACTGTTGGGTTTTTATTCCATCCTACGGAGTGTTGTGTGGAAGCAGAAGCACGCCAAAAATGTTTTGTTTAGTTTTAGAAGTTAAAGAAATGATTTAAAAGAAAGTTCTAGTGAAATGGCCGCAAGAAATTCCTCCTGCAGCAGTGTGACTTTACATGCAACATGTAACCGCTACCTAATATTTAAGCTGTTTATAATTAAGCAGAAGCCATACTTTCAGTTCAGATTCACAACTAAAAGCTGGCTTTCTTTGCTCTCCATGCAGCATTTCTTGTTTTACTATCTGATTGTGCTAGCTACTGTAGCTGATTAGAGCAAGTAGTTAGCGGAAGGTTAAGTATGGAGTGAGAATCCTGCCAAACAATCGCAAGAATTCAAAACATGTTTCACTCGCTCCCAACGATTCACAAAAAAAACTTAGTGTGGTTTGCAAAGAAACATATCTTCAATTGCAAAACAATTCTACAACTGTGAAAAACTGTCACGTGACTTTTAAGCATAATCTTACCGCTATCACGTGACTTTTGGCTCGATCTTACCGCTGTCACGTGACTTTTGGCTCGATCTTACCGCTGTCACGGGACTTTTGGCACGATCTTACCGCTGTCACGTGACTTTTGGCACGATCTTACCGCTGTCACGTGACTTTTTACACGATCTTATTGTTGGCATGTGACTTTTGGAACGATCTTACCGCTGTCACGTGACTTTTGGCACGATCTTACCGCTGTCACGTGACTTTTTACACGATCTTACCGCTGTCACGTGACTTTTTACACGATCTTATTGTTGGCATGTGACTTTTGGAACGATCTTACCGCTGTCACATGACTTTTGGAACGATCTTACCGCTGGCAAGTGACTTTTGGCACGATCTTACCGCTGTCACGTGACTTTTGGCACGATCTCACCGCTGTCATGTGACTTTTGGCACGATCTCACCGCTGTCACGTGACTTTTGGCACGATCTTACCGCTGTCACGTGACTTTTTACGCAATCTTACCGTTGGCACGTGACTTTTGGCTCGATCTTACCGCTGTCACGTGACTTTTGGCTCGATCTTACCGCTGTCACGTGACTTTTGGCTCGATCTTACCGCTGTCACGGGACTTTTGGCACGATCTTACCGCTGTCACGTGACTTTTGGCACGATCTTACCGCTGTCACGTGACTTTTGGCACGATCTTACCGCTGTCACGTGACTTTTTACACGATCTTATTGTTGGCATGTGACTTTTGGAACGATCTTACCGCTGTCACGTGACTTTTGGCACGATCTTACCGCTGTCACGTGACTTTTTACACGATCTTATTGTTGGCATGTGACTTTTGGAACGATCTTACCGCTGTCACATGACTTTTGGAACGATCTTACCGCTGGCAAGTGACTTTTGGCACGATCTTACCGCTGTCACGTGACTTTTGGCACGATCTCACCGCTGTCATGTGACTTTTTACGCAATCTTACCGTTGGCACGTGACTTTTGGCACGATCTTACTGTTGGCACGTGACTTTTGGCACAATCTTACCACTGTCACGTGACTTTTGGAACGATCTTACCGCTGTCACGTGACTTTTGGCACAATCTTACCATTGGCACGATCTTACTGTTGGCACGTGACTGGCACGATCTTACCGCTGTCATGTGACTTTTGGCACGATCTTACCGCTGTCACGTGACTTTTGGAACGATCTTACCGCTGTCACGTGACTGGCACGATCTTACCGCTGTCACGTGACTGGCACGATCTTACCACTGTCACGTGACTTTTGGCACGATCTTACCGCTGTCACGTGACTTTTGGCACGATCTTACCGCTGTCATGGGACTTTTGGCACGATCTTACCGCTGTCATGGGACTTTTGGCACGATCTTACCGCTGTCACGTGACTTTTGGCACGATCTTACCGCTGTCACGTGACTTTTTACACGATCTTATTGTTGGCATGTGACTTTTGGAACGATCTTACCGCTGTCACGTGACTTTTGGCACGATCTTACCGCTGTCACGTGACTTTTGGAACGATCTTACCGCTGTCACGTGACTTTTGGCACGATCTTACCGCTGTCACTTGACTTTTGGCTGTAACTTTCCGCTTTGCAGATCCGTAATCAAAGGCAAATTGATCCGTGCACAAATGCCTATAATTCACACTCCACAACAACAGGTGACGCTTTTGATTCAATTTAAGGCCGCCAGGACAACTCCCCCCCCCGCTTGCTAAAAGGAGCTACCATTTAGACTCAGAAGTAGGTTCCGAGCAGGTGTCCGAGTTTATGCGACAGAAAGGCGGCAAGTCGCCTCAGTTGACTGATTTTAATATCAAATATCAAGGACGACATATTTTTTGCATTTGAAAGATTTTAGTTTTGTACTTGAAGGATTTTTTTCTTTGCAATTGAGTTTTTTTGTGAATTGTTGGGCACAAGTGAAACATGTTTTGCTTGCTTGTGAGGATTTGGCAGGATTCTCACTCCATAATAAGTAACTTGTTGATATAAAGTTTATTTTCAAATTTGTAAAGAATTTCATCCAACACAAACTGGTTGCAACAAGTAATTCCTTTAGCACACAGCCTGAACTATACAAAGGCAGAACAAGATTAAAACTGGACTCCTAAGTTAATGTTTATTAAAGTTAATACATAGAACAGTGGCTCAAAATGCTCAAAATGTGTTTTGAACGTAAAGATCTAATAATATTACACAGAAAAAGCTCAGAGTTGGTTTATGTAGTATTAATTATTCTATGTGGTGCTATGCTAGACTGCACTATCTGCGTTACAATGCTAATGTTGTTCATGTGGATAGTTATGCTTTGAACAAACCTTGTTGCAGCCATAGCATTATACGGTCACAACACAATACAAAAGCCGCAACACAACACTATACCACAACGGAAGTTACACTACAACAACAGTGAGCAGCAGTCGGGTCCTAACCAAAACTCTCCATTATCCCTTACAGAAAAGCAACACAGTGAACAACATTGCTCATTTATAACAGCACATAACGCAGTGTTTTACATACTTCTCAGACTTCTTGGACACCTCTCCCGCTCTTCATCTGTCCGCCCGACTGCTGCTCGCTTCCGTTGTGGTATATGTTGTAACTTTTGTATTGTGTTGACCCTTCTGGGCCACTGTAGAGGGTATTGTGGTATTTTACAAGGATGATATTACATCTTTGCAGTCTGTTCTCAATAGAAAGGAGGGATTTAAAGCAGCCACGGTTGAAGGGACGGTTGCAGCGCTTGATGCAAAATGCTAATGTTTGTGCAAATGTTATTACAGGTTAAACCTGTTCATGTCATACCCCACTGTGCATGTTTAGGTTGAAACATCATAACATCGGTTAAAATTGGGCCAAACTGAAGTAAAACGAAATTACGATTTTTCAATGTGTATTTATATGGCTATTTATTTTTAGCCAATGTTTCATCACAATTGTAATATAAATGGAAATAGCATAGACATGAATCAATGTAAAAACGTTCACATTGTTAGCGCTTCTCGTAACCGATTGAGCTATACACCCATGTGGTCACAGGCATCACCACCCGTAATATTTCTGTTCACAGGCAGCTTTCTGTCTGTGTAGCTGCTGAAGCAGCCGATGACTGCCATTCTTTTCTTTGGAATGGGAAAGTCGAAATATTTACCACATTAACTACAGACATGAACTTCTTGAGCATGCTAGCTAGTAGCCGCTGTAACAGATGCAATGTTGCTAATAGAGATATAATATGAGGGAGCCCTCATATTAGACTTCCAGTACAAATACAAAGCTCTGGAATGTTACTTGGACATTGCAGCCATTCCTTCACTGTCGTTTCTGAATTTTGGGCAATTGGGAGTCACTGTTTCATTTACGAGCCATGTTATGAGGTTCCTGCTTGCTCTGAAGTTGTATTTTGTATGAAGGGACCCTGCATACTCTACTAATCTTAGGAAACTTCGACTGTAGGACCAACCTCTAAAACCACATCTCAGTCATAACCTAATGATAAGCATATCTTTCCACCACAAGTTAAAAAAATCTTTTTTTTTCCTCAAAAAAGTTCCAAGGTTAAAGTGAATCGTAGCTACGTTTTTAGTTTCAGCATAGTTTAATAAGAACTTTTTAGAATTCAGCTAAACCAACTCAAATTTTAAAATGCATGACTGCATGCCACTGATCCTCCTACATGCTCTTTCTGAGCTACAAAGTTGGGGTAGTTTGCATTAATAAGCTTTGGAATCATGTGACCTAAACAGCCCTCTCTTTCTTTGTGGCCTTTTCTCCCTCTGCCTGCACACTGACTGTCCAGTGTTTCCACCGCTCCGACTTGCATTCCTTCTACAGTCTGTTCTCTCAAACCTTTAGTGTAGACCTCTGCAGAAAGCTCTCCCCTTAGCGTTCCAAAGCTAAGTCTCATCTGCTCTCCCTTTTTGTCCCGGCTGAAACTGCAGAGCACAGGGGTGTTAGGGCCATGTCAGTAATATGATGATTTACTGATTTTTTTTTTTTGTCCATTTAACAAACTCCTCTTTCTGTCTTCTCTTTCAGTTTCTTTACCTAATCCAGAGACAGCATTTCTATTCTAACAGGTAATCTTGTGTTATAATGAAATTTCACTTGAAATGAAAAGACCAACAGGATCACAAAATAATTCACTCATTATTTTTGTCTTTTCAAATCAGCTCCATCTTTAACCAGGCCTCCCTGAGTACTATCAGGGAGAGCTCAGCGAGCGTCACTGATCACCTGCACCATTTCCCACACTGAACCAGCACCGTTTTTCAAGGCACTAATCTGTGAAATGCTCTGTACATAAACACTGCGTGCGACTACTGTGAAAAAGAAAGGCAGACCATGATGTTAAATCATTGACCAACAGGCAGATCATTGACCAACAGGCAGATCATTGCCGTGCTCCAGTTTTGATAGCTACATGTAGAGAATAGGAGTTTTGATACATCTTTTTGATATTAGATTAATATTTTTCACTTTGGAAATAATGGCTCATTGCTGAAGCCTATGATAGACCGAGGTATGGAGTAAACAAAGAACTAAAGTGTCCATTTTCCACTGCTTGTGTAGGTTGGTGGTTCTGTAGAATGCAAAAGAGAAAAACTAAAAATCCCAATAGTGAGTTATAGCTCAGTTCAGCTACGGAAACTTCCATTCAGTAATCTGCTTCATCTCAGAGTCTACAGAGATTTCTCTGTGTTTCTGCATTACCCTTGAATTTCACTCAGTGGCTGTCAAGCAGCAGTATGAATATTTCTGCAGACTGCAAGTGATCGAAGAGATGAGCTTGAGATTCTCCAGACACAGGTCCAACACTTCATAGCAGTGAATTTCTATGGCACCACAGCAACAAACATCATCTCAATGCACTTTAAGGAGCAAGTTAACAAGTTCATTACAAGTACAGTGTTCTACAGTCAGGTTTATTGCAATTTAATCAGTTATTTAGCATAGTGAGCTCTTGCTGAACTAATGGACTTAAAGGGTTGGTAGTTAATGAGGTAATGTTGTAGACTCTAGTGTTACTGACCAAACTTTCACCACATTGTAACTGCACTTTGTGCTTCAAATGTTTGACCTTGTAATAGTACCCTTTGGTTCTATTTTTGGTACCAACTAAAATGTGTCCGTCACACTAAAGATCAAAACATCAGTATTTATTCTTTGATTCGATCATTCAACCCTATTTTATTCAAGCACAGTTCATTAAGGCAGTTTTGTCGAGACGACGGGTCAGACATTTAAAGCCCCTCCTTTAAAGACACAGATTCCAACCTGTAAAGCAATTAGACTTTAAAAAGGTGTAAATCTGCAGTCCTTAAAGTTCCTCTGAAAACCAACATGAGGCTGAAGCAGGAGCTGGAGGTTCTTTTTGTCTTGGAAGCACACCTACACACAGACCACCACCACTATGGAACAGGAGCGTTGTCCCTGAAACATCCAATAAAGCGCTCCCTTCAGGAACTAAATGGAGTGATTGGTGATGATTAGGTCTGATCATGCGCTATATGTAAGCAAGAGCTTTATGTAGACACGACAAATCCACCCAAAAGGATTTTGTTTAGCAATTTTCTTTTCTTTAGTCTGGATATATGAGTAAATGGGTAAAGAAAAGAAGAAAAAAAAACTGGGGTACGAAGTCCTGATCGCACTACATCACTTATGTTTTAATATTTGTAGTTATTAAGGCCCTGAAGGGTTGGAAAGTCACCCTTAAGTCCCCTTCTTTTTGAAAATGTACATAAAGTGTGTTTAAGTTCCCATTCACCAGTGACCACAAAATGTATGTTGCTGTACCCCCGGCTCATTTCACAGAATTCTGTCATTGTCATATTTGCCAAGGAGCTGATGTTTTTACGATGAAACTTCAATGAAGTTCGGGAAAAGTTGGACAGAGGGTCAACAGAGGTTAAGTTTAATGCTTCATTTACAGCATTTATGCATTTGAATGAAAACAAAGCCGGCACCTCGCAGTTGTTGTTCACTGTGTATTTTTACTCAGATCACTACACAACAGCATTGTGATATTGTGCAGATTTTTCTATGCGTTTCTTTTTGAAGGTCTAAAGTGAAGATATGCTCAAAGCATGCATTTGTAGCAAAGTATTTGCAGTATTTTTTCAAGCATTGTTGTAAAGTGTCTTTCATCTGTCTGGAACTCAGGTGAGTTACATTCTGAGAAAGAGTTAAGCTACTTAAAAAGGGATGAACACTGTTTTTGATTCTAAATATTTGTTGTACATTTTTCATTTGGTTTTCTTACACTAAAACATTAAGTACCATTGAAGGTAATTTGTCACTTTTTGGGGTTTCCAGATTGTAAAATGATCCAAAGAGGTGTTTTGCTGTCCTACTCTCACTCGTCCCAGCCTGTACCACATCCACTGAAGGTTTAGTTATTCACTGTATATCCCTCAAACATTGTAAAGTAACTACCTCCTCATTTCCTCGTCTCATGTCCTGTTAAATTTGACTGATTTTAATATCAAGTAAAATGAATTAATAAAGGTGACAAATATGCTGGCTGTTTTAGTCTTTTTTCTAACGAATGTGTCGATGCACTGCACTTGTCACACGTTGTCTGTTGCTGTTCCCGCACACCTTTGCACCTGTGGAGAGACAGCACTGTGTGCCAGGAAGTTGATTAGATAAAAGTGGTGCTTTTACATTTACATTTTTTTCTTTTTTATTTCCTCCTCCCACTCCCTGCCTGGCCAGTATGCTTGATGTCACGTCCACCTGCAGAATTACAGAAAGCCTGATTTTTAACCAAAAAGATCAACTTCTGATAAAACTGAGCAGGGAGGTGTTGGTTGCTGTGGAACAGAAAAAAGGGGGATTTAGGAGGAAAAACTGTCTCAAAGATCAAAACTCTAGCAACACTTGAAGCATTACCTTGACTAATGAAGGCCACAAAGCTGAAATGTTTGAGTTCAACAATAAAGTTATTCTATGTATTTCAAGTGTTTGAGCTTTTACCTCTTTAGGCCTTTGATGAAACCTGTTAAAGAATGTAGAGACCTGAGAGTGGGACAGAGATTCAATATTCAGCCAAAGTGTGTGGTCCAGGCAGGGTCCAGATTTAAATGACAGAATATATGTGTAAAGACCAGTGAATGGCAGAGCATAGCTACTTCCCCTCCAGTCTGACACAGCTTAGGAAGATATGCCTGGAAAAATGGGATAAACTTCCAAAATATAGATGTGTAGAGACTTACCCAAGAATACTGACGATTAACTGATACCAAAGGGGGCAACTCCGATCTCATTCACAGATGCAAACAGAAAAAGACACCAATCATCACCAGCTATCATCTTTTAATTATCTGCTGAGTCCTCCAAATGTACAAGTCATGACATTTACAACAAACATTTATGTTTATAGTATTTTACGCAGTTACTATGGATACATCTCCACTGGCATGTGTCTTAAGTAGATCACAAGTCTGATAAATAATCATTCATTCCTAAAAAAGTGTGGGCCCAGACCAAGGAACACACAGAGTGTCAGCACAGTATCGCACATGTGAGCATGTGCATGTTAGCACAAATCTCTGACCAAAAGAACCAAGTGTCATACATGAAGAAAAACCTGTCCTCTTTTAAACCGCAGTGCTAGTTTGGGGGAAGGGCCCTGCGCTCTATAGTTTACTTGACAATTTCCAGCCCATCTAAAATAATCAAAAATATTTTCTTTGATTCTGCGAACAGCTCTACAAATACACAGAGATTTGGCTAAATTTACTTTGTAACTGTAATGCACTGACTGGACTGGTGGTTTTCTCAGCAACTCAAAGCAATGTTAAAGCTAACAGCAAACATAATTTAGTCAGACAAAAGAAAGATCCCTTTAGTTCAAGTCAGTTCATCCAGTGCCATCTTTAATTTTACATGGTATCCATTTGTTTTAATGGACAAGACCTTTCTTGGTCAAAGTTAATGTTTGCTGTTGCTATTTTTTTCCCAGCATCCTTAAATGAAGTCAAAGGATTTGCTAATGTCTGGTTTCAAACATTCATACAGTAACATCTGTTGTGAAATTACTTGGAAACATCAATACAAGACCACAACGGGGTGTACGATGGTCCTGGATCAAGGCTAAGAGCTCCAGCAGAGTTGTGCATCTCTGGTGATGGTTAAACATATCTGGTATGATATCTGGACTGGGAAAGGCACACTTCCAATTGGCCACTTTGACACTTTCTCAAGCTAGACTTGGCAACCAAGGTTGACTTGAATAACGACTGATCTCTTTTCCACTACATCTACCTCTTACAGGTAACAGTTTCAGCAATGGGTTGGAAACTTGTGGGGTCCCTCCTTTCACTGTACACCTTCTGGATCAGGGGAATGTGTTTGGACATCTGTGGAGTTAAAAAGCTAAAATCTCTAAATCCAAGTCTTAAAGAGCAAGTGCAAAAAAAAGACTTGAGGTGTCAGTAGAGAAGTGGGCAGGCGGTGGGGTGGGAGGAGAGGGCTAAAATGAACACCATCACAGCTTCAACAGGACAAAAACATGCACAGGTTCTAGTCAGTTTATACTCAAGCTACATGGACACGACTGGGCACATCATGGATGGCTGCTTTTTCCCCCCCTTTTTTTTTCTTCCCCAAAAAGTGTCACAATAGGATTGGGGTTTTTTTTTGGTGTCTTTTGTGCACATTTTTTCACTGGTAGGTTACCGTCGGATGGTGTCACAGCTATGGTCATAAAAGTTTTGTCTCTTAATCTATTGCATCAGGACGTCGATGGTGCCTCAGCTCCATGGAGCTACCTGTGGCAGCAGTTACATGCACAAGTAGAGGTGGGGACGAGGTTTAGACTGATGTACATTTCAGTAAAGATACTGGGAGGGTTTCAAATCAGTCTATTGTGCATTTGACACAATAGGGATGCCAGTCTGTAAAGCCTGAAATGAAGCCTGCCTCACCCTGCCTTAAGGACCTGCTAACCCACCTTAAATAAATCTAGTTTTTATGGCTTTCAAAAGGAGAGGTGTCCCATGGTGTGGAAAAACAGTTTCAGAGGCTTTTTCACCCTATTTAAAAAAAAAAAAAAAAAAAAAACTTAATCTCAAAAAAACACTTTAAGCCCACAGTATTGCACATCAGTCTAAGCCTAGTAGATGTAGGTGGGGTGTTGGTTCAAAGACAAAGAGATGGCTGTATGTCTGGCTGGCAGTTAACGTGATGTGGTACCTTGGCACATGACGATGGGGCACAGGGAAGAGCAGTCATGAGGTTTCAACTGGGTGATTAGGTGGTCAGACAGGCATGTGGTTGGGATTGCACATAGTCATTTAGCTCTGGGCAGTTAATCGCTGCTCTGTGAGCGATGCCTGGTGTGATACGGTCTTGTTCTCGTGAGCCCTCAGCTTGGACACCACATCGATAAATGCCAGGCTCTGCACCTCTTTGTGAAGAGGCTCTGAAAAAAAGATATAGAAAAGTATCGTGAACTAATTCTGCTGTTCGAACACTAATAATAACCAATAGTTGGGTGAAAATATATTGAAATATGGTTTTCATTCACATATTTCTACACTCTGCAGGTTGCAGCAGTCTTGTGCTGATTGAAATGGACATTCTGTATCCTGGGTTACTATTTCGTTGCAGCCCCTCTGGCAACAACTAAATCCTCCACACATTTCTTGCACTGCTGAGTGTTCCAAGTCTTTTTAACAGTGGCATATTTAATCTGTCCTCAGGTTAACAATGAGATTCAAGGTAATGCGAAAAAGAAAGCAGACCCTTCATCACTGAAAGTTAATAGTTTCATGTACTAAGACAAAAAACCCTGTCTGCTTTTACACATGGCGTCACATCATAAACTATACCAAACTGTACCAGCAGTGTGTGAAAAACTACGTAAACCCCAAGAATCACTGGCTTGTAGAACTACTTTTAGCAATAACAGCTTCAACTGATGTGACACTTAATGTACAGATCAGGACTTCTCATTGAAGCTGGAATGTTTTCTAATCACTTGTAAGTCATTTTGTTTAAAGGAATATGTTGAATGCTTAAATGCTGATTAATACTGTTCAAGTATCCTGGCAGAATGTGAGAGGATAGCAACTCAACTACTGACAGGTGGTGCACATGTCCACCAGGCTGATGAATGACATGAGAAAACATTTTATGTCCTACTGCATGTGCAACAGAAATATGTCCAATTCCATGACAAACTGAGGCCCTGAAGTGAATAATCTCAGATATATTTCATCTAATAATCTGTTGAAATTTTATCCAAATGATATTCAATATGCTTCACATGAATGTACAATGACTCGGCCAGCTAAAAAATACAGAGATAAAAAAAGGATAAAAACTGAATCTAAAGGCAGAGGAACACAATGAATGCATGCAAACTAGGTTTGCCATGAGATTTTTCACTTGACTGAGTAGAAGAATAATTGTTATTAGAGTTTAATTACACTAAACTCACTTTTTAAAAAAAAAAAAAAAAAGAGTTCAGAGCCTATTTCTCCTTGATTTGCATGTTGCTTTCAAATAACAGTGTGGCTATTTTTCCACACTCAGCTGACATGGATTATAGATCATAAATCTTAATATACCAGTTGTTAACATTTCTATTGTGGCTTTTTCTGTCGACAGTGTGGGCTGATGTTTTCAGTCTTAGTTTGGTCGGTTTTCATCATCACCAATAACAACTAAATATTCATCAAAATGACATAATAAAAATATATCTGCTGCCAAAAAAGATTTTGTCTCACCTGAGCCCATGACAGCACAGATGAGGATCATGGAGTTGTACTTTATCTCTGGTGCGCTCCTCTCGTCTGACAGCAGCCTGTGAAGCACTGACACCAGGCTGGCTCCTACAAAGTCCTTCTCAGCTGCAACTGAAACCCAGGAGACAGTGGGATGTTTCACAGAACCTACCATCAGATTTACCTTCTAGACAAGACAGATGTTGCATCAACACACAGTGCAATACACAGGGAAAGTTCAGGGCTTGCTAAGTTAAAGTTTATACAGCATGTGAGATGTTAAAGATGTCACACGTGGTCTGATATAGTCACACGTCAACTTTTAAAAGTCTGTTTTTCCCATGTTTTACCATCTGTCAGAGAAGCTCAAAGGAACTGCAGATTTCTGACCATTGGTTGTCACGTTTCCCAAGACACTTCCCTGAAGTCATCCGCAGGGTAAAAGTGGAGTAAAACTGCTGATCACAGATCAGCTGGATCAGATGAAATGCTACGAGCAAAATCAGCCACCAATGCTGTGGTTGAGGATTTCTGCTTAGAATCTGCAGAGCACCACCTCCAGTGTCAGGATCCGGTCAAACGGTCAAACAGGTCATCTGACCTCCATGGAAAACGTCATGGTAACCCCCATGACATTTGGTGGTAAAGCACTGCCGTGAGAATTTGACCTCACTTGCTGCCTCCAAGGATCAAACGTAACTACAAAGGGCAAACGATATTTCTGAGAGGAGGTGAAGTGGCTTGGGGGACAATGTCACAGTTAGAAGATCCCATTTTGCTTCATGAAGCAACTTGCTGTAAGTGTTACACGGATAAATAAAAGTGGAACATAAATTCACACTTAAATAAAAATGGAAATATAAGTGACTGAGACTAAATCATCTGTAACTGATCTTACCCAAATCCAGCGCTGCGATGAGCCCCAAAGCCACCAGAGCTTCGTTCTGCATAATCATATGCTCGCTAGTTGCCATGGTCACTAGGTGCTTGACTCCTCCTCCCTGGATGACAGTCCTGACGACTTCCTAAACCCCCCCCCCAAAAAAACAACTAAAAACATCAACATCACTTCAATGACCCAGTTTTCGGTTGAAGACAGGATCTATCAAGTCTTTCACCTCCGTCCAAATGCTAAATGCTTTTCCCAAAAGGATAAAGATTTTGCTGCTTGGAAAACTTCTGGGACACATCCTCTTATTCTTAGTCCTATATTCTGAATGCAAAATCCTTTTACATTTCCTCAAACAAGCAACATTATTATTAAAATCAGTGGGACGTTTTGCTTTTTTTCTGAATTACGGAGGTTTGTTTTACGAGTCCAAATGCTGAGAGAAAATCTGAGCTGTCTGCAGTGTTCTCAGCTTCGGCGTGGACCACGACTTGCCTTGGACTTGCTGTGCCGAATGAGGGCTGACAGGAGTCGGTTGGACTCGCCCATCACTCCTGCGTGATCTTTGGCTTGGCACCACTCCACGAGCCTCTCCACCAACTTCCCATTGGTTCCCAGCTGGTCTGCGGCTTCAGCTGAACCAACACACACAGCAGGCATGCAGGATTACTGGCAAGTACGCTGCTGTGCTCTTTCTTGAGCAGCTGTCACCATATTTGTGTTTATGCGAGTCAGAACAGAGACTCTACAAAGAATCTCTCTTGATTACTGGAAAAGAATTTAATCAGAGGCAACTTTGTGTGGAAAATCTTTCAGTAAGACTTCTATTGAATGATTTTTCAATGATGAATGAATAAAATGAACAAATGTCATATTGTATGCCATGTCAGAGCACAAAAGTCACATGGCTTCACACTGCAAACATTTTCTTATATTTTGCAAACATTTTTTGAGACAGTGGGACCACATTTTCAAACTAAGAATACTAAGACTCTATATCAGCTTCTTATTTTACTTTACCATATATCGACTGAAGCAGCCGGACGGACTGAGGCAAACGAGTGTTACACTCCTCTGCATCCTCACTGGCCTTGCAGTGGCAGTGCAACCTATTATCCCATTTCCCAATTTGCAAACCCTCTATTCCTCCAATCACATCCTCTGCTTGTGTCGTAGTCCCTCCCATCGGAGATGTGAGCAGAGGAGGCGAGGACAGGCAGGAGCAGCCTTTCTTTGAATTGTGCGCTGCCAGAACACGGGCGCCCCTGTCTATCTTGAAGACCCAGCTCTTCAGAGAGCATCTCCTACCCGAGCACTTACCAAATTGTCTTTTTCTTACTAAATCTTATTCAGAAATGCAGTCGAGATCTTGTTTAAGCCAATTTTAACAGCGTTTCTAAAATTTGTGCTGTTTCAACTGATTTTTCTATCTGATTTTTCTATCAAGCATTTCTATCTAATTCAATATGATTGAAAATGAGCATTTGCATTTACTAATTGAAACAGCATTTCATACACTTGAAGCTTTGTTAACTTGTCTGTGTATATAAGTACTGGATTTTGAGAACATGTGGATTACATTTGCTTTCAGAGTCAATATTTCACAAGCTGTGCTGTGACGGACTGTAAAATTGTGAACTACAGCACACAAAAGAAGAAGATGGGATCAAATCTCTACCTTGCGTATCGATAAGCATGCGTAACGTCCCCAGGAGTTTAAACTGGACTGGGGGCATCTCTGATTGCAAAAATTTCAACACCACATCAGCTACACCAGCAGACAGCATCTTGGATTTGTTCACCACTGTGGAGGGAGAGACAGAAGAGACAGACCATCACTTCACCATCATCATGCCAATCTTTTCTCTGAGTCAACAGTGGATGTCATGCTCTGCCTGGCCATAAATACAGAAGTGATCAACATGTAATGTTTCGTGTCTATTCATAGTGAGTCTTTCAAGGATAGAGAGGTCAAAAGGAGCTTTGCTAGCCCAGTTTAACCTGCAGCAATATGCAATGGCTCATATAACGCCTCCTGGAAATAAACACACGATGGAGAGACACCAGTGTGACAGAATGTCACAACAAAGACCTTAAAGGACGGTCTGAAAATGCCAACTGTCAGAGAGAATTATTCCAGCTGCTTTATGATGCCTAAAATCTGAGTTACTGCTGAAGACAACGAAGAGTTACCTGAACATTAAAAAAACAGCCTTCTTACATTTGGGGCAGTACAGTGAATTGTATGAGAACTCATCTTTGACAGAGGTTTGTGAGTGCAACACAGAGTACTGTGAATGATGTTCTGCTACATGTCTCCACTGAGGGTTTGGTGTGTGATCAGACTAAAGCAGCAGCTCACCAGGTATGGCCAGGTTCCGCAGGGCACTCAGTGCTGCGTGCTGTACCGTCACGTTGCCTTCCTCCACGTGACGATCCAACAGCTCCAGAAGCTTCTGCACAATACCAGTGTCCACCATGTGGATGCAGTTCCCATCTACACACAAATACAAATGTAGTCTGAGGACAAATGCAGCAGTAATGTTGCCATTTCACATGGCTGAGTGAAAATAACTTGAATCAAAAAAAATTCAGCTTAGTTATTGAGTAATCTCGCTAACAAAGTGACATCAGCTCACAGGATCACAGCATTGAGCTTACCGTTGCGAGCAAAGTTAGCGATGGCCAGCGCGCCTGCCAGCTGCAGCTGGTGGTTGTGAGATGGTATCCAGGACAGGACCCTCTGGAAGACGCTGCCCTTTCCTCCCTCAAACAGCTTTTGCATGGATTCATCTACACAGAGGAACGAGGGCAGTTTACAACAGCTCCCAGCTATGCTGAATCTTTTCTAGGTTTCTAATAGGATGTGCTTAACTCTGCTGTAGCAGAAATAAAAGAAGCGTCTAATCCCTCACAGGTGGAGTGCTGAGAGAGCAAACAGAAAGAAACCTGCAGGCGTGCTTACATCCCACCACGTTCAGGTTGATGCTGCTGCTATCAAATATTTACAGGAAGCTTGAATTATTCAGTGCTAGACAAAGGATTTCTACAGTACTGTGCAAAAGTCTTGAGCCACGCGTCCTTTCTTTATACATTGTCAGGAAAAAAAAACACATTATGTAGGGCAAGAACAGAGGTTTTATAATTCTGAGCTGGAACGTCGATATTTGGTATGAGCACCTGAACCCTCTAAAAGCAGCTACACACTGCCTTTTCAGCCACCAGGTCCACTTCCAGCCACACTCTGCTACAAGCATTTCAAGAGCTTGGCAACAAAATCTTGTTTGATGTGTGCAGACCGTAGAACGATGATGCCTGCTGAATTGTAGAAGGATGTGACTGTAAAGAGCAACACAGATTCGATGCGTCTCAGTGAAGTAAAGCTGATGGCCTTAAAATGACTGCTTTACTTACTACTTTGTATTAATACGTTAATGACTTTGCCACTCAGAAGTTGCAATTCCTTTGTCATTTTCTTCCGTGCAGACCTTTCTTTGGCATTTTATTAAAGATAAAACTAAAGAAATTGGAACAAATGATGTGTCTCTAAGTTGCTAAATCCTTTGTTCAAACAGCTTTGCACAGCAAGCTGCATTCTCTGTGCTGGAATAAAATCCAACCTTTTCAAGAAAGAATGAATTTCCAATTTCAGTTTCAAAGTAACAGTAACTGTGGGGGAGTCTGAGCATGGTGTCTGTGCTTCCAGAATGCTCTGAACCTGGATGATGATGATGTTTTTTACCCCTATCCTATCACTCAACAAATCCAGCAGCTGATCAATACCAAAGACACCAAGTACAGGCTTCTGTGAATTTATCAGTCCCTCATGTTTACCTCCAAGGAGCAGGAGAACCATGAGGTCAGAGGCAGTCTTGAGCTGGGCGATGTCCTCCTCCCGCTCTCCGTCCACAGTCTGAGCTACAACCTCCAGCAGACACTCCACCAGACCAGCCTCCACCAGCTGCAGCTTTATCACATCTGCCAGGGGAAGAGGACCACAGTGGCACACTCAACAAGTCTGCGCTGCATGTAAAGCATAGCCAATGGAACACTATGACTGCAATTTTTGTCTGTTCAAAAATATGTTCAGGAACTCAGGTGAACAACAAAAACTGCGCTCCAATGCAAGGAATGAGCCAATATCTACACTTACTGAACTGCCTAAAAAATAATGTGTGCATGTTATTTTCTACATTCTACACACCTTACTTCTTACAATGACCTTATTTCAAATACTGTAGATTCTGAGAAAAGTATTGAATTGATAAGTTTAACACTAATGATCTGGTATGAATGGAACTGAAGTGGAACGTCACCAGCTGAGTGATAGAAAGACGATGTGGAAACAAACATGAACAAGCTGCTTCTCTTACATGTGATCTGACTTGAATTCCATTTACATTTTTTTCTGTATGCGACTTGATGAGTATTTGAACAAAGCCTTTAAACTGTGTTTTCATTGTGTTGGAGACAGAATAACAGTCACCTTTGTTTATGTCAGTTTAACATTCATCATGACAGGCATCACTGTTCTCAGCTGTCTGATGAAAATGTCCACTCTCTGAGGGAGTTGTTCAGAATAACACTCTCCAGGGCTTCTCCAGACTCTTTCACATCTGTCACATGTGCTCAGGATGAACCTGCTCTCATCTGCAAAGAGCACCAGTGGTGAACCTGCTAACTGTGACGTTCTATGACAAATGCTAATCAATCTCCATGGTGCAAGGCAGTGAACACAGGGACCACTAGAGGGCGGTGGGCCCTCAGGCCACCCTCATGAAGTCTGTTTCTGACCGTTTGGTCAGAGACTTTCACACCAGTGGCCTGCTGGACGTCATTGTGTAGGGCTCTAGCAGTGCTCATCTTGTCCCTCCTTACACAAAGGAGTAGATACCAGTCCTGCAGATGGGTTAAGGACCTTCTACAGCCCTGCCCAGCTCTCCTACAGTAACAGACTCCTCCATGCTCTTGAGACTGTGCAGGGATGGCTGTCTTCTGGCAATGGCATGTATCGATGTGCCATTCTAGAGGAGTTGGACTACCTGTACAACCTCTGTATGGTCCAAAAACTGCCTGTTTATCAAGAGTAGAGCTGGATCATAACATAACGACTCACTTTTAACAGTTTGTAATTTGATCTCAACCAATGAAAATTAAACTTGATAGAATGGAGACCGTTTTCTTTGCAGTTGGTTTTTTTTTTCCAACTGAAAAAAACAAAACAGAAAAGGACAAAAGTCTGAAAGTAATACATATTTTTAAAGTTTTCAGTTGATACTGTAATGACATTCTGATTGTGAATGATTCTGAAAATACTGGCAAAATAAACAAAGCGTGAAGAATTATATGCTGCGGCTTTAACAAGTTTGGACGCGCACCTGGACTTGTTTTTTTCTGCTACCATTTCATGGTAGGGGAACTGAGAAAGGCAACTGTTGCTATTTCATACTCGTGTTTAGGACAACATTTCAATAATTCGATCAGTAATATCACCATTTTAGCCCTTGCTCTTCTTTAAAGAGTAAGTGTGAATTTTTAGTTCCTAATGACTAGTCTGCAGTGTGACAAATGAAAGCAGGAGAGAGGTTTCTTTTGAGTTAAGTAGGACGTTGCCCTGGAAACCGTCAGTCTGGAAGCACTCAGTGAGCCTGGTGTAGTGATAACACTTAGTAAGATGCTCACTATCTGCTGCTTAAACACACACACACACTGATACGTTCGAAAAAGAGCAGCAGAGTAAATGCAGGAGCTGTCTGTCATGACTGTGCAGTCTGGGAAGCATGATTCATACTGAGAGGAGAATTTACAGTAGGTGGTTTCATTTAAAAGCATTGCAGCACTGCAGTCTCTCACTGTTTTATATCTGAATATCTAGACTTCTTATTCACTGGTTATGGCTCCAGTATCCAGGTTCCAACTCATTTCTTCCTTTCCTTTTCTCCCGATTTATTACATGTGCACAGGCAGTTAGATTTGTTTGTTAAATGATTTTGAAATTTACTGTTGAAAATGAAGGCTACAATCTGACTCTGCATCCTGTAATGCTGCCAAAAAATTGCCAGAAGACTGCATTGTAAGTGTTGCATCTCATTCAAATCAATTACCACTAACCCAAAGCGCAGCCTTTTATACAAGCTGCAAACAGTTAGCATGTTTACATTACACTAGAAAAAAAATCATTCTGTTAACATGACCGAAACTGGGTGTTAAAAAAGCATGCAAACATGCCAGTTTGACTGAAATCCTATAAAATTGAAGCCTCCCATAGCTGGACAAACACACCCAGATAGTGTAGTTGGGATAAGAATCACTGCGGGTGTACGCTCAACAATGGGCTACGGTACTGCTCCATAGTTCCATCTTTGTGCATGTGCACAGCTGATTTGGATATCTAACCACCATCCTCGTCCCAGTGAACATGTACACGAGCGGAATCAAGTTGCTGACTGAAGTTTGTTGCATAACAATCTTCTGCATAACTTTCTCTGTGGGAGACCATTGTATATACTGTACAAGTGTAGCTGAATTCATGGCTCAAACGTGGTCTTCAAGTCACTCGATTGGCGATTTTGTCAGATGTCACCATGGTTACAAAATCTGAATTTTATCAGAGCAGATTGACAGTCTGGAAATGCTTTAAGTAACTGCCAGTTGTCCTAGTCTTAATGGGCTATTTAACCCACCAAAATGCAAAATGTAAGAGCAGAGACAGGGGAAGGAATTGAGATTAGGCCTTGAAACAACTTTTCTTAATCACAGCAGTTGAGAAAGAGTGGGGAACAAAAAGGTTAAAAATCTTGAGACTCTTAGTTTTGTTTTCACACAAACAAGATTCAACAAAATGACCCATATAGGTATAATTAGAGGATTTATTATGGTAAAGCTGCAGAGTTTATGCCGTCTCTATGATCCACCCCCCCAGATTAATTCAACTGACACTGACAAGGTTTGGCACACGTGTTGTATCCTGAGCAGCACTCTGTGTTTGCTGCAGATGACAGACGCCCAGCAAACAGATGCAGACGAGAAGGCTAAGCCACTTTATGAGACAAATACCCAACCATCGTGGTTCCGGGAAACTTAATTGCACTGTGGGTTGAATGTTACAGTAAGACAGGGGTTGTTGTTAACTGGTTGGTTTATGGTCCGACATCGTTATGGTTACCGCCTCCAATGAGTCATCAAAACTGAGTAGATCATTGCTGGAAGGCGTTCACTTGGACAATAGTGCAAATATTGAATACTGAGGGGTTTTACTCAGACCAAAATTAGCTTAATATTATGGGTGAAAGCCAGTGTCACCTGGATCACTACAAATTTAATGTAAGAACATTTGCAGGAAAACATAAGAACATTTTTTCTTACTTGCAAAATTATGCCCAGATTCCGAACAGTCTCTGCTTCATTTCTTCTGATAGAAAAGAAGATAATGAACTAAAGCTTTATAAACTGGTAGTCTGGACTGCTGGTGAAAAACTGAAAATCATGTGACATCGCTGGTTTTGAGCTGGAAAGGGACGCACTTTGTCCCGTATTACTGTGAGAGTAAAAGAAATTGTATTTTTGAATATAGTGAGGTGAGCCTCTATGAAGTTGTGTTTATGGAGTTTTTGACCATTCTTCCAGAAGCTCATTTGTGAGGTTGGACACTGATGTTGGACAGAAGGTCTGGCTCACAGTCTCTGCTCTAATTCATCCCAAAGGTGTTCTATCAGGTTGAGGTCAGGACTCTGTGCAGGCCAGTCAAGTTCTTCCACACCAAACTGGCCCATCCATGTCTTTATGGACCTTGCTTTGTGAAGTCATGTTGGAACAGGAAGGAGCCATCCCCAAACAGTTTCCACAAAGTTGAGAGCATTAAATTGTCCAAAATCTCTTGGTATGCTGAAGCATTCAGAGTTCCTTTCACTGGAACTAAGGGGCCAAGCCCAGCTCCTGAAGAATAACCCCACACCATAATCCCCCCTCCACCAAACTTTACACTTGGCACAGTGCAGTCAGACAAGTACCGTTCCCCTGGCAACCGCCAAACCCAGACCCAGAAGTGTGATTTGTCACTCCAGAGAACGCATCTCCACTGCTGTAGAGTCCAGTGGCGGCAGCTTTACATCACTGCATCCTATGCTTTGCATTGCACTTGGTGATGTATGGCTTGGATTGCAGCTGAGCACCTGAGAACGACTCATTCTTTCACAGATGTTTGTGGAAGCAGTCTGCATGCCGAGGTGCTTGAGTTTATACACCTGTGGCTAGGGATGGGAATTGTTAAAAATTTAGCAATTCCGGTACCATTATCGATATCGCTCATCAATTCTGTTCCTTATCGATTCTCATCCAGTTGTATACAGTACAAATATAGTACAAGTGGCTTTGGTTGCAGTAACACTTTAACTTCAAGTATACACCAACATTTTATCTATTTTCACCTCTGTCATTTTGAAATGACAGAGGTGTTGTCAGAAATGCCTCTGAGCCTGCCTCTGAGCCTGCCTCTGAGCCTGCCTCTGAGCCTGCCTCTGAGCCTGCCTCTGAGCCTGCCTCTGAGCCTGCCTCTGAGCCTGCCTCTGAGCCTGCCTCTGAGCCTGCCTCTGAGCCTGCCTCTGAGCCCGCCTCTGAGCCCGCCTCTGAGCCTGCCTCTGAGCCTGCCTCTGAGCCCGCCTCTGAGCCCTCCTCTGAGCCCACCTCTGAGCCCGCCTCTGAGCCCGCCTCTGAGCCCGCCTCTGAGCCCGCCTCTGAGCCCGCCTCTGAGCCCGCCTCTGAGCCCGCCTCTGAGCCCGCCTCTGAGCCCGCCTCTGAGCCCGCCTCTGAGCCTGCCTCTGAGCCTACCTCTGAGCCCGCCTCTGAGCCCGCCTCTGAGCCCGCCTCTGAGCCCGCCTCTGAGCCTACCTCTGAGCCTGCGTCTGAGCCCGCCTCTGAGCCCGCCTCTGAGCCTACCTATGAGCCTGCGTCTGAGCCTACCTCTGAGCCCGCCTCTGAGCCCGCCTCTGAGCCCGCCTCTGAGCCTGCCTCTGAGCCTGCCTCTGAGCCTGCCTCTGAGCCTACCTCTGAGCCTGCCTCTGAGCCTGCCTCTGAGCCCACCTCTGAGCCCGCCTCTGAGCCCGCCTCTGAGCCTACCTCTGAGCCTGCGTCTGAGCCCGCCTCTGAGCCCGCCTCTGAGCCTACCTATGAGCCTGCGTCTGAGCCTGCCTCTGAGCCCGCCTCTGAGCCCGCCTCTGAGCCTGCCTCTGAGCCTACCTCTGAGCCCGCCTCTGAGCCTACCTCTGAGCCTGCGTCTGAGCCTGCGTCTGAGCCCGCCTCTGAGCCCGCCTCTGAGCCCGCCTCTGAGCCCGCCTCTGAGCCTACCTCTGAGCCTACCTCTGAGCCTGCCTCTGAGCCCGCCTCTGAGCCCGCCTCTGAGCCTGCCTCTGAGCCTACCTCTGAGCCCGCCTCTGAGCCCGCCTCTGAGCCCGCCTCTGAGCCCGCCTCTGAGCCTGCCTCTGAGCCCGCCTCTGAGCCCGCCTCTGAGCCTACCTCTGAGCCTGCCTCTGAGCCTGCCTCACTCTTGCAATCCTCGTCAACTAACTAACTACATTATTACAGTCAACAGGACCTGGAAGTTTTACATTGCAGGACTCTCAAGTTTTGAATGTCCTTTTTGGTGAAACATAACCAAACTTTGGAGCGCTTCTGCCTCGACACCATGTTGGAAACATTCTGAGCCAAAAGAATGCACATGACATCATCGCGCAAATGTGTCAGACGTTAGCAGAACCTATAAACGGGATCGTTAGGCAGGCAGCCATGGAATCAAACTACTGGGAGACTTTTAAAAAAAAAAAGAAAATAAATAAAAGTGGAGAAAAGTAACATTACCATTTTCAGCAAGAGGAGCCAGAACCTCAAAGATCATTTCCTTCTTCTCGTGCTCTGTCTGCTTCTGGAAAAGACGCACCAGCTCCTCAGCAATGTTGGTGGAGGCAAACTGTTCTTTGCTGGACTCTGAAAACACAAGTGTGACAAAAAGGATCAGAAATGTTGCTTTCCAAAGTCTCTGAGTGGGTGTACCGATGCCTCAAGTTTTTGCAGGAGGAGAGATTAGGCTGGCAACACCATGACGAGTAGTTTAGTCAGTGTTGTTGGAAGTCTGATGAAGGTAAATTGCAACAGAGTAAAAGAGAAACAGATCTGGCAAACAAATGACCAAAAAAAAAAAGTATGTGTCAGTGTCCATTCGAGAATCTGCTCCCCAAGATATAAATGGAGGCCAACCTCACAGTTCTTTTTCAATAAACCTGAGAACAAGAGATCAAGAAAGCAAGTGAGACAGAACATCTCACACAAAACGGCCTGACAAAGGCCCAACAATGATATACTCACCAAGCTCAGCCAAATTCCCAAAGGCAATTAGACACATTTCTGTCAGGGCTGTGTTGTGGGAATGGATGCCTAGCAGCTTCACCAGAGTGGGGATCACACCCATATTGATCAGCTGGGCTTGTAAGGAATCTGCAAAAATAGACAAGACACAAGAAGACCGGCAGTCCATCCATTGTTCTAAACAGTCAATATGTCTGTGGACAAGCATTTGTACAGCCAATATGCTACACTTACGGTAATAAGTCCCATTTTAATCCCCTTTTAGCACCGTGTCCTGCGACTACATGTGACAGCACGTAACTTACTTTGAAAAGGTTTTTGTAAGAAGAAATAACACATTCTAACTTTTAAATGTTCACCACAGTCTAAAGCAGCACTCTTTGGGGTTTCATTGCCACAGCCTGTCCCACCAGAACATTGAGATTTTTTTTATGCTACAGAACTATTAAAAAAGTCTTGAGCCACTCCTCAATTCTTTATACGTTACCAGGAAAACAGGAAATATGTGCAGTAATTCTTTTAAATATGTAGAAACAGGAATATAAATCCAGAATATGAGGCAGAAACAGAGTTTTTTTTATCAATTCTCAGCAGCTTTAAAGGAAATATCTGGTCTGAGCTCCTTTATTCCCCAACACAGCCTGAACCCTCTGAGACAAGCTTTCTGTCATTTCTTTAAGGAGTCTTCAGGAATAGTTCTCCAGGCTTCTTGAAGGACATCCCAAAGCTCTTCTTTGGATGTTGGCTGCCTTTTGTTCCGTTCTCTGTCAGATGATCCCACACTGCTTCAATAATGTTGAGGTCCGGGCTCTGGGGAGGCTTCATCCCTCCATAAGACCTGTTGCCAGCTGAAGGTCCAGATGCATCTCTCAGGTCCTGTCAGGTCTTTGCTGGATTTTTCCTCTTTCTTAAGGACATCACTTTCAGATCCTGTTCATCTTAGGCCTGACACTTCTTCTTTTGTCCTCCACTTTCAGCTAATAGCTCTTTGGGAATCCCGTTTTTGGTGCAAAAACACTATTTTCTGTCTATCAAACTGTGCTATCTTTGGCATTTTTCATAGATGCAACTAAAGAAATGGGAACACAATATATCTTGTGAAAAAGTGAAAAAGCAGCCAATGTCCAAAGAAAAACTCTGAAAGACCTTCAGAAAGCTGGAGAACGTTTGATCAAGACTACTTTAAAAGAGTTCAAGATTATCTGACAGGCAAAAAATGAAGACATGAGGGGTGGATCAGGACTTCTGCGCAGCACTGTACATCGGTGACCATAGTACGTTTATTCCAAATCATGTGCTGACACTGTAATTTAGTAACCAAAAATGATTTAACAAATTAGGATACAATCTACAAAAAAAGTATTAAAACTTAACAGTTAAATTTCCTAAGAATGTAAAAGAAAGGGGTAGATATATTTGTCAGTAAGTGGGGAAGTTATCAGAAGCATGTGAAGAGCAAAAAGAAATCATTTTGATTAATTTCCATGTGACAAAAAAAGTCAATCAGAATCAAGAATCATAACAGGGCAGAGGAGAAGAGCAGAGGGGAGGGGAAATAGTCAAGTCATGACCCTGTCAGAGGCTTGCAGAATAAATACTGGAAGAAGAACGTTGTGTAAAAGCACAAGCTGAATACTTTCAGCCATTAGAAAGTAAAATAGTTCTGAGATGAAAGCAGTTTCCTGCATGGAACCAACAAAACGGAAGGAATTGCTACACGTTGCTAATAAACCAAAACTCTCATGTCTTGTACATGAAACCACTATTTCAGGTACAGCAGCTTTAAAACATTGCTTCCTGACACAATGACATCCATTACAAATGAGGCTAATCATTTCTCTTCAGGTTAGTGTGTCTGTATAGTGCCAGTTCACAACAAGTCATCTCAGGGCACTTTCTTCCAGTGTTAGCATGAAGCTTTCTCATTAGTAGTGCGTCATGAAGCGTCAGCCAGATGCTAAAAGCTGCAGGACACCATAAGAACGGATCCATTTTGTTAGTGTGACCCAAAACCTCCCATCACCGAGCCAAACAAATCCATCTGTGACCCAACGCCAACACACACCCTGGCAGGAGCTCTGAGTCTGTGTCATTACAAACTGTCTGCTCTCAACCAGCCTCGTTATCACAAAGCCCCGACTGTAGGACAAACCAGGTAAAACACGAGAATGCAGAGACCCATCAAATAATGTAGATGTGAACAGAACAGAGCACAGGTAAAAAAAAACCTCCTGTATTAAAAGAGAACCGCTTCACGATTGATGTCCTGCACCCCAAAGGAACAGTTCAACAAGTACAGAGCAGGAGTCAGGACAGGGTTAGACTGGTTTAGCTCCAAGACTCATAAGGAGAAGGAAGCAGCTGGTTAAAAACACCTTTAAAGCTCACCAACGTCTTGCTATTCATTAACAAAGTGCAACAATATGCTAAAAGTTCTGAAAAACACGACTGATGCTCACAAGTGTTTTGAGCAAAAGCTACAAGCACAAATCAGAAAAAGTTAGGATGGCAGAAAAATACAATGACTCTTAGAATGAAACAAAATAACAACTGAAACTGTTCCTCACTTTCAGTGCTGAGTGTCTTATAGGTGTTGGATGTACAATAAGAGAGCATGCAAAAATGGATGTGTATTAACAAAAGTTCTGATGTGCAAGAGACAAAATATCTCCGCTATAAAATTTAAATAAATCAAAGAGTTTACACTATTTTCTTTCACATTTTCCATACAGTCCCAACTTTCTGATTTGGACTTGTTATATAGTTGCACCAAAAGTGCAACAGAAAGTCAGTGAATAACCAGAGTGATCATCTAATGGGAGACAAAAGTGCCAATTCTTAGAAGTGTTCATATAATTGTCCACATAAGTGACAATCTGTTGGCGGTGCTAGAAAAACAACAACAAAAAAACATTTTGGTTTGAAGGTATGGGGGTATTGTAACCATCTGTACAGAATGTAATGGCACTTAATCCAAAAGCTGCTGAGATATTTGGGTCCACGACCAGCCGACAGACTGGCACTCCTCTGAACCATGTTATCATCTACCAGCTGAGTCCCAGCGCATGTTGCAAACTCACAGGGGAACAGTGGGAGGAACGTACTGCTAGGATGAAACCAAATATTAATAATGTGAGATTACCTCAGAGGTGAAGTTGAAAAAGCAAAAGAACGTGACAGAAAGAACAGGAGACAGATCTAAAAGCAGAGAAGCACAGAATCCTCTGGTTCAGTTCAACCCTACTGTCTGTGTGGAAGAAAGAGGACATCCCCTGATTAGTCGAGATGAGTTAACAATGGTTCTTGGGGGATGATGGTCATTACCATTATCATTGCTATAGTTCATCAGCATGCCACAAAAGACAGTCAAGAGCTTCTCATTTTCCGGCTCAGTATTTTGGGAGAGGGATTTAATGTGTTCAGCTACTATTTGAGCCCCTCCTGCCAGGTGAACTGCACTCCTGCCCTCATCTGCAAAACAAAGAGGCCAGGACACAAATCAACCACAAAGCAAAGGAAAAAAGCAAAGCAAAAATAACCACAACGTGAAAAAGATACATAAAAGCAATCTTAAATCATAGGCAGATGCTATACAAATCAATTAAACTATAAACAAAGGCTGTGAACAGTGACAATGCTGAATAAAACAAGTTGAATAGAAATAATTGTGAGAGCTACAGTCTTCTACAGTCTTCAAATTTGGCTCGTGGACCATGTGATAAACAGTAATTATTATTCTAATCATCTGAACCAATAGTTGGATTACTCAAATGCTGCAACTGCACAGAAAACCACTTTTTTTCCTCCAGTGTGTGAAGTTAAAGAATAACACTGAAGCTCTCCCTGCACATGCATCACTTTGCTGTAGCCAAGAAATAGAACTTTACACAATCAAAAGCAAACAAATGCCTGCAGTCTAATAAAAGAAGAGGCACTGGAACCAGTAAACATGTTTGGTGCAGTCAAGCCTTTGGCCGCTGAGTCCATTTCCAGATCCTCGTCCTGTGAAGAACGGTGTTGGTCTGTGATATTCATGACAGGTTCCATCAGCATTACCCTTTCATTTGGTTCTTTAGACAAACATCAAATACACAGTGATTATGACAGTCTCTGTAGGAGGGCTGTGTCTGGCGGGATAGTTGACAAAGCAGGCATGAGTCAGCCCTCTCAGTTTCAGCACACCCACTAATTTTGTTCAATTGTGGTGGCATGAAACAACTCAGCAACACTGCAGTGGCACGTGCATAATATTGCTGTTTCAGTTCTCCTCATGGCTTTTAAGTGAAAACTACACGTTAGTTTTTAAAAGTAACAAAGTAGCTGTAGAGAATCTTGAGGCACGTGCTAAAACAGAAGATGTGACACTGATTTAAAAGTCCATAGACAAAAGTGTCCCCTCACATCCATTCAGGCCTTTCTCTAAGGCAAGTCAGGAGGAGTGCTGTGGTTGGCAGATTCCACCATCTCTGAAGGAGGGCATCCAGTCTGGAAAACTCGGATTTTTGCAGACATATTTTACATTTTCTGGTTTCACCAAACACGGCTCTACTGTGCACACTGGAACAATTTGCAGTCAAGTGTCAAAAACCCTGCTACACAGTGGTAAAAAGGTGTGGACTGCTCCCCACAGAGTAGGAATGCCCAGAGTCTCACACTCCTTTGAACAAAGACGGGGATGGTTGAATGCCAAAAAACTCTACTTCCATATTTTTCTCACCGTCTGTGGTTATGTTCTTCACCATTTGTTTTAGTGGTTACAGTTGATCGCCACAGTGCATTCAGAAGGACAATGTCCATAAGTGATCACTGTAATTCACTTTTCCCGTTGACACTATTTCATCATGTTCAGGGTACAAAGGTTTTCCAAATGAGGCAGTGAGAAGCAGTCAGGGGAAGTACCTAATGGTGTCCTGTGTCTGTCCACAGCAGGCATCAACACTTCACTCATTGGTAGATGATGACGTGTGTGATTTTAAGGTTGGATATCTTGAAAAAGCTTAATTGAATGTTCCCATTTACATCATTACATGTAACACGAACTGAGACCCCTAATGAATTAACCCGTTTAATATGACAGAGCAGATCTTTTCAGTCATCCCTATCCACTCATTTTAGTGAGCATGCATTCTCTACGCTGCGGGAACAGAATGCCAAATTTGCTGAGATGACAATGAGCTGTTTTATCAGCCTTACTGCGTCTTCACACTCCTCAAGCATTCACCATACAACCATGCCCCCCTCCACTCTAACAAATGCCAAGTCCCACCAGACTGCACAGTTAGCTAGCTTTTCAACAAGATGAGAAACTATGTGCCAGAACTGACAGCTGTGATTAAAGCCTCTAAAGCTTGCAGCAAAATCAGGCCTCAACTCTGCAACTCACCCCTGGGGTCAGTCTTCAAACACTTCACTTGTAAACTCTTGGATGAAATGTCTTAGGGCAGAAATTGCAGAAGTGCAACATGAAGCACTTTAAATTACAATCAGATCATTGTCAGATAAATTTGACTTTGGTTTGCAAATCACTGAACTGGGTGCAAGTTATCACGTGCTAAACTGGCCCATTTTCCATTGCTTGCATCCATCTTTTCAACTCAGTTTTATTTCTGGTCCACAGACATCATGAAATGTAGTTATTAGTCTGTCATGTAACTTCACACATTTCAGCTAAAAAAACATTTACCTAAACATTATTTCAGAGTAGTTTTTGTCTATAATTGCATAAAAGTATAACAAACTCCATTTGCTGTACTCACGTATTTAATGCAATGTATAACGTTTATTCTACATCAAAAAGCTGGAATCACTGTGTCAAAAAAATATATATATTGCAATAAAAACTACCGTATTTTGTGCACAATAAGGCTCACCTGATTGTAAAGCGCACCCTCCATTATGGGGTCCGTTTCTGTACTTAACCCATACATAAGGCGCACCTGATTATAAGGCGTACATATATATATATATATAATGTTCTCTGATTGGTTTATCGCTGCCAGCACACGTAGTGCATGTATTACGTCCCTGTGTCAGCAGGAAATGGTCCGACGGTCGTTTTTACACTTATAAACTTATAAACTGCACATTGGTCTGCATCACCCACCTCAGACTGAAGAACAGACTCACTGGGACAGCATTAATGATGACACGGTTCAGTCGCTAAGTACGAGCTCGATACAATCTCCGCCCCATTCAGAGTGAATGGCTGGGATCCGCCTAACCCTGGATTCACACCGAACGCAAAGCGAGCGACGGAAGTGGCCAGTTGCCATTCATTTCCAATGTACGAGAGCAAAGAGGCACGGCAAAAGTGAACGTGGCGGTGAGCGGCGCGAAGGGAGAGTGGTGAGTGATGCGGAGGAGGCTAAATGCCCCGATGAATGCTCGGTGCTCCCCGCGGTAAGCTCAAAATGGCGGTATCCATGACAGATTTTGGAATTTATTTATGTTATTATATGGCTCACTGCCGTTTTTTTGGGAAAATTTAAGGCTTTTAGGTGCGCCTTATGGTGCGGAAAATAAGGTAATTGAATAAAATTGATATGTTCTCTTTTTTTTTTGCTAAAGCATTAGCTCATCTTGATCTTGATGGCAGCAACAGGTCTTAAAAAGGTTGGAAGTGGGCAAAAAAAGGCTGGAAAGGGAAGTAGTTCTGAAAAAAAAAAAAGCAGCTGGAGAGCACCTTAGAGAAGCAGACTATCTCAGAAGTAAAGATGGAGGGAGGTTCAGCAATCTGCAAAAATCTGCGTCTACAAATTGTGAAGCATTTTTAGAATAATGTTCCTCAACATAAAATTTCAAAGACTTTGAATATTCCATCACCTGCTGTACAAAATATCATCAGGTTTCAGAGAATCTGGAGACAACGCTGTGTGGAAGGGACCTTTGGACCTTCAGACAGCACTGCATGAAAAACAGGCCTGATTCTGTCATGGAAATCACTGTGTGGAAGAACACTTTCAGAAATCATTGTCTGTGAGCACTTTGTTTTCTCTGAGCCAAAGCTTACTTAAAATGGACTGAGGCAAAGAGGAAAACTGAGAGGGACCACTCAGCTTGTTATCAGGGCTCAGTTCAAAAGCTTGCATCTCTGATGGTATGAGGGTGCATTGGTGCCTATGCAACTGGCAACCTGCACATCTGGAAAGGCATCGTCAGTGCTGAAAGGTCGATTCAATTTTTGGACCAACATATGCTCCCATCCAGACAACATCTTTTCAGAGAAGGCCTTTCATATTTCAGCAAGACATTGCAAAGCCACATACTGCATCTATTACATCAACATGACTTTGTAGTAAAATAGCCCTGACCTGCCTGCAGTCCAAACCTTTTACTAATTTAAAAGTTTATCATAAAACGTTAAATACAACAAAGAAGATCAGCTAGAATACTTTATAAGACAAGAATGGACAACATTCCTCTCCCAAAAGTCCAGCAGCTGGTCTCCTCAGTTCCCAGTTGTTTACAGACGGTTGTTAAAAGCAGATAGGATGCTCTATTAGGTACATATGGCCCCCGTTCCAACTTTTTTAGATGCGTTGCTCGCACAAAAGTCCATATGAGCTAATATTTTTCATGAAATAGTAAAATGTCTCACTTTTCATATCTAATATGTTCCATTGTTAATACAAAATTGTTTTATGCCGTTTGCAAAAACAGTGCATTTTGTTTGTACCCCCACAGCATCTCAACTTTTTCAAAATTGGGGTAGTTTAAAGAGAAAGTTTTGCCTTATAGTGTCCACTCAATAATAAAATCATAACAATAACTGTTGGGCTTAACTGTGCACATCTTCTTATTCTGTATTCAAACTCAAACATGTGCAGGGATGATTTGATCTAAAACAAAACACAATATGACATTTTGCACTTTCAGTTTAAGCTGTGTTGGTTTGTATTGTGCAGTATGAACACTGAAAATACAAATGCTGATTAAAACTCCAATAACAAAGCAATTTATGAGCTTCTATCCAGTCCTCAAAATTAAAGAAATCAGCTGAAGTGTCGACCAACAGATTTATTTTTATTACCCATCTTCTATTAGCTCTGTGACAGTGATGACAAAGCACCTGATTCAGCGTTCCCTGACCAAAGCAAAATCCTACTTACGGCTGTCATAACAGATGTTGCCAAGAGCTCGGCCGGTCTGCAGTAAAACCTCCTGATCGGTGGAGCTTAACAGCTGAATTAGAGGAGGGATGAGGCCGGCATCCACACAGGGACTCCGCATAAACTCTGGAGAGAAGTAAAGATATTGAATAACAGGTCAGCTTGTGCTATAGCTTTGTTCAAATAAATAAAGCGAGTTCAAATCAACTCAAGAGACATCTTTTGCTATAATGTTTGGTCTGAGATTCAAAACCTAAGGATATTCAGTTATATATCATCAACAATAAAATGGAGAAAAGGTGGACTGTTAAATTTAGTTTACTGTCCTCTCTGTTCATTATCTGTCCTCGTTAGTTTTAGACTGGTGAAGGTGCCTTAGACTACCATCATTTTGCTGAAAATACAACCAGTCGCCTCCTCCATGTTATCAAGTTTTCAACCTCTCCTTTCTTATTTATCTGCCAACCAAAATAATCCCATTTTGATGTGCTGATGCTTAGGTTTTGCAACAAAATCTATGATGTTAATGTCAGCAAATATTATTGACATAGGAGATTCCAGTTGCATGTGAGTGGAACTGCAGACCTGGGTGACCTACAGAAAATATTTTGCTGGCCGAAAATGCATGGATGGATGGATGTTTTGGTTAAAACACTAGGTTTAGTTGTCTGTTTTTGGGTTATTATGTCATCTGTTGTTTGGATTTTCGTATTGTTTTTTTTAATTTATTTTTTTTTTTTACTGGTGAGTCTGTGGTCAGAGTTGAGCTGTGGTTTGTGGTCAAAGTATTACTTTGAACATCACTTGTGTCCTGTTGTCATCCGACTGATCTTCCTCATACTTTGATCTTGGTGTGGAGTGCTCTTATAAGAACTATATGAGTATGCGTACACATATTTTGGGTAGTCCACTGTTACACAGTCTACAGTCACAATAGCCACTAAATTCCAGATCACGGTCAGCTTAAACAATTCCTGTCAACTATGTGCAGATATGTCATAGTAGAGATGGGCCCTGTAATGTCAGCCTTTTTATTGACTTGAAAACAACTTGTTTGGATTATAATCGTATCTAATAATATATTCAATAGAACTGAACTGGAATATTTAACTGCTATTTAATCCAGCTTTTTTACCTTCTCTTAAAAGGTGCCTTGAGAAGACTTTTGTTGTGAATTGGTACTATATATAAAAAAAACTGAAGAGACTGACGCTTTCTATTCATGTGACCAAAAATAGAAAACAAAAATAATCAAGCATAAGAAATGATAATTGAAACTTTAAAACGACAATTAAAAATGTAATCAAATAGACAGAAAAAAGCCTTTTTTCCATTAAATGTTATAATATGGAGCTTTAAATAATCAAGTCCAACTGCATAAAGAAAATTGGTGGATAGTCTGTAGCACGGCAGTCACTTGGCTGATTGCAGACACCTCCGGAAGCAGTGACAGATAAATGCCAGCGGGTCGTTGCCAGGCTTGGCAAACGACTGGCGAGTGATCATTAGCTGCAGTCTTGGGAGCTAAGAACCCATTCATTATCATAACCTTTTCTTGCCTCAGGTTCTTTTCACGCCTGCTTTTTTCTGCTTTAAAAGCTTTTATTGCAAAAAAAAATGGTGTAAAAACTAACACTGCAGTTATAAAAGCTTTGTGTGCTTACACAATAACACTGACAGTTTGACTCTGAAACACCAAGCAGTTCCTCTGAAACCAGCCCTGCTCTTAAATCACCTGTTATTGATGAATAAGTTATTGTTTGATTCTATGAATGACCTCATTATCAATTTCTAACCAGGTTCCTCCATTTCTCTGCAAACAATCCAATCATTTGAGAACACACAGAAAAATAAATGATAAATGGAGCAACAGAAAGTGATGCATGAGCTTAGAAAGTGTATCTCACCATTTTTGGCCACCTCAGCAATGATGTTGGCTACTTTAGGGGTACAGGAAGACTGAGGATTTAGCAGGTTGGGGAACATGGGAAGAATGCCCATCTCCTGGACCTTCATGCTGGCCTCGGTATCTGGAGGAGGAAAAGAAGAGCCGAAGTTAATAATGTTAACACAAAGATGTTCGAAGCCCCTCTGTGCCTGGTCCTTGGCCATGCCACTTTGAAACTTAGGGTTACTGATGGGGAAACATCACAACAATGGACATTAAATGAGATGCATATATCTCACTTTGTATTTCTGTGCAGTCTGCATTCAGTCCAACATTTTTTGTCAATAATCAATAACAAAACTATTAGACCTTACAAAATCTGAACAGCCTTCAGGTCACTCTTGATGCACAGACTTCATCTGGACATAGAGTGACAAATTCCAACATCTCCTCTGCACCGATGCGAACTTTTTGAACGTTGCTTTACAGAAAATGCTCATAAGACTGGTTTAGGCTTTGTTAACGGTTGCCATTGTAAGCTACTTTACGCATGGCTGTAATAAAGAGTGTAGCAGTTTCTAAATAGAAACAAGAAAGACAAAAAAATTGTCTTCAGCCTTTTATTTTTTCAGCTTAGTATGACGATCACAGCATTCTGTTACAGAGACTTGAACATGTTATTGGGATTAAAGGAACTGCATTAGGCTGGTTTAAGTCATATTTATCTGATAGATTCCAGTTTGTTCTTGTAAATGAGGAATCTTCCTCACACGTTGGAGTAAGTCATGGAGTTCCTCAGGGTTCTGTGCTTGGACCGATTCTTTTTACTTTATACATGCTTCCATTAGGTAACATTATCAGACAGCATGGCATAAATTTCCATTGTTATGCTGATGATACTCAGCTGTACTTATCTATGAAACCAGATGAAACCTACAGGTTGGTCAGGCTACAAGCCTGTCTTAAAGACATAAAGACCTGGATGACTCAGAACTGTCTGCTTTTAAATTCAGACAAAACTGAAGTTGTTCTCTTTGGACCTGAGCGCTTCAGGGAGAAATTGTCTAGTTATATAGTTACTCTAGATGGTATTTCCTTGGCTTCTAGTTCTACAGTGAGGAACCTTGGAGTTATTTTTGACCAGAATTTATCATTTAACGCACATATAAAACTGGTTTCTAGGACTGCCTTCTTTCACCTTCGTAATATTGCTAAAATCAGGAACATCCTGTCTCAGGGTGATGCAGAGAAACTAGTTCATGCATTTGTTACTTCAAGATTGGACTACTGTAATTCCTTATTATTGGGCTGTCCCACATATTCTCTGAAAAGCCTCCAGCTGATCCAAAATGCTGCAGCCAGAGTTCTGATGAGAACTAACAGGAGAGATCATGTTTCTCCAGTTTTAGCTTCTCTTCATTGGCTCCCTGTTAAATTCAGAATAGAATTTAAGATTCTTCTTCTGACATATAAAGTTCTTAATGACCGAGCTCCATCATATCTTAAAGATTTAATTGTAAGATATTTTCCTAACAGAGCACTTCGCTCCCAAACTGCAGGTTTACTTGTTGTTCCCAGAGTTTCTAAAAGTAGAATGGGAGGTAGAGCCTTCAGTTATCAGGCCCCTCTCTTGTGGAATAAGCTGCCAGTAAATGTCCGGGAAGCAGACACCCTTTCCACTTTTAAGATTAGGCTTAAAACTTTTCTTTTCGATAAAGCTTACAGTTAGGGATGGCTCAGGTAATCCTGAAACATCCCATAGTTAAGCTGCTATAGGCTTAGACTGCTGGGGGACCTCATCTGTCACACCTTTCCTCACTTTGCTCTCTTCTTCCCCCTGTTTAATTTCAAAATTGATTTTATGTACATGTGACATTATTGTGGTTATTAACCTATGTTTCCCTGTTCCAACAGATATCCTTTGAATGGCGTTATGGTGTTTTTCCCCCCTCTTTTCCCTCTTTTCTGTCTTCTCAAACCCCAGCTGGTCGAGGCGGATGGCCACCCTTCCTGAGTCTGGTTCTGCCAGAGGTTTCTTCCTGTTAAAAGGGAGTCGTTCCTTTCCACAGTTGCCACAGGCACGCTCAGGACGGGAGATTGGACTGAAGACACATTTCGGTGCAATCTGTTGGTTTCCTTAGCTAGGATATTAATTTCTTGAATTAGCTCTATATGAATTAATTGGATTATGATTACAATGAATTGAATTCCAATTGGCTTGAATTGGACTATATTACTTAAGTGCCTTGAGATGACAATTGTTGTAATCTGGCGCTATATAAATAAAATTGAATTGAATTGAGGGAATTCTTTCATGTCGGCTAGAATTGGACCCGTTTGTTCTTTGAAGACAGACCTGGTTCATGTCAAAAATGGCACAAAAGCCATTTAACAGAAAGCTAAAAAAAAAAAACCCTAATACCATTGTTTCCAACAAGTTTTTCTGACGTTCAACTTAAAAAACATGCACAACAATATGAGCTTGAACTAACTGATTAGCATGCTACCGTCAGAAGCTATTAGTGCATCCCAATACAAAGACATCATATTTCATTTCTCCTCATTTTGAGCTTGCATTGCGTAGCTTTAAGGCTAAGCCACTGTTAGCGGGAGATGCTATGGTGCTGAAAAGATGCAGATTTTTTTGCTAAAAACACAAAGCAGTAAATTAAAAAAAAGAATTCAGAGTGAACTGATTGTTTCTCTTTGTTGATGAAAACAAAGGAATGGGTGGTTATATATTGATTTGAGATTAAACTAATTGTTAACAAGTGAATTGTAATCCAACTGAAAGTGAGGACAGCAAAGCATTAAATCTCCATTTGTAAAATCTGGGAAGAATGACGAAAAACAGGCAAACAACGTGGCAACAAATCAATGAGTAGGTTGGCCAGCCAGGTGGGTAGGCACCTTTGTTAGTAGTTCATTTAGATTAACATCCATCCATCCATTTTCTACACCCGCTTAATCCAATTTTAGTATCGTAGGGTGGCTGGAGCCTATAGGGGTACACTCTGGACAGGTCGCCAGTCCATCACAGGGCCACACAGAGACAAACGACACAAACAACCATCCACGCTAACTCCTAGGGACAATTCAGAATCACCAGTTAACCTAACATGCACGTTTTTAGACGACGGGAGGAAGCCGGAGTACCCGGAGAGAAGCCACGCATACATGGGGAGAACATGCAGACTCCACACAGCTGGAGATCGAACCTGGAACCCTCTGCTGTGAGGCGATGGTGTTAAATTAAGATTAACACGTTAGGTTAAATCAACTATTATGGTGAACTGTGTATGTTATACAGCCAGCTATTCATCAACACCAATATCAGCTAAACATGCAACAGCAAAAGCACAGGAAGCTGGGAAAGAATGGCTCACTGCTCAGCTGTCTGGCACACAATGTCTCACACATTGGAGCACAAGCCAGACCTCATCTAACGACTGCTCTAGTCATATTTGAGTCATCCTGAAAATATACTTGTGCTGGTTCTGGATCAGCGTAGGCAGATTCTTTTTTAAAGACAAAGAGATGAGTGTTTCTACTGCACACCAAGTGGAAATCTATACTTTGTACTCACTGTTGCTGGCGAGCGCCTTGAGCAGGCAGTCCAGACAGCTCTCCATGCTGTCAGTGGTGCTGTCTGTAGAGGCCAGCTTCAGCTTCTCCAGGGCTTCACTCAGGTTCTCTAAAAGTAGTTCATCACATCAGACGTGTCAGTTCTCAACATCTTCAACCACATGACAGAAGTAGAGTAATGCTATCTGAATGACTTCTTCCCTGACCTGTTAGGTCTTCAGTAAAAATCCATTCAAAACCAGTGCAAAGAAATATTCAAGGGCTGAGGTAAATTTTTCAAGTGCAATGTACATTTGTCATCTCCCAGTTTAATACAAGAGCATATGTGACATCCTAATCTAAATAGAATGTTAACTGCTTTGGTGTTAGCATTTCTCCCCGTCTGATGCCTGTTTATCTGGTGGAGAGTGAGAACACACAATTTAACCAACTTGAAACAGACACTTGGCACCAGGACACCCTTGGCCACAGTTCGATGATCGACTTTGTGGTTGTATCGTCTGACTTGCGGCCGTATGTCCTGGACACTCGGGTGAAGAGAGGGGCGGAGCTGTCAACTGATCACCACCTGGTGGTGAGTTGGCTCCGCTGGTGAGAGAGGATGCCGATCAGACCTGGCAGGCCCAAACGTATTGTGAGGGTCTACTGGGAGCGTTTGTCAGAATCCCCCGTCAGGAGGAGCTTTAACTCCCACCTCCGGCAGAGCTTCAACCATATCCCAGGGGAGGTGGGGGACATTGAGTCTGAATGGGCCATGTTCCGTGACTCCATTGCAGAGGCGGCTGATCGTAGTTGTAGCCGTAAGGTGCCTGTCGTGGCGGCAACCCTCGAACCTGCTGGTGGACACCAGTGGTGAGGGAAGCCATCAAGCTGAAGAAGGAGTCCTATCGGGCCTTTTTGGCCAGTGGGACCCTGGAAGCAGCTGATAGGTACCGGCAGGCCAGACGGGCTGCGGCTGCGGCTTCGGCGGTTACTGAGGCAAAAACTCGGGCCTGGGAGGAGTTCGGTGAGACCATGGAGAACGATTTCCGGACGGCCTCGAAGAGATTCTGGTCCACCATCCGGCGTCTCAGGGGGGGAAGCGGCTCACAGTCAACACTGTGTACAGTGGGGACGGGGCTTTGCTGACCTCAACTAGGGAAGTTGTGAGTCGGTGGGGGGAATACTTCGAGGAACTCCTCAATCCTACCAACACGTGCTCGGAAGAGGCAGAGTCGGAGAGCTTGGAGACGTTGCAGAGGTGGTCAAAAAGCTCCTCGGTGGCAAGGCTCCGGGGGTGGATGAGGTCCGTCCTGAGTTTCTCAAGGCTCTGGATGTTGTAGGGCTGTCTTGGCTGACACGCCTCTGCAGCATCGTGTGGACATCGGGGACAGTGCCTCTGGACTGGCAGATCGGGGTGTGTTCCAACTATAGGGGTATCACACTCCTCAGCCTCCCTGGTAAGGTCTATTCGGGGGTACTGGAGAGGAGGATCCGTCGGATAATCGAGCCTTGGATTCAGGAGGTGCAGTGTGGTTTTCATCCTGGCCGTGGAACAGTGGACCAGCTCTACACCCTCGGCAGGATCCTTGAGGGTGCATGGGAGTTCGCCCAACCAGTCTACGTTCGACCGTGTCCCTCGTGGAGTCCTGTGGGGGTTGCTCCGGGAATATGGAGTGCCGGACCCCTTGATAGGGGCCGTTCGGTCTCTGTATGACCGGTGCCAGAGTTTGGTCCGCATTGCCGGCAGTAAGTCGGATACATTTCCGGTGAGGGTTGGACTCCGTCAGGGCTGCCCTTTGTCACCGATTCTGTTCCTAAGTTTTATGGACAGAATTTCTAGGCGCAGCCAGGGCGTTGAGGGTGTCCGATTTGGCGACCTCAGAATCGGGTCTCTGCTTTTTGCGGATGATGTGGTTCTGTTAGCGTCGTCAGGCCGTGACCTTCAGCTCTCACTGGAGCGATTCGCAGCCGAGTGTGAAGCGGCTGGGATGAGAATCAGCACCTCCAAATATGAGACTATGGTTCTCAGCCGGAAAAGGGTGCAATGCTCTCTACGGGTCGGGAATGAGATCCTTCCCCAAGTGGACGAGTGAGGGACGAATGGAGCGTGAGATTGACGGGTGGATCGGTGCAGCGTCTGCAGTGTTGCGGGCTCTGCACCGACCCGTCGTTGTGAAGAAGGAGCTGAGCCAGAAGGCGAAGCTCTCTATTTACTGGTCAATCTACGTTCCCATCCTCACCTATGGTCACGAGTTGTGGGTAGTGACCGAAAGAACAAGATCGCGAATACAAGCGGCCGAAATGGGTTTCCTCCGCAGGGTGTCTGGGCTCTCCCTTTGAGATAGGGTGAGAAGCTCAGTCATCCGGGAGGGGCTCGGAGTAGAACCGCTGCTCCTCCGCATTGAGAGGAGTCAGATGAGGTGGCTCGGGCATCTGGTTAGGATGCCCCCTGGACGCCTCCCTGGGGAGGTGTTCTGGGCACGTCCCACTGGGAGGAGACCCCGGGGGAGACCCAGGACACGTTGGAGAGACTATGTCTCTCGGCTGGCCTGGGAACGCCTCGGGGTCCCCCCGGAAGAGCTGGAGGAAGTGGCCGGGGACAGAGACGTCTGGGTTTCTCTGTTAAAGCTGCTGCCCCCGCGACCCGACCCCCAGAGAAACGGTAGATGATGGATGGATGGATGAAAACAGACACTTCAGAACCAAAAACAGCCAATCAGAACCAAGTAGGGGCGGGACTTCATTAACCATGTAACGATGAGTGATAGAACTTAACAATCGTCTAACAGGATCACGAAACTTTAACATTTATTTTTAAGTCGATAAATAAAGATATGTCCATGTTTTTATACAAAACAAGAAGAATTTTCAGATCAAATGCTTCTCGAGTTACATTCAGACTTGAATCCATTAACCGCATATAAATATATTCAAAGCCTCACATTCTGCTCTGACCTCTGCTGTAAAATTGCATTCAACAATACCGCATTATCTCAATGGTTATTTTGGCCGATAAACCAAAGGATTAGCCACTGAATTTTTTGCTAATGTACCTGTTCATTTGGTCATGACACTATTTCAGACGCTGAATGACCACATAATATCATCCGTTATCCTAAATCTACCCAATTTCATTCCTCCCTTAAGTAACTTGCTGCTTTAAGTATGATATTTTACTCAAGTTGTTCCTGTTTTCAAGTAAAAGGGAACTGCAGTAAGAAAGTGTCAAACAAGATCTGAGGAAATTAAAAACAGTCACAGTCACACTTTCAATCGCAGGAACCTTTTCTTTGGACGACGCAAGGCGTAAGGGATGACGTTGTTGATGACATTGAAGGATTTTGCTTTTTTTTCAAAGTCCAACACGAAACATAGTAGTGTGCACTGCAAATTACATCGAGCACATGTTCCGACAAAGACAGGAAGACCACTAATCTTCATCATCACCTGAAGCAGCACCACCCGTTTGAGCGCGGAGAATGCAAACTTCTGCAAAGACAGCCCGGAACAAGTGCTGATCTTCCCCCAATCACAAGGCCTGTGCAGCAGCAACAGAAGACCACAGAGTCTGCTTTATCCAGCGCCGTATGACAAAAAAATCTTAGAGACACCGTGATTTTACAAATGCTGTAGCTTATTATATTGCAAAAGACAAGCTACCAATAAGCACAGTGGAAAATAAGGGGTTCATGTGGATGCTAAAAATTATGGACCCGATATATATATATCCATATTGACTGATATAAAGAATTTTTAAAAACTTTTTTTTTCCCATATCGTCCAGTCCTAGTTTTAAGTTTTTTTTTTTAGATAAGCATTTTCCTCCACTGAGAATCTACACATCTCATTCATCTTAGGTTAAAGGTTAGCTTCTACTATGCAGTGTTCCCATGCTTCAAAGTGTTCCTTTTCTCTTCTTTTTACTCTATTCTGAGCACTACATGTCATCAATCTGCTGCCATGTTGCGAATAGATGCTGAATCTATAAATGATTTCATTTTAATCATGTGCAACAACTAAGCTGAATAGGTGCAGAAAAATTGCGTAAGGTTTGCAGACAGTGTTGCAGTGACCTGCTTAGTGCACTACCACATCCCTGCATCCCTGAATGGCTTCTATCAACTGACATAAGGGATCAGATCTTAGAAACATCTCATAGACCATGTTATGCAAATTTATCTAGATTCGGTTCAATGTGATATAGTGATGATATTTAATGAATTTACAACATATATTTCAAGTTAGTTTGCACACAATTCTATGAAGATGTAACAGTAAAAATTTAACAGTCAAAGCTTGTGCTCAAGCAATCATAAGCAGTATGTGTTCACCATAATTTAACAGTAGAAACACTAATATCACAGGGAGAAGTGCAGTATAAACTGCATCAGAAAGTGGGCTGCTTAATCCTCTTGCATAACAGCTGTGGAGATGGAGGAGTGCCTTCTCCACCATCAGCAGCACACTGCCATTTCAGGGGGTGTACATTCATTTCACAGCTGGGACCTTCGTCCAAGTCCCAGCTGCATCACACAGGAGCAGTGTGATGGCTGAGGCAACATACAATATTTGAAGAGCTAGCATTGCTCCAAGAGGGAAAGTAGAGGGCGGACAGTGGATGGAGAAGCAGAGAAGCTACCCCACCCGAGAAATGCGCACGCACGCGCGTGAATACACGAATCTGGTTAGAGTCAGCTTTTTCTAACAGTATTAAAACGGAAATCGGTAAAGTTAACAGAATGAAGTAAGACTAATATGTGTCACAACGTCAACCATCAAACACGTTGCGTCTCGCAGGCGTCTTCCAATAACCATTTCCAGCTTAAACTAAAAGGTGAAGACTACTCTGGTTTGCCAACTCGGCTCAGAGTGGGTTGGTTGACTGTCTACTCACCCATCTCAGCAAGATCTTGCTCCGGAAAATAAACCGGGGTATCAGAGTGTGTCCGTAAAGCGAATCGCACTAGCCAGAGGCCCCACTCTTCGGCTCGTGAAGTTAGCGGGTTGGGGTTAGCTAGCTAGCAAACCAGTTTAGTAGCGACAGCAGCCACCGGTCCCGACGGATAGTCCCGCTCAGATAGATGCTGCTGTGCAGCTGCCTTTACACCGGGGACTACCAGGTTAACGCATCAGACTTCCTCTCATGGCCACATCAATAGTGAAAAGCCGCGGACTGGCGATTCCCTGAAAGGCTGGCTCACTCTAACATATCAGAGTTAAGTTAGAAGACGGGATGAAAGGTAGAACTTCCGGTCACAACCTTCAAAATAAAGCATTTATGAACATGTAGAAAATTGTCAGCAGGTGGCAGTGGAACCTCGAAAATGTCAGGCGATATGACATCTCTTTAAATTAAGCATGACTGTTTTTCAGGGCGGCTGCACGTGATGGTTAGCAGCGTCGCCTCATAGCGAGAGGGTTCCAGGTTCAACACCTCCCGGCTGGAGCCTTTCTGTGTGGAGTTTGCATGTTCTCCCCGTATATGCGGGGGTTCTCTCCGGCTTCCTCCCACTGTCCAAAAACATGCATGTCAGGTTAACTGGTGTCTCTAAAATTGTCCCTAGGATCGTGTGTGTGGTTTTTTGTCTCGTTTGTCTCTGTGTGGACCTGATGGACTGACGACCTGTCCAGGGTGCACCCTGCCTGCATTGGTAGTTTCATAATCCCACTCAAGCAGTTATACGTTTCTTCATAAATTGTCTGTTGAAAAAAAAAAGGAAAAGAAAAACTGTTATAGCTTGAAGAAAATTGTACACATTTTTACATACTTTATCATTTGTAGAAAGCCAGTGTCCTCAGAAGACATAAAATAAGCCATAATATGACTAAAAAGATAAAAAGTGGATGTTCTTTTGAAATGATACCTTGGACAATGTGCTACTTGCACACTGCTGCTCTTGAGTTTTCTGGAGTTTGAAAAGTCATAGACTAGTTTACACTGTTGGGCCTGTTAGTTCTTTATTTCAGATAAAGATTGTGCAATTTTGAATAATTTGATGTCGAAGTTGTATTGCACGGGGATGTGTTCACCTCTGTACACTGTATTGTTATGTATGATTCGCTGTATGGTATACACCATCAGCTGTCATTTAGATATTTGTATAAAACTGATATGTGATCAACGTATTATAGCCTACTTTTATGTAAATGGAATGGCCGTATATTTAATTACAGCTTAGTTATAAACCATCTTACCCTCTGAAATTAATATTGAGGCAGAGCTTTGTAACTTTAATTAAAGTAACTTCTTTGCTAAATTGTGTCTATGGGAGTAATAGATGAGATAGACAATCTGTGAAAAGACTTCCTTTGTCCCTCCTGCAATTTATAAGAATTCATTGCGCCAGAATAAAAACAATTGGCCTGTATCAGGAAGACTTACGGCACAGTAGCTGTGGCTGGTTGCTTGTGCAAGGATGACACCCTGCTAGGTTTTGGAGGCAGAGCTGAAGCACAGCAGAGAGGAATGAGGATCTATCTGCAGGTTATGTTCAGATTTTCATGCTTACACTTTCCTCTCATGGTTATCAAGTCCTGCTTTAAGTCATAGACATGTTTGATTCTCTGAGACACATTCTGAACTTTGCAGTAACTTCTAATTGACCTACAGAACAAAACCAATTAAAAGTGCCTTTTCTGTATTACAGCATTGTGCTGGTTGCCTGTAAGAGCACTCTGTGAAGTAAAATATTTATAGAAGTTTGGGTAGTGAAATATAAAGATCAAATCTGAATAGTAAACTCAATTCTAAACCAACAATTTAAACTTTGTTACATTCAGCGACCTGTGGAAACCGAAAACAGTCATACCTGCAATGCTGTTATCACAAGATCAATTAATTGTTATTTGGAGATAATGCAACTCATCATTTCTCTCTGCATCTTCAGTGATTTACCCTTTGCTTTTTTTTAGATGAGATATATGTATTCATTATCACATAGAAATGAAGTTTTGGAGGTTTTGGAGGCAAACTGTATATTTTTTTCTTTTTTAGCTCAAACTATCTGTTTTTTTTTGTTTTGTTAACTATCATCAGCCAACTATTCAGTTATATTTTTAACAACATTTTATGGAATTGCTTGAGGAAAAACTGTTTGAGCTATTCATGTTTAGCTATAATGGAAAGTGATCCAAAAAAAATCTCAAGACAGTATCAGAAATATTTGCTTTCAGTTGAAAGAATATGTTCCTGTTTAGCCCGCATTCTCTTGTACAGTATCCTTCTGAGTTATTGGACTAGCATAGCATTCAGGGGAGCGCCACAATAACATACTGAATGAGTGAAGGAGATGAAATGTGTCTCTGGAGTAGCTGAGTTGTTTACTTCTTTGTGCGTGCGCACAGCAGTAAGTGCAGTTTACTTTATGCATACATTGCTCCCATAAGAATGCTTCAACATGTCCACAACCGCTGTTCACTCATTGATAATGTAATATTTGAACTGTTTTGTTTCAATGTCCATGGCGACATCTTCATTTTCTTCCTAAGTTTGTTGAGCCACATGAATCTCTTAACATAAATAAGTTAGAACTTGTCTGGCACTAATGGATCATCTTGGCAGCAATCTTTTAATGCCAAATGTGAGTCCAAATTTGGAACAGGGACTTTATACGTTCCAGTTTAATATGCTGCTGCATCAAACTGCAGCCACTCATTAAAAAGGTAGAAACGTCAGAGCAAACTTGTATGGGGGAAGGGTGGCGGACGGAGAAAGGAAAGCGGCTCGCACGCGTCTGCGCGCGCCCTCTCCCTCCTCCCACCCAGCAGACCGCTGACTCCTTGGCTGTAGCAACGCGGCTGCTTCTCCATCCTCCTCCTCTCCCTCTTCTGCTAGTGACATCGAGTCCGCAGGAGTCTTTTGTGTCTCCACTGGGGCAATTGTTGTTTCTCTTTATTTCTTTATTTTGGATAAAAACAATTTAAAAAAAACGCACCACTATGGAAATGATAGGCAACAAGGAGCGACGAGGGGTGAATTGTAAAGGCTTGCTGAGGAAGAATTGGCTTCTGATTGCCACGGTTGTTTCGGTGCTGCTCGGTATGTGGAAGCTCCTTAATATCAGTTTATGTATTTAAAGAAAAATACATACTTTCATTCATGTTATTTCTTAAAATGTTATTATTATTAAGATATTATTTAATTTTTTACTAATCTTCCTTACTGTGTTATTTATGTTATCTCATCTTTTTTTCCACCGTTCTTGCTCTCTTCTGTCAGGGTTAGAAAAAAAGAATTGGTCTGTTTTGCATCAGCTGGCTGGGCTAAACAGCAACACTATATGTGATTCTTGTCGAGCAGAAGGTGGGGTGTATTGTATGAATTACATGTCCCAGCAGTGAACATTGGATGGGTCTTTAGTGTGGTGTTGTGGGAGACACAGCCTCTGTCCTGTGTCTGGATATGTCTCAGTAAAACGTGACCAGACTAAGGTGATGACTGTGTGTGAGTGTGTGTGTGAGGAGTCCCAGTACAGAGGCAGCACAGCACAGTGCTTCCAGTGTATACACACAGGTGCTTGAAAGACTGATAGATGCTACATGCTTTTTCATGTTTTGGCAGGGCCCTGCTGGATGAATCCAGTGTTGATATTTGCTTCTTGCGTTTTAGATTTTATTTAAAGATTATAATTCAACAATTTTAGAGATATGCTTATCTGTGATTTTTTTCTTTCTTTTTTTTTTTCAAAAGGTACTGTAGATGATCACATCTGTGTTCAGGGCAGAGCTGGAGTCAGGTCATGGTTAGCCCATATTAGCACAAGACCTTTTTAATACCAAAATACCCCCTACCAGAACTATTAAAAGCCCACAAATAGACAGTTACATAACTGTATGAGTCAGGCATATCCATGTTCATGTATGAGAGATTATCCGAATAAAAAAAAAATCTGTATACATCTGTTGTGCCAAAGGCTGAATTACTGACCACCCCCACTTGACCCTCAAATTACAGGTTCAATAATCAATAGATTTTGTTATCTTAATTCTCTGCAGTTTGTTGCTTTTAACCACTGTATAATGTGGCTGTGTTTTAAAGGAGTGGCAGTAGGGCCCAAACTTCTCATTTATTTCCCAACCGCTTCTTTGTTTTACTTCTATTTGAGAGGCTAATCTTAGGCTTTGAGTTCAGTTGACAGTATGCTGGATTTGTCTGCATCTTTTTACTGCAACTTCTAAACTGATTTATGGATGGTTATTCACAACAGGGATCAAAGACAGTGGTATACAAGAAAAAAGTTGGTCATATTGTAACTAAAAATTTAGTTTTAGGAGTGAGAGAAGGAGAGTGATTTCTCATGGGGACTGCAGCAGGCAGCTTAGATACTCTACTTACTCTTGTTAAGTGGATGTTTAACTATTTTTCACTGTGGCAAAGTCACTGAATCAGACTACATTATCTGACCTTCAGTTGTTTTTAGTCATCTTTGGGCCCCAAAGATTGAAATAATCTCAATTTTAGCCAATCCTGCTGTAGAGATTCAGCTGGTTCTGTGTTTTTGGAAAATACATTTCCTCTTATTTTGCAGTAGTTTTAAAAGTGGAGTTTATAATTTGAGTCCATATCAGGTGTTTTATAATAGGGAAGTTCCCAGTGATACTGTGTTTACAGGGGTTTTAATGTCCTGCAAGTATAGGGCAGAGGTTATATGCTACAGCAATAAAGTCTGTCATCTATTTGAGATTTTTAACCTTGATTGCCTCATATTCAATCAGCTTCTCTCATTTTGTATTTTAATGGTATTTTTTATTAAATCCCAGATAGGCACACATTGCAAACACTGATTTGATCTGTCACATGTACTGGTCATTTCGACAACAAACTTTTTACAGGTTATTGTTGTGCAATAGTCTCCACTTAAGTTTTGTGGCTGACAAAAACATTATCATTGAACTGAGAGGAAATTTCAGCTGAATTTGTATGTAGGGCTGTTACATTGTAAAACATCAGGGTGAGTTGTTAAGTCAAGATGATCTGGCCTTCACCGTCTACTGCCTGAAACCCTATGCTGATTCTTATCAGTGGTTCAGTCCTACCCGTTTTCCTCGTGTCTATACCTGCGGAGATATCTTGGAGAACTCACATTCACAACTTACCTGCCTGCTCACCCTCTGACGGCTCAGTTCCTCCTCACCACAGCCAGTGCCTTCCCCCACGAAGGAAACTTCTGACCTGATACATAAGGAGAAACTAATTTACTTATCTCAGTGGACATACCTGGAATTTTTTAGGGATATAACCAAGCTTGGATCAACCCACCTCTCTTCTTTGTCAGCGGTTCAGACCACATACCTTGATCACTTCCGTGACCATCACTCCTCTTACAAAATAAACCACTTTTGCTCACTAACTGTTTTTGGTGTTCTGCTTTAGAGTCCAACTTGCATGGGCTCTCATGAACTGTGACAAATTTATTCAAAACAATAGTGACCTGGAAAAGATTTGTGTCCTGTTTGCTTTTAGGTTTTATGCTTGAACCGATTACCACTATACACGGTTAGAGTTGTAGGACTGTGCTTACAGTTTAATTGGAGAGAGAACGATATCAAAGAGTCAATCATATCATTTTTCATGCCAAAAGTAGCATTTTAAACATTGAACATTAAATCATTTTCCAGTAGCAGTGAGTTAACCCTCAGTGATCCGAGGGCTACAACAAATACATAGGTGGAGTTCCGTTCAGTATTTTCCATTACCTCGGAGATAAGACTGTAAGCTACTATAACATAAAGAGATGATATGCTACAACCATGTCTGATAAGCATGACTTGCTGAAGTCATCAGGCTAATTTATGATTTTTGGGATGGACGTCATCACCATATATCGGTACTGAAAGTGGGCTGACCACTGTCTTGCACATAGTTCTTACTGTCGGTAAACATGCGTTTCTGTAAAGAAAACAAAAGTTGTCAGGTTGGTCACGTCACGTCAAGTCAAGTCATTGTTCATTTTGTTATCATAATTCATGTCAAGTCTTGTTGTTTTTGTTAAGTGTTTTGGTATTTTCCAGCTCAGTTGCGTCTTTTGTTTGTTTATATTTAAATAAATCAAGTTTTTCTTTACCAAATATGTGCATCCGGGTCCTAAAATCTTTGCCAAGCTACACCACAGCTCACCCCGTCGTGACAGCACCCATGTACTGCGTTCCTATTAATGGCCCTTGGAACTAAAGCCAATAATTAAATGTGACTACTACTGAGCCATATGGTGCACAATTGAATGCAGATTAAACACTTTCTCATTGCAATCAAATGATTATAAAATATTATCAGTTTTTTTACCAGTGTAAAAAGAGTTGTAGAAAACAACAGAGAAAAGAATTGCAGTATTGGATGACTCCATGCATCCTTGGAGATTATTGTTTGAGAAAAAAGACAATAGGTGGTTCACTCTTAATTAAAACTATTTAAGTAGTGTCAAACATTTGTGCACAAAACCTCTTTTTGTTTATTCAAAACTAAACCAACATTTCAATATACAAAAATAATTTTCTCTGTATTTTATAATATCAAAACACAGCTAACTCACCTTACATCAAATCATTCTTTAAAAACAGTAGAATATTAAGTAGGGAAATATTGTCAGTCATAACACAAATACTTTCTATATGTAAAAAGAGTTGATGGCATTACAAATATTAAATTATTAACATATATAAATTTATTCTTTTACTGTTAATTTTTCTGTAGAGCTCTTAGTATGTATTTTTTGGCAACTTAGAATCTAAAAGATTTTAAGTTTAGAATTCTGTTTAGAATGTGTTAATTTGGGGAAGCACTGTAGGCATCCTCAAATAATTAAATTTTAATTTCTAATTCTGATACCTTTGAATTTTCTTTATATTTCTTTTGCAATGAAAAAGAGATTTGATATTCCTGTTTGGTCATTATTTTCCAAATATCTAGTCCAATCTTTTTTTTTAAGTAATCAATAAAATCAAGATCTTTAAGTCATGATGTATTAAATCTCCAATGTCTAGGTGGTGTGGTTCTCTTATACACCAGAGTGATAGAAACTGGTGCGTGATCACTCATAGTGATGGGCTGTGGCGCAGATGGGATTTTTGAACTGGGGGGACGATGTTGATGTATCTGTGATGTTTGCGGACGGGATGTGGGGGGACGGATCAGGATCATTATGAATATGGGGGGAATATGTCCCCTTCGTCCCCAGTGCCATCTGCGCCCATGGTAATGGGGTGGATTTCTGTTTCTGGCATATTACTTATAAGCAAGCTGGGAAATAATCTGATCTAGAATATGAGTGGTGTACTGGATAGAAAAAGATGTAAACTCTGGGAGTGGGGTAGTGGGAGCGCTATGCATCACAAAGACCAAAATCATTCATGTATTGTTTTACAATATTTTTGAACTGCCAATTTCTAAGACATTTTTTAGATTTTTTTTAATTCAATTAAATTCAATTCTATTTATATAGTGCCAAATTACAACATTTATCATCTCAAGGCACTTAAATAATATAGTCCAATTCAAGCCAATTGGAATTCAATTCATTGTAATCATAATCCAATGAAATTCATATAGAGCCAATTCAAAAAATAATATCCTAGCTAAGAAAACCAACAGATTGCACCGAAACTTGTCTTCAGTCCAATTTCCCGTCCTGAGCCTGAGGGACTGTGGAAAGGAACGACTCCCTTTAACAGGAAGAAACCTCTGGCAGAACCAGACTCAGGAAGGGTGGCCATCCGCCTCGACCAGCTGGGGTTTGAGAAGACAGAAAAGAGGGAAAAGAGGGGGAAAAACACCATAACGCCATTCAAAGGATACCTGTTGGAACAGGGAAACATATGTTAATAACCATAATAATGTCACATGTACAAAATATAATTTTAGAAATTAAACAGAGGGAAAAAGAGAGCAAAGTGAGGAAAGGTGTGACAGATGAGGTCCCCCAGCAGTCTAAGCCTATAGCAGCTTAACTATGGGATGTTTCAGGATTACCTGAGCCATCCCTAACTATAAGCTTTATCAAAAAGAAAAGTTTTAAGCCTAATCTTAAAAGTGGAAAGGGTGTCTGCTTCCTGGACATTTACTGGCAGCTTATTCCACAAGAGAGGGGCCTGATAACTGAAGGCTCTGCCTCCCATTCTACTTTTAGAAACTCTGGGAACAACAAGTAAACCTGAAGTTTGGGAGCAAAGTGCTCTGTTAGGAAAATATCTTACAATGAGATCTTTAAGATATGATGGAGCTCGGTCATTAAGAACTTTATATGTGAGGAGAAGAATCTTAAATTCTATTCTGAATTTAACAGGGAGCCAAAGAAGAGAAGCTAAAACTGGAGAAACATGATCTCTCCTGTTAGTTCTCATCAGAACTCTGGCTGCAGCATTTTGGATCAGCTGGAGGCTTTTCAGAGAATATGTGGGACAGCCCAATAATAAGGAATTACAGTAGTCCAATCTTGAAGTAACAAATGCATGAACTAGTTTCTCTGCATCACCCTGAGACAGGATGTTCCTGATTTTAGCAATATTACGAAGGTGAAAGAAGGCAGTCCTAGAAACCAGTTTTATATGTGCGTCAAATGATAAATTCTGGTCAAAAATAACTCCAAGGTTCCTCACTGTAGAACTAGAAGCCAAGGAAATACCATCTAGAGTAACTATATAACAAGACAATTTCTCCCTGAAGCGCTCAGGTCCAAAGAGAACAACTTCAGTTTTGTCTGAATTTAAAAGCAGACAGTTCTGAGTCATCCAGGTCTTTATGTCTTTAAGACAGGCTTGTAGTCTGACCAACCTGTTGGTTTCATCTGGTTTCATAGATAAGTACAGCTGAGTATCATCAGCATAACAATGGAAATTTATGCCATGCTGTCTAATAATGTTACCTAATGGAAGCATGTACAAAGTAAAAAGAATTGGTCCAAGCACAGAACCCTGAGGAACTCCATGACTTACTCCAATGTGTGAGGAAGATTTTTCATTTACAAGAACAAACTGGAATCTATCAGATAAATATGACTTAAACCAGCCTAATGCAGTTCCTTTAATCCCAATAACATGTTCAAGTCTCTGGAACAAGATGCTGTGATCGATCGTATCAAATGCAGCACTGAGATCCAACAGGACAAGCACAGAAACAAGTCAGACTACTATCAGAAGCTAACAGGAGATCATTGGTAACTTTCACCAGTGCTGTTTCTGTGCTATGATGCACTCTGAATCCTGACTGAAACTCTTCAAACAGATTATTTCTATGTAAATGATCACAAAGTTGAACTGCAACTATTTTTTCAAGAACTTTAGACAAAAAAGGGAGATTGGATATAGGTCCATAATTAGCCAACACTTCTGAATCAAGAGTAGGTTTTTTAAGTAAAGGTTTAATAACATCATGTTTTTAATGATGGTCTGTTTTGTGTGACAGTACAGCTGGAGGTTTCAAACACATCACTAATTGTCTGAAAGAGGAGATGTGTAGTATTTACAAATGGAAGTGATAAAAAATACTAAATAAACCTATATAAACTGTGCCCCCTGAATTCAACATGACATTATGTCACTGACCTTTGAAATAATGTGATGGCGAGAGTTACCCAAGCAGTTGCAATTCTGGATTCATTTAGTGACAAAATGAGCTTGTTACTGCTGCTTCCAGCTGCATGCTAACAGTCAGCCAATATCTGGGCACTTTGATGAATCTTTATTCTGTTAGTTAGACTGAGGAACTCATTTAATTTGACTGTCTTTTGACGTTTCAGGGGTCAGTCTGGGCGTTGTGGTCAGAGAGTACGCATCCCTCTCCCATCTGCACAAACAGTATTTTGGCTTCCCAGGAGAGCTCCTGATGCGAATGCTGAAGCTGGTCATCCTCCCACTAATCATTTCAAGCATGATAACAGGTAAGGCTAAGAACAGACATGACAAAGCAACCACAAAGAAGAAGCACACACACAATCAAATAAGAGCGTGTCACAAAAAGATCACATCTAACATGCTCTGTGTATTTCAGTGAGAAGAATGTGGGGTTTTTAATATTATTTGAATACCATATGCTTTGAAAACAGCAATTTTCTTCTTTCCTTTCTCTCTCTGTTTTCCTTTTCTGTTGTGGATTTTAACTGAATCACGAACCCACTCCAATTAAAACAGTTACAGTGTATAAATCATAGGGTGCAGAGATGGATGGATGACACTGCTAGAAATAGTTAGTCAGCAGAGAGTGCTCTTGTGTCAACTTGACCTAATCCCTGGTAAATAAGTTAAACTTCTGTTTGCAGTAGTGGCTTCACAATACAATAAGAGATAACATTTAGACTTGGTTACTCAAAAATTCTTGAGATTGAAAAGCTCAAAAAACACAGTAAAGGGCTGGAGTTGTATCACGTGTGGATAACCAGCGATCTGGTGACAGAATAGCTGAAGTACTTAAGTCCTCAGTGCACAGCAGCACCACAGGTGAGTCGAGTGAGCAATCAGCCAGCCGTCACAGCCACCCCCAGGAGGTCCATGACACAGCACCGGGAACACAGGAAGAACTCACAACGTAAAAAGATGACAACAACAACACACATCCTCATGACAACTAAAAATCTGTGGAATCACTGGCTAGCTTTCTACCAAGTCTTTAAGTTTGGTTGTTAATGACATCTGTAAAAAAGATAGTTGAATTAAACAATGTTTGTGTAATGGCATCTACCCAGCCTGTAGAAGTGGGCTTATTATATGTTTCAGGGCGTTCAGATTTAGTTACAGAGTATCTTTCTCTTTACCAATATTTAATTAGTCTTTTAATACATTTTCAAGCAGGTCATACAGAATTATACATATCTGGAGGAACTGAAAATTTGATTAATATTTGTAAATAAATGTGTTAGTTACAGTTAATTTTGGAGACCAGATTCATGGTGGCAATGTGCATTGTAAGGTTATCTGAGCATGTGCATCTTTTAAAGAGGGGTTCAGTCACATGACTGGTTCAAGTCGCACTGCACTCTCATCACACATTGTACAGCTGTACAATACTACACATTATAACATAAAGACAGTATTAATGGATAAGACACTGCCTCTAATCATAGGCGGATGGACTTTGCTGGCCACGAATGCTTACGTGACAGTCACAGCTCACTGCGATCCAGACTCAGGGGAAGTTGACATTTAGGTCCAGTGTGCTAAGGAGTACAAACAAGTGGAGTAAGTAACACTGATCATAATGCACAATGTTCTTCTGGGAAATCCTTCAAATTAATGTGGATGTTAATTAAACATATACCACCCACCCACTTAAACATACTGGTAGGTTGCACACTTGACATAGCAATAGCAATCGTTGGCCTCAGCAGAGCAAAGTGCCACTAGAAAAACTGTTTTGGAACACAACAAAAAGCCTGAGGCATTGGCCTTCAAAATCCCCAGATCCCAGTTTGATCCAGACAGGAATTTGTCTGAACAAGCTCGGTCCACAGAGGCCCAGCCCACAGGACCCAAAGGATATGTTGCCTGCGCTTGTTGTCAGACACCACAAAACACACCGTGAGGTCCTCTGTTCATTCTCTGATGGTTGAAAGCTGTTGTGACAGCAAATGGGACGACACAGTGAAGTTTTCAGGCTTCAAGTGTTGTGCTGATGTTCTCATTAACTGTCTATTCTTTAATGTGGCAAATTATTGTGATTGTGTTTTTTTCCAGTCAGACTGAATGAATTTTCAATCATGATACAAAGCTTTATTTTAGGTACAGTTATGCTTCTTGTTGGCAGGTGTTGCAGCCCTGGACTCCGAAGTGTCAGGAAAGATAGGTCTGAGAGCTGTTATCTATTACTTCTCAACAACCATCATTGCAGTTATTCTTGGTGAGTTTATTTTTTTAAATCTATTTAACCTTTTATAATGCAAGTTACAATATTTGGTCCCTTGTGCATGCTTTAAAAACGGAAGTCTCAAATGCCTTGAATAAAGTCATGGGACTTTCTCCAGCCAATCAGCAAAGGGCCAGGCTACTTCCAAATAGGTGATTTCACAGACTTTTATAGTGACTCTGATCAAAGTAAGTAAAAAAAAAACTGTCTTTAATAGCCCCCAAATCACAGTTGATTTGGTTGAAGCTTTATATTTCCAAGTATTTGAGTAAGTGCCCTTTAAAGGGTTAAAGAAATTTCTTCACTTTTGTTAGTTTGGAGTCAGTCAAAAAGTGTTTTGTCTGAACGTAGTCAGTGATGTTTTTTTTATTTTGGATTCTGAAGCAACCTGTCTGTCAGCCCTGACAATCTAAAATAAAATGACTGTAAATCATCATTGAAGTGTACTAAGTGATGTCATTCTTAACAGGAATTATTTTGGTGATGACTATCAAACCAGGAGTTTCTCAGGAACCTGAGCACATTGACAGAACTGGGACCACTCCCAATGTTACTACAGTTGACACACTCTTAGACCTCATCAGGTAAACCTCTCACCATGAGAAACTGAAAATGATTGTGTTTGAATTAAAAGAGACTGCTGTGGTATGCATCTCACAGGTAGTTAACATTCTTGTGGTGTTCAGTCAGTTGTCATTAGTACTAATCTTAAACATTGTATAGGTAACACTCTGTAGGAGTGACAGAATTCTGCCATACAAACTCACTTTATTCAGAGTTAGATCTCTGCTTTGACCGCATCACTCCTTAGACTGTTGGTTACTGAAGCCAGTGTCACATTCTATCAGGTTAATGTAAAGGTTCACAAGTCTGAAAGAGGCCATAGCTCCCTGCACAGGGACAGGAACGTCTTGATGTAATGTACAAATGGAGCCAACAGTGTCATCTGTATTACACAAATAGAAAGTGACTCTTGTTGTGTGACAACTGATCAAATAAAATGTTTGTGAATTAGATATTGTTACATCTAAAATAAAACCTGTTAATTAGAATTTGCAATATTGAAACTTATTGGAGTAAACAGGAAGAGACATATGCTTTTAGATGATTCGATATATTTTGCAGTATAGGTTGTACAGCATGTACTGAAATCCTAATTCTCCTCAACTTTCCTATTGCCATTTCAGGAGAGGACAGCTGCAAAAAAAAAATCAGATTTTTAGAGTTGTGCTCAATTTAAAAATCTCTTTTATCACAACTTCTTTATGGATATGAAAATGGTTTCCCTCTAGACATTTTGACTTGATTAAGGAATTGTCACAATGACCAACCTATCAGGAAATGATTGTGGCATACATCATTATCCTTGATTGGACCCTGATTTAGTCTCTTCTCATTAACAGAAACATGTTCCCTGAAAATCTGGTCCAGGCTTGCTTTCAGCAGGTAAGAGACATTCATTCTACTTTCTACCCCATTAATAAACCATTTAAATCTACATCAGGCTCTGGTGAGAAAGGAACATGTAGCCATGTGAATGTATATCTGACATTATGTAATGTGCCCAATTTTACTCCAGTACAAAACTAAGCGCAAAGAGCTGGAGCCTGTGAAAGTTTTAGTCAACACAACCACCACCACAACCGCAACTCTCACAACCACCATCGCGGCAGCAGTGGAGGTGAGTGTGCACACTATTCTGTTCATCAACAGTCAGTGCCTTAATGATGATGTAAGCCACATTTACACAGAAGTTTACCAGTGTCATCACGAGGGTTTTGATCCATGTAAGTTTTTGTGTTTGTGAACTGATTAAATCACTAGTTTGTTTCTTCCCTTGGCAGAACATTACGAAGGACTATAAAATCATCGGAACATATTCAGATGGAATCAATGTGTTGGGCCTTATCGTGTTCTGTGTTGCTTTTGGCCTCGTCATTGGAAAGATGGGAGAAAAGGGTCGAATCCTCCTGGAATTTTTTGATGCACTGAATGAAGCGACCATGAAACTGGTCCAGATAATTATGTGGTACGTAGAAAAGACAGACTTACAGCTAAAGCTTTGCACACACTTTGGATTTTTTTTAAATTAAATCTTTTAAATTAAACTTATCCCAGCTGCCATTGGGTGAGAGTCCAGGTACACCCCAGACAGGTCACCAGAGCCACACATACTCACTCCTAGGGACAGTTTAGAGTCACCAATCAACCTAACATGCATGTTTTTGACCAGTGGGAGGAGAGAACCCACACATACACAGGGAGAACATGCAAACACAGAAAGGCGCCAGCCAGGAATAGAACTTGGAACCCTCTTGCTGTGAGGCGATGGTGCTAACTACCACACGGCCGTGCAGCCCTTGAGCAGGATCATCTATAGAAAAATATTTCCTCAAGGAAAATTTATTAGCTTTTGTCAGGGTTTTCTCTTGCATCACAAAGGATCTTACCAGACTATATCAAAACTCATTGTGCTGAGAAACAGCTATTTATAAATGGACCTTGAGCAAAGTTTAACCAAGACCAACATATAATAAATACAGCATAGCAAAAAGATTTATAGCTCATGATCATTAACCAATAAGCTCCTATTCCAAGGATATGTCGTAGAATAGATATGTCTTACATACACGTTTCAATGGTGCACAGTAGTGCTACACGTGTTGTGGTGGTGTACATGAGCTACACGAGTATGCTGGTTTTCTTTCCATATCAGAGAAGCATGTAAGAGTAGAATTTCTACTCTTTAAAATCATGTCGTATTCCCAGAAAGAAGTTTTTTCCTTATTGTAGCATTGCATTGTCCAAACCAGTTGCCCATTATCTTGGCAGGCTAAAACAACACAATTTGCATTCCTATTCTAACAGATTTATTATCCATTCATGACCTTCCATGGACACAGACAGTCACTTAGTCAAAGAAAGCTTTTGATCAATTTAAAACAGGCTGCATAGCAGAACTCTGTGGACCTTTGGTGGGCATAATATTCAAATACATTTTAACACTGTCATTGTGAAAAACTATATGAGAATTTTAATGTGCAAATATTCACACAACTGTCAAATTTTGACTTTTAAAATGGTTTTATTTGTTGAGCTGAAATGCACCTCTAACTTGACATGATTTTTCAGCTACATGCCTGTTGGGATCCTGTTCCTTATTGCTGCAAAGATTATTGAGGTGGAAGACTGGGAGATCTTCAGGAAGATGGGTCTTTATATGGTTACTGTGCTGAGTGGGTAAGCTGCTCCATTACTTTGTATCTGCCTGTTTCAGACACTGGGATTTATAGTTGGCATTTGGGCCGATTCTCCCTCCAGTGATACAGTAAAAGCTGAGCTCTGGGTGAGCACTGATAAGGGCCAAGGACATTTGAAACTGCTCAACCTGCAGACGCAGTAATGAAAGCTTTGCTCATGCCTTTAAATCTAAGCGACATCATTAAAGACTTTACCGTAAATCCCCTCCTCTTGGGTCAAAGTTGAGCTGAAGTCTCCGAACAGTTTATTTGACACGTTCAGGCTTTTTTAAACAATGCTCACCCTTTCTACTAATGTTCTTCATGCAGCATGCAATCACTGTAAGAACTCCAGATAAACCTCTATGAAGCTTTTTTTGTAGAATCAGTGTAGCTTAAATCTAATGAGAAGTTAAATGACATTTAAACCGTTACCTTTTAATTCAAAACCTTTTATCAGTTTATGTGCCTTGGCCGTAAACCCTCAAGAAGTGATGTCATTCAGCCATTAAAGAGCTTCAGGCTGTCATCACACTAGTGAACATTGTACTTTTTCAAAGAACTGTGCTGAAATTGTTGAAAGAGGGGCATTAAGCATTTAGTTAAGTATTTTGAAATCTAAATTTTATCTGTAAATCCAGCCTTACAATCTCAAAACACAATAACACAATAACCTATCTGTAACCAGAGGCACATCTCAGTCAACCAGACAGGAGCGTACTCTGTACAATACCCGTATTAAGAAAAAAATGGAGAGAAAAAAAAGGGACAAACCCTAAAACAGAGAGAACATTAATTTATTTTGCTTTTGCTTTTATCTTGTACAACTATTAACATGCTCTGTAATGCTCAAAACTGTTTTTTGTCTCAGTCTAGCTATCCACGCCACCATCTGTCTGCCACTCATCTTTTTCATTATTGTGAGGAAGAATCCGTATACATTCACACTGGGAATGGCTCAGGCCCTGGTGACAGCCCTCATGATCTCCTCCAGGTCAGCAACAAAGTCATTGTATTTCCCCCTTCTATCAATCAAAGACCACAAGGTCTGCTGTGGGGTTTATTGTCTTCCCCTCATAATGTCTTTCAGCTCGGCTACCCTGCCTGTCACTTTCCGATGTGCTGAGGAGAACAATCGCATTGACAAGAGGATCACCCGCTTCGTGCTCCCGGTGGGTGCCACCATTAACATGGACGGCACAGCCCTGTATGAGGCGGTGGCCGCCATCTTCATCGCTCAGCTGAATGACTATGCTCTGGATGTGGGCCAGATTGTTACCATCAGGTACATCACTGACACTCAAGGACATTAGGATATAAAACAATAAACTTCATCTATACCATTGACTAAGACAGACACTTTTTCTCTTATTGTAGAGGCAAAAGGGAACAGGAGATTTCTGACTGCAAATTTAATCTGCATGTTACTCAACATTCCATATTACTCAAGACATTTGGTTTTTGACTGTGCTGTCCTGGTACATAAAGATGATTTGTTTCAGACCAAGGAGTTTAACTACTAAAAAGACTGAAGACACATTTTTGTTTGTGCAAAAGAAAAAGGGAGCTCTGACACTGAGCCCTGTTTCCATGACAACAGATGAAACCTCTGGGCCTCAGGCAGGATTAAGCAGACATTTGTCCCCTTTTATTTCACATAATTATTGAGTGGAGTCTAAACAAGTGCACAAGTGAGCATACCTCTAATAGAATTTGTAATGACAGCAGTACTTGACTAACAATCACCCCACACATTTGTTAAAAGCTTAAAAAAATATGTTACCTCAACATGATCTGACAATGTTTTAAGGAAATACTTGTGATGTCATTATTGTTTTGCTTTTTCAGTCCTCAAGTGCCCCCATAAATGTTCTTGAAATTGGGGTTGAATGACAGTAGAGGAAAGCTAGCGTTAGGCATGTCACAGTTATCAGTTAATCATATAACTATGTTTGTTGGAGATGGTCATGATTATGTCTGCTTAATTGGCATAACTGTCTTAATTCACCTGTTTTGGATATAAGATTATTAGCAGGTTAATCCTACATTTGAGGCCTAAACCTAACTTTGTGGTTTTAACTCAGAACCCTAACCCCCCACATGGTTAAGTACAAAATTGATAGGACAGTGGAAAACTTTCTATGGGATGGTCTTACACTCGGCTGTCCAACATGGCTAGACAGTCACTTCTCGAACCAAAACCTGTACATCTTCATGTAGCCACATTTCAATGAGTAGAGATCAAATGAAAGGTTTAAATCAATTTATTGGTGTTAAATAGTCAGAAAAGTTTGATGTACAAAGATTTTGGGTTTTAGACTCGCTGTATCAAGGCAGAACGTGACGTGATGGATCATAGTTTAGTTTAATCCTAAATGGCAAGAAAGAGTGAATTAAATGGATCTTATCTCCCATATTGAACTTTTGCCAAAGCGACATATCAAACATCAACACCATGACAAACGTAATGATACCTCAAATGTCGGCTTATTACAAAGGGAAGCATAAGATGTGTTCTTGTGTAGAGATGAGCATCACCACGCAATCCTTGAAGCTTTTCTTGCAACATTTAACATTGCAGCAGCTTGAAAGAAAGAAAAAAAGGTGGAGCATGTCTTTGAAGAGTGGTGTGCTCCAGCTCCTTTATCAGATTGGAGTTAATTCACCATACTGTTACTGCTATAAATCTCTTCACTAGAATTCATCAGAAAATATTACTTTTTTTTATCATCCACTAAGAAATTCATGGTCTATCTTACTTGTCCTTGTTTCCCCTGCTGAGATGTAAAATTAGAGACACTACTCATCCTGAGACAACTACACAGTCTTCTTTTGACAAAACCTTAGGTGACTAAAGACCTTCTTTATTTATCAAATTCTCTAATGAAGTAGATTCTCACTGAATAATGCTTAATGAATCTGACAGTGTGCTCACTTTTGATACGTCTGATCCGGTTTTGGATACATATCATTTTTGTTTCCAGAGTGCCATACACAGCTCCTTTAGAAGCTTAAATCCAGCCATGATTTGTCAACAATAAAACCTGTTTTTTCATTAAATAATAACCTGATTTTTGACACTGTCACTTAGTTCTGATGTCAGGTTTCCCACAATCACAATGCTACCGTATTTTAGCAATGTTTTGGTGAAAACTTGAAGCACAGCTGTACTTTTAACAGGGAAACAGTGGTCACAAGTTGAATTACTTACATTACATAAACTTGTTTTTTTTATGTTGTGTACAATTACTCTTTATTCAAGGAAGAACCAACTTCTCTAACGTTGCTACACAATTGAGTTGCTTTATTATGAGACCTATTTCTAAAACTGTGCCTTTTTATTTCAGTATTACAGCAACAGTTGCCAGTATTGGAGCAGCAGGAGTCCCTAATGCTGGGCTTGTCACCATGGTGATAGTCTTGACAGCTGTTGGATTACCTGCAAGTGATGTCACTCTGATAGTGGCTGTTGATTGGCTGCTGTAAGTGCTTGTTTATATTTTTTTTTATGACAAAACCAGGGCTGCACAATATCAGAAACCAGCTGAAATTGCAGTGAGAGGTGAATGGTATAATATAATAAAAAAAATAGGACTTGTACTTTCTAGTCTAACTGACCACTCAAAGCGCTTCACTACATGTCACATTCACCCCACTCACACACATTCATACAGCACATCTTAAGATACTTCATACACATTCATACCCCAGTGATACACTGGGAGGTGGGGTTCAGTGTCTTGCCCAAGGACTCTTCGACATGTAGCCAGAGTCAAACCACCGACCTTCCGATTGGTGGGCGACTGCTCTTCCTCCTGAGCTACAGCTGCTCACAGCAGAACTGTAGCCTTTCCTCAACACGCTATTTAACCAGAGAGATTAAACCAGATGAAACCAGAAAAACTGGTGCATGAGTGGGAATGGGCCTAACCATCCAATAGCATTTGCCTCAGTGAGGAAGGCAAATGTGGACCTTTAGAAAGGGCGGTGATTGTCCCTGCGTGAGCATCTACGCAGAAACTTCGTTTCTCCTGGTCAGACTTGAATATCTGTGATGTAACTGAAATCTCTGCTTTCGTACATATTAGATTCAATATTTTTTATATTGTGCCAATTCACAGCAAATGTCATCTGAAGGTACTTTAAAGAGCAAATAAACAAGTTTACTTGCACTCCAATTATTACAGTCCCAATTAAACCATATCATTATTTATCCAGTCTAATTAAATCAAATTCAGTATTATTTGATCATTTTTGTCAAACATTGTGCAGCTCAGTGAAGCAAATGAATAAATTGATTATCCACCCTAATTGTCCATTTAAAAAGAAATAAATCCAGCTTTTTTCCATTTTTCCCATCTCATACTTCACTAATAAACTTTACATGCAGAGCAGTATTCTATGATAACAGTCAAATTAAGCTATGCAGAGTATTGAAATGTTTACATCTTATTTGCAATATTACACCCTACCAGAGTTTTCACTGCATCTTCTGACAGATGCTGCTGCTTTACTACCCACCCAAAGACACCAGGTCTGCTTTTTTTCTTTTTCTTTAAGAATATAGTATTATATTATATATACATACATATTATACATATTATATACAACACACCTGATTCAGATCAATGCCTCATTCGCTGGTTTGTGCAGAACTTAACAATCTTTTGAAGAGATCCATCTAATCTGAATCAGGTGTGTTGAAGCAGGTAAACATCTAAAACCTGCAGGACAGCAGCCTGCGAGAACTGGAGTTTGACATCTCTGGTGTCGAGGGTCATAATGTAGGCACGAGTCATTAATTGGACTATGCTGTGTAACATGTAGATAGGAATGTGACTTCTTTGCCATATCTACAATTTATATATACAACAATTTAATTTGTGTTATTCAGAACATGTACACGTACATGTTGACACTGTGAACCTGCACGTCACTCACCAGTAACAAATTGAGTTTAGTGAATATAGTTTAAAAAGAAAAGAAAGAAATCAAAGATGAAACATCTGAGTCATTTATGCCTTATCAGACATCTTTTATTGATTAGTTTTATAAAATAACCTTGTCAGTTTTCCTTTTTTAAAAATGATAAATTATATGGCAGTGAAGTTGCAGCATTGCCATTTTTAATGAATTTTGTTAACATGGCACATCCTGTGATGGGATTATTGCACATGCATACATCACAACATTAAAACAATATATTGTGCAGCTCCAAATGTGGTCTGTTTGACCTTCCTTTCTCATTGTAAATGTTTAAGAGCAATGCTGATTTACTGTAACTGGTGTTTCAGGGATCGGTTCCGTACAATGGTCAACGTTCTGGGCGATGCTTACGGAGCCGGTATTGTTCAGAAACTATCCAAGAGGGAACTAGAGAGGATTGATCTGATATCAGATGTGGACGTCGCCAACCCGTTTGCTCTGGAAGCAACTATGGACGACGAGGAGTGCGAGAAGAAATCTTACGTCAATGGAGGCTTCACTGTTGACAAGACGGATGCAATCTCCTTTACAGAGACCTCCCAGTTTTAGCTTCCAGCTGGCTCAGAGGAGCAGTAAAAGTGCCACACTGCTATGGCTGTAACGTGGAAAACCTTTCATCATGTATCAGCTCCATAAGGAGAGCAAGAAAAACTATCCAACAAGCCCATCCAAGCTCTGTCATCAGCAATAGCAGCCTTCATTAAGCTAAGTCAACATAACCTCCCTTCATTTTGGACATTTATAACAAACACTAGATATGGTTCAAGTGCTTCCTTACTACACTGAAACTGTGCCAGGATTAAGAAAAGTCTGTTTTCTTTTGAATAATAGCAAGTTCTTTCTTGATAAGACTCACTCAAAGTAAGAGCTGTTTCCGCGCGTGTGTGTATGTGTGCATGAGAATGTTATTTTTGGATGTATCTAGTGTGTGTGAGTGTTTTTTTTTTTTCCCAAAAGAGAATATATTAGTGTAAACTGAAAATCCGATGATTAGACGATAGTATATAAATGTTTTGAACCTTTTGGGTGGCTGTTGAACATCTATGTACCATGATGCACTGCTTGTATATTGATATGATTGTATATCTACATGTATATTTAAATTGTGCCAAACGTAAAGATTTTTTTTCTTTCTGTTTTTTCAGCCAAGCTGCATGAGGCAATATGTTAAAGAAATACTAATCGCTGGTTGCAAACTCATTTTTGATGGGAACCTCTGAGACGAAGACTAGTTCATTGAACACTGTGAAATTTAAAAACATGCTTTTTAGAGCCAGCTCAATAACATTTATTGATGTATTTCGAAATATCAAAAGATAAAAAATTGTGTCTTTTCTTAGGAAATGTGGGGAAAGCTTACAGAAAACTCCAAAATGCACGTATTCAAGCCCTATGTAATTTTTTTCTGTAATTGTTGTTGGAGCATCAATGTGTCTTTCCAAGTGCTTTTTTCCCCAATTTAACAATCATATTTTTTAATGTGGTCAGAAATCAAAATGTGTTCAAATGCTCGTAAAGCACTGTTGGCTCACCAATCACTAAAACTCTTGTCATTAACATGTTTGTTCAAAAAGGATACAATTATGATCGAATGATCAGTGGAAATCAGCTTTTTCAGGTTGAGAGATCTCCAAAGCACCACAGCAGTTTTGTCTTTTACTCTCAATGGGAACGATAGTACATTAGCATCTGAGCATCATTAAGTTGCTTCTATGCAAAGGTTAATCTTAAACAAAGGATGGATTAGACATGTTTCCTCTCACTGAATTGAAATAACCATTTAATCTCTAACTAAACAATATTGTGTGTTCATTCCATTCCATTTTTTATCAGCAGCGTTTACAACGCATCTATGGAGGCAGGATGTTAACCCACAAAAATCATCATACCTTGCTAACTTTTCAACTGATTTTTTAAGATGTTCGTTTATTAAAAATGCCAAATGTGTACTTATATTATAGGAAACTTGGCTGAATTAAAAAAATATATGTTTTCACTTTCTTTTCACATTTAACTTGAAATAATATGAGTCTTTAATCTATACAGTGCTAAAGACTTCCAGGCTTTATAGTGAACTGCAAAAAAGCAGCAACTATCAGTTTTCAGTTTCGTTTTTGGTTTGGTTCTGCAAAATATAATCCCTAAAGAAACATCTTGGCACTTTACACAGTAATGATCTGAGAAACTGATGTAATAGTTCACCAGTTAGATCTGCTTTTTTTTTTCTTTTTTTTCTGTGCCCCTTATTATGATTTCTGTGTAAAGCATGAATTCCCTGTCACCATCTCAGAAACCTAACATAGTTGCCGGATACTGTGTAAACAAGACATTTCAGGCAGCAAGTTGAAATATCAACCTAATCATGGTTTTTTTAAGTCACTAATTCATTTTTTTACCTGGTTGAATTGTGACAAATCTAAGGGAAAAAATTGAAGGCGTCATAGTGAGGTTTTTTGCCACTATCTTCTGCCAGAACCATTTTAATACACATATGCATCAACTCCAGAAATCTCTAGAACTTCAAGAAATGAAGCACCTTTTTCCTAAAAGATATATGGTCATTTTGTATTTTGATTATTGCAGTGGAGATTGCTGGTCCAAAAATCTCAATTCTCTATTTAACTGGTTTCAGATTTATTGACTGCAAAGGCAGCTGCATAAGATTGATACAATTTCAATACCTGGAAGAGACCACTCCAATCTGACAGATGTTTTAGCATAACATATAAATTACCATTCAGACTGATGGATTTGATTTGCAGTGACCCTTCTCTGTTATGGAGAGAAAAATGCCCCCACAGAATAGCAGAGGCTTTGGATCTCCTCACTGTAGGTCAGATTCATAAGTTCAGTTTTTGCCTTTAAATTGTCACTGACCTGTATGTACGATTTTGGTTTTCTTGCAACCTTATTAAGGTGTTTTACTGTAACTTGTTTGTTAGTATTTTGGAGAGTCTAGAGGGACACTAAGGTTCACAGACTTGTCTGTAGATTTGATTAATAATGTTTAATCGTAGAATGCCTCTTTTTGTGGGTACTGATCTACTGCACACGTCAAACCTGGTTAAGGTTATTCAAAAATTAAACAGGCAGGGCTAGGAATCAGAACTGTATAGTTAAATAGTGGATCTTTGAATTATATGTGCAAAACTGGTGTTATAAATTCTACAGGGGATGATCGGGATCATGGATGTGCTGATAAGCAACATGGAACTGTCGAAAGAGACGGGAGAAAAATCACTTTCAGTGAATGGAAAAAGGTCGCTTAAAAAAGAATCAAATTCTTAACCAAAGATTGTCATAGTATAGTGTTGGTAAAGATTGCCACAACATGAAACAAACACATTTATCAAAATCAAAGCGATTTATTAATTTTGAATGTGTTAAATCAAGTACTCACTTGACAACAATAATCAGGAAAATTCAATCAATGAGTTTTAATCAGAAATAAAACACTGAACGATCATTTCTATAATGAGAAATAGAACTATATTCTTAAAACCATAAAAGTTTAAATTCAGTATCATTGGAGTGACAGACAAAACAAAAAATATGGACATTTAATAGATTAGATGACTACAGAAATACTGATTTGGGATAGCTAAAAGGAGAAGATTATATCTGCTCGTCTTAGTTCTGAGTTGACACTATGGCCAGAGGAAGCTGTAAAATCAAAGCTCAACTATTTTCTGACAGAAGAGAATAAGAATCTTCTGGAACCAGGGATGTGTTTAATGTATGTTTTGCTAAGTTAGCCATTACCTTTTGACAGTACGAATGTTGGCCTAATGATGACAGTTAGGTGCCATAAAGTGCCACAGTGTCAAAGACAGTAGATGCTTTGCCATAAATGTCTGCAGTCAGTATGCTAATGCTCTGTATCTCTGTTGTTATTTAGGATGGTCACAACAGAAATGTGGTCTTGCGCTCTTTTATAAATGTATGTCTGCCTGTAACTGTAAAGAAGCTGCGTACTATAAAGCCTGTGCATATGTGTACTTTAGCTTGGAACAAGTTTAAGTTGTTTACGTGGTGGACTCAACTTGAAACTCCTATACATGACATGGGATTAATAACAATATCACAAAGTCTTCTTTAAAGTCTGAGTGAAGCATCTCTAAAATTTCTAGAATGCAAAACACAAGACTCTAGTTAGCCATCACATGCTAAAGTTAGCTAGGAGATCTATGTGATTTGTGCATAGCCGACCCAAAATATACCTGTTTTATGTGCATTTTCAGTTTGCCCGTAATAACAGGGTGAAAGCAAAGGGTGAAAGCAAAGAAAATCTAAACTAATCTTAAATATCGCAAAGATTTTATGTGCTGCTGAGGTGAAATTGGCATAAAGCTAAATGTTAACTTTGTGAGTAAGTGATGATGTAGCCTACACTGATTTTACCGTCTGCTGAGGAGATGGAAAAAAAGCTTCTGACCAAACAGTTCTTTGAATTCACATTGGGGAAAGTGTTTCAACCCAGTCTCACAGCAAAACATGAAACAGTCGCAAAAACATAATCTAATCATGAGTATAAAGACACACTTTTTGCTGTTTTTTGTGCTAATGGACACAAAAATAACTGCATAGAGGAAAAGACCGCATTTTGTGAAGTTTTCATGAATGGACAGTTGCTTTGAAAATATCAGGCAACAAAGTCCGTATTTTAAGTTAAAGAAAAAACTGTGTTTCACTCCTGTTTTAACTATGAATTTTTGCAATAACTTCTTAAAATGTCAATTTTGATTTCAGTTGCTGTTTCAGGTGCTCTTTTTCATATTACAAGCTACTTGGTTATGGTTAGGAAAGCTTCATGTGCTTGGGTCAAAAGACTGTGATGGTTTGCTAAGAATACAAAACACATTGGACACATGAACCACGTGACCCACTGAAATGAATTACTTTGAAAGTTGTGCTGGGTGGCACAAAAAGAAACTGAATTTGAGGTCATCAGCACAAATTCAAAGTTTTCTGTTTTGTGACTATTTTGTGTTGTTTGCCATGCAAAACAATACATATAAGATTTTTTTAGACTTCTGTCCTGCTCCCAAACACCAGCAAGAGTGTCAATATTTAATACAATACAGTTAAGTGAAGAAATACAGTGAATTTAACAACAACTGTAAATACAGCAACTGAAAATCTTTTTTATGTTCTAGTTTTATTTACATGTAGTTTACAGAGTGCTGTTAGGTTTAGCATTATTTCTTTGGGAATTATATATTGAGCGTTTTTATGCTGAAGGCCATCACTTTTTCCCAAGGCCAACATTTTAGAATCCATTGCATCTGAAATTAGGTCTTAATCATGACAACTTTATAATTACCATGTACACTAACAAAAGGGACTTATTTGAGATGAAATATGGATGAAAGAAAGTGCTTGTTTAGTTTTCTATATAAATCTAAGATAACTTGCAGATAAACTTTCTTTAAAATGTTCTATCCCACATCTGAAAAGCACACAATGATGGCATCCACAAACTCTTCTCCTGTACAGGTAACACTTTAGCACCTATGGTATATGAAATAACATGTACTACGTTATGTGCAAGGAAGCAAATAAAAGACAGCTGCTCATTCTTTGTCCTTTTTTTTTCCTTTCTGATTTTTATATTTATATTTTAAAAAGGTTTAAAATTTTAGAACCTCTTTGCGCATTTCAAAAAAGAATTCCAACTCAAAATCAGCCATCTGCCTCAATTGGCTTGTGGTTGAGAGGACAGGAGGAGAGGACAACAAGCACCATAACAACAAACCAGAGATACCTGCTGAGAAAAAGAAACACAAGTTAATGACAATGATGTCATATGTACATGGAGAGTAAAGAGAGCAGAGGTGCATCATGGGAGGTCCCCCATCAGTCTGGGCCTATAGCAGCATAACTATGGGATGTTTCAGGATTACCTGAGCCATCCTTAACTATAAGCTTTTAAGCCTAATGTTAAAGGTGGAGAGGATGTCTGCTTCTCAGACTTATACTGGCAGCTTGTAAGAGGGGCCTGATAACTGAAGGCTCTGCCTCCCATTTTACTTTTAGAAACTCTAGGAATCAATTTCTGGCCATAAGCGAAGAATTTAATAGAAGAAATTAACATAAAAAAAGTGTTTATAATCAGGGTATCCAATGAAATAAAAAACACAAGCTAAATGGAAAGTGATGGCAGCATTTGGAAGAAAACTGGAGATGTTAAATCTATAGAAGATAGTGTACTGGGTGGTGTATGGACCCAATTGCAGTACAAAGGACTTAGAAGGCAGTGGTAAAAAGTTCAGCGTTTTACTTAGACTCTGGCAGACAGGCAAACAGTTTAGAAACCGGCAAACAGGAATCAGGAGAGGAGAGGCGAAGTTCTTGGTCAAGGACGGAAGGCTGGGTCGAATTACCAGGAGGCAGACGAAGCAGGGAATCAGGGACAGGCGAGGTCAGTACCAGTAAAGCTGGCAGGAGAACGCTGGAAAGACTTGCATGGCAAAGTGCACAGGTGAGTGGAGTGAACTGACGAGGTGGGTGTGGCTGACAGGCTGAGTGGGGCAGAGGCAGGGTCAATGGAAAATTACTGATGGTTGGATGACTGAACTGTGACAGATAGTGCCGTTAGTGGGTGCAGCTAACTGCTAATAAAAAAACAGCTGGTCAATGGCAGTCTGAAGAGACGAACAAATAACTGAGGACATCTGGAGTAATGAACAGGCGAAAAATATAAAGAGAATAAAAAACGAAAAACAAGGGCAAAACTAAAAGAAACCAAGAGCAAGACTAAAAACAGAAATCATGACATAGCACAGATGTCATGACCATTCCTGTCGTTATCCTGTTGCATGACCCAATCTCTATTAGGATTCATTTCATGTCAATGGTATGATTGAAAATCAGCTTAAAATTACAAAAGAAGAATAAGGTGCTCTTACCAAATATTGATTTTCATGCTTGTTAGCCTTATATTCTGTATTTAAATTGTATCAAGAAATTAGGGATGGCTCAAGACTTCTGCACTATATGTCTTTGTAGTTAAACTGTTTAAACCAGCAGCTTTCTTCAACTTACATCCACTACATTCCAAGACATTTAAGGATGGGACTAAATGGTATTTAGGAGGTGAATGCTGACATCTTGACTTGACTTTTGGATATACTACTGTGCATACTTTGGGTGCAAGTCTCTTTAATGGTGCAAGATAGCAGCATCTGATTCCACCATGTTTTGGTTTGGCTTTTATTCAGTGTGAGAAAGAGGTGAGGACTTCATCCGTCTTTATATACAGTGCAATATACCAAAATAGAACTTGGTTTCAGCATCTGTTGGCCAACAGATCACAATGTTCCTTGTAGCTAGTGTTAATGCTTCACAGTCACGATCAGCTATTTCTTAAACATATCGCAGTAGCTCACATAGAGCTACATTGCCATAGAGCCAATTTGCTTTTAATGGCCTTTGGGCGATCTGCCCGAGGACTCGACAATGTCAGCTTGATAGATTATGACAGTAAACCCATAATACTGCCTCAAAGCTCTGTTCAGCTCAAAAAGGTTTATTTGAATATGATTTACATGATTTTTTTTAATAACTAATACAGAGTGCGTGGACATCTATCAAACCACTGTAACACATACACAGCTGCAGTCTGAAGACTTAAAAGATGAGGACATTTATTTTTTCCCTGAAGGAGAGTTAAAAGACAGATTGACAGTTTAACTGACATTTACATCACAGCAATGCTTTGTTTTCAATGTCCTGGTCATTTCCAAGATTGTCCTAACTTGGCATCTATAGTACAGTGAGTGAAAGGACAGGAGTACTGATGAGTTCATGTAAATATTAATTTATGTAGCTTTACATTAAGTCACTGCCAAATCAGTTTAGCAGCATAATTTACATACAACGCATCCAAATTATGCTGCATATTTCTGTAAGTGAAACTCAGAAAGACAGGAGTTCCATGACATCTCTCCAGACCAAGGCCAGGTCATCACTGTGGACCTGGAGAATTGGACCTCCTGGCTAAGACCTCATCAACCTCAGAGACTGTGGCCCCCTGAAACACAAGAAACATGTAAGAGGAAAGCCTTCTGTCACCTTAGATTGTATATCATGTCTCTGTAATGTTGATAGTGTTCTTACGGCTATTTCATGCACGAATGAACAGGTTAAAACAAATGGTAAAAAAGAAAGATGATTGGTGCAACACAATTTTCTCTTAGTCTTTAGTGAGCAGCTCTATAAGACAGCTCTTATACAGTGTGTCACAGTCAGGTTCTGTCACAGTTTATGTTTAATCATGGTTTCAGTTATGTTCTAGTCATGTTTTTCCCCTGCCACCTCGGTTCACTCAAGTCACCTGGCTCATTGTTCACAGCTGCACCTCATTCACTGATCACTCCCTCCACAGTATTTAGTCTTCTCGTTTCCTTTCAGTCACTGCAGAATCCTTACTAACACTCCATGCCTTGCCACACAGATAAGTCTCGGTTTGCCGTTCTCAGTCTTGTTTTGTGTTCCTTTGTTGATTCATAGTCACGTTTTGTTTCATAGTTAAGTATTTTTGATCCGGCTCTGCCGCGCTTTATGGTTTTTTTGGCCTTGTCTTGTTTTAGTTCTTGCTCCCTGTTTTTGTTAATAAACCTTGTTACGTTTGGAAGAACTGCATCTGGGTCCTACCTCTCCGAACCGTGACACAGTGGTGCTTTCACCAAAAGGCTAATGTCAACATCTTCATGTTCACAAACATCTTTTAACATGTTCACAATGTCAGATTAATTTGGTCACGTGTTTGTGTGCTAGAACTAACTAAAAGAAAATCGTCATCATTTTTGCGTGTATTTGGTCAATTCAACCAACAGTCGCGGAAATATCACAGCGACTGTTGCTTTAAAAAGTCCCCCTGAAATCAAATTGGATGCGTAAGTGTCTCATGTTTTGCATTGTAGGTACATTTATCCATCATTATCTGGACCAAGAATGGCAGAAAAAGTCTTTTTATTAGTATTCTTAAAATTTAGCGCAGGAAGACTCAAACTGCATGTGGGGGTTGGTACTTGTTTTGAAGGCAAGTGGAGTTGGACAATCAGAACTGGGCTCTTTTGGAGGGGGTTGCCTCCTTAGCTTCTGCTTTTAATGGAAACACTAAAAATGCAGACAGCAACAGAATGAGGCTAGTCATTGCATTGTAACTTAAAAACAGGAGATAACCAAGTGAAAATTGTTCATTGACTGGAGAAGCCATAGAAAGTATAAATCAATTATACAATGAGAGTGCAAAGTAAATCTAAGTCTTCAGTGAAGAATCTGAATCCGTGAAGTCTTTATTTTCCATTATCAAATGTTCAAACAAATTACAATTTGTTGCATTTTAGCACTTTCAGTTTAGTTGACTTTTTTTTCATGGCATGTTCTGTTAATGTGTCCTTCTAGCCTAGATCAGTGTTCAACATTTTTGTTTATTCTTGTTCCATGTTTAGTAAGTGTTTACTGTTTCACTTCGAAGAGCCTGTCCCTTCAGTCTTGTCAGTTAGTTTGGCTTCCTGCTCTCACCACAGACTAGAAGGGTGTACTGTGAAACAGGAATATAGGCTTAGCAAGCGATGAATTGTCACAAAGGTGGATTTCTTTATATCTAAACTATCACTACAGCAACTTGAGAATAAATTGTCTGCAAAAAGTTTGTTTTCTAGTGGAAAACAATCTCAAGGACTGCAATTCAGCAGAATAGCACATAAAAAAGTATTTTATGCATGTATACTGTGAAGCATGTTAGCAGAGCATTCCACACTATCACAAATAATTGTCAGGTACGCAGTACAGAGCATCATGTAAACACCATATCATATAGGCCTCACTTGATTCTTCTACACACTTCTTTTACTTTCAAATAATTTATAACACCATAATAAATCAGGGATCAAGGGATGTATTTAGTGTTAGTACTTCACAAAAGAATACACATACCCACTGACATTAAATTTCTAAAACTGCATTCAGTTTGTGGAAAAAAACTGACTTAAATTTCTCTGATTAACACAAACTAGGGGTGAAATTTATAAGTTACATATTCACAGTTTTCATACATACAGAGAAGCAATAACTTCAAAAGATGACTTGTCCTTGTGCACACTTTGACATAACAGACTTTAATGTATTACTTACATAAGCAAGTCGGCGCACAGCTTTCGGTGTTGTTAGGAGTCCCCGAACACGATCATGGACCTCTTCCCATGCTCTGTGAGAACTAGATTTAGGTCTGAGCAATCAAACTGACACTCAGCTAAAAATGGGAGAAATTCTGAGGACCAAACCAGTCATAAAACAAACCTGCTGTGCCTGGCACGTTCTCTGTAGGAATGCCATAGGTCTGAAGGGGAAGGACCGTCATGACTGTCAGAGAACTCATGTGCTTCTGAGGAACTGGAATCACCTTCAGATATTTCTCCAACCTACCACAGAAAGTGGGGAATAAATGATGTCCATCACATTCATGCACCTGCACTTCTGCAACAAGTTTTCAGTAAGTCTCCACATAGGTTAAAAAAAAAGCTAAGTAAGATTCAAGTTACATTTGGACAAACTGTAATGAAGAGTTTGTCACATATGTTATTGTTTGTTTTATTTATGTTTGTTATGGGTTTATAACATTTGCTAGAATACCATTGTTCATTTAGCGTTTGATTATTTTAGAGTGCCTGTAGTAGTTGTTAACTTAGTAAGAGAATATTTTCAGGACATTAGACTCTGCCTAATTACAGCAGGTTTCATAACAGGTTGGCAGAGGCTAGAATCAGGCGTTATGGCAGAGTGTACGATTTCTCCATTAGCATTTACAATGGCGATGGAGATCATTATTAGAGCTTCCAAGTGGGTTGTAGGTGGAGAGAGAGGTCAGGATGGCATGCGCCAACAGTGCCATGTATGAAGATAATACTTGAGAGACTTATATGAAAATCAAACCTACTAAGTCTAGAAGTATCTCAATAAGTAGAGGGAAATTAAGTGATAGACAGTTTGTAATAGATGAAGACAAAAATTCCAATAATTAGGGAAAAGGCAGTAAAGAGTTTAGGTAGGTACGGCTTTGCTTTGCGGTAAGACGTATTGCATCACTTCCTGTTGCTTTGTGTGTGCACTGTGACAGTTCTCGCTCCTCTTGAACTACTAATAATCACCTTATTTCTCCCTATAATTTACACATCTTGCATAGTTAACTCTATCCCATACTTGTTATATTCTAACGCTCACTCTTACAGATCTTTAGTTTTTATTTTTCACTTTTTAGCGGTGTGTCTGGTTCTCTAGCTTAGCATGGCTACCAGTTCTCTTCCTCTATCTCCTGCTTTCACCTGCTCCGTGTGTCAGATGTTTAGTTACTCCTCTGCCTCCTTTAGTGGTAATGGTACATGTAACAAATGTAGTCTTTTTGTAGTTTTGGAGGCAAGGTTATCTGAATTGGAAGCTCGGCTCTGCACTGTTGAAAACCACCTGATAGCGAGCCAGGCCCCTTTAGTCAGTGCGGAGCCACCTAGCGTAGCTAGCTCTGTTAGTCGTCCCCGAGCAGATCCCGAGCAGCCGGGACTTAAGAGTGGCTGGGTGACTGTCAGGAAGAGGAGTCATAGTCCTAAAGTCAAGCCCGTGGTTCACCATCAACCTGTCCACGTTTCTAATAGATTTTCCCCACTCAGCGACACACCCGCTGAGGACAAATCCCTGGTAATTGGCAGCTCTATAGTCAGAAACGTGGCATTAGAGACACCAGCGACCATAGTCAAATGCATTCCAGGGGCCAGAGCGGGCGACATAGAATCCTATTTAAAACTGCTGGCTAAGGATAAACGTAAATACGGTAAAATAGTTATTCACGTCGGCGGTAATGACACCCGGTTACGCCAATCGGAGGTCACTAAAATTAATGTTGCATCGGTGTGTAATTTTGCCAAAACAATGTCGGACTCCGTAGTTTTCTCTGGACCCCTGCCAAATCTGACCAGTGATGACATGTTTAGCCGCATGTCCTCATTCAATCGCTGGTTGTCCAGATGGTGTCCAGCAAACAACGTGGGCTACATAGATAACTGGCAATCTTTCTGGAGAAAACCTGGTCTGATGAGGAGAGACGGCATCCATCCCACTTTGGAAGGAGCGGCTCTCATTTCTAGAAATATGGACGAATTTATTAGTCATCCAAAAACATGACAACCCAGGGTTGAGACCAGGATGCAGAGTTGTAGTCTTACACACTTCTCTGCGGCTTCCCACCTGATGCTGCCCCCCCCTCAATCAAAAAACACAAAAGGAGCAAATCCTCTTGTGCAAAAAAATTTAAAACAAAAACTTTAACTGAACAAAACTTCAAACTATTAAATGTGGTTTGCTGAATATTAGATCTCTCCCTTCGAAGTCTCTGTTAGTGAATGATTTGATTTGTGATCATCATATTGATATATTTTGTTTTACAGAAACCTGGCTGCAGCAGGAGGATCATGTTAGCATTAATGAATCAACTCCCTCTGACTATTTAAATGTTCATGTTCCTAGAACCACAGGCAGAGGAGGAGGAGTGGCAGCTATCTTCAGATCAGGGTTACTAATCAGTCCTAGACCCAAGATTAGTTTTAGCTCTTTTGAATCTCTGATTCTCAGTTTCTCCCACCCAAGGTGGAAATCACAAAAACCTCTTGTGTTTGTTGTTGTGTATCGTCCACCTGGCCCTTATTCTGAGTTTCTCTCTGAATTCTCAGAGTTTTTATCCCAGTTAGTGCTGAGTACAGATAAAGTCATTGTAGTGGGTGACTTTAATATTCATGTAGATGTTGAAAATGACGGCCTGAATATTAACTTTAATTCTATATTAGACTCTATTGGATTTTCTCAAAGTGTTCACAGACCTACTCGCTGCCTTAATCAAATCCTTGACCTTGTGCTGACTTATGGCATTGAGAGTGAACAGTTAACAGTGTTCCCTCATAACCCTGTCTTGTCTGACCATTTTTAATAACTTTTGAATTTACATTACTTGACTACACGTTTTCTGAGAAGAATTCTACATATAGAAGGTGTCTGTCAGAGAATGCTGTAACCAGATTTAAAGAGTTGATTTCATCATCCTTTTCTTCACTGCCATGTGCTGATATGACAGAGGACGGCTACCTAAATTTTACTCCAGTAGAACTTGACTCTCTTGATGACAGCACTATAGCTTCAATGCGTACAACACTGGACAATGTTGCCCCTCTGAAAAGGAAGGTAATCAGTCAGAAGAGGTTGGCTCCTTGGTATAATTCACAGCTGCGTGCGTTAAAGCAGACTGCAAGAAAGCTGGAGAGACAGTGGCGTTCCTCTAATTTAGAAGAGTCTCAATTAGTCTGGAAAGATAGTTTAATAACGTATAAGAAAGCACTTCGTAAAGCTAGAACTGCTTATTATTCATTATTGATAGAAGAGAATAAGAATAATCCCAGGTTTCTTTTCAGCACTGTTGCCAGGCTGACAAAGAGTCCGAGCTCTGTTGAGCCATGTATTCCATTAACTCTCAGCAGTGATGATTTCATGAGATTCTTCATCAATAAAATTGTTTCTATCAGAGAGAAGATTAATGGAATCCTTCCCATTATTATCACTGATGTATCATCAAGTAGAGCAGCTTTAGAAGTATCTTTCAAACCTGAATTGTATTTAGACAGCTTCTGCCCAGTTGATCTTTCTGAGCTAACAACAGCAATAGTCTCTTCTAAACCATCAACTTGTATGTTAGACCCAATCCCAACCAGACTGTTCAAGGAGGTTTTCCCTTAACTGACACTTCCATATTGGATTTGATCAATCTGTCTTTGTTGATAGGATATGTACCTCAGACTTTTAAGGTTGCTGTAATTAAACCTTTACTTAAAAAACCTACTCTTGATTCAGAAGTGTTGGCTAATTATCGACCTATATCCAATCTCCCTTTTTTGTCTAAAGTTCTTGAAAAAATAGTTGCAGTTCAACTTTGTGATCATTTACATCGAAATAATCTGTTTGAAGAGTTTCATTCAGGATTCAGAGTGCATCATAGCACATAAACAGCACTGGTGAAAGTTACCAATGATCTCCTGTTAGCTTCTGATAGTAGTCTGACTTGTTTCTGTGCTTGTCCTGTTGGATCTCAGTGCTGCATTTGATACGATCGATCACAGCATTCTGTTACAGAGACTTGAACGTGTTATTGGGATTAAAGGAACTGCATTAGGCTGGTTTAAGTCATATTTATCTGATAGATTCCAATTTGTTCTTGTAAATGAAGAATCTTCCTCACACGTTGGAGTAAGTCATGGAGTTCCTCAGGGTTCTGTGCTTGGACCAATTCTTTTTACTTTATACATGCTTCCATTAGGTAACATTATCAGACAGCATGGCATAAATTTCCATTGTTCTGCTGATGATACTCAGCTGTACTTATCTATGAAACCAGATGAAACCAATGGGTTGGTCAGACTACAAGCCTGTCTTAAAGACATAAAGACCTGGATGACTCAGAACTGTCTGCTTTTAAATTCAGACAAAACTGAAGTTGTTCTCTTTGGACCTGAGCGCTTCAGGGAGAAATTGTCTAGTTATATAGTTACTCTAGATGGTATTTCCTTGGCTTCTAGTTCTACAGTGAGGAACCTTGGAGTTATTTTTGACCAGAATTTATCATTGACGCACATATAAACTGGTTTCTAGGACTGCCTTCTTTCACCTTCGGAATATTGCTAAAATCAGGAACATCCTGTCTCAGGGTGATGCAGATAAACTAGTTCATGCATTTGTTACTTCAAGATTGGACTACTGTAATTCCTTATTATTGGGCTGTCCCACATATTCTCTGAAAAGCCTCCAGCTGATCCAAAATGCTGCAGCCAGAGTTCTGATGAGAACTAACAGGAGAGATCATGTTTCTCCAGTTTTAGCTCCTCTTCTTTGGCTCCCTGTTAAATTCAGAATAGAATTTAAGATTCTTCTTCTCACATATAAAGTTCTTAATGACCGAGCTCCATCATATCTTAAAGATCTAATTGTAAGGTATTTTCCTAACAGAGCACTTCGCTCCCAAACTGCAGTTTTAGTTGTTGTTCCCAGAGTTTCTAAAAGTAGAATGGGAGGTAGAGCCTTCAGTTATCAGGCCCCTCTCTTGTGGAATAAGCTGCCAGTAAATGTCCGGGAAGCAGACACCCTTTCCACTTTTAAGATTAGGCTTAAAACTTTCCTTTTTGATAAAGCTTATAGTTAGGGATGGCTCAGGTAATCCTGAAACATCCCATAGTTAAGCTGCTATAGGCTTAGACTGCTGGGGGACCTCATCTGTCACACCTTTCCTCACTTTGCTCTCTTTTTTCCCCCTGTTTAATTTCACAACTGATTTTATGTACATGTGACATTATTGTGGTTATGAACATGTGTTTCCCTGTTCCAACAGATATCATTTCAATGGCGTTATGGTGTTTTTCCCCCATCTTTTCCCTCTTTTCTGTCTTCTCAAACCCCAGCTGGTCGAGGCGGATGGCCACCCTTCCTGAGTCTGGTTCTGCCAGAGGTTTCTTCCTGTTAAAAGGGAGTTGTTCCTTTCCACAGTCGCCTCAGGCACGCTCAGGACGGGAGATTGGACTGAAGACAAGTTTCAGTGCAATCTGTTGGTTACCTTAGCTAGGATATTAATTTTTTGAATTGGCTCTATATGAATGAATTGGATTATGATGACAATGAATTGAATTCCAATTTGCTAGAATTGGACTATATTACTTAAGTGCCTTGAGATGACAATTGTTGTAATCTGGTGCTATATAAATAAAATTGAATTGAATTGAATTGAATAGGTGGTACCAGGCAGACATGAATTATGGCGAGCAGGCGGTGCAGTTTCGGAAAGATGTTGCTGAGGGACTGGATAGAATAGTCTCTATAGTCTTGAGTCATCTCAGTGTCACAAGGCAGTGTGTTGGACCCACAAAGCAGACTTAAAACACTGGAGATAAAATTCAAATAGGTTTATTTAAAAATATATAGGTTTCCGGAAACTACAAATGAATGTTAAATGAATGAGTTCTTTGTTAGATGTTTCTGGGGGACGGAAAACCTGGGATGAGCTTCGGCGAGCGAGCATTTCCAGGTCCGTGGGGCTGAAGAGTGTCAAGCAGGTACTTGGGGGGTGGTCTTCCAGGCTGGTAAATGCGGGTGTGGCTTGACATACGGTTAGATTCTCAGACACTGACAGCAGAAATTCCCAGATTCTTACATGTAGTGTAGACAGGGTCCATGATCCTACCGTGATCCACCAGCTGTCGGTTCCTCTCAGCAATCCTGAGAAGAGCAGCCTTGAGCTCATGCCATAGTCTGCAACAGAAGCATAAATGGTGTTGCACAGATGGGACAGTGACCTTGTTCACCTGAACAGGGAACAGTAGTGGCTGATAACCCACAGAGGCTTCAAATGGGGACCGTCCAGTGGCCAAAGTAAGGGGCTTCACCTTTTTAGAACCTGGTCGATAGGTGATGTGAAATTAAAAATGGCCAAAGAAAAGCACCTATCTTTCCTGCCTGAGGTTGAAGCTTTTGGCTGACTGAATGTACACCAAGTTCTTGTGATCTGTCCACACTATAAAAGGCAGGTCGGTTCCCATCAACAAGTGTCTCCACTCTTTTAAGGCCAGCTTTATCGCCAATAATTCCCAATCACCTACATCATAGTTCCTCTCAGCAGGTGATAGGCGTTGAGAAAAGAAAGCAGAAGGGTGAAGCTGGCTGGTCAGAGGTGACCTTTGGGAGAGAACGGCTCCAACTCTGACATCAGAAGCATCGGCTTCAACCACAAACTGTCAAGAGGAGTCAAGCTGGTGGAGCGCTGGGCTGAAAATGAAACCTAGGATGAGTGTTAGTGAATGGGTATTTCCAGGTCCTTGGGGCTGAATAGTGTCAGGCAGGTATGTCCAGGGGTTGGTCTACCAGGCAGGTAAGTGCGAGTGTGGCTTGACAGAAGGTTAGATTCTCCAGACGCTGGAAGCAGGAATTCCCAGATTGGCAGCTGACAGCTTTCAAGTGGTAGATTCTTCAAGGAAATAGAGAGACTCGGTTAAGACAAAGTTTGAGATAGATAAATCAGAAGACTTAGGACAATAAGTACCACGGAGGTACCACAACAATATGGTGCTGAGTGGAGGTGATATCGGAGCATAAATGCAGTTGGACCTGATGAGCTTGATGGAAAATAGCTGTGCCAGGATAACCTACTGAAGAACCGAGGCAGCCACACCCACTCTGTACTGACACTCACCAATACACACAGCAGGGGAGACAATACAAACACACATAAGAGGGAAAATGACACATGCTATACCTCTGGGGAGATGGGGGGGCTGGGAGCTTCCAGGGGACCATGAGTGGATGTGTGAACTGTGCAACTGTGTGTGTTGTTTTTTCTCTGTCTTTCTCTGATTTGTGCATGCGGGTGTACTTGGTTGGGGTTGGGTCTGGGACTTGTTGTCCTCTGGCTTGCTTGTGCTGCTAGGGCCTTGCCCTTTCCCACTGCTCACTGCTGCACCCACCTGCTGGTGCATCTTGGCTTCCCGGGCACTTGGCCGGGGTCATTGGGGCTTGTGCTGGCCCACTTTGTTTGGCTGTCTGGGGTGCCTGGCCCTCTCGGGTATTGGGGAGGGGTTGGGTGGCGCTCTTGGTATTGGGGCCCCGGTCCTGCACTTGATTTATATCTAGGTGGCAAGGGCCTGGCAGAGCCTGTGGGTTTTTTTCATGTTTTCTTTTTTTTCTTTTTTTTTTTAGTCCAATTAAAAAAGGGTTGGTTTCTAAATTAGGAATAAATCCATTGGTAAAAAGAAGAAACTTTAGGCTCTGAGAACAGAGATAAGGTTAATTCTGTCTGAAGACAGATGTTGGAATTTCAGAGATCCCTGTAAGAAAAAAAAGGCACCTAAAATTAGACTTCTGACACAGATGGTCCGAGGAATCTCACCTACCGTGACCTCAAAATCCAACATGACTGCCCTGCGGCTTAAAAGTTGAGATAGCTGCAGTAAAACACAGTTTATGAGCACTTCTTCTTAACAGGCTTATCACAGACTTTTATGGTAGCTAAAATTAAACCTTAACTTTGTAAAACCTACTCTTGATCCAGGGTTAGCTAATTATCAACCTATATCCAATCTCCCTTTGAGTTCTTGAGAAAATTGTTGCTGCTCAACTTTGTGATCATTTGCACATAAAGGATCAGTTTGAAGAGTTTCAGACAGGAAGCATATCATAGCACAGAAACAGCACTGGTGAAAGTTACAAATGATCTCCTCTCAGCCTCTGACAGCAGACTTGTGTCTGTGCTTGTCAATGACACTATTACAAAGGCTTCAATATGTTATTGGATTAAAGGAACTGCTTTAGGTTGCTGTAATCATATTTACCTGATAGATTCCAGTTTGTTCTTGTAAATAAAGAATCTTCTTCACACACCAGAGTAAGTCATGATGTTCCTCAGGGTTCTGTGCTCGTTATCTTTGGACCTGAACACTTCAGGGAGAAATTGTCTAGCTATATAATTACTCTAGATGAGATTGCATTGGGTTCTAGTACTACAGTGAGAAGCCATACATTCATCAATTCATTTTCTATATCCGCTTTATCTGTTGTCTGGGGGCTGGAGCGTATCCCAGAGGTCATCGGGCGAGAGGCGGGGTACACCCTGGACAGGTCGCCTGTCCATTACAAGGCCACACAGAGATAAACAAGACAAACAACCACACACACGCTCACACTCACTTCTGAGGACAATTTCAGAGACACCGGTTAACCTAACATGCATGTTTTAGGACGGAGGGAGGAAGCCAGAGTACCCGGAGAGAACCTCTGCCTGAAATATTGATTTAACACAGAAAGGCCCCAGCCGGGAGTTGAACCTGGAACCCTCTCACAGTGAGGAACCTTGGAGTTATTTTTTACCAGAATCTATACTTTGACTTGCATATTAAACTTCTATATGCAAGTCTAGAAGTTGCAAGTTTCTAGGACTGCCTTCTTTCACCTTCGTAATATTGTTAAAATCAGGAACATCCTCTCTCAGAGTCAGTGGGTCTACATGATGAGATTAACTGGATTATAGCTACAGTTGGGTTCTGCTCCTTATCTGAGGGTAATTATCCTTGGATATATGGTGGTGAATGAATCGAATCACTGGCACAAAGCATGTCATACCCCGGTACGATAGGTGGCGCTGTGCCCATTTCAACTATCGCTAATAGAGCCACTTCCTGTTGACCTCTTCACCACCAACAACAACAACACACTCAGGCATTCGAGAAAGATGGCGAACGAAGAGTAAGATGAAGCTACGTCCCTCTACATTTAGTTTATGATGAGCATGGTTTTGGCACAAATGCGATGCACAACGGCGCATTCTTCATTGCGTTGCGTCTCCTTCGACTTACGGGTGACGATTCCTGGAAAAAATCTTGAGCATGCGCAGAACGCTTAATCCAATCCACTGCCGTCTACATGCATGTTCAGTGTACATTTGGATCGAGTTATCTCGGGGTCTTAATCCAATCGTGAGTAACCCGATCCAATCCGTTTTTTTGTCAGATTAAGGTGTCTACATGAACTGAATAACTTATTGTTATTTAGCCATTAATCCAATCCGATGGCACTCATGTAACCCCACTGACCCATGTATTTGTTTCGCCAAAATTGGACTACTGTATTACTTTGTTATCATTCGGCTGCCCCACAAATTCTCTGAAAATGCTGCAGCCAGAGTTCTGATGAGAACTAAATGAACTATATTTCCCCAGTTTTAGCTTCTCTTCATTGGCTCCCTGTTAAATTCAGAATAGATTCTTCTCCTCACATATAAAGCTCTTAATGACCGAGCTCCATCATATCTTAAAGATCTCATTGTTAGGTATTTTCCTAACAGAGCACTTCGCTCCCAAACTGCAGGTTTACTTGTGGTTCCCAGAGTTTCTAAAAGTAGAATGGGAGGCAGAGCCTTCAGTTATCAGACCCCTCTCTTGTGGAATAAGCTGCCAGTAAATGTCCGGGAAACAGACACCCCCTCTACCTTTCTGCTTAGGGATGGCTCAGGTGACCCTGAAACATCCCATAGTTAAGCTGCTATAGGCCTACACTGCTGGGGGGCCTCCCATGATACACCTTTCCTCACTCTGCTATATTTTTCTCTGTGTACATATAACATTATTGTTTTCATAAACATAAACAGGTATCCCTGGTCTAATGTTATGGTGTTTGTTGTCCCCTCTTTTCTGTCTTCTCAAACCCCAGCTGGTCGAGGCGGATGGCCACCCTTCATGAGTCTGGTTCTGCCAGAGGTTTCTTCCTGTTAAAAGGGAGTTGATTCTCTCCATAGTCGCCTCGTACATTCTCAGGATGGGAGATTGGATCAAAGTGAAGTTTTGGTACAATCTGTTGGTTTCCTTAGCTAGGAAACTTTTTTTAATTGGCTTTGTATGTATAAATAGAAATTGGACTAGTTTGGATTTTAATGATTATAAATTTAATTGGATTATATTACAAAGAATCAGACTCTAATTGGCTTGAATTGTATTGTATTTTTGAAGTACCTTGAGGTTGTATTTGTTGTGATTTGGCGCTATTTAAATAAAACTGAATTGATTTGAATTGAACTTCTGTCACTTTGTGTCCCATTCAATAAGTCCCACACATTCTGTCAGTAAACATATTGCAATGGTGGAGTAGTGCATTTTTATCAACTTATATTGCTAATATTAGCTGGCCTGGTCAGAGAACAAATTCAACTAGCTTTCCAACAAAAGGATAAGTATGCAAGTTTGGTATTGAACTCTTCATAAAATTCCTCATAATAAAAATAAGCAAAATGACACCCCACAACTTTTTAATAAAAGAAAATAGAAATAAACAGTTCCTACCAAACCACTGGAAAAAGATTTTCTCCTGGCAGTTGGATAGCGTCTCACTAAAACAATAAAAGAAAAAAGAAAAATAATTGCAATTATTTGGTGACAGGCTATAGAGCACTAACAGCAAGAAGGTTTACATCATTACACTAGCAGCTTGTTGCAATTTGGTACAATTGGGTCATGTGACAACAGAGCAGTATAACTCCAACTTTAAGCAAGTTGTGAAGTTTTTTGGTTGTAAAGTGTGATTAACATCAGCAAACACAGCTTTATATGGGGATTTCTACCTGTGGAGGAAAACTTGGTCAGAGGGGAAGAGGGGCTGGTAAATACTGCAGAGTGGCCGGGCGAGGCACACTGTCTGGCTCCAGGCCAGGAAGCCAACATCTGGGAGAATGAGGACACAGTGAACCAACTGCTACAGAGTGCACTCATTATCACTGTAACTCGGACTGTGTCTTTTTCATTAATTGAGCTTGTTATCAGGAAAAAAACATACATATGAATAAAAGCATAAAAACATTTCAAAACGGACTATTGTATAATGTCAACTGGTAATTCAGGTCAGGACAAAAAGGTATTTTCTTTTTAAAAAGTTGTGGATGATAAGGTGAACGATGTACTCTCTGGTTTTGGCATTGCTTGTCAGGTCAGAAACTATTTCAACTCGATTATTTCTCTGCAGGTGTTTTGTTTGCCAAATTATTATTTTTTTTTTCAGAAAATAAATTACCAATGCAATGACATAATGAGAAACTGTAACTTTAAATATTATATCATTATAGTTGTCTCACTAAAATACAAATGTTGAAAACCTGCAAAAATCATTTACTTCATATTTGTGCATTTTCATTTAATCTTTTATCATATTTCTCAGTCAGTACAATTTTTTGAAGCTCAGATCAATTTTGAGATTTTGGAATTTTTGGGCTTAAAAGTGTTCATAGTTTCATAATTTGTGGAAATGTCAAGAAACGCAATCTATGGGTATATAACAATAAATTGGCAAAAAGTTGGGGCGTTAGAAACTGTACATTGAATTTGGCTTTTATCTAATTGGAAATAGTATGAATCTAGTCCAAGATTCTTATAGTTTTACTTCCAAACATTTTTTCATTTTTTAACATACATCGCATTTAAGGCCTGGAACACGTATAATTAAAAACACGTATAAAAACACGTATTAAAAAGTTGGGACAGTAAAGCTTTTATCACTTTCTAATGTTACCATTCCTACTCACAACACTCAAAAGACCTTCTACCTTTGAATATACACAGCAATGAAGCATTTATAGTGTTAATTTGTCCACCTTTTTGCGAACTCTTCCCGGTGGCGCCCTCCATGGCTGCGACCGTTCTAACTCTTGTATGTTTCTTCACACACTGGAGTTGGATAAACGCCATTTCAATCTGCGTGCAATGTAATGTTGTAATGCTTGATTGACAATAAATGCTTCTGATTCTGATTCTGATTCTGAGGTGTGCTTCAGTATCAGGTTGCATTTTTCCTTTTAAAAATTCTCTGTTGTGGACAGGTCAGGACAGGAGGCAGGCCAGTCCAATACTCGATTCCTAATCATCCATTTCTTTGAAATCTTTTCAGGATTTGGTTTTGCATTGTCTTGTTGAAAATGCATGCATGCATAGTGCTTCATAAAGGTTTCCTGAAGTAATCCTTTGCCCATATGGTTCTATCAGTTGTTGATGAATGACTCGATGCAGTGCACGTGTCCGCCCTAGGCTTGCACCCTTTCCCTTTACACAATTCCTTCAGATTCTTTGAATGGCTTTATGATAAAATTTGCAAACTGCTTTCAATCTATTTTTGAGGATGATTGTTTTTAAAGCAGTTGATGATTTTCCAACACTTTTGTCGTCAAACTGGGAATCCGCTGGCCATCTTCTCTCATCAAACGCGCAGCCTTCGTGACTGATTCTGTATGCAGTTCTGATTATAGTCACCTGCTTTCATCATCTCTGTTACACCATTGCTCACTTCCATGTGTACGTGAAAAGCATTATATGGTGATATCTTCATTCATGGCATTAATTTTGTGAATATGTCACAACATTTTTGGTCTGGGAGTTTGTTTTTTTAATTGCTTTAAAAATGATAGTCATGGGTAGGAGGAGTGTGATGCTGTAGTGTCGCGAGATTGTGTGAGACTATCGGCAGATTCAAACAAGGCGTGCCTCAAATAGAGCAAACAATATAGTAAGATTATAATTACGCCAATAACTACTGTTTAAATAAATATATTATCGGGTGAAACAAAAACAAAACACTGGAGTACAGTGAAGAAAGCCTGGAGAGCCTCACAGATTTCATCGACGAGTGTTTTGACAGGATCGTCATGGGCAAAACTAACCAAACCCCATCTGCTAGCAGCAAGGCTTCAACTTCAAAGAGAAGTCGTAATGAAGAGTCACCCGGAGCGACGTCTCCAGCTGGTAATGATTCGACGGACATTTTAACATCGATCGATAACAAATTATCCAGCTTCGACGCCCGTATGTCTCTGTTGGAGATTCTACACAGAGAGTTCCAGGCATTACGGGAGTCGTTGGAGTTCAGCCAGCAACAGGTGCAGACGCTGGCTGCAGAAAACGCAGCCCTCAGAGGATCGGTGAAAACACTCACCGAAGGAATGAGCCGGATCTCTGATGAGAACAAGAGGATAAAAGAATCAATTATTGATCTCCAGGCTCGTAGTATGAGGGACAATCTGGTGTTTTCTGGAATCCCGGAGCAGGCAGACGAGGATCCTGAACTCGCAGTGAAAAACTTCATTCAAAATCAATTGAAACTTCCAGTAGATGTAGTGAAAAACATTACTTTTCACCGAGTCCACCACCTGGGAGGGAAGAGACCTGATGCCCGCCGACCGAGACCGATTGTGGCCAAGTTCGAGCATTATCAACAGAAAGTTCAGGTGAGGGGACGTGGCAGGGAGCTGAGAGGAACGGACTTCAGCATCAACGACCAGTTTCCCAAAGAAATCCTGGAAAGACGCAGGGTTCTGTTCCCCATCCGGAAAAAGTTCATGGAAGGAGGCTCCCGAGCTGTCATCGTGGTGGATAAGTTATTCATCAACGGGCAGCTGTACCGCGACCAGGAAACCACTCCTTGGCTCTTCTAAACTCCAGGTGATCTGTATTCGTTAACTTGTATGAATCATTTCACTGTAGATGACATAAGTAAGATGAAATAATCTATCCAATTCACAGTTATCTATCAAGGCTAAATATATAGCTCACTGCAAGTCTCACCTGCACAGGATATATGCAGTTCATATTTGATTATTTGTTTTTGTTTTTGTTTTTTCTATCTCACACTTCCACTCTTTTGCACTGTTTTTCTATTTTGTCTTTCTTCCCCAACCCGCTGCGTTTCCACCTTAATAAGTAATGTTAACAAGCACGGCGCACATAGAGTTTTGAGCAGAGCACATAATCAAGTTCCACACAGCATTGACAGCGCAAGTACATATTGTAGCAATCTCATACTGACAACTGAAACACCAACAATGGCATGTTCATGGAAGCATATATGCACACACACGCACGGGATGCTTTTAGCAAGCATCCAGCACTCACTGCGTTAGTCTGAGCATGTCCACGCTGAGGTTTATCTCATGGAATGTGCATGGAGCTGGGTCCAGAGAGAAGAGATTAAAAATCTCCAATAAATTGAAGGATTTACAGGCGGATATTGTTTTATTACAGGAGATTCATTTATCAAAGACTGTAGCTGATGTTCTCACCACAGCACAGTTTCCTCATGTGTACTCAGCCTGTTACAACTCCAGACAAAGAGGTGTAGCCATTCTGATAAATAGAAGAGTAAATTTCACCGTAAACAGCACAGTTATAGATCCAGAAGGTAGATTTCTAATAGTTAATTTATCTATTCAAAATATGAATTTATGCATTGCAAATATATATGGTCCAAATGTGGATGACCCCTCATTTTTTCACTCCTTTTTCACTTCACTCTCTGATCACTCAGATAACACACTCATCATAGGAGGGGACTTTAACGTGGTATTAGACTCAGGAGTAGACAGACTCAGTACTTCAGGAAGTCAGCGGAACTGGCAGTCCACGAATATTGTTAAACAGTATATGAAAGATTTTGGTCTTTGTGATGCTTGGCGCTCCCACCACCCCACTCTTAGAGAATACACCTTCTTCTCACCGGTACACCACTCATATTCAAGAATAGATTATTTCTTAGTTAGCAGTTCCTTGATGAGGGATATTTCAGACACCAAAATCCACCCCATCACTATCAGTGATCACGCTTCAGTTTCTATCACACTGAAGAATAACAGAGTTACACCACCAGCTAGGAATTGGAGATTTAATACATCATTACTAAAAGACCCTGATTTTATTAATTATTTCAAAAGGGAATGGTCTGTATATTTAGAAAATAATGACCTGCCAGGAATGTCAGCTTGTACTCTCTGGGAAGCCGGAAAAGCAGTTATGAGAGGCAAAATAATCTCTTTTTCATCAAATAAGAAAAAGAGGGAAACTTCAAGGATATCAGATTTAGAACTCAGGATTAAATCATTAGAAATTGTCTACAGTACCTCCAAAGAGGAACACACACTGAATGAACTAAGAAAAGCTAAACTTGAATTAAACAAAATTATTGATAAACAAACACAGTTTCTGATACAAAGACTTCGCTTGGAGAACTTTGAGCACGGCAATAAATCTGGAAACAAAGAGAAAACAACAATCACTTCTGTTAAAGACTCAAAAGGAAATGTCACCCATGTCCCTGATGTAATCAACAATGCTTTTAGGGACTTCTATAAAACCTTATATTCATCACAAAATGATCCATCAGACAGTAACATAGATCAGTTTCTTAGTAATATCAACCTTCCAAAATTACAAACCGAACAGGCAATGGCTCTGGATTCACCTCTTTCAATAGGAGAACTCCATGAAGCCTAGCCTATGCCTAGTAACAAAGCCCCGGGACCAGATGGTTTTCCAGCAGAGTTCTACAAAGAATTTTGGACTGTTTTGGCACCTGCATTTCACAAAATGGTATTACAAGTTAAGCAGAATGGCAGATTATCCCCACACATGACCTCTGCTAACATTATCTTGCTACAGAAACCAGGAAAAGACCCCATACTTCCATCCAGCTACCGCCCAATATCTCTAATAAATGCAGACCTCAAAATAATTTATAAAGCCCTCGCCAAAAGAATAGAAAAAATAACTCCACTTATAATACATCCTGACCAGACAGGTTTTATAAAGGGTAGACACTCATCCACTAACACTCGCAGGCTAATTAATCTCATAGACTATTCTAACATCAACAACCTGGAAACCACAATAGTCTCTCTAGATGCAGAAAAAGCATTCGATCGAGTGAACTGGAAATTTTTATTCGCAGCATTAAACAAATTTGGGTTTGGGTCACACTTCATCAACTGGATAAGGATATTATATAGCTCCCCAAATGCGTGTGTCAGGACAAATGATCAAACCTCTCCAAGCTTCAGTCTGCAGAGAGGTACAAGACAGGGTTGCCCACTTTCTCCCTCACTTTTTGCTATTTTCATCGAACCTTTAGCAGCTGCTATCAGACAAGAAAGAAATATTAAAGGCATCCAACCCCCAAATATTGAGCATAAAATAAGTCTTTATGCTGATGATGTTTTACTTTTCCTTCAGAACTCTCAAACGTCTCTCACTCACACGATCACACTCATAAATAAATTCTCAGCACTTTCTGACTACTCTATCAATTGGTCTAAGACCACAGTTCTGCCCATTAACTGCAGAGTCCTGAATATACCTGCGATCACTTTACAGTCAGGAAATATTAGATATTTAGGCATAAACATTTCCTCCAGGCTCTCAGAGCTAACAAAGCTAAATTATGTGCAATTATTAAAGACAGTAGAGGACGATCTCTCTCGTTGGAAGTCCTTACCTATATCACTTATGGGGAGAGTTACAACCATTAAAATGATGATACTACCAAAAGTTAATTATTTGTTCTCAATGATCCCCATAAAACCATCTGCTACTTGGTTTAAGTCACTAGATTCATGCATCTCCAAATTTCTGTGGAAAAACAAACCACCACGTATTAGTTTAAAAACCCTACAGAAGACCAAGGACTGTGGTGGATTAGATTTACCTAATTTTCAGCACTATTCCTTAGCCAATAGGTTACAGTATATATCAAAATGGTTTAAACCTAGCCCAATAGATGAACCATGGATAAATATAGAACAAGCATTGTGTGATAATCTGGAAATCTCTGACCTGCCACTTATTAGTCAAAACGTAAAAAATCACAAATGTTTCAAAAGCATTAACATCACCTCTCTGACAGCCTGGTGGGAATTTCTTAAAATAACAAAGTCTTCAATTGTCCCATGTAAGCTTACACCCATCTGGAACAATCCTGACATACTGCAAAACAAAAAAATGCTAAACTTTACTCTGTGGGAGATCAAAAGAATCAAACATCTGGAACATATAATCCAAAATGGACATTTTATTTCATTTGATGAGCTCATATCACAACACGAGATAGGCAGCAATAAATTCCTAGAATATCAACAACTTAAGTCTATAATAACAAAGAAATATATCCTCCAACAACCAGACTTACAACTCCCGACTAGGGTAGCAGAATTTCTAAGCATCTGCACCCCAAAACTACTATCAAAAATATATAAATTATTGTCTAAGATAGATGACACAATGTCTCTTCCATCCTCAAAATGGGAGGCAGATTTATCCATCAGTTCTAGTCATAGCTTCTGGCCACAAATATGTTTGAACACCTTCAGAATGACTCAGAATTCTAATTTATAGCTCATACAATACAAAATTCTTCATAGAACATACTATACAGGACAAAGGATGTTCAGGATGGGTCTAACACACTCAAACATCTGCTCACATTGCACAGACAACACACCTGATGATTATGCACACGCTTTGTGGTTCTGTGCGCCTGTCCAGAAGTTCTGGCTTGAAGTCTGTGAGGACCTATCAACATGGCTAAAGTGTAGCATCCCTGCATGCCCCACACTGTGCATACTGGGTGACTTAGACAACATCAACATGGAAATTAACTCAGCACACATGGTTCTCACAGTGTTATGTATCGTAAAGAAAACTATTCTCATGAACTGGAAAGCGAAGAACAATCTGTGTATTAACCAGTTTAGAAATTTTCTTTTAGACTATATTAGCATGGAAACAATGTCTGCCTCCTCAAAACATCAATTGGCTGAATTTAATTCTCTCTGGTCCCCTCTGATTAGCTTTATCACATAGTGGTGGTGGTGGGTTGCTGTCCCGTCGCTCTGGGCGGTTGGGTGTGTGCTGGGGGGGGCTGTGTGGCTTCGGGCGTCTGGTGGTCTCTCGGGTCGTGGGGACCGGGTTGGTCATTGCTGGGGGGGACTGTGTGTCGGGCTTGGAGGGCAGTTTTGGGGGCTTGCGGGTGGGACTGTCTTGCGGTGTGGGGCGGGGTCCCTTAGGGGCCTTGGGGTGGTGGCTGCTGGCTCTATGCTGGGTGGCCGGGCCGCTCTGGCGTGGGTGGTGGTGCTGGGCCTGGGCCCTGTTGTTGTCACACATGAAGGGTTTTGGGGGCATGTGTGTTCGGTGGGGTGTAGTGGATGGGGCCACGTAGGTGGTCCCCTTTGGTTGCACTCTGCAGTTCCCCGCCCCTGTTTTAATTACACCTTAGACATTACTACTTATCAAACACACTCACACACACACATTAGGTCTTGGGGGGTGGTTACACTGAGTGGCATCTGGTGGGCGGGGCTCTTTGGGTATGTAGGCTGCCCAGGGGGCCGCGCTCTCAGTTCTACAAGTTTGGCTGCCCCTCAATTTTAATCGCTCACAATTAGTAAATATTGAAGAGCCAGAAGGGAGAGGGGAGGGGTCTTCTTCCCACACCCCTGCTTCCTGGTTGCTGCTCGGGGCGGGAGGGGCCAAGAGGATTAATTAATTGTTCTGCTGGTTCGGGGTCTGTGGTGGCTGGGGGGCTGCTGGCCCCCTGGTGTGCCCGCTGCACTACACCCCAGCGGAGTCGAGGGAGGGAGGACGTGTGGATGTGTGGGACGTGAAAGTGTGTGTGGTAATGATTGGGCCTGGATCTGGGACTTGCTGTCGCCTGGCCTACCTGTGCTTCTCCCGATGGGGGGGGCGGCGTTGCCTCTCCCCGCTGCTTGCGACTTCACCCACCTGTGGGCACGTCTTGACTCCCAGGGCACTTGGCCAGGGGCGCTGGGGCAGGCGCTGACCCACTGTGTGGCTGTCTGGGGCGCTTGGCCCTCCTGGGTATTGGGTGGGGCCTCTGCCGGGGGGTTTGGGGGCGCTCGGGCTCCCGGGGCCCGGGTCCAGTGCACGGCCCATGTCTGGGCGGCTGGGGCCTGGCGGGGTCGGTGGGCTGTTGCCCCTGGCTCCCGGAGGGCCTCTGCCCTATGCTTATGGGGGCTCTGTCCGGGGGCTTCCTCTGCAGTCTTCTGGGTGGATGCGTGGTTGTCCCTGCGGTGGGCTTCCTGGGTTCTGTGCTCCGTGGGGGCTGCTGGTGGCCTGGGTCTTGTGGCCCTCTCTGCCTGCTTCTGATTGCTGGGGGGGGGCTGTGGATTGTGGCTCTGTACACTTATACACTCATAACTAAGCACGGTTACCATGTAGGTCCTGTGCCAGGGGTGTTGCATGTTCTCACACACACACACACACATTTATTAGCCCAGTAGCATGTTCGCTAAGCAGATGTATTATCATGTCGTCTCAGGTCATTTATATCCACAGCTGTGTTGTATGCGATTGCCCCTTCTTGTGCTTGTTTTTGTTTGTTTGTGTGTTTGTTTTTTCTCTGCTTGTCTGCTTTCAGGTGCTCCTGGTGGCGCTAAGGCTGGATTCCCCTCAGAGGCCATGGATTGTTGTCTGTTTTGTTTTTTACAGGTGTAGCAGCTGGTTGTCTGGTTTTTGTTTCTATTTTTGTTCTGTTTCCCCTTCTTTCCTCTTCTTCTTTCCTTGTCCCCCGGTCCGGTTCAGTTCTATTACATGTCATATATTGTCAACAGAAATAAATAAATGGGCATCAAGGGGAGCTTTACATTTATAAAACTTCCCTTGGCAAAGCAAATCTGTTTGGCATCAAAGGTATTCAGACTACAATTCTGCTGCCATAATGCTGAACAGGACAAGGGGGAGAAAAAAATAAATTAAAATAAAATAAAATTAAATAAAATTAAAAAAAAATGGGCTACCATGGCTCTAGTGTTTAAGTGGTTGTCTTCAAATTGGAAAATAATTAGTTTGATACCCAGCTCTGCCTTTTGCAGCAGAGGAGTCCTGGTCCTGGTGACGGGCCTGCCTGCAGTCCAGATAAGATTAGGAGATTAGGAAATGACAGATTAGGAGTTGATCTCCTTAGTTCCAGATGTTTAGGTATTTTTGCTAAAACACAGTAGTAAACATAGCCCTATCCCAACTTTTTGAGACATGATGTTACAGTTTGTTTTCATCTGCATTTACCACAGCTGGGGTTTTCTATTACAGTAAGCGTTGTATGCACGGTCGTGTTTGAGGGAATAAGACACATGCTGTAAAGCATTTTGTTGTGCTTAGATAAGGATAAAATGCACTAAATAAGTATGGACCATTTACCATCTTTAGTAAAGTTGTTATAATAGGAATTTACTATTAGATTAAAAGTATTGTAAACTAGTTCTGTTCTATAATACAGGAGGGCAGCTATGAAGTGAGAAAAGTCATATAATTTTTGTTTTAAAATCTGCAGGGTAGGGCCTACACTTTGTAAAACCCCTGTCCTATGGAGATAAATGCTGCATAAAGATGGCTCACACAGCTCTACTCTACCACCTGCTGACTGGAAGTGATGGTCAATTCATCATAAAAAGAAAATAAAAATCAGATGAAGCTGTATTGTGTCTTCTGACTGGCTGAGAGGTCCGAGTGTCCCATTCAATTGGCCAGGGAGATCTGGGTCTTAGCTGTGCCAGATGCTTGGTGTTCTCATCTGTCAGTGGAGACAGGGATTGGGATCTGGGACTGTATGACAGCGGCCAGACAGTGTTCTGTCTTTCGCTGTGAACCCTGTCACCTCGCCCTCCTCCATGGGATTGAGGATGTCTCATTTTAGGAGAAGTGGCCCTCAATCTGCTGGAGTGCCTACTGTTTCTCTTTATCATTGGCCTCTGTGAACAAAGGGACGGATGCCTCAAAACTACCTGCAGAGCAAATATAACATAAGCAGCAGGGCTCTTTAATTGTTAGATTCTACTACAGCTGACAGACTGTAGTATTATCAATACCCTTCACGGTAGTGCTCTGACTGCTTCTGCAAAAAAAAAACCAGATCTTATAACAACAACTTGAGTTTGAATGGGGTCTAACAGGTGAGGTAAAGATACTGTGTGCTATCAAAGTCACAGGTGAAATTGGAACAATAGAAACTCAAGCAGCAGCAGAGACTGTAACACACTAGTTACTGATGAAAATACAGATATGATACATCCATTTTAGATCCAAAGAGACTCTCACTTCTCTGATGTGCATTGTGATTAAACATCCATGATAACCCTGAATAAATCTAAAGAGCACAGTTTATTACATATTTACATAGATTTTGAGCTACATAAAATATTTTTTACCATGGGTGTATTAGAGTAAATGTTGACCTCTGCATCAGGTGAGCACTCAGTTATGGATGTTTTGGTGGAGAACTCCAACCTTGGAGCGATACCCTGCAGAGGACACAGTAGTTTTCATAAAACTAATGTTCCTAAATGTTAATAAAACTAACTAAAATTCCTATTTGTCAAAGTACTGAAAAAAGAAACAAATAAATGGAAAAGGTAAACAGAAAGCAAAGGAAAGTCATAAAAACAATGATCAAGCAGGAAGACAACAATTCTCGTGCTGACTAATAAAGATGAAATTATTTTGATTATTGCCATGAATTTAGGGTAAATACTATATATGTATGTATGTGTTTTTTAACATTTGTAAAGAATAAATAAACTTTACTGTATGCCTGTATCAAGGGGGTTGAACCTACAGGAAAGTGACGCGCTCTGATCATCAGAACCTCTCGGTCCACTCCAGAGAAGGGGGGAACAAGTTTGGGCTCTGGGAACAAAAACCTTCGAGCGTCTTCTTCAAAGCAGGCCAGAGTGTCCCCCACTGCAAAAGAAAATAATTTGATAGTAATAATAGTAATATTATCAATATAATGATATATCAAATTAGTACTATAATTACGGTCAAAGAAAAAGCAGTGTCTTGTGTTTGTGAGAGCAGCTGCATGTAAAATGTGAAACTGGCAATCACTAAAGTGACAGTAACCTAGTACAAAGGAAATACAGTATCTTAGCCGGAGCCATGCTTTTTTTAACCCAAACCAAGTAGTTTTGATTTCTGACCCTCAGTAAGAGATGTTATTGCCTGAACAAGTGAAATATGTCATTGTAACATTTGTGTAACATTGTAACATGTTAATAAGGCAGTCAGCAAATTTGCATCTATTGAAGCAGCACTAACCGCGTGAACCTTACAATGTGCTTCTGACTCGTTTTGAAGTACTCCGACCTTAGGCACCTTCCTGGCTTTGATGCTATTGCCCTGTAGCATCTGGGGGTTAAGATTAGGGCTGTAAGCAACCAAATAAATTCTTGGTCGACTAACTCTGAAGACCGGCTGTTACCTATGGAACAGGGGTGCTCTGAAAACACCCCCATTAGCACTTGGTACTTTCCTCCTGATGAAATTAACCATCGACTGTATGAAATTAACAAAATCAACAAATCTGAATTTTGTTCGACCCAGAACATATCGACCAATAAGTCGACCAGTCGACAAGGACTTTACAGCCCTAGTTGAGATACTGTACTTCACAACTTTGGTTTCCGGTCTGGCACCACACTGTTGTGCTTTCATTATCATTTCACACACCAACAACTAGATCAAAACCCCTTTCACCATAATAAATGAAGTTAAGAAATAAACTGATCTTTTGGCCATTACATTTGACATTGTTATGTACTGTTGAAGAGACCTTAGAGAGGGAATGAGATAGATGGTTACACATTTAGCCTTGTTAAAATTAGTAAATAACAACTGATTAGTTCTATTAGTTTCATTAGTTCATTTAATTAGTTCTATTAGTTTTCTATTAGTTTCAGATTGCTGTTCAGGAAAAGTATCATATTCACATTTTCTGCTTTGAGCCATTTACTGGCTGATTGTTTCTCCTGCCAAGGAAAACAGTCTCTCTGCTGGAAAAGAGGTTGCAACAGTTCCAAAGTATATTTTTGCCACTTTGCTCAGCAGTGGAAATGTGCTTTCATTTTTTTTTCCACCAAATCAAAGGACCCTCACTCCTTGGGATCACCTTTTCTTCCATGTATCTTCGCATTTCAATATGTGCATCTGTGTTTGCTGTGCGATTGCCCTGAAAAGCCACAACATGATTGTCAAACTCCTGCCACAATCCCTTGGACGTTGAACACTGTGTCACTCCTGTCAATGTTTGCAGCAGGTGACCCTTGTGTCACTGACAAGGCTGTTCTCATAAAGTCGGTTGCTGCAGTCGCAGAGGCATCATGGCTGGTTGACGGTCTTTCAGCATAGGCCAGGGCTTGCATCTCAGTGATCATCTGTGATTTGATTGTTTCCACATTTCCAGGATCACAGAAAGCAATATTTTTTAACCTCATGTCCAAAAAGGTGCTGGCTGCAAGAGTGTGGTTGTGCTCAATGTTTTGAAAGCATCGCTTGCATTGTGCTGCAAGCTGTGAAGCCAGAGTGTTACTCCTCTGACCAGCAGATGAGGTTGCTTGTTGGAGAAGAGAGACCAGAGATATAACTATGGAAATAGTTACATACTGCTCTGCTGAAACCTCCTTTGTGGCCTCTTCAAAAGGCCTGAGGACTACAATGGCCTGGCTGATGTGGCACCATTCTCCATCATTTACGCATATGTTGTTCCTCCCAAGTAGACAAAGTGCTGTTGTGACGGCTTGTTGTTGCTCATACAGTTTGTCAAGCATGTACAACACTGAGTTCCATCTAGTATCCACTGCTTGGATTAGTTTATGCTGTGGCAAGTCAGTAGTTGCTGTTTGAATTGTGTTATAACTCCTTCCTGAACCAAGGCTTTCCTCAGGGTCACCGTATCTGCACAGTAGCAGGTTTGTCAGGTGTTTAATGGCAGTTGTATAGGCCCACCTTTTTCCTCTTCTGTAGAGATAGATCTCTGTATCACAACCAGTAAGTATGTTGGTGCTGAGAAGTAGGGATGTAAGGTCTGCAGCTGCAATATCATACTTCCTTGCAAGAGTTTCCATGATGGCATGAACAGGTAGGAAGATATCCATCGTTTTCACCCATAGCTCCTGCAGGCCATTCATGTGTGTGATGTAGTACCTGCACATCATGATCACATCTGTGTCAGTCGCAACCACTACAGCCCATTTGTGTTGCAGGATTTATACTGAATATGAAATGTGAGCAAACATCCTGGTATCTGCCTCCTCATGTTTCTCACAGGAAAGTTCTGGAAGCTCAACCTGAATATCTGCTAACAAAAGGACAGTGCGACCAGGATTACGAAAGATTCCACCAAAGATAAGTATGCATCCTGCAGGAAGTGACTTGTGCTGAGCTGCCAATGTTTCTCCCATGTAGTTCAACAAATTAGCTTTATTCAATGGATTGCAGCCTATCCATTCAGGTATAGGGAGAGTATGCTTGTACTCCTTCATTTTGCTAGGGCAGGTATTCATCCTCTTCTCTCAATCCTCACCTTTCAGACTTTCAGCATATTGATCACCAACAAAGTGGATGCAATCACACTTGTCTGGGATGATTCTAAAGAGCTGCTTCAGGTTCCTTGCAGATTGTGGAAGGTGCTGCTCCCAAGATGTTTGTAACGTTGAATGAATGCCATGGCATCTACTACCATTACAACAGGCATGTCAGATGGAGGTAGTTTGTCAGATTCCCCCCATGAGCGGCCAAGGGCTGTCTTTATTGCAGCCAGGTAGTCTGTCTTGTTTCTTTTATGTATGGCATAACCTTGGTTAAGGGATGGATCTGGCTCAAACAGGGAGGCTGGGTGTCAGAATTTAGTTTTTGTTTCATGTAGTGTCTTGTCACTTCCTGTTTTATTTTGAAATATTGACTTCTCCTCTCGTTTCAGATAACTTGCTCTTCCTCCCGTGTCCAGTGTCTGGTTGTCTTCCCTGATTCCCTAAGTGTTTCCACCTGTTCTCAAAAGTACTCATACACTCAGTCATCAGTGTGATCAGATGCTGATGCCGCCTGTGTTTCCGGCTGCTTGTCATCTTCACGCGTCGTCTGTCCTGTGGTGTTTGTCTCTGTTTTTGTTATTACTTTGTTTGGATAGTGTACAGTCAATTATCATCTACGATCGCCTGAAATTATTTGAAATGAAAGCCTCAGTTGGTCCTAGGCCCGTTAAAATGGCAATATTGAACACCCGCTCTGTCGCCAACAAATCGTTCATTTTAAATGATCTAATTACAACCAGAAATCTGAATTTCATGTTTATCACAGAGACGTGGCAAAAGAGTGAGGAGTAAGTTTTTATGAATGAATTGTGTCCACCTGGTTGCTCTTTCACCTGTGCTCCCAGGACTACTGGCCGTGGAGGGGGACTCGCTGTGTTTCACAAGGACAGTTTCTCCTGCCGAAGGGTGTGTTGCGGATCTTTTATTTCTTTTGGACTGTTGGTGATGAAAATTGGATGATCAAATCAATTTTATTGTGTTTTAATCTACCGCCCTCCTGGTGCCAATGGCCAGTTTTTGTCAGAATTCAGTGACTTTTTAGCCTCCATCATTAAATTTGAGAAAATCCTCCTCCTTGGTGATTTTAACATGGCTATAAATGACTCTACTAGCCGCATTGCTGCTAATTTTCTGGAGGTAACTGAATCTTTTAACTTTTGTCAGCATGTTAGTGGACCCACACATGTAAGGGGAAATACTCTTGACTTGGTTTTTACACTCGGTCTCATGATTGACAGTGGGATTTCTGAGGAGCTGCCTGTCACTGATCATGATTGTATTCTTTTTTATGTCTTTTAATTCTGACTGCCCAGCCAACAAGCGTGTCAAGCGTTCACGAATGTTAAATGACCTCTCCGCTGACAAATTTTCTTCTCGTTTTATCAACCGGGCAGTGCGACCATCTCTTGATGATTCTGATGTCAATTCATTAGTTGACATTTTCAACCTGCACTGTTCATCTATTTTAGATTATATTGCTCCTGTAAAATCTCGCTCTGTCGCCACCGTAAACCCGAATCCTTGGATGAACGAGGACATCCGTTGTTTGAAACGTAGTTGTCGGCGTGCAGAGCGCCTGTGGAAATCCAAGGATCTCCTAGTCCACCGAATTTATTTTAAAGAACTTTTAACTGAATTTAACTCAAGGGTTAAGGCTGCCAGGGCTTCTTATTTTAGAGACCTTCCTCCAATAAGAGGAATCCTAAAGTTGTCTTTGACACTATCCACAACCTTGTCTCCTCCCAGTTGCTCCTGTGTTCTCTGATGACGACTGTAATAACTTTTTGTCATTTTTTGTTGACAAAGTCGCCAGCATCAGGTCAAGCGTCAGCCCTTCTACTGCCCTTCTCCCCACCCCATATAAGTGGCAGCCAATACTTGATCATTTTGTGCCCATCTCCCCGTTACAGTTAACTGAGCTAGTGAATGGTATGTAGACCTCCTCCCGCCCATTAGATGTATTATCCACATCATTACTGAAAAAAGTCTTAGAATCCATTGGTCCTGCTCTGCTCAATATTGTTAACTGCTCACTGGTCTCTGGTTGTTTCCCCTCTTATTGTAAACAGGCCATTGTTCAACCAATTCTTAAAAAGCCCAACCTGGATCCACAAAACTTTAGGCCCATTTCTAAGTTGACTTTTGTGTCAAAGATCCTGGAGAAAGCTGTGGCTAATCAGCTCATCTCTGCTCTGAATGAGAACAGGATCTTTGACAAATTCCAGTCCGATTATCGTCAGAGGCATTCAACTGAAACAGCTCTTCTTAGACATGATTGGCTGACGACTTTGCTTTGCGGTAAGACGTATTGCATCACTTCCTGTTGCTTTGTGTGTGCACTGTGACAGTTCTCGCTCCTCTTGAACTACTAATAATCACCTTATTTCTCCCTATAATTTACACATCTTGCATAGTTAACTCTATCCCATACTTGTTATATTCTAACGCTCACTCTTACAGATCTTTAGTTTTTATTTTTCACTTTTTAGCGGTGTGTCTGGTTCTCTAGCTTAGCATGGCTACCAGTTCTCTTCCTCTATCTCCTGCTTTCACCTGCTCCGTGTGTCAGATGTTTAGTTACTCCTCTGCCTCCTTTAGTGGTAATGGTACATGTAACAAATGTAGTCTTTTTGTAGTTTTGGAGGCAAGGTTATCTGAATTGGAAGCTCGGCTCTGCACTGTTGAAAACCACCTGATAGCGAGCCAGGCCCCTTTAATCAGTGCGGAGCCACCTAGCGTAGCTAGCTCTGTTAGTCGTCCCCGAGCAGATCCCGAGCAGCCGGGACTTAAGAGTGGCTGGGTGACTGTCAGGAAGAGGAGTCATAGTCCTAAAGTCAAGCCCGTGGTTCACCATCAACCTGTCCACGTTTCAAATAGATTTCCCTCACTCAGCGACACACCCGCTGAGGACAAAACCCTGGTAATTGGCAGCTCTATAGTCAGAAACGTGGCATTAGCGACACTAGCGACCATAGTCAAATGCATTCCAGGGGCCAGAGCGGGCGACATAGAATCCTATTTAAAACTGCTGGCTAAGGATAAACGTAAATACGGTAAAATAGTTATTCACGTCGGCGGTAATGACACCCGGTTACGCCAATCGGAGGTCACTAAAATTAATGTTGCATCGGTGTGTAATTTTGCCAAAACAATGTCGGACTCCGTAGTTTTCTCTGGACCCCTGCCAAATCTGACCAGTGATGACATGTTTAGCCGCATGTCCTCATTCAATCGCTGGTTGTCCAGATGGTGTCCAGCAAACAACGTGGGCTACATAGATAACTGGCAATCTTTCTGGAGAAAACCTGGTCTGATGAGGAGAGACGGCATCCATCCCACTTTGGAAGGAGCGGCTCTCATTTCTAGAAATATGGACGAATTTATTAGTCATCCAAAAACATGACAACCCAGGGTTGAGACCAGGATGCAGAGTTGTAGTCTTACACACTTCTCTGCGGCTTCCCACCTGATGCTGCCCCCCCCTCAATCAAAAAACACAAAAGGAGCAAATCCTCTTGTGCAAAAAAAACTGAACAAAAACATCAAACTATTAAATGTGGTTTGCTGAATATTAGATCTCTCCCTTCGAAGTCTCTGTTAGTGAATGATTTGATTTGTGATCATCATATTGATATATTTTGTCTTACAGAAACCTGGCTGCAGCAGGAGGATCGTGTTAGCATTAATGAATCAACTCCCTCTGACTATTTAAATGTTCACGTTCCTCCAACCACAGGTAGAGGAGGAGGAGTGGCAGCTATCTTCGGATCAGGGTTACTAATCAGTCCTAGACCCAAGATTAGTTTTAGCTCTTTTGAATCTCTGATTCTCAGTTTCTCCCACCCAAGGTGGAAATCACAAAAACCTCTTGTGTTTGTTGTTGTGTATTGTCCACCTGGCCCTTATTCTGAGTTTCTATCTGAATTCTCAGAGTTTTTATCCCAGTTAGTGCTGAGTACAGATAAAGTCATTGTAGTGGGTGACTTTAATATTCATGTAGATGTTGAAAATGACAGCCTAAATATTAACTTTAATTCTATATTAGACTCTATTGGATTTTCTCAAAGTGTTCACAGACCTACTCGCTGCCTTAATCAAACCCTTGACCTTGTGCTGACTTATGGAATTGAGAGTGAACAGTTAACAGTGTTCCCTCATTACCCTGTCTTGTCTGACCATTTTTTAATAACTTTTGAATTTACATTACTTGACTACACGTTTTCTGAGAAGAATTCTACATATAGAAGGTGTCTGTCAGAGAATGCTGTAACCAGATTTAAAGAGTTGATTTCATCATCCTTTTCTTCACTGCCATGTGCAGATATGACAGAGGACGGCTACCTACATTTTACTCCAGTAGAACTTTACTCTCTTGTTGACAGCACTATAGCTTCAATGCGTACAACACTGGACAATGTTGCCCCTCTGAAAAGGAAGGTAATCAGTCAGAAGAGGTTGGCTCCTTGGTATAATTCACAGCTGCGTGCGTTAAAGCAGACGACAAGAAAGCTGGAGAGACAGTGGCGTTCCTCTAATTTAGAAGAGTCTCAATTAGTCTGGAAAGATAGTTTAATAACGTATAAGAAAGCACTTCGTAAAGCTAGAACTGCTTATCATTCATCATTGATAGAAGAGAATAAGAATAATCCCAGGTTTCTTTTCAGCACTGTTGCCAGGCTGACAAAGAGTCCGAGCTCTGTTGAGCCATGTGTTCCTTTAACTCTCAGCAGTGATGATTTCATGAGATTATTCATCAATAAAATTGTTTCTATCAGAGAGAAGATTAATGGAATCCTTCCCATTATTATCACTGATGTATCATCCAGTAGAGCAGCTTTAGAAGTATATTTCGAACCTGAATTGTATTTAGACAGCTTCTGTCCAGTTGATCTTTCTGAGCTAACAACAGCAATAGTCTCTTCTAAACCATCAACTTGTATGTTAGACCCAATCCCAACCAGACTGTTCAAGGAGGTTTTCCCCTTAATTGACACTTCCATATTGAATTTGATCAATCGGTCTTTGTTGATAGGATATGTACCTCAGACTTTTAAGGTTGCTGTAATTAAACCTTTACTTAAAAAACCTACTCTTGATTCAGAAGTGTTGGCTAATTATCGACCTATATCCAATCTCCCTTTTTTGTCTAAATTTCTTGAAAAAATAGTTGCAGTTCAACTTTGTGATCATTTACATAGAAATAATCTGTTTGAAGAGTTTCAGTCAGGATTCAGAGTGCATCATAGCACAGAAACAGCACTGGTGAAAGTTACCAATGATCTCCTGTTAGCTTCTGATAGCGGACTTGTTTCTGTGCTTGTCCTGTTGGATCTCAGTGCTGCATTTGATACGATCGATCACAGCATTCTGTTACAGAGACTTGAACATGTTATTGGGATTAAAGGAACTGCATTAGGCTGGTTTAAGTCATATTTATCTGATAGATTCCAGTTTGTTCTTGTAAATGAAGAATCTTCCTCACACGTTGGAGTAAGTCATGGAGTTCCTCAGGGTTCTGTGCTTGGACCGATTCTTTTTACTTTATACATGCTTCCATTAGGTAACATTATCAGACAGCATGGCATAAATTTCCATTGTTATGCTGATGATACTCAGCTGTACTTATCTATGAAACCAGATGAAACCAACAGGTTGGTCAGACTACAAGCCTGTCTTAAAGACATAAAGACCTGGATGACTCAGAACTGTCTGCTTTTAAATTCAGACAAAACTGAAGTTGTTCTCTTTGGACCTGAGCGCTTCAGGGAGAAATTGTCTAGTTATATAGTTACTCTAGATGGTATTTCCTTGGCTTCTAGTTCTACAGTGAGGAACCTTGGAGTTATTTTTGACCAGAATTTATCATTTGACGCACATATAAAACTGGTTTCTAGGACTGCCTTCTTTCACCTTCGTAATATTGCTAAAATCAGGAACATCCTGTCTCAGGGTGATGCAGAGAAACTAGTTCATGCATTTGTTACTTCAAGATTGGACTACTGTAATTCCTTATTATTGGGCTGTCCCACATATTCTCTGAAAAGCCTCCAGCTGATCCAAAATGCTGCAGCCAGAGTTCTGATGAGAACTAACAGGAGAGATCATGTTTCTCCAGTTTTAGCTTCTCTTCATTGGCTCCGATTCGCAGCCGAGTGTGAAGCGGCTGGGATGAGAATCAGCACCTCCAAATCCGAGACTATGGTTCTCAGCCGGAAAAGGGTGGAATGCTCTCTCCGGGTCGGGAATGAGATCCTTCCCCAAGTGGAGGAGTTCAAGTATCTCGGGGTCTTGTTCACGAGTGGGGGACGAATGGAGCGGGAGATTGACGGGCGGATCGGTGCGGCGTCTGCAGTGTTGCGGGCTCTGCACCGACCCGTCGTTGTGAAGAGGGAGCTGAGCCAGAAGGCGAAGCTCTCTACTTACTGGTCAATCTACGTTCCCATTCTCACCTATGGTCACGAGTTGTGGGTAGTGACCGAAAGAACAAGATCGCGAATACAAGCGGCCGAAATGGGTTTCCTCCGCAGGGTGTCTGGGCTCTCCCTTAGAGATAGGGTGAGAAGCTCAGTCATCCGGGAGGGGCTCGGAGTAGAACCGCTGCTCCTCCGCATTGAGAGGAGTCAGATGAGGTGGCTCGGGCATGTGGTTAGGATGCCCCCTGGGCGCCTCCCTGGGGAGGTGTTCCGGGCACGTCCCACTGGGAGGAGACCCCGGGGAAGACCCAGGACACGCTGGAGAGACTATGTCTCTCGGCTGGCCTGGGAACGCCTCGGGGTCCCCCCGGAAGAGCTGGAGGAAGTGGCCGGGGACAGAGACGTCTGGGTTTCTCTACTCAAGCTGCTGCCCCCGCGACCCGACCCCCGGATAAGCGGCAGATGATGGATGGATGGATTCATTGGCTCCCTGTTAAATTTAGAATAGAATTTAAGATTCTTCTTCTCACATATAAAGTTCTTAATGACCGAGCTCCATCATATCTTAAAGATTTAATTGTAAGGTATTTTCCTAACAGAGCACTTCGCTCCCAAACTGCAGGTTTACTTGTTGTTTCCAGAGTTTCTCAAAGTAGAATGGGAGGTAGAGCCTTCAGTTATCAGGCCCCTCTCTTGTGGAATAAGCTGCCAGTAAATGTCCGGGAAGCAGACACCCTTTCCACTTTTAAGATTAGGCTTAAAACTTTCCTTTTTGGTAAAGCTTATAGTTAGGGATGGCTCAGGTAATCCTGAAACATCCCATAGTTAAGCTGCTATAGGCTTAGACAGCTGGGGGACCTAATCTGTCACACCTTTCCTCACTTTGCTCTCTTTTTCCCCCTGTTTAATTTCACAATTGATTTTATGTACATGTGACATTATTGTGGTTATTAACGTATGTTTCCCTGTTCCAACAGATATCCTTTGAATGGCGTTATGGTGTTTTTCCCCCCTCTTTTCCCTCTTTTCTGTCTTCTCAAACCCCAGCTGGTCGAGGCGGATGGCCACCCTTCCTGAGTCTGGTTCTGCCAGAGGTTTCTTCCTGTTAAAAGGGAGTCGTTCCTTTCCACAGTCGCCACAGGCATGCTCAGGACGGGAGATTGGACTGAAGACAAGTTTCGGTGCAATCTGTTGGTTTCCTTAGCTAGGATATTAATTTTTTGAATTGGCTCTATATGAATTAATTGGATTATGATTACAATGAATTGACTTCCAATTGGCTTGAATTGGACTATATTACTTAAGTGCCTTGAGATGACAATTGTTGTAATCTGGCGCTATATAAATAAAATTGAATTGAATTGAATTGAATAGAGTATCTAACGACATCATGATGGGGTCTGACACCAGTAAATGTACTGTTCTTATGCTGCTCGACTTCAGTGCAGCATTTGACACTGTGGATCATGGCATCCTTACTGACAGGCTTAGGGACCATGATGGTATCTCAGGCAGGGCCCTTGACTGGTTTGCCTCGTACCTCTCTGGCAGAACCTTTTCAGTAGCTGTTGGCCTGTTTATCTCTTCGTCCTATCATGTGGAGTGCCCCAGGGCTCGGTTTTAGGTCCTATTTTATTTGTTTTGTACATGTTGCCTCTTGGTGAAATCATAAGTCAGTTCCAGGGCATTTCTTATCACATGTACGCTGATGACATTCAGCTACAGTTTTCTTATAACCCCAACAAATGGTCTGAATGTGCTTCATGATTGTTTGTCAGCTATTAAGGTCTGGCTGTCCAACAATTTCCTTCAGTTAAATACCAGAAAAACTGAGGTTCTCATTATTGGGCCAGACAGTTGTATTTCTGCTGTGAAAGACTACGTTGGGTCTATATGCACCAATGTATGTTCCTCCCTGAGAAATTTGGGCATTATCTTTGACTAGCATATGACCTTTGACAAACACATTCATTCTTTGTCTCGCATTTGTTTCTTCCAACTCAGAAACACTGCCAAACTGAGAACCACGGTGTCGCAGGCTGAGCTAGAATTGATAATTCATGCATTTGTGTCATCTCGGCTGGACTACTGCAACGCCATATTCACATATCTCAGCAAGGCAGCTATTAACCGTTTGCAGTTAGTGCAGAACGCTGCGGCCAGGCTGCTGACTAAATCTAGGCGGAGTTGCCATATAACGCCTGTCCTGGCCTCACTGCACTGGCTTCCGGTTAGTTTTAGGATTCATTTTAAAGTCTTGATTTTAACTATTAGAGTGCTTCGTGGCCAGGCACCAGATTACGTGTCTGAACTTCTTCGCCCTCATGTCCCTAGCAGGTCTCTCAGGTCTGCCAACCTGGGTCTTCTGGTTGTGCCTCGAACCAGGTGCATAACCAGAGGAGACAGAGCCTTCCAGTCTGTCGCACCCAGGCTGTGGAATAGTCTTCCTCAGGACCTGAGAGACTTAGCTACCGTGGACATTTTTAAAAAACATCTTAAAACATACCTGTTCAGGCTGGCTTTTAAGGAGTCATAGTGTTACTTTGACTGTTTCTGTCTGTTGGTTTTGTCTTTGTATTTTTTTTTTTTATTTGTGTGTGTGCCTGTTTCATGATTTTAACTAGATACCTTGACGGTGCTATGTGAAGCACTTTGTGAGTTTTTTCCTCTACGAAAAGTGCTATATAAATAAATTTTACATACTTTTTTACTTGCTGTTCCCCTGGGATCCTCATGTGTTAAATAGTATCTCCCTTTGTCCCATGCGAGTGTGTTGTGTCTCTTCCCATGAGCTACATTACCAGCCTCACGTTAACCCATAGTTCCACAGTCATAGCTCCACGAGCCTGCAGTGAGCGATCCTCCTGCAGTGCTATCTTGTTTTGTAATTTATTCTTATTCATAGCCTTAGTTTATTTATTTCAATACGGTAAGTTTCATACCCTTGTTTGTTCCTCCGTTTTCAAGGAGAGATTTTTCGTTGCAACTTTTCATAGTCGCCTCCGTTAAAGGAGAGCTTTAAGTTTATAGTTAAAGTTTTATAGTGCCTCTGTTTTTCGAGTGCGTCCTTTGTTTAATTCCGCCTCGTTAGGAGAGCGTGTCTTTGTTTTGTAATTTGTTCATAGCTTTTCTGTTTTCCTCCTGGTGTGGAGAGTTTTTATGTTTTGTAACTTTTATAGCCGCGCTTGTCCTCTGCCATAGATACTGAGGAGAGCGCTTAGGTTTTCACAGCCCATTACTTTGCTCTGCCTGGAGATCACCCTGCCTTGCTGTGCTTTGTTGAAAATAGAACCCCTTTGAATCCGAAAAGACCCTGCGTCTATGTCCTGAGTCCGTGGTCCCTGACACTGGGCAACTTGTCCATTCATGACTAAAGACGTCCACCTTCCTGTCTTCGTCTAAGTCCTGCACAAAATGCAGGTTCTGGACAACTGCACTCTCTTCCTCGTAGACCATGGCTTTGGATGCCATGGAGAGTGACTTCTTTGGCTTCGCTGAAAATGTGGCAAGTTTTATTTGGGCTACTTTCTCATTGTCAGTTTTCCTTGCAGTAGCCAGTACCTCAATTCCTTCTTCCCGAGCGCTCACCAAGTCTGAAGATGCAGCTTGGTGGCCCGTTGAGATGTTCAGATCAAATCAAATCAAATTTATTTATATAGCCCTTGACAATAGCCCAAAGGTACCCAAAGTGCTTTACATTAAATCCTTAAAACACAAAAACAATACATAAAAACACAATTTCAAAAAGTGCTGCAATGCTGAAGGGAATTAAAAGCCTTCCTGAAGTACATAGAAAGGACCTGACAGAAAGAGTACATCTAAAAAAAGTCGGATCACCCTAGTCAGGCACGAACACCAGCCTACAAAAGTGGGTCTTGAGTTTCAATTTAAAAAGACTGAGATCAGTGGTGGTGCGAATGTCCAAGGGCAGTTTGTTTCACAGTCTGGAAGCAGTAACGGCAAAAGAACAATCACCCCACTGTTTGTATCTTGACCTAGGGACCTCTAACAGAAGCTGACCTGAGGAGCGCAAGCTCTGCCACAATTGAAAAAAGTTAAAATCTCTGACAGGTAAGAGGGGGCCAAGCTATTCATAGTGTTAAAAAAACACAAACAACAAATCAAAATCAATTCTAAAACGGAGTGGAAGCCAGTGGAGTGATGACAGCACAGGAGTAATGTGTCCGCGTCAGGCTGTGCTTGTTAAAAATCGGGCAGCGGCGTTCTGCATAAATTGGAGATGTGAGATTGAGGACTGGCTGAGGCCAATGTAAAGGGCATTGCAGTAGTCCAGTCTGGAGCTAATAAAAGCATGGATTGCCTTCTCGAGATCCTGCCGACTAAGCAAAGACTTCACTTTGGTAAAGAGATGGAGCTGAAAAAACTTGTGCTGACAACAGAACTAATCTTTTTGTCAAATTTGAGCCCGTTGTCAAATGCTACCCCAAGATTTTTGACATCTGATTTAAGAATGGGGGCCAGAGTGCCAGAGTTTGTGGTGAGAACATTTACCATAGGTGGTGTACCAAACAAAATGCATTCCATTTTGCTATCATTTAGGTGCAAAAGGTTTTGTGCGAGCCACTGCTTTATATCAGTCAGTGGGCCTACAAGATGAGATTAACTGGATTATAGCTATAGTTGGGTTATGCTCCTTATCTGAACAAGGGTAATTATCCTTGAATATATGGTGGTGAATGAATCAAATCTCTGGCACAAAGCATATCATACCCCGGTACAATAGGTGGTGCTGTACCCATTTCAACTATTGCTAATAAAGACACTTCCGGTTGACCTCTTCACCATGAACAACAACAAACTCAGATATTCGAGAAAGATGGCGAATGAAGAGCAAGATGAAACTACATCCCTCTACATTTAGTTTGTAATAAGCATGGTTATGGCCCAAACGTGATGCACAATGGCGTATTCTCCACTGTGTTGTTTATTTCTTTCCGACCGTGGCGACAGCAACAGTAATATTGTCTCCTTCAACTTCCGGGTGATGATCCCGGGAAAAATCTCGAGCGTGCGCAGAATGCTCAATCCAATCCACAACATGCTTCTGCCATCTACATGCACGTTTGGTGTACGTTTGTTATCTCTGGGTCTTAATCCGATTGCAAGTAACCCGATTTGATCCTGTTTTTTTGTCAGATTAAGGTGTCTATATGAACTGAATAACTTATTGTAATTTAGCCATTAATCCGATCCGATGGCCCTCATGTAACCCCACTGAGTGATGCAGAAAAACTGCTCCATGCATTTGTTGCACCAAAATTGGACTACTGTATTACTTTATTATCATTCGGCTGCCCCACAAATTCTCTGAAAATGCTGCAGCCAGAGTTCTGATGAGAACTAAAAGATAGTTTATATTTCCCCAGTTTTAGCTTCTCTTCATTGGCTCCCTGTTAAATTCAGAATATAATTTAAGATTCTTCTCCTCATATATAAAGCTCTTAATGACTAAGCTCCATCGTATCTTAAAGATCTCATTGTAAGATATTTTCCCAAACATAGCACTTTGCTCCCAAACTGCAGGTGTACTTGTGGTTCCCAGAGTTTCTAAAATTAGAATGGGAGGCAGAGCCTTCAGTTATCAGGCCCCTCTCTTGTGGAATAAGCTGCCAGTAAATGTCTGGGAAGCAGACACCCTCTCTACCTTTCTGGTTAGGGGAGGCTCAGGTGACCCTGAAACATCCCATTGTTCGATCTCACAGGCAAATATATCTGCAAATCGTCAGCATAAAAGTGAGAAGACAGGTTGTGACTTTTTATAATTGATCCCAGAGGTAGCAAATACAGTGAAAACATAATAGGGTCGAGTATAAATCCTTGTGGCATGCCACAGGGCAGGGATGCAGTTGCAGAGCAGAGGTTGCCAATTATTACAGAGAAACTCCTGTTTGCCAGGTATGACCTAAACTACTGGAGAGTGGTGCCACGGATGCCTACATACTGCTCAAGGCGAGATACAAGGACTGCATGGTCGACTGTATCGAAGGCCGCTGAGGTCCAGCAGCACCACCACAGCAGGATTCCCAGCATCCACAGACAAGGCAATATCATTGTGCATGATATGTTCATCAGCTCCTGCTCTTCACACATAAATGGGTTGATCATCTGATTGTTGATGACATTTATTATTTCCCTTACACCTTCTGCATCATTTGCACCTTGGCTGTTGTCCTCATGGTATTTGGTATTATCCACATCCAGGTGTGGCATTTCCTTTGTCTGTTCTGACACGGCTGTCAAAACTGGAAGAGCTTTTAGGTATTTCTCCATGGCTGCTGACTACTGACTAATGACTGCCAGTGAAGAGTTTCGTCTTGGCATCATGGTTGTAGGTTTTCTCAAGTGCCATGTCTGTCCAGATACCATTGAACCGTCCTTCTGTTTGATGTACAGTGAACATCCCATCCTTGAATTCCCTATCAATGTTTGGAGCTAGCGTAGGCAGACTTCTCATTGCTTCTTGGTAGTGGGGCAGGCAGGATACGTACTTGTAGAGGCCAACAGCTACAAGGTTTGGCAACATCTTCCCTACTCCAGCCACGTGTTCCTCCCACAGACCTGCATGCTCTGCATGGATGAACCGTTTCAGAATCATCACCATATCCATGTACATTAGCCATAGCTAACATGGCTGCATACACCATAGTGTGGGCATGCAGCATTGCATAGTAGTCTTTTCCACTGATGATCTTGTTTGCTGTTCCTAGGAGACATACATCAACAACACTTCAGCTAATTACCATTACAATATCCATGTCACCGTTCTCTTCCTAAAACACTGGGGCTACCAATTCACTTAACTCACTGTCACTTACCAAAGACTATGATGAACAGCTTCGAAGTCCACTGATAACCGTTCGTTGGTTGTTTGCTTGGTTGTTTGTTTCAAATGCATTCAAATACCAAGCTTGCGTTCGTGTGTGTGAGTGTACCATGATGCTAAACATTCAGTGTGTCTTTCGGAATTTTAGAGTAGGCCTAGCATAAAATTGTACTGAGGTTCTAAGCCTGTTGATCGCCAACTAGAAGTGAAATTATCACAGAGCGAGTGATTTTGGCTGGATTTTTATCATTTTTTCTCTGGAATGAGTATACTGTTTGCTGAAAATGATGACATATTGACTGATGTCATAACTTGGGCCCGTAGTTGATTGCCAATGAAGTAAAGACAAAAATATTTTTAAAAAAGTGAAAAAACGTCTAATTATTTTTCATAAAATTGATACAAAATCATGTAGAAATGTGTTTTAAGAGTTATTTTTTCAGTGTATGTCATCACCACATGTGTTCTGTGTATCTGAAATGCATTCACTGACAGCCTACCCAACTCACTGAGGATCTGAAGAAATTTTTTACAGTTTCCTGTCGAAAAATAAAGGGTGCATATAGTGAAATGGCCACAATTTTTTTTTTTGCGATATTTCCGGCAGAGCAGACCCTTCAATTATTGGTCCTTAGTGTCAGCAGACGATGTCAGGTTCAACCCATTTTCTTGAGCTTTTGAGCCTGTGGCTCAAACGTCAGAAAGGTGAGAGATTTTCATGCATGAATGTTCCATTGCAGAAAGTAACCTATCTGTTGAAAGCACTGCACATAATTGTGCTACCCACCGACCTCCTCTATCCATCTTAAGAAGACATTGCTGCATGTCAAAAGAAATATTTGCTCTGTTATGGAAATCGTGAGTTTATGAGACACCCTGTTGGTCATATGTTGGGGTATGAAAAAACAACCTATTTGTTTGTTTTGAATGAAGGACTCACTGAATCAGGAGCATGAAAATGTTGGTATGACTGTTGACAAAATCATATCCTTTGGTATGCTAAAAATGAAAAATTTCATGGGAAGAAATACATGAGAGAGTAATACATTCTTCAAGGACATGTTCCGGACATTGTTTGCATCGTTGTGAAAACAAAATTACTTTTCCCACAGTCACCTGACCTCAAGAGAACCTTTATTTAATGCCAAACATATTGTATGTGTCCATAAGATTGATGAGTTATTAGGAATAGGTTTGATTAAGAAATGTTGCATTAAATTTTAAACAAATGCCAAATAGAAGCATATTTAGTTTTGCCCAGTAGAATTCATAAATAATCATACCTGGAGAGTGCGCAACCCCACAGTTAAAGACTTTTTTTCCACAAGACATAAAACCTTCTCATGAATAGACTATGTTCTTGTTTCATCTCATTTATCTCATCTTGTAGGTGTAGAAATCATACCTAGATGTATATCAGATCACAACCCAATTATGTCTACCTTTAATTATGGCATCATAATTAGGCATCAACAATAAATTTAGTCGATGAAGGTTCAATACTTCCCTTTTAAAAAAATGTAGAATGTAGAATTTGAAAACAATTAAAATCGGGCGTTGAAGAATTTATTAAGATCAATAAGAATAGTATTGCAGATAAAACCATTATTTGGGCTTCTATTAAAGGATCCATGCGAATAAATGCTATTAGGTTCAGTTCTCACCTCCATAAATGCAGGTTACTAACAATATCCACTCTAGAGGAACAATGCAAGATTTTGGAGAATGATCTTAAGGGGAATTATAACATAACAACAGAAAACCAGCTTAAAATTAAACAGGCAGAGCTGAAGGATTTATTAATGTGCAGGGCAGAATATATGATACACGTAACTAAGCATAAATATTATGCTGATGGTTGCAGGCCAAGCCATTTATTGGCACTGACACTTAAGCAGCAAGAAGCTAAAAGACATATACCAGCTATCAGATGCTCTAAGAGAGGGTGGTGACATCAACAGAGGAAATAATTAAGGTTGTTAAAGATTTTTATAAAGATCTATATACAGGAGGGCCACCACCCTCAGAAAAGGACCTCTCCAATTTTTTCAATGAGCTAAAACTCCCATCACTGTCAGAAGAGGATACCAGAGAGCTGGATTCTGTCATTACGCTGAAAGAGTTACTTAAAGCAGTAAAAACAACAAATTGAGGACGTACCCCAAGAATGGATGGGATTCCAGCTGAATTATATCTTGAACTCTGGGTATACTGGGACCAGTGTGGTTGGACACTTTAAATTATGCTATTGAGGAGGGGGCTTTTCACAGGGACCTAAACACAGCTATTCCTAAACCTGGTAAGGACCCTCTAGAATGGGCCAACCACCGCCCAGTATCTTTAATAAACGCAGATCTCAAGATATTTTCTGAAGTCCTGGCCTGAAGGCGTGAGAAAGTGATAGGGAAAATTGTTATCTGTCAGCTGCTTCATATACTGTATAGTATATAGTGGCTTCATATACTATACCACTAGCACAATTGATAAGAAATTCTCCTGCAATCTCCCCAATTACAGTCAATTCGACATCACTTTCAATATCTCTTTATGTGGATGATACTTTGGTCTATTTGGCAAACATTCAGCAAACGCTTCCACATGCCCTAACAGCATTGGATAAGTTTGGATACCTCTCAGGTTATAAAGTCAACATCTCAAAATCAGCATTTATGCTTCTTAATACAGAACAAAGTGAGATATCCCTTTCTTCTCAGATTAATGTGTTAAAGGAAGTTTTGTATATGGGGGTAAAAAATAAAGATATCCCCATCATCTGTTGCAAAAATGAATTATTCAGAAATTCTGAAAAGAATACAGGAGGATATGAATAGATGGAAACACTTGCCGAGCTCAGTCCCAGCCCGCATATCAGTTATCAAAATGAATATTTTACCCCGTATCAACTAAGCCCTATGATTCCACTTGCACCTCCAGCAGATTATTGGAAAAAAATAGATGCCGTAATAAGAGATTATGTGTGGAATGGCAAAAGACCACAGTTAAAATGGCCATCTCTTCAGGTTAGTAAGTTAGATGGAGGAATGACCTGTCTGAATTTTAAGTTATACCATTGGACATTTGTTTTGAGAAACCTGAAGTACTGGATGGATGAGAACACTGTTTCCTCATGGAAAAATATAGAACAAGAGCTAATTGCAACTATTAAATTAAAATACTTCCTTTTTACAATGGCAAGCTAAATGTATTCACACCTTACTGGACATTAATGGGGCAGACACTATCCTCAATTTTCAAGAGTGGAGACATTGTTATAATATTGAGAAACATTTCTTTTTCTTTTAGCCTGTAAAGACTACGGGGTGCCATGGGGGTCAGAGTTAAAGGATCGTCCCATTCTGGAGTGGATACACCACTCACCAAAACAAATAGTGTCTCATCTTTATGATAAATTGTACTCCCATAGATATTCACCTACAGCAGGAATGAAAGCCTGGGATAGAGATATAACAGACTTTTGGACTAGAATTAGATTGGGAAACCATTCAGAACAACATTTGTGGTGCCTCAAAAAATTCAAATCATAGATAAAGTCTGTCACAGGGCTTATGTAACTCCAAACTTGCGAGTTCTGTGGGGGTTTGTATGTTAAAATATTATATAACATATAATGTGATTGCATTATTTGAGTTGACAATACAAACTGAATGATAAAAAATAAATAATCATACCTGGAGGAATCAGCTGCACCAGTTCTATTCTGACAGTCTCATCTGTGGAAAAAGGAACAAGTTAAGACTGTAAGATGCATTACACTGTCTAGTACTCTAATGAAGTCTAGATGCAGTTAACAGTTAATAGTTAACAATATATAGGCTGTAATGTAAAATCTGATGAAGACAAAGAAATAGTGTTGATAACATAATACCATCTGACTTTTTAAAAACTGTTTTTACATTTTTCCCAAGTCACTAAAGACAGCTACCATTAAGCCACTCCTAAAAAAGAGAACTCCAGATGCCTCTATGATGAACAACTACAAACCTGTTTCTAACCTCTCTTTTATATAAAAGATTGTTGAGAAAGTTGCATTTAACCAGCTCAATGACTTTCTGAATGAAAATGGTCTTGATAACTTTCAATCAGGTTTCCGACGTCATCACGGCACTGAAACAGCTCTGGTCAAAGTGTTAAACAACATTAGGTTGAATACTGATTCTGGTTATGTTTCAGTCCTGGTTCTGTTGGATCTCAATGCTACGTTTGATACTGTAAATCACAGAATTCTGTTGCACAGGTTGGAAAACTGGGTTGGACTTTCTGGAGCAGTCCTTAACTGGTTCAGGTCCTATTTAGAAGGCTCAAGTTATTTTGTTACAATTGGCAGCTATGACTCCGAGCGAGTGGCCATGACTTGTGGAGTCCCCCAGGGGTCAATTCTTGGACCTCTTCTGTTTAACTTGTATATGCTCCCTTTGGGTCAGATATTGCAGAACTTTAACATCAATTATCACAGTTATGCAGATGATACACAACTTTATGTGTCTCTGTCACCAGACGACTGCAGCCCAGCTGACGTATTGTGTCAGTGTCTGGAGGAAATAAACACCTGGATGAGAGAGAATTTTCTACAATTAAATCAAGACAAAACTGAGATCGTTCCATTTGGTAGCAAAGAGAAGAGGGTCATCATTGGTAAATATCTTGAGACTCGTGCCCTTACAATCACTGACCAAGTTCGTAACCTTGGAGTGTTGATAGACTCAGATCTGACTTTCAGCAACAGCATCAAAGCTGTCACCAAGGCAGCTTTTTACCAACTCAGAAACATTAACAGAATTAAAGGTTTTCTCTCCCAAAAAGACCAGGAGAAACTCATCCATGCATTCATCTCCAGTAGACTCGATTATTGTAATGGTCTTTTAACTGGACTTCCCAAAAAGAGCTTTAAACATTTTTTAACCTGGTTTTTTAACCAGGTCTAAGAGATCTGAACACATCACACCAGTTTTATGTTCAGAGAATATAAACCCAGCAGAGCTCTTAGATCCAAGGACTCAGGTCAGCTGGTCCAGTCCAGAGTCCAGACTAAACATGGAGAAGCAGCATTTAGCAGTTATGCTGCAAACAAGTGGAACAAACTGCCAGTGGAGATTAAACTGTCACCAAATGTAGACATTTTTAAATCCAGGTTAAAAACATTTCTTTTCTCATGTGTCTATGCATGAAATCTGCACAGTATCTTTTAACTTATCCAACTGTTGCTTGTTTTAATTCATTTTAATCATTTTATTTCTTATACTTTTACATATTTCTAATGCTTCTTCCACTCCCTGCTGCAATGCTTTTATTTTTTCTAAAGTACTTTGAATTGTTTTGTACATGAAATGTGCTATACAAATAAATTTGACTTTGACTTTTACTTTGACATCAAGACCTTCATAACCCCTGGTTCGGACCCAGACCAGTTTGCCTATTGGGCAAATAGATCGACAGAGGATGCCGTGAACACAACACTACACACAGCGCTGACCCACCTACAGAAACAAGGAAATTACGCCCGTCTTCTCTTTGTGGATTGCAGTTCAGCACTCAACACCATCCTTCCCCACGGTCACGTGAGGAAATTGCTGAACCTCAGACTGCCTCATTTCACATGCCTCTGGATTAAGGACTTTCTGTCAGAGCGTCCACAGAGGGTCAGGATTGGCCCCCACACCTCTGCACCCCTCACACTCAGCACCAGTTCCCCTCAAGGCTGCGTGCTAAGCCCCCTGCTTTTCACCCTCTACACCTCAGATTGCACCCCCATCCACACCAGCAACACCTTTGTTAAGTATGCGGACGACACCACAGTGGTAGGTTGCATCACTGGAGGTGATGAGTATGCTTACTGAGATGAGGTGCAACAGCTGACAGTGTGATGTAGAGACAATAAACTGCTCCTGAACACATCCAAGACAAAGGAGCTAATCATTGACTTCCGAAGAAATAAAACGGACATTCAGCCTATTTTCATCGGTGGGACCTGTGTGGGGAGGGTCAGTAACTTCTGCTTCCTGAGAGTCCACGTAGAAGAGAAACTGACCTGGGACAAGAACACCCCACAGGTGGTCAAGAAGGCACAGCAAAGACTCCACTTCCTGAGAATCCTTAGGAAGAACAATATCAGCCAGAGATTGCTTGTGTCTTTTTACCGCTCCACCATGGAGAGCATCCTCTCATACATGGTTTGCCAGCTGCACAGTGGCAAACAGGAAAGAACTCCAGAGGGTCACCAAAATGGTTGAAAAGGTCATTGGGTGTCCTCTACCCACACTGAAGGACCTTCATGTCTCTTACTGCTTCAGGAGAGCCAACACCATCCTGAAGGACTCATTCCACCTAGGACATTTCCTGTTTGAGCCACTGCCGTCGGGTAGACGGCACAGGGCCATCAAAACCAGGACAAATAGATTAAAAGACAGTTTCTTTCCAACTGCTGTCAGAGCCATAAATGCTTCCTCACAGTGAAGTGCAATATACTGGTTTTCAGGTGACAAGTGCAATATATTGTTTTTAATACATAGTCATATCGTTCGATATTGTTTTTTATTCAGTTTTTATACTGTTTTTATATAGTCATACAGTCCTTTATTGTCCTTTACTGTCCTTTATAGTTATATTGTTTAAGAACTGTTATATGTCTGCACTGAAAAGCCTGCACCTTACTTTTCATTGCACTCGTTGCAATGACAATAAAGAAAATCTGAATCTGAGCTTAACTATCATCTCAATGTGATATGAGATCACAACAATGTCATCCCTATTACACAATGTTCAAAATCTATTAGCAGAAGTCCATCACATCACATTGATTAAAAGCAATTGTACAGTCTTGCAAGTGGCTCTTCAGCTTTGATTATTTTTGTTGGAACAAAATACTTTCACTTACACTCGAGCATTACAGCGATGTCTCTGGGGTCAACTGCATGCCTGAAAATCTACAGAAAAAAGAACACAGCTTAATTTAGGCTAATCATTGCACAAAATGACATCCTGTTTCTGTTGGTAATAATAGGTTTGATGGTAAAGAGTAGATTGAAAATGTTAAACATAGTCATTCATTGTGGTGAACTTAATTGATGATAAGCAAACTATTTTTTATACAATTTTAATACGTTTTCATATACAGTATGTATCTGTACATACAGTGTCTACACACTTCTTTCACTGCGCAATTACCAAGACCACTGATAACATCTGACCACTAGCTATGTGTCTTCCTCATGAATAATAGGTAAACATATGCCTTTTCAAAGGTCAACTTCTCATGGAGCAGCAGAGGAAAGACAGCAGGGAGACTTTCAGACTGGCAGTGTTGGCCCATGAAGCACATGCTGAGGTAGATATCATTTTTGGCTGGCAGGTGAACTCCAGGGCAAGAAACCTGGTAACAAAGGAGGAACAAATTATAGCTCAGTCAAAGAAGGTTTGAGATCAAATCGGCTCTGTGGCAGAGCTGTATTACCCCGGTTACCAGCAGAGGGTGTAAACACTCACTTTCAAAAGAAATAACATCCTCTACTTCCTGTTTTACCTTTAATGATATATGCTATATGTAAAATGATTTTGTCTTTAAATTAATAATGTTGTGACATTAGAAATGAAAAACTTGTGAGAGTCACTGTTGGCCTTAAGCTCATTTCTCATATTCTTAACTGGACCTGACCTGCCACGATGATTTCTGATTCTTCAAACACAGAGCACAGTGCTGACTTTCTTTATGAAAATCTATCTTAGCAGTGTTCTTTTGGCCACAAACGTTTATACGGAGAAAGAAAGGAATGACGAGAGGCCCTAATTTTCGGTGCGAAAATGTTTAAGCCCGCTCATCACTCTTTACTTCTCCATGGAGCTCTCGTCTGTGAACAGCTGGGTGTTTGAATTCGTGGACATGATTAAGTCTACAGGTTACAAAATACAAGGCTGATAGTAATAAGATGCTAAGAGGTTAGGACTTATATACTTTTTACTATACATGTTGCAATACTTGTTATGTTACATGAGTGCTGCCCTAAAGAAAACAACAACCGAGGGATATGTTTCTGTCTCATAAATTAAAATCAAGAATAATTAAACTACTATGTCTTGGAAAAGTGAACAAATAGACTTAATATGCATTTTCTGGTGAGACTTTTGTGATCAAGTTAACACAAATGACCATAAAAACGGTTGAATAAATGTATTAACATAAAAAGTGCAATATTTCCCGTATTGTGAAGAAGAAAAATATTGCCAATATGTAACTGAGGCACAGTGCACACATTAAGCACAGGACTTAAGTAAAACTACAGAGCTATATTCACACACATTTTCACAGATACATTACTTTATAGTATCAATGTAATGTGATTATCTTTGTCCTACAGTTGTATCTTATAGAGAAAAAGTCTAAAAGATACAGTTCTGAAGTAAAGAACAACTCACACAGGTTTGTAGGGTTTCACTATTTTGACAGTACCTATTTTGTTTTATTGTTCAACTGGGATTTATTGATAGCTTTGGATATGCAGTTTAGGTAAGCATATTACTAATCTTCCTCAGAAAAGTTAAGTTTGTCTGGCTGACCTACTCAGCTGAAGGACATCAAACTATCAAATAATAAATTAGGGCTGAGGCTCACTAATTCTTTTTACAACTTTTATAGGCAAACTAGTGATTAGTTAATGGACAGTTAATAAAAAAAATCGCAACCATCGAGGAGTAACTTGATAGCTCATTAATCATAAGTACTTTCCTAATAATTCCTAAAAGGGGACTATACAATAGATATGGAGCAGTTAACAGGGGACAGACTTAGAGATCCAGGTCAATCTCGTGGCAGATCGGGAAATACATTGGTCAATAGTGCCCTACAGAAAACAACAGTATAGTAGGGACCCATTATCATCTCACAACTTTCACAAGAATGTGAAACTACTACATGTTGGACAAGTAGACAAATGTTGCTTTGTGTTACATGCGTTCTGGTGAGCTGGAGATCCTATTTTAATGAATAATTAGATCATGATTAGTCAAAGAATATATTTGTATATTTATATAAAGTGATCACACTAATTAGTCTCTTCATAAGAGTTCTGGATTAACTCAAGTAAACACTGTCTACTGTATTTTATTTCACCCTCAATGATGATGCATAACACTGAGTGTCTACCACACAGGTCTGCATTACATCATGTCACATCATTTTAAGATTACTTACTGATTACAGAATCATTACCTGTCCAGCAGTAACTCAGCTACCTTTAAGTTAAGTGGTGCATCACAGTAGTAGACTACTTAATGATTAGTGGAACACAAATTTCTCATCAAACACTAGTTATTTAATTAATTTGCTTGTCCAATACAGTCTGGTACAGAAATATTTGGACTAATTTTTGGTTATTGGTACTGTGTATCAAAACCTATTTAATTAAGATATATCATAATTATTGACTGAAAGAGCAAAATCTAAGCTATTATATGAGCTGTAATTCTAAACCCCTTTCTCCAAATGAAGATAAAAGATAGGTTAACAGCTCTTAAATGAATGAAAACTCATTTCAAGGATATATAGAAAATGAGCTATTATTAAAACGGTTCTTTATAAGTGAAACAACGAATGTCTGACCATGTCCACAGCATGTGAGATGTAGAGAGCACACGTGGCTAACGCCTGTGTAGAATTGATGCAAAACGGTACAAATGCGACTATGTTTAGCTTTATTGATTCGTCATACCGGAAGTTAAAAAAAATACATCTTGCAGGTTACCAAACGACACGCATCATTACCTGCCCAGTCACTATACACATCAATGTGTTGTAAAAATGTAGCGAAGGTGAAATCATTTAAATGATTAATCACTTATTTGGTGCTTTAAAAATTATGCAGTTATGAGTAAGAATATAAAGTTCAGAAAAAGCAGTTCTTACCGCTGTGAACTTTATTTCAACCACCACTTTAAGCGCTTTTCGCGACATTAAAATCCCTTTTTAGAGGTGATAACAACGCACAGCTATCATGTAGGTGGTGTAGCGTAGCCCACTTTCTTCTGTTTGAGGTCTCTCCGTTACCATGGATACTACAACTTCCGGGCTTAGTTGCAGGAGCAATCGAGGCTACCGTTCACGTATCACTGACTCAATACCATTAAAGTAAAAAAAAAAAACATATATATATATATATATATAAAATAATAAATGTAGTATTTTTACAAATAAGCTACATCAACAGTAAGTTTGACGATATCATCCATCATTGTTTCTCACACCAACCTGCTTATGTATGGAATTTTTTTAGGCCGAGTAAAAAAAGAACACAGCTTGACCATGCCACGTTGTCCATTTGTGCAAGTGACAAGATGCCCCGCCAGTGTCCCACTAAGTTCTGTAAAACTGTCATATGCTTAGTATTAAAAGTCACTCTGATGTGTCAGTTGTCTGAAATAACTTGCACAAGCATTTGACTGCTCTTTAACATAGCAAGTGTCTCAAATATCTGTGCTGTAAGTTTTTTTTTTTCTTCAAATCATGCTAATCTGCACTTCCTACAGGTATGGTGCAGCAGTCTTATTTTTTATCCTTTTACATAACACATTTGTATTCCATATAGAAGTGCTGAACGCAAGTTAGTTTATACTTTTTCATTTTGAGATGGAGGTATAACTATGAATTATAAACCTGTGTAGCTGGTCTGAATGCAAATGGGTGTATGTGGCTTGAACAGTTAAGTACTCTGCGTGATAAAGCAAGAGTATAGATTAGAACTAGATCCATTTCATTTAGCATTTTTTGATGATCAGTTGGGATCTGAATTTCTTTCCCCAAAATCTCCATTTTAACAAGTTCTCTTTAACTTTTTCTTCTGGAAGGGATTAAAAAAAAATCTAGCTCAAATTGCTTGATGCCTCTCAAACTTCTCTGTAAATCTGTTGGTTTTAAAACAATCAAAAATACCACACAGACTCAGGATCAAACATGCTCAAATGTCATCTTTATACTGCTTGTAAATTTTTCATTCAAATGGATCCATTTGGCACAGGTCTGACAGCTTTAGCTTTCAGGTCCAAACTAAAACTAAAAATTCAAGTGAAGATATTTGCCTGAATGCAATAACTAGTAGTAAAACGCAATAGAACTCCAACTGAACCACTGAAGGAAAGTAAAACCTTTCTATAAATATTGAATAAAACACAAAATATTTGCATCTGTCAAACAGAAATTTCACTCATGGATACAGCTGTTTCATTAAAAAAAGAAAAAAGAAAAAGAAATTCAACTTTTCCATCTTCCCTATTCTTCGTTGTCATGGCATCAGATGTTGGAACTGTGTTGGGTGTTGTCCTTTTGTGGTATGCTCGGATCCGTTTGCTCAGATGTGTCAGAGTCAGAACTGGACTCTTCCTCCTCTTTTTTCTGAACATTTGTTTCCCCCTGATTGAGGACCATAGCTCCTTTTCTCTGAGGCAGGACTGTGAAGAAGGCCTCCTGCCAGCTGCCTTTCTCAAGATACGCCAGGATAATCTCAAACACTGCCAGATAGACGAGAACATGCTTTCAAAACAAGGGCAAAGCAAGGAGAGCAATAGAGGCAAAGAAGAAAAATCATAAGATTCCAGACATTATTTTCATATTGCAGGCCAATTATCGAGAGTCGAGGCAAATCCTGGCTCAAAAATAAGTCTGTATGTGTGAGCACTACAAAGACTGCACCTTGAGATGCTCAGGAAGATGTCCCAGTTTGTCCCCCCCCCCCTTTTCTTTTTTTAAAGGTGGATTTGTTAAACTGAATCTCTGTAATGGGGATAAATGGTGAAAAAGAAATGGAATATTACACAGAAAAGACAGCAGCCACACAAACAGGAGGAATAATGCCAATGTGGAAGACTTAGAGACATTTACAGGCAATCTACTGACAACAGTCCTTACCGTGGTTGACTGCCAAAACCTTCCGACTATTCATTTGAACAAAACTGCTCAGAGGGAGCTGCGCATGCTCGATCCCCAGCTCCTTCGCCCTCTGAAAGGTAATTCCCTGCAAACCAAATCCCTGCAGGTTAACTGAAATCAAATCAGTGGGAGAGGAATGCATCCTGCATGTTACAGCAGCTGTACAGCCTGCCGGACCTTGTGGTGGTTATGGTCCACGAGGCCCCCAATCACGTAAGCCTTCTTTCGGTCCAGCTCCTGCAGCACATTGGGAGAGTCTGAAGTCAGGTACACCAGCTCTTCCTTGGCAAAGACTTCACCGTAGTGCTCTGTTTTAATGCTAATGTCCTGCACACATACACACAAGAAGGAAGAGTTACACACAATTTAAAGTGATATTAGACAAACTAATATTACATTTTAAAAAATAAATAAATTTCATGTGGTGTAGTATATGTCAGAGCATGTGGTACAACAAAAAACAGAAAAAGTACATCCACTGTGCTTGAGGCAACCCCAGCAGATAAACCCCACCACGAGATAACAACACAACTTGAAAGAAAAAAAGACATGGGTTAGTCACCATCTCCAAAAAAAAAAAAAAGAAATAGACACTTTACGTATGTTTGTCTGCATGTAAAGAGACATGATTCATTCTGTGACTTCAGACTTCTTCTACAATGACTTTTTTTTCTACGATTTCTAAATAGCCATCAATTTGTGTTTATTTGCTTTCTGATTCAGATGAGCATCTTAAATATAAAATCCTGTAATTTGTTTACTTTAAAACCTGGAACAAAGAGTTCAATTACCAGAGATCAGAGGTTTAGAAGACTGTTTGTTTCACAGTCAGATAAAGTGCATCTGGGAAGAATTCAGAGCTCCACTTTTACCACAATATCCTATGTTACAGCCTTATTCCCTCATAGATTAAATTCATCTTTTACCTCAAAACTCACTTTTGCAAAATTATTACAAATAAAAAATAAAACATTTACATTAGTAGTTAGTTTTCCACCAACTCAGCAGACGCACCTTGGCTGTACTGTCTTTTTTATCATTGGTTTTTGATGGTGCTCTACAGCTGTATAATTAATGGTTTGAAAGTCAAGAGTGACTATGTTCAATAATCACCAACATCATAACAAATAAATATAAATATGATTTTGGCTATAATCAACAGGCCCAATACAGGTTGAAAAATTAATGGAAGCTATCATTTATTTGAATAAACTAAACAGAAAATAAACTAATAATCCTGAAAAAAAATGGATTTATCAACTAATCAAATAAATAATTGACTGGTTAATCAAAAGAAAAATAGTGGTTAGCTGCAGTGCTAAATGTGGCACCACACGCTAAATCTGTTTTTCACAAGCTTCCAGAAAAGGCAATATGAGATTAAAAAAAGCAGATGGTATATTTGGTGCAGCATGTTACTCTGGATTATTTGTAGAGATCTGTCTGTTTACCTTCCAGTTCACCCATCCTTTGTCCTTTTCATCCATGCTCTGTTTCAACTGTCCTCCCAGGCTTGTTAAATAAAACTGAGGAAGGGAGAGAAAAGGATGTCTACCACACATTCACTGGGTTTTAGAGTCCAACGCTGATATAATTCAAGTAAACACTGACCTGAACTGGATGCGAGGCTCGTCTGTTCTCAGCATAGCACCGCTGGATCTGTTTGTGAAGCTTACGAACATCCTGAAAAAGCAACAAGACAATTGGAAAGGAGGTTGGGGTAATATTTGCCCCAGGATGCAAGAAAGAAAGCTCCCAGTTTCTTAGTCTCCTCTTACATGTTGGGGACAACTCCAAACCCATTTACCTTGATAAGCATGAGATTGTTGAAGCTGCAGTCCACCACCAGCCTCAGAGAGCTGGGCATCACCTCTCGGCGTAGACGTTTCCTGGCACTCTGGCCATCTTGTCCCTCTTCCTCCTGGTGATTCTGCCTCTGCTGTCGACGCTGCTGTTTCCTCTCCTTTCTTCTCTGTCTGTTGTGGAGACAAGGCAGCCATCACGCGTTTTGTGTTGTAGATAACTTGTTAGTTTGAGGAACTGAGTGCAAGTATAAAGCCAATTTCACACCAGCTACAGAGCCCTGAAATGTTCTGGAGCGGTGTTATGCAACAACACAAATGTCTGCAACATTCACTCCTGACTTCTTGAAGATTTATAAAGAATCCCCTGGCGAAACCCCACAAAAAAATAATAAATAAATAAAAATCAACATGTAAGACAATCTAAATAAAAAAAATGAGTCAATATTCCTGAACATTTGCTGCTGCTGTGTGAGTGAACGTGTGCATCTGTCTGTTATACTGGCCTATATGCTGCTTTCCGCTTCCTTGTTGTAGACATTTACACACAAGATTGATGTTAACATAACAAGGAACCTCATCTGATATTCTCAATGTGTCAAAGAAAATTCAGCAAATTTCACAGAAATTTCTGCTTTGCGTGCACGCCAGGTCGCGTTCCCCTGCATACCCTCCCTCGCATTGCCAGCCTTGACAGAGCATCACCAGCAGAGAGTTTCCTGCTGTGAACCACATGCATGAACGGCAACTGCCGAAAAAAAGACCATTGTCCACCATTTCTCTTGAAAATCTCCAGTGGTCATATGTGAAAACAGCTGAAGAAAACACCAAAGCCACCGTCTTTACTGAATTAGAGCTGGAAGCTTTGAGCAGAGTGTCTGTAGTGCACTTTCAATGATCATGTGGTTCACTCTGCTTTGCAACGTAACTTCACTTTATTGAAGTTTGCAGGTGTTTATTCATATAGACTTTGGTGTTGCTGTCCCAAGACCATTGTTCCAGAAGTTTTGTGGTTTGTTCAGATGCAGCTTTGCAAACCTAAGCTGTGCTGCCATGTTCTTTTTAGAGAGAAGAGGCTTTCTCCTGCATCCCTTCCAAACAAGCCATCCTTGTTCAGTCTTTTTCTAACTGTGCTGTCATGAACTTTAACCTTTAGCATGCTAACTGAGGCCTGTAGAGTCTGAGATGTAGCTCTGGGCTTTTTCACCTTGGGGTGAACTTGCTGGGACTTCCACTCCTGGGAAGATTGACAGCTGTCCTGAGTGTTTTCCACTTGTGAATAATCTTTCTCTCTGTAGAATGATGGACTCCAGATAGTTTGGAAATGGCCTTATAACCCTTTCCAGACTGATGGACAGCAACGATTGCTTCGGTAAGATCATTGCGGAGATCTTCCTTGGCATTTTGTGAACACACACCTGAATGCTCAGGAACAAACTGTTAAAACTTTTGGTTTTAAAGAGCAGTTCCCACTGGAATATTATCTGTTAATCAAGTGTATTTGATTAGCAGCACCTGGCTGCTACTTACCCTCTTAATTACCATAGATAGCACTCAGGGTGGACTTTTTTCACACACTGCTTCTGCATTTTGTCTCAGTTTTAGTTAAATAATGAGTACAGAGCAAAAAGTCATGTGTTGTTGTTCATCGGGTTTTATTTACTGCACTGAGGCAAGGCCCAGATGACTTTACACCATTTCCTGATTAGTAAAATCTTACTATTGAAGGAGGATCTTTCTTTATCACCTGACTGTATCTAACCTGTATCGTTAATCACGCAGTGCACGGTTAACCTAGTTAAACACTGTTAATTAAGCGTACTTACTTCCGCAGCTCCCTTTCTTCTTCCCACTTCTTCTGCTTCAGAAGCTTCTTCATTTGCCTCTTGGACACAGATTGGATTTGAGCTACAGCTTCTCCTTCACTGCTTACACTCTTCTGACTAGTATTATTATCTGCTTTTTCGTTCTCCTGCTGGGCAGAAGCCTCCTTTTTCACGCTGTCTTCAGCCATCTGTGAACAGTGGCTGCTGTGCTGATGTCGCTGCGTCAGCTAACTCTTGATGTTAGCTTGATCCGCATAGAGCTAATCCACGACATTTACTCACCAGTCAGCTTTCTTACTCTTTTAATTTCACAGAGAACCCACAGACGACTTGACAAACATCATAAGAAAACTAAACTGACAAGCTGTTTTATGTAGCTACACAATGCCACATGTTGAAGCTTGGCGCATATGTGACGTCATGTAAGAGCGCGTGATGCCTTAATATGAAACAAATAGTATTAGGGATTTACAATTCAAATCTCCTAAGAACGTAATTAAACATATATTTTGTATAAAGCTTGAATAAAAAAATGTGACTAAAAATAAATGTCTATATAAAGTATTACAAATACATTACAAATAAGAACATCGTTCTGGTGTTGCCATGCGTTGATGGGATACTTAATTGCTATTATTATATGAGCATTTTTGCACTTTCTGACAGTCTCAGTTTATCTTGAGAAAATATACTTGAATTGCAAACGTTGACTGTGGTTATCATAAAAAAGAATAGATCCAGAAGGATATTTTAATTCTCACGTTTTATGACACAGAAAAAATTATTTCTGCAAAATAATTTTATTTCTGAGATCATAGCTTCAGAGTAAAAGTAAAAGCTACATTCTTATGTCTTTGTGTCTTTGTGTTGGTGCATTTCCTGGACTGACTTAGTAATCTGACTCAGTTGCATTACTGCATTACTTGCCAATAAAAGACTGCTAACCTGCAAGTCAAAGCTAGTTAGTCCAAACTGGCTGGCCATAGCTTTAGCTAAAACTAAAACTAAAATTAAGTTTGGCTATATATTTAGTAAATTAAAGGAATATGAACATGGCAAAGAAAAAAAAAGAAAATTTCTGTCATTCCATATATTGCTATTCATTTAAGAATTAATAAAAATATTAAATAAAAATATAAAAAATGTTTGCAGTGACTGAGCACAGCCTCCGTATGCTACCTGAGGTTAGCTGACTTGGTAGAACTACGCACAGAAACCAGACCAGTATTTGTGTTAATCGACCATAAGTGGCAACTCTAGCTGGGAATATTGCACGTATGAATGTAGATAAAATTTGGACAGAAGCTTTCTATCTTCCCTCCTTTCAGTCTTGTATGTACAGAGCTATGCATAAGTCTTGAGGTACAAGTAATTTATTTAAATATTTGGAAAACAGGAATTGGGTGCAGCTCATCACTGAAATGTGCAAACATAAATGGCACATAAGGCAAGAACATCAGAGTTTGTTCTTATAAGCTTGAAGGTCAGTATTTGAGCACCTTTATTCTCCAACACAGCCTGAACCCTCTGAGACAAGCTTTCTGTCATTTCTTTAAGGAGTCTTCAGGAATAGTTCTCCAGGCTTCTTGAAGGACATCCCAAAGCTCTTCTTTGGATGTGGGCTGCCTTTTGTTCCGTTCTCTGTCAGATGATCCCACACTGCTTCAATAATGTTGAGGTCCGGGCTCTGGGGAGGATTCATCCCTCCATAAGACCTGTTGCCCCTGGTGTTCATTTCACATTGCTGTAAATCACGCTGTTGGTGCAAAAATAGACTATATGATTAAATCCTCAATTGTAACTGAATATTAAGTACTTAATAAGTGATCTGTCAATAAATACTCCTGGTATTTCATGTGAACCTGTATAGAAGGTGTTAATTACTGAATGCATTGCAAATTAGTCAGGGATATGTGTTTGCATGGTATGGCCCTTGGTGTGATGGAATGCGTCATCAACACACATGGATTAAATGCCTCTGAGGATATACAGTTGGAGCTCTGCAACATGACCCTGCACCCGGACCCCTCCACCCCTTCTTAACCCAGTTACTGTGTGGGCTCACAGCCAGCAGAGAAACCTTTAACACTCACTGACTGCTTATTTAGCATGCATTCCAGCATGAGCAGTGCTAAGCCAGTTTTCTGCTGCCTGTAAGTTGTCAGTGCAGCATTTGCATTCGAGGATGGAAAGATCAAGTTAAGTTTAGTGGGAGTAATTTACACTAAACACTCTAAACTGAACATACATGTTGAGCTTGCTGAAAGAACCAACTGGAAACATGAGAGTTTTAAAAATTGGAGCTGGAATCAAGCTGTAGTTAACTTTGCTCATCAGAGAAAGTGGAAGCATGTGGCTCTCTTCCAGTTCTAGTTTTGAAAAACAATTATATCAGAATCCTTAAATCTAATGAATGATTGATTTTTCATCTTTCAGAACTCATGACTTCGGCACTCATTCTATGTGATATGATGAAGTCACTAGGATGACCTGACTTTAGGACGATGTGCACAAGCACAGTCATTTGCCAAGACACGGTTACAACCAGCTGTAGAGCTGTTGGCTTGTGTAGTATGAACTTCAGCTATACACTCCAAAACAGCACTGCTACATTAACAAGACGTTTTACTTTACTTTGTTTTTTAATGGTTTAATAAAATTGGCTTTTCAGTGTGTATATAATACTAAAACACTAAAATGTAATTTTCTTACAATGAAACTGCTGTGAAAATTAACATATGTTGTCAAACAATGATGACAAATCAATGGATAACTAATTAAGTTATACTCACACTCACAAGTTCTGTTTCTTCAACCGTTTGTCCAGCAGATTATACTGAAATGTTACAATACATTTTAGGTTTAGCATCTCAGATAAAGTTTTTTGTTAAAAAAAAAACAGAAAACAAAGAAGAAGTACTTGTGTTAACCTGTATTCTCGCACCTAACCCTTATTTGAGTCCAGAGTGGATATTTGCCTATGTTACGATTGTGATTACAGTACACTGCTATTTACCACAGACCACTGTCTTTTTACAGTATACATCCTTTAATGGAAGCAAGTTACAGACTGTACTATGTCTGCAACACTTTGCACTGTGAGAGAAAATGAGTAAGATATTCTGATGCCTTAGCTTTTTCCGAGGAAGATCATCGTACATGTAATTATGGCCACATTCACAGCACAGACGTTGTCTTTAAGTTACTTTAATGGTGAATTTGTCAATTGATGGTCTAGATATAAAAGTCTGAATTTGGTTAGAGCAGAGCGACAGTCTGGAAATGCTTTGGACTGATTTTCTGTCACAATTTCTAATGCATGTACTTGTGATAAAAGAAATAGAAAACTATGTGAATGAGAGCAGCTTCGTTGAGAATTTGGCTACATCTTTCACAAAAAAATGTAAAAACATCGAACTTTTGAGCATGTGCAGGGAACCCTCATTTAAGTCTAGTTGAGCACCTACAGTACTGTGCAAAAGTTTTAAGGGTTTAAGTGTTAATAGTTTATTTTAATCAATTAACAAAATGCAGCAAATTAACAGAAGACAAATCTAAATCAAATCAATATTTGGTGTGACCACCCTTTGCCTTCAAAACAGCAATTTCTTTTAGATACACTTGCACACCAATCAACCTGACATGCATGTTTTTGGGAAGAAGCTGGAGTACCTGGAGAAAACCCACGCATATGCAAGGAGAACATGCAAACTCCACACAGACAGCTGGGATTTGAACCAGGAACCGTCTTGGGACCAGGAACCACAACACCACCATAATGACGTGTGGGCAATAATTAAATCATTATTTCAGATAGAGGTTCTCTCTGGGTACTCTGGCTTCCTCCCACTGTCCTAAAACATGCATGTTAGGTTAATTGATGACTCTAAAATTGTCCTTAGGAGTGAGTGTGAGTGTGTGTGTGGTTGTTTGTCTCCTTTGTCTCTGTGTGGCTCTGTGATGGACTGGCAACCTGTCCAGGGTGTACCCCGCCTCTCGTCCAATGACCACTGGGATAGGCTCCAGCCCCCCCGCAACCCAACCAACGGATTAAGCGGGTATACAAAATGGATGGATGGATTTCAGGCAGAGATTATTGGAGCCAGCGCCACATGGCCATCACTGCTATTGCACTTTTAGGCACTTCATCCATTTGTTATAGGCGATCTATGACTGAAATGTAGACATAGAAAAATAATAATAATAATAATCCATTAAGTGAACCATTAAATCTACTTTTTGAAGTGAGAAGAGGGGTGAGACAAAAGCAAATTAGAACAGATCAAGGGTTTATCCATGTCTGGAAGTGACAAAACAGCTTTGCAAAATGTTTCCATGTTTATCTAAGATTCAAAATGAACAATCATATTCAAAACAAAATGTGATGTAACACGCTATGGAGACACCGTTTTGATAAGATAATGTATATTTGCACAACATGTTTCAAGTCTAACAGTCAATTTTATTTATAGAGCACAAACCACAACATCTGCCAGCATTACATTGTAGGATTAAAACATTCTAAAGTTGTAGAGAGAAACCCCATTAGTTCCTACTGAGAAAAATTACAAATCTAGAGCAAACAGAAAAAGAAAATATGAAAAAAAGTGATATTCAGCAGTGAGTCTTTTTGCTTTGAGCAATACATAATACAGTTTTCAGTGGCTTTTTTCTCTTTATCCATAAAATCACAATTCCCCCTCCACTGTGCATCCACTACTATCTTCCTAAAGTATCAAACATTCACATTCCTTTCTATGGCAACCCTACTTCCTTTTACCCTCCCAATCTATGTAGTCAGTCCAGAAAGTACATGCACACGTCTCCTAATAAGACTCCAAAATGTAGTCCCAAAATAACTTAGCAAACCCCTCAAGCATCAGGTCTTACTACGGAAAAATGATTATGACAAATATTCAACATTTCAGAAGTAAAACAAATAGCAAATCCTCACTCACATTCAAACACTGCTGCAATATGACTTAACCACAAAACAAGGTAATGGAATTGTGTACTAATTATCAATCCAACAGAGGTACAACAGAGTTAACAGCAGGTTCCCTGAATAAAAGGGATTATTTAGGGAGTCTCTGTCAAATATGCCTATTTTTTGAAAAAGCACATCATACAGGTGTCATTGTCAATAACTCTGAAGTTGTTTTTGCTATTATGCCATCCATGCTAAATACTATGTGATAATTAAATATTACAAGTATTAAATTTGTGGTTCTTTAACATCATCACTGGACTTCCTTCTTTGATCCCATCATAATTTCCACACTCAATAGAGGACATTGTCACTTGCAAAACTATGCAATTTCCATTCAACTATGCCGTTGTTTTTATTTCCATACAAGCCCATACTCTCTTTCTTTAAAAAGTTAAGCTGACTTTGAACACTTTTTAAACTTTTTCCATTGTGGATTTAGAACATACTCCAAACTCTACTATTAAAATTAGCACAGTGACGGCACGGCAGCATTTTTCACAGTAAAACATTTCAAGACTACCAAAAACAAAACAAAAAACTAAGCAAAATTCTTTCAGTAGGACTATAACGGCTTGTCCAGTATAATTCTATAAGAAAGGTAGTACTGTTTCACAACAAATGCATCAACCATTGTCAAACAGCGACGGCATTTGCCATAGAAAAATAATTTTGTGACAAAATGTCAACACAATAACATTTCCAAAGCCTGTTTAAAAATAAAGGGAGGATGGACTGTCCAGCAGATCCACATTCTGATAAAAATTGTGTACAAAAAAACCCTCAAAAGTGTCAATATTGTCACTTAGTTAAAAAGAATAGAAAGTAAAATTACATGGATCTGCAAGTCACACAGTTTTTTTCCTAGAGGTCTCTCCTTACCCTGCCAGATGAGAGCATGTTGGAGCTGTGCTGTTCTTCAAAGCTTTTTATATTGAGTGAAAGTAGTAAATAAATAATCTAAATATTATTTAAAAGATTTAGAAATGGAAATCAGGTCACACTTTACTCTCTTATCTAACAAAAAGGTTAATTCATATTTATGCACTTTTACACACTGAGGCTTAAGTACACATCTGGTGTTGTGCATATAAAGATTCAGCTATATAGTCATGGATTGTCATCTGGCCTAATTTCATTCTCATTCTGCAAATACAAATTGTGCACAAATCTTTTTTTGCACTACTGTCTCTTGTGTCAGAATAAAAAATCTGTACATGGATAAGCCAATCAGAGCACTTTTCTTCATAACTAATTAATACAAACTAATAATTCTTGGTTCATGATTAAAAAATGTTTACATTTTACTCCAAATATCCCTTAAATTCTCTCTATTTTCACTCAACACCTGTAGAGGTGGTTGGAAAAGAGAAAAGAGTTTATACTTTTGTTTATACTTCAGTGAGAAAGAACATAGTTCAGGTGGTTCTTTTTGTGTAATAGAGGAATTAATATTTGGTCACATCATAAAAATGATTAATATCATAAATGATGTCCTCAACAGTCCTCTGTACAGTAAACAAACAAACAAAATATTCTGTTGCACTGTTCATGCAGGAGAATTCAAGATGAGTGACCTCTAGGGTAACTGCAGTATGAAACGTCTTGATGACCATTACATAGCAGTATCATGTCATTGAAATAAAAATGGTTGATTGTATAGTTTGGATATTTTCATGCACATAGAGCAGACATAAAAAAAAAGTTAATAATATGTTTTTTTGTATTTCATAGAGACAAGACAACCGAAACTCCTTTACTAATAGGTTACATCCTGTATACCATGGAACATTATGACAAAACAATGAAATCAGAAAAGGTAAGAGATATTTGTGCTACAATTGTAATGATCTGTTGGTGCTAGCAAAGTAAACACAAAATAGACCAAATGTAGATATATAGTAAGTCTTTCTTGTACAAACTCAAAAAGGTTAAGTAGCCCTTTTATGCAAATACTTGACCAATTAAATCCACCATCAAAATTAACAAATATGTGAAAACAGTGAAGATGAAGTGAAAACCCAGAGCAATCCAGCATCCCCTCAAAACTCCATCCTGTTGGAAACCAAGAAAACAAAAAGACAGTTCTTATGTAAATCAACAGAAAAAAAGACAAATACAGCTCATGACTTTCATCGATTAAAACTTTGTCTTGATAGTGTGTTAATCCCAGCAATTCACCAATAAGCACACTGGGATCATTTGTGGGGTTAGGATGGTCAAGAATAACATGTGATGCTCGTGTTGATTACATACTGTCTGTAACTGAGCATATCTACAATTCCAAAAGTTTAAATGATATTTTGAAAAAGTTGGTATGAAAATGTATACAACCAGAATGCTGAATTAGGATTTTCATAAACTTGGATATTTAGAAAAGTTGAAAAACAACATATTCCATGCTTATCTGAAGGTGCCATAATATGTGATGCTTGTTCATCTTTTTCAAAGTAGTAACTCAATCTGTTACAAAACTCAAAGTATGGTCTGCCATGAGGGATGTGAGACTGTTAGACTGACATCAGCACAACAGTAAAAATGAAATGCACTGATATAAGCATACTACAACAAGTTACATGTTGTAACAAATATATGAACCTGCAAATCCAGATAGATGGCTTATAGATGACCCTAACCAGGTAATTTTAACATCTAAACTAAGGTGACCAGTCGTCCCCGATTTCAGGGCACATTCCCCGTTTTGAGTAACCTGTCCCCGGTGAAAGCTGTCCCCCAAAATGACCCCGATTTTGACTCTGAATGGGGGAAAATGCACGCAGACTCAAAGTAACACCAGTTATTATTTAACGCATTGCCAGAGACGACGTCATATGATGTACAGACGCAGCAGCGTCAACAACAACAATCAGAGGCGGCAAACAGGAAAGAAAAGGAGACCAGCGGCCGAGATAAATGCTTTGTTGTGTATTACCTTATTTATTTTGTGTGAACTGGCAGTAGACGTGGCTATGAGTGTGTGTGAAGTGATGTAACATTAAAGTAAGTATGATTGTTTTTCTGAATTGAAGACCTAATGTAATGTTATAAAAGTCAGTGAACGTTAACATTATGGCACTGTTTTCATATCTGTCATCACTGAAGTTGTGACGTTAACATTAGCATGACGTTACCAGGTGATGACATGTTTTTCTCATGTTCTCTTCTTCTCTTATTCTACCCAGGCTCCTGAGGTGGAGGTGGATGAATGTGGAGATAACTGTAATGTCACTCATTTTTTTATTGCCACCTTTTGTGTAATAACAGCTGGTTAAGATACATGAAAAGTAGTTGTCCCTGTTTTTTATTTTATAATGATAATATTTGATGATTTTTCACCACTGCAATGAAAATGTCCCCGATTTTCATTTCAGAAATCCAGTCACCTTAATCTAAACCCTACCAAGAGTTTTAGTAAAGTGTTGTCATGTTATTAACTTGATGTTAGTCAGAAGTCAATTGTTGTTTTTTATATTTCATTAGACCAAGAAATATTACATTCCTCATTGTATGATTGTGTATATGTATTCTATGCTTACAAATCTGTTAACAAAAGCTGTCAGATGTTTTACTTGCATGTTATTGGGATTAAAGGAACTGCATTAGGCTGGTTTAGGTCATATTTATCTGATAGATTCCAATTTGTTCTTGTAAATGAAGAATCTTTCTCACACGTTGGAGTAAGTCATGGAGTTCCTCAGGGTTCTGTGCTTGGACCGATTATTCTTACTTTGTACATGCTTCCATTAGGTAACATTATTAGACAGCAGGGCATAAATTTCCATTGCTATGCTGATGATACTCAGCTGTACTTATCTATGAAACCAGATGAAACCAATAGGTTGATCAGACTACAAGCCTGTCTTAAAGACATAAAGACCTGGATGACTCAGAACTGTCTGCTTTTAAATTCAGAAAAAACTGAAGTTGTTCTCTTTGGACCTGAGCGCTTCAGGGAGAAATTGTCTAGTTATATAGTTACTCTAGATGGTATTTCCTTGGCTTCTAGTTCTACAGTGAGGAACCTTGGAGTTATTTTTTACCAGAATTTATCATTTGACGCAAATATAAAACTGGTTTCTAGGACTGCCTTCTTTCACCTTCGTAATATTGCTAAAATCAGGAACATCCTGTCTCAGGGTGATGCAGAGAAACTAGTTGTTGGAAAAATTATATAGTTATACTATGACAGAAGAGTCCCTCCATCTTTTCCTCTTCTATGATTCAAGCAAAAGTGTTTTGACTCTGGTACTAGTCTTTCCCATAATATTAACTGGTGAGAAATGCCTTTTTCCCATAACATTGAATGTTCCTTCCCATAACAAGGAATGGGGAGAGAAGCACCTTTTCCCATAACATTGAATGTTCCTTCCCATAATAATGAATGGTGAGAAAAGTGCCTTTTCTCATAACATTGTGTGATCAGCAAGCATAAACAACATAAATAGCTGGAGCACCATTTTGTCAGGGGACAACTCTGAGCGATCTTCCCGACAGGTTGTGTGGATTTGTGCGGACTAACTGTGTGTAAATTGTGCTGGATTAACCCATAAAAGAAGCAGTCAGAAAAGGTCAGCTTTTTAACTGGTAACTGTGTATAGGATTATTCCGACAGGTTGTGTGGATTTGTGCGGACTTGTCTCTTTCTTGCAAGAAATAAATGTTTTGTGTTAATCGTATCCAGCGACTCTGAGCCTAATTTTGAGAGAATTTTTCTAACATAATGGTCCTTCGAGCCGGATTCTAAGTCCTTTCCACCTTCCAGAATCGGAGCTGAAACCGTGCACGGGGGAGTCCAGGACTCCTAACTGAAGTCCTCTCAGCAGAGTTTCTGACAGAGGCCGGCTGCCACTGGCTGGAGGAAAGGTGACAGAATCTATTTTTGAATCAGTGGACAGACTCGCTGGATTCTTCGTTGTTTAACTTACCAGTGGATTTATGGTAAGGAACCCTTTGTATTACTATTGTTGGTTGGAAATAGTGTGATTATTAGGGAAAATTTTGATTAATTAACTAGCAATTGATGGAAACTGGAGGCCTTTAAATAGATTGAGTCGTTGCTATTTTCCTAAGAATATTACTATTTCGAATGCAACCTAGTAAAGAAGCCTTTTAACTGGTAACTGTGTAAAAGTTATGTTGGATCACTCACAAATGAAGCAGTCAGAAAAAGTAAGCCTTTTAACTGGTAACCGTGTGTAGGTTGTGTTGGATTAACCCATAAAAGAAGCAGTCAGAAAAGGTCATCCTTTTAACTGGTAACTGTGTATAGGATTAACCCATAAAAACCTAATTAGCGGTCAGAAAAGGTCATCTTTTTAACTGGTAACTGTGTGTAAATTGTGCTGGATTAACCCATAAAAGAAGCAGTCAGAAAAGGTCAGCTTTTTAACTGGTAACTGTGTATAGGATTAACCCATGAAAACCTAATAGCAGTCAGAAAAGGTCAGCCTTTTAACTGGTAACTGTGTGTAGGTTGTGTTGGATTAGCCCATAAAAGAAGCAGTCAGAAAAGGTCAGCTTTTTAACTGGTAACTGTGTATAGGATTAACCCATGAAAACATAATAGCAGTCAGAAAAGGTCAGCCTTTTAACTGGTAACTGTGTATAGGATTAACCCATGAAAACATAATAGCAGTCAGAAAAGGTGAGGCAAAGGAAAGAAGCCTTTTAACTGGTAACTGTATGTTGTGTTGGATTAACCCACAAATGAAACGGTCAGAAAAGGTCAGCCTTTTAACTGGTAACCGTGTGTAGTGGTGGGATTAACCAAGGACAACAAAAATGCAGTCAGAAAAGGTTAGTCCATAGTCTGTGTGAGAAGACTACAGGAATAAATAACTCCGCACCGCGCGTTAGAAACGGAATCTTTCTTAAGAGAGTTTGCGATGAAAGATCGCAAGTTTTAAATCCATGTTAGTTTTTGTTAGTGTTATATGTCTGATCGTTTGTTTGTTAAATGACCTGATTGTTGAATCGTTAGTTTGTGAAATTAATTTGTTTGTTTGTAAAAAGGGGCTGGTTGTTAAATTGTTTGTTTGTCGAATTGTTTGTTAAAGTCTTTGCCAACCTCCGAAGGGTGTTAAAGTCTTTGCTGCAGTGTTGTTTTATTTGCTATGTATGTATGGGAGTAAAACAGCTGTGTGTGTGTGTGTGTATTGTTGCTGATGGTGACGACAGAAAAATGTGTTACTGACTAATTGAGTTGAAGTGAACATTGGAATCTGGTTGTTGCTCGTGACATAACGACAGAAGTAGTGTTTCATTCAGTAGTACTCAAAATAACTCCACTGAAAATTGATTAGTTGCAAGAGGACAGTATGGGAAATACCTGTTTTAAAGCTAACCGGGAGTTAAGTGGGAGTGCTAAAAACCCGATAATATTGAATACTTAGAGAGATGAGAAAATAAATTTGGGTTTGAGGGAGAATTGAACATGGTAAAATTGCCCAATCCTAGAGAAGGGGAAGACAAAAGTAATGTACAAAGTAAATCTAGTTTAATAAAACAAACAAACAAAAAAAAGAACAACAAGGATTAGAGCTAGACATTTGTACAAGTTTGTGTATTAAGATTTAGCAGCTCTCTTAAAGAGTTAAAGTTCAGAAGATCTCAGACAAACAAACAGATCATTTCAAATCTTTACTCCTTTCACAGGAAAAACTGTCTGAGCAAAAGATGTTTTACAACCTGAGATTTTTATCATTTCCATATCAAACCTGCCATTCTTAGGCAAAGTCCTAGGAAAAGTTGTAACACCAACAGCTTTCTGACTGTTTCCTGTCTAACAATGCTTTTGATACTTTCCTCTCATAGTCTTGATTTTATGTGTTTAACTGAGAGATGAAACAACAAGACCGAGAGTGGGGAGGGTCTTTGTGCCATATTCAGGGCCAATATACCCACTCACAAGATAAAACATTTATTTTTGTCCTTAATTTGAGCATGTGTCATTTAAAAAGGGAGATAAAACAATCTTAAATACTTTGTCTCACCGCAGAATGATTTCTTTAATGATTATTTTTGTGTTCATATGAAAGTATTCCTAACAATACTTCCGCAGATGGCAGAATCACAAAGAGGGACTCGCATCACTCTCTGCAGAGCTGATAGAAAATCAACGACCCCTTCACTGACATGATGGAGAAGTGGTTTGGTCTCTGTCTGTTGTCACAGCCATAGTAGCCACCTGTGCTTGATGTTGTATCACATGCTTGAGAGGACTGTCCCAAAGACTGATTGAAACCATCCGTACCCGCATAATGTATCAACAGGTAGAGGGAGATGATGACAATGAGCGACACATGGATGATGGAGACGATGATACAGATAACATTTAAAGTACTTTGAATGACCCCGAGTGAATTCTCAATGATTTCTTTAATGATTATTTTTGTGTTCACATGAAAGACCAATGAACATGGGAATTGGACCTATTAAAAGACAATTCCTGAATGTAGAGCATTGTAAAGATGATATGTTGCTTCTTCCTGCTAACATTTGTCCACAGTTTGATGAACTGCATCAGCAGCAGAACCACTGACTCAAAGTCAGGTAACTGACCAGGTTTCTGGAATTCTGGAATTCCCATCATGCCAAGATGATGGCGGAACAATCACAAATTTTTATCCACATATGTACAAAAGGGTGGACGGCGAAGCTAAGCGCTCCACCCCAACTGAATGAAAAGCTGATTTGAAGAGTTCATTCCACCAAGTAACGTCTAACAATCTACAGCCTCCAACCACTGTATGGCTGAATTATATCCTGAAGTGTCCTAAAAGAGGATTAGTTAGGGAATAAGAGGTGGTAAAGACCTCTTCCTGGAAGTGAAGTGCTAGTAACCTCTCCTTCCAAGATAGCTTAGCAGTTCCAGACCAAGCCGGACTGATATTCGGCCAGAAGCAGACGATTGCAGAGTGGACTGAATAAACTGCATTGTATTATTATTATTATTGTTTGACTATTCTTGATTTTCTTTTATTATTATTTTTCCATTTAATATCAATTTCATATTATTTATTAATTGCATATAATCATATTTTCATTTATTATTCATTATTCTTATTTTCATTTCATTAATTTTTTGTTTGTGTCATATTTCCATTTTTATTATTCCATTGTATTAATTTTGTTCATTAATCATTTAGTCAGTTTTATTGATTTCCATTTTTATTGATTTTTGTCCTTTTTGCCATGTATTTTTGGTTGTGTATCCGTTTTGTGTTTGCTGGTCACACCTAGGTCCATCAACGGTTCGGAGTGCGACCTTTGATACTGAGTGAGTGACTAAGCGGTCGGTCGCCAAGGAGAGAATGGGGCCATAGGAGAATTTTCCCGTAAATAAAGCAAATGGGTTTTTCGCTCCTATGCACTGCGAACGGTAGAAATACATTCAATGTTAATTGTACGGGGTGCAGGGTTTTTGGAGTTTTAATACTTCATAGCATAAACAGGAGGGAATGTTGGAAAAATTATATAGTTATACTATGACAGAAGAGTCCCTCCATCTTTTCCTCTTCTATGATTCAAGCAAAAGTGTTTTGACTCTGGTACTAGTCTTTCCCATAATATTAACTGGTGAGAAATGCCTTTTTCCCATAACATTGAATGTTCCTTCTCATAACAAGGAATGGGGAGAGAAGCACCTTTTCCCATAATAATGAATGGTGAGAAAAGTGCCTTTTCTCATAACATTGTGTGATCAGCAAGCATAAACAACATAAATAGCGGGAGCACCATTTGGTCGGGGAGACAACTCTGAGCGATCTTCCCGACAGGTTGTGTGGATTTGTGCGGACTTGTCTCTTTCTTGCAAGAAATAAATGTTTTGTGTTAATCGTATCCAGCGACTCTGAGCCTAATTTTGAGAGAATTTTTCTAACACTAGTTCATGCATTTGTTACTTCTAGATTGGACTACTGTAATTCTTTATTATTGGGCTGTCCCACATATTCTCTGAAAAGCCTCCAGCTGATCCAAAATGCTGCAGCCAGAGTTCTGATGAGAACTAACAGGAGAGATCATGTTTCTCCAGTTTTAGCTTCTCTTCATTGGCTCCCTGTTAAATTCAGAATAGAATTTAAGATTCTTCTCCTCACATATAAAGCTCTTAATGACCGAGCTCCATCATATCTTAAAGATCTCATTGTAAGATATTTTCCTAACAGAGCACTTTGCTCCCAAACTGCAGGTTTACTTGTTGTTCCCAGAGTTTCTAAAAGTAGAATGGGAGGTAGAGCCTTCAGTTATCAGGCCCCTCTCTTGTGGAATAAGCTGCCAGTAAATGTCCGGGAAGCAGACACCCTTTCCACTTTTAAGATTAGGCTTAAAACTTTCCTTTTTGATAAAGCTTATAGTTAGGGAAGGCTCAGGTAATCCTGAAACATCCCATAGTTAAGCTGCTATAGGCTTAGACTGCTGGGGGACCTCATCTGTCACACCTTTCCTCACTTTGCTCTCTTTTTTCCCCCTGTTTAATTTCACAATTGATTTTATGTACATGTGACATTACTGTGGTTATTAACTATTGTTTCCCTGTTCCAACAGATATCCTTTGAATGGCGTTATGGTGTTTTTCCCCCCTCTTTTCCCTCTTTTCTGTCTTCTCAAACCCCAGCTGGTCGAGGCGGATGGCCACCCTTCCTGAGTCTGGTTCTGCCAGAGGTTTCTTCCTGTTAAAAGGGAGTCGTTCCTTTCCACAGTCCCTCAGGCTCAGGACGGGAGATTGGACTGAAGACAAGTTTCGGTGCAATCTGTTGGTTTCCTTAGCTAGGATATTATTTTTTGAATTGGCTCTATATGAATTAATTGGATTATGATTACAATGAATTGAATTCCAATTGGCTTGGACTATATTACTTAAGTGCCTTGAGATGACAATTGTTGTAATCTGGCGCTATATAAATAAATTGAATTGATTTGAACTTGCAACCAAAGTATTGAACACTTTGTTTTGACATCAATAAACTTCCACACAAAAAGACCTGCTTAACCACTGAAGTCTACCATTTCCAGATCAGGCCACATTTCCGTCTCACATCTAAATTTAGTTTAAAAATGTTGTCCTCTTGTTACAAGTTGTGTTTCTCTACAAATAATCAATGCTCTAAGGAAAGAAAATTAAACACAGCCTAATTGTGTTTTGGAAAGTCTGGCACATCTAAAAGATCAGTGTTTGTCCCTTAGTCCCACCTGGGTCCTGCTAACACTTGTACATCTTTTGAATGCACATGCTAAAAGGCACTATTAAAACACAGCTGCTTACGTAGGCTACATGAGCATTTTTCATCTACTTTACCCTTACATAATTTTGTCTACTCTGTAGGATTTAAACCAGCATGCTCCCACTCAAAAGCAAATTTCCCCAGCCTCTCGGACAGCAGACTATCTGTTTACTTTAGAAACATAATTGAGCCCTCCAGTATGTGGGTCTCATTGTCAAATGAGAAGGGGAACTCCAAATGTTCACCCACAGTGCAACTGAGGCTATTTACTGCTATACTGCATGCTGTGTTTATGTAATGAACCTGACTTCTCACCCTCTCTGTCTTTAAATTACTGCTCCTATAAAAAGCCGGCTGATGCTGCAGTGACTCTGACCTGCCATCCAGAATCTTGATGTCCAAGAGCAGCTGAAGCTTTTCTGCTCACACAGATAACAGACGCCTACCAACACTTGACCTTTCTCTCTTGCATCAACATGCTAACACACACATTTGAACAACTTGCTTATGAATAATCTTATGTCAGTATCCTCTTCTAAACATCTAGCAAGGACAAAATTAACAAGTTAACTTCTAAGTGCTAGCCTCTGTTGAGGTTTAGCTGCAAACTTTGAATTCATGTGTTTTCCTCCAGCTATGTATGGTATATCCTAGTAAACCATTAGTTACTTGTAACATCATTTAATTGATACAATAATTGAAATTCATACAAACAATGTGACTTATACCCTTATTTAAACAAATATAGCATGCTTAAACGGTTCTTTAAAACACATTCACACTTACCAAAACAGGACAATTAAATGTTTTCCAATTGCCAGTAGTACCGTTTACTCTCAAAGTTCTGGGCGCTAGAACAAACACCCAATTAAGGTTATATCCTGTGAGTACTGTTATTGTCTGGGGACAAGCCTGTAAACTGCAATACCATAAAGGATGACATTATACTGTATCCTACAGGTGGTGTTTCTGTTATACATTTTAACTGGACCTGAGAAGTCAGCCCAAACAGAAGGAATTAGAACGAGCTGCCAGCTGTCTTGCAGACATGTAAAATCAATCAGTCTTGTCTATTTTTTTTTTAAAGTTATTGATTCCATGAAAAATGTAATTGTCAGTACATGTTAGAACTTTTCCCATTACTTGACCAGAGTGCCATACACTTATCAAAAATGAGCACGTACTTCCTGTTATATTTGCACCAATGCTGACTGGGGCCAGACTAGATAAATAAATGCATTTGATGTGGGATTCAATGCCGATTAGATAAATGTCAATGCACTCAAGCCAGATGTTAGCCAGTGATGGCAGTTTTTGTTTGTTTTTTTACAGGTAAAACAAGGGGTAAAGGAACCATTAATCTTAAAGAAAAATCTTAAAGAATCCAGGAATTTGTGCACAGTGGATTGGAGGTACACACTGTGCACAAATAGAATATCTTGTAAAATGTTCTGAAAAGTACAAATACATTCAAAATAAATGATCAATAACATAAACACAAACACCAACATAAACCATACGTCAGGGTTGGCTAAACTACTTGAAGTATTTAATAAAAAGTTACCAAAAGTCAAAAATACACACTATAATGCACTCCTCAAATTGCTTGTGTCTGTTACAATCACCAACCGATTACTTGCCTGTGTTGTTATATACTGAACAAACTGACAAAGTAAGCCATATAATCTGTGGCCAAAATTAAAGAGACATGTTAAGTGACATGAAGCAAACTAAATCTTGCTTCATAGCTCAATAAAATTTAGTAGGTGTACTCTATTTTTGCCAACTAACCAACAATTCTATCCAAGCAAGCACTTGGTGACAGTGGCCCGGCAAAATTTCCTTTAAACAGGAAGAGCCTCCGTCCCAACCAGATGGGTTGATGAAAACAGAAGAGGGAAGGGGACAGAAAGAGATAGAAAGAGAGAAACAACAACCAAACAAACACTGCACAGTTTCCTGTAGCTTTGAAAGTAGGTCTAAAAATTACAGTTTTCAATCACCATCACTCCTCTCTCTGTTAATACTTTTTCTTCTTTATTCAACACAAAGATATTTTTGTTATTATCATTACCATTATCTACAGGAATGACATGAGTGTCACAAAAGAGAGCTTCAAAATTGTATGCCTCCAACAAAGCTGAACAAAAACATTTATACAAATCTGTCAATATCTTTTAGAGTAATTGTACTAGTAGCTGAGCATACCAGACAGGAAAAACAATGACAACTGAAAAATATCCACAGCAAATAATATCCAAATAAATAAATATCCAAAGGAAATAAATAGGGTAAGTAAAAGGAGGAAAATAAGGAAAAATATATATGGAAAAATACTAATTAAATGTAGATAAACCAGGGATAAAACAAATAAACTATTTGAAGAAAAAAATCAAAAATAGAAAAGGGAATAATTTCATTTTTGATTTTCCCATTTTCAATGTACACCAGTCAGTCTGCAGTCAGAGAAAGCCCTCTGCAATGCCAGTCATCCAGGGTAATTACATCATTTTAAGTCTTGCCATGATGGAAAGATGTATGTAAGAATGTATGAATGGATGGATGGATTGGTGATTGTTAAAACTGAAAATAGTCTTAAAGTTCAACGTGACTCCATTACTATATTTTCTCCCTTCAAAACCATAGACTGTTTGTAATTTCTGTTGAATTATACCATACTGCTTGATTTGATTTTGAACGATTTTGTACAAAAAACAAGAAATGCAAAAGACTCCAACCGCAAACGTAATCGGACTCATTCTTAACTCTTGTTTACTTTTCAGCCCTCAAATATAACCTTTGATGGACATCCCTGAGACTTGACCAACACCACCAACAGTGTAACTGACAATAAAAGTAATTAAGTGTATGTGCTTCATCACAATGGAGACAGAATTTTGCTGAAATTTGATTGAATATTTCTACTACACCTCAGGCAATTATTGTACTGTATTATTTATCTGAATGAAAACAAAATAAACAAAAATAGTTGCTGATGCAGAAAACAATTTTATATAAAAACATTTGATTTTGGTTATCATTGGGTATTGCATAATGTTCCTGATTAAAAGTGAAATGTGATTTTATGAAAAGTAGTTGAAATGAGTGCTTCCTCAACATGCTAAAACTGAACATTTCAAAATGTTTTTTTACCGGCTACACACCTGTACTGCAGCAGCAATACAAAGTAGGTGTTCTAGAGCTTGTGACTGAATAATAAAAGTGGCCCAGGAGGTTGAAATAAACATGGCTTGTAGAAGAGATAGAGCTGAAAAGTCCTGGACAACTACTGAGCACACCCTGTGCTGAATATATTTTTCATGTGCTCCCAAATACCTTATTCAAATTCTTATCAAGATTATATACTGAAAGAGAAAAAGAGCTGCACTAATAGTTACACTATTACTGTGTACTACAATATATATCTTGTTTGTCAAAAGTAGAAATGATCATAATAAAAAGAAAAGAAAATCATTATCAAAATAAAAGTAAAAGAAAATGCTTCTTAGAGTTAGTATGATGGGAAATTAAAATTATCCCAGTTTTCGCCCAGCTGCAGTCAAACATGATGCTGTACATGGGGAAGGGAAAAAGTCTGATATACTCACCTGTTCATCTGTGCTCCACCACGAAGCTCATGGTGGTCCCGTCAAATGAAGGGGGGGCAATGATGCGGGGCCCCTGCTGGGAGGTGATACTGATGACTGGTTGCTTGACACTGGAGAAACCATGGGGCGGCTTGTTGGTTCTGGCCTGCTGCTGAGTCCCTGAGGATGCCTGAGGAGACTTTCTAGTCACCATGTAAAAGGGACTCTCCAGGTACATTCCCTCGGCCTGCTGCGAAGAGACCTTCTCCAAGCTTTCTGCTTCCGACGGCACTGACATCTGTGATTGTACCAGTGTTCGGGCGGGTATCGCTGAAGGTGCCGGCATGAAGCCTGGGTAGATCATGTAAGTGTGACCGTATGCTGAAGGACTGAGGGCCAGTGGTGACATGGGCATGGGTACAGGTGTCATGGGAGGCTGTGGCATGGGCACATCAACATATTGGCCTGTTTCTGGGTCAAAGAGGCGCTTTGTGGCTGGCTGCACTGGAGTATCCACCAAGTAGTAGTTTCCAGTGGTGGGATCCAGCAGCATCTTCCTCTGGGTGACCTGAAAGGGGTCCATAGTGGGAGCTGGGGTCATTGCTGGGGTCATTGCTGGGGAAAAGCAGTACACCTGCGATTGATTGGTGGACATCCCCAGTGGTAAGGAGTGATAGATGGTAGCAGAAGGAATCTCTGGTGAACGGGTCTCCATTACAATGCTGGAGCGTTTTGTCATCTGATTATAGTCCTCCTGGCCCCTGATGCCAGATCCTTCGTGTCCTGGAGGAGAGGTCGGGTATGACTGGGTTGCAAATGTATAAACAGATGTGTTATCGGCAGATGGGGGTTGTTTACTGTTGCTGGGGTGAGATTTAACTGGAATGGTTAGATAGTTCTCGTTATCAGCTGATGTATCCAAAAACTGATGCTCAAAACTTTCCAAATGCTTTGATTCAACTCCTTCATTTCCACTTACCCTGGTCTGACTGACTTTTAATGAACCAGGCAGTTTCGGAGATTGAGGGACAAAGCTTTTGTTGCTAAAAGGCATTTGTGTGATGGTGTTTGGATGGCGAATACTTGCAGCTGTGGAGGCTTTGAAGTTAGAGCTGAGACTAGACATGTTTTTGTATCCTGTGGTGCTGAGGGTTTGTACTGACTTAGCAGCCAGCCTGTCATCACGACTGCTGGATGTCTGAAGGGCCTTAAGTAGGTTTCTGTCCTCCTGTCTCAGCATGCTGTCACAGCCGGGAGACCCTGCTATTGCTGGTGGGGTCTTGTCTATGTTGGGATAGGAGTCTCTTCTGACTGCCTTATCCATGCTGGACCCTCGTGCCCCTTCCTCCTCAGATCCTCCCTGTTCTTCACTGGCTATCAGTGACAGCACATGGCTATCTGTCAGGGGCTGGGGCTTACTCCTCCTTTTCCACTCATTTCTCTCAAAAACGTAAAGTTGTTCCATGGTTTTCACAGCTGCCTGGAGTTTTTCTAAAGCCCCTTGATTGGCCATCTTTGACTCAGGTTTCTTTTCTGTATTATCTGATATTTTTTCCTGTTTCTTTGGGGCTATTTCGCCCTCAATTCTTAGCCCAATGCATCCCTCTAAGGAATTGTTTGACATAACTAATGGTGCTCCCCCTGCTGCCTTCTGGGACAGAGCACTTTTTGCGCCCTCTGGAGACGATTTGCCAGTGTCAAACGACTCCTGTTTAATTAACTCAGGATTTCCAAACTCTTTCACAGTATTATTAGTATTTACAGACTGACATTTTATCACTATGGGGGACACAGAGTTAAGATTTCGGTAATACATTTGCTTATTTTGCTCCGGGTGGATGTCAGCAGGGGCAAAGTTGGATTTGCTTTCGTGGTTATCCAAAGAAACAAAGTGATATGAACTTTTAACTAATTTACGCACATCTCTAACTTGGTGAATAGGTGTTTGCAACTTCCCCTTATTATCTCTTATGTCTCTTACCATGAAATGCGGGACTTTATCTGAAGACTCACCCTTCAAAGCTGCTGCCAGTGCTTGGCATTTGAAGTCATCTGTTCTGATAAGGCTGGCAGCGTTCGAGCCTATATTAGGAGCGCGTAGCTTGGAGACACCAAAAGGTTCCGTTTTATTGTCTCTTATGCTCCTTAGGTTAATTTTTATTTCCGGAGATTTTGATGTTGCTAAAGTCCTGGAGTCTGCGATGTATAAAGTGTTGTCAGAGCGCAGTTTTATCCCGCTTCCGTCTCCACATTGAGAATAATCTCTGCTCTGCAGCTGCTGTCCGATTTCTCCGTCATTAGGCAGCAGTTGGATACTTGGCACAAACAAATGAGACATTTTAGTCAGTTTGCTGCTGGCCACTGAGTACCGATCCCCCTTACCCTCTTTATCATTAGCTGAAGGCAGCTTGTCCTCCACAGTTTTATCGTTTTTATGATCCTTTTGAAACCCTAGCTCCTCGTCCTTCCAACATCTGAATGCGCTATTTTGGCTGCGAAGCAGCGTGCTTTTGGATGCTTCCAATGCGCCTTTTTTAGTATCGATTCCACCTTCATTCGCCGGCTCTAAATAAGTTTCTAGTACGGGAGCGGTCGTGTCTTGTCTCCGAGAGTCGCTCTTGGTATCACATGAGCCACTGTCCACAATGTCCCCTAATTCATCCAGGCACATAATAGCGTAGTCAGAGCTGCTCTCAGAAAACTTGGAGCTCTGTCTCTGCAGCTCGCTGCTCCCCTTTCCCTTCTGACTGTCGCTTTCCTGGTGCCCAAAGCACGGGGACGGCGTCTGATGCGGCTCACTTATCTCCCCTCTTTCCATCTTACGCTCCTGCTCGAACTGCATCTTCTTAGAAATCACATTTTTGATCAGACTCGAGGCGAATATGGCCTTCTTCTGCGTGTCTTCCATGGTTTTAAAGGGCGACTTACTGATCCCGCTCCTCTGGCTGCTTAGCAAACTGTTGGTAACTTCATCTGTGGAACGTGATCCTGCTGCGCTTTGTGCAAAGTTAGTTCGTCTTTCTTCCGGAGACATTCCTGATTTGACATTGCAACGAAAATTCAGAGTCTCCGTGAGCCTTATCACCCCACTGTGGCCCTGACCAAACTTCCCCATCAACTGTATTTTCTTGGGGTTGCCATTCAGGGTGAAGATTTTGCTGGTGGGCGGTTTGATGCTTGCCAGTGCAACGCCCTTATAACCTCTATTGTCTATGTTTTTGGCTATTTCAAATGAGGCTGTTGAGTTTTGACAGGAGACGACACTTTGGTCTAGTCCCTGTGACATATTCATGTTACCATATTTTAGGTCAACAAACGTGGACCACCTGTTTATCCCTATTCCATGCTCTGATGCTGAGGACTCACTGGAGGTGCTGAAATTAATGGCATCAAAGTAAGGATAGGCCAGACTCTTGAAGGCTCTGGCTGTCAGGTTGCGCACCTCCTTGTCAGCATCGTCCAGCTCGCTGACAGCGCTGGACGTACCGCTGGAATACTCTGTGACCTCCTTTCCCCTTAATTTGCCACCAAAGTGTACGCGTCCGGGCGCGGCTATGAAACACTTCGCCCTGTCACACAACGTCTCTGCCTTCCCATCCACTCCCCTAAACACATAGCGACTCATGTCTCCGGAGCGCCTGGCATGATAAAGAATATTTTCCTGTTCTTGAATGTTGCCAGGGTCATTTATAGCTCGAGAAGTGGTTCTAACTGACAGGTGGATCTGTCCCCCACTGTTGCCACTGCAGTGCTGCTGCGGCTTTGACATACTCTCATCTGAGCTGGTGAACTTGGCTGCGTCGCACAGATCACTTTCAAGCAGAGTGCTGACTGTCGCTGCTGCGCCCCGCGAGCTCTCCCCCCTCTCCCCCGCCACTTTATCACTCTCAAAAGAGTAATCAACAAATGAGTACACCTGGTTATCATCCTCAATCTCCCAGCTGGCGGAGGACCCCACTCCGAGGTCGAAGTCCCTCTCATGGTCAGAGAGCTCCGACAGCTGAATCTCGTGCGTGGTAATGTAATGGGACTCGTCCTCCGTAACGCACGGGCCGGAGTCATCAGAAAGCACCAGGCTAACATCCTCCCCCTCCTCAAAGTCATCTGATTCACTTCTCCCGCTCAGATAATTATCAGTATTGTGTGATTCCTCGAGTTGTGTCTTGTTATTTTCTCTTTTGGAGACGTCCGACTGCGTCATGACGCGCCCATTTCTGTCTCCCAGTTTCAGGCAATCTTCTGACTTTTTGACACAATGATTAAATGATGAGGATGGATCAGGAGTGCCGTCCCTTGCGTCTTCTCCACATTCCGCAACTCTTGCATCCTCTTTCTTTTGCATCTCCGTTTCGATCCCCACCTCATAGTTCGCGTCCGTTGCGCAAATAGCTCCGGCGTCACTGTTGTTAACAACGATAGACGTTTGGTTTCTCTCATCAAAATGACAATCTTTCTCCGACTTTACTCGATTTATCTCCATGTCCATTAACTCCAAATCGACGTATTTGGTTTCGTCTCCCTTTACCAGCAAATCCTCTCCCGCTTGTTGGAGTGGATGTATCACCCGTTGGCGCGCTGCGTCTTTTTCCACGCAGCTTCGCTTAGTCTTCATGTTATAAGTGTCGACTTTCAGCTTACATTTGGAGTCTGACACAAAAGAACAGTTAGATATGGAGCCACCCACGATTACTCCGTCTCAGAGATGGTGCTGCGCGCAAAGCTCCGTGTCCGGTGAGACGGACTCCGAAGACACCGAGGCGCTTGAGACATTCCAGCTCACCGCACGTGAGGTCTCAAGTCGAGTATCTAAAAAGGAGCAGGGTCATTACGAAGTACTGTCTAGGACACATGACTCTCAAACTGAGGTTCACAGACCAACAAGGGTCGCTAAAACTCTCCTTCAAAATGTAACTTTTATTTTCTCCCAGATGTAAACGGTTTTACGATACAAACATGACTTCCATTAAAGACTATATGTTTTTTAACATCTTTCTGTTGAAATTAATCAATCATTTTTATTATTGCTTAAAAATATTGATATCAAGATGTGAAAGGAATTTTCTCTTGGCAAATTATGGAATCTCAGACATCAGTTGCATTTTAAAGATTTTGTGAGGTCTGCAAGAAACTGGGAGTCAGTCATGATTCTATGTGCTGTTAATCAACAACAGATCTCTATTTACAGACTATTCACAGATTCTTTATTTTCTAATGAAGAAAAAGAATTAGATAATCAGTGAAAATGTAACTGAACTTTTGTGTTGATTAAACTGCCAGAATTTTCCATCAAGACTCGACTTGTAACTGTGTGCAGTTTTTGTTTATGATGTAGCTGTCATTCAATTTATTTACATCTGTTTACAAAAAAATCCTAATAAATAATGTTTACCATACAGTACTATGCAAAAGTGTTGAGCTGCTCCTCATTTCTTCATATATTGGCAGGAAAACGAAAAAGGAAATAGGTGCAGTCATTTACTGAAGCATGTTCAAAGATAAATGTAAACAGAGTGTACAAGACAAAAACAGTTTGTACAATTCTAACTAGTTTGAAAGTCAACATTTGACCATGTCAATGTATGACCATCTTTATTTTCTGAAAAGCTTGAACTTTTTTGTCATTTCTTTAAGTTCTCCAGGCTTTTTAAAGGACATTCCAAAACTATTCTTTGGCTACCTTTAGTTTTGTTCTCTGTCAAGATGATTATGTTGAGGTCCAGGCTCTTGGGAGGATTCATCATTCTATAAGACCTGTTGCCAGTTCTTTTCAGTCTAGTTCTTGTGCCATTGTTCTTGAGTACATTTGGCATAGCTCAGCCTTTTCTCCCTGTTTCCCTTCCCTTCCTTAATCATAGCTTCTTGACAGCCGCCCTTCCATGGAGACCATTTCTGATGAGGCCAACAGTAGATGGATCAATTGAATGATCCAGATGCATCTCTCAGGTCCTGTTTCAGATCTTGGATTTTTTTTAAGGGCATCACTTTCAGATGCTGTTCATCTGTAGATAGCACTTCTTCTTTTGTCTAGTTTCATAATTTTTTAAAGACACTCTGCACACCTGTCATGAGCCATGTATTTTTAATTTTTTCTGGTTAGTCTATATTTAGTCTCTTAGTTTAGCCTCGCCATTTCCTCACCTTTCCTCAGTTCCCTCCTGCCAGTCATCAGCTCAAATTCCATCACCTGTTCTCATTATCCTCAGCTGTACCTTCTCACTTATCACTCCCCACAGTATTTAGCCTCTCAGTTTTCTTCATTCTTTCTAAGATCCTCCGTCGATATACCCATTTTTTCACCAGTCTGTCTTGGTCCTCCTCTGAGTAATGTACAATCTGGTTTAGTCATTTTCCGTATGTGTTTGTTGTTTATACTAGTTTAGCTTTCTGGTATTTCCAGTTTGGCTGTGATTTTCATTTATTTTCAATAATAAACCAAGTTTTAAGTTACCTCCTGGCTCCTGTCCCGTATCGGCACCTGGGTCCTCCTTCCTCGCATCCACTCCAAACCGTGACAAAACCATGCAGATTTCAGCTAATAGTTCTTTGGGAATTACTTTGTAGTGCAACAATACTATTTTATGCATGTTAAAGTATGTTATATTTAGTGTTTTTCATAGATGCAGCTAAAGAAATGAGAACAAATTTTGTCTTAGAATTAAGTCTTTTTGACAGGCTGTTAGTAACAAAGGGCCTAAAGACACACTAAAATTGCCTCTTTGCCTAATATGTGTCGACACAATACTGGCGTCTCCCTTGAGCAAAGTGATTCTTTTTTTCATCCTTGAATGAGTCATAGGTCAGTGTTAAATGGCTTCACAAACAAATTAGCACATTCCTCTGAAACTAACTTTTGAAGACCCTCAGAAAGCCTGGAGAAGTATCGCTCAAGACCACTTTAAAAGACATCAAGAAAGTCTGACAAATCAGAAACACACTGTCTATATTATATTATATATATAACTATATCATTACTCTAGACAGCACGGTGGGTGACACCGGCACATTGTGGTAAGACGTATTGCATCACTTCCTTTTACCTTGATTGTGTTCTGTGGAATTTCTTGATCTTCTTATACTAATTAATAATATTCTTTCTCCTTATAAGTTACACATTTTTGCATAGTTAACTATCACATACTTGTTTGATTCTAACACTCACTCCTACTGATCTTTGGTGTTTATTTTCACTTTTGAAGCGGTGTGTCTGGTTCTCTAGCTTAGCATGGCTACCACTTCTCTTCCTCCATCTCCTGCTTTCACTTGCTCCTTGTGTCGGATGTTTAGTTACTGTGGATGCCAAGTGCCCTGTTGCCTTCGTGCTGCTTGATCTCACAGCAGCCGTTGACACAGTGGACCATGCAGTCCTCCTATTACATCTAAGTAATTATGTTGGCATCCATGGCACTGCATTGAAGTGGTTTACATCTTACTTATCCAGTAGAACCTTCTCCGTTATGTTTGGTGACCTGTCCTCTTCCATTGCTCCTCTCTCCTGTGGAGTCCCACAAGGATCTATTCTTGACCCTATCCTCTTCTCATTATACATGTTACCACTTGGGTCAATTATAGCCAGGCACAACCTTTCTTTTCACTGTTATGCAGACGATTTACAAATCTATCTGCCAGTGAAGCCAAATAGTAACAGTGCACAATGTTCTTTGTTTGATTGTATTGCTGACATTAAGCAGTGGTTGGCCCAAAATTTTCAACATTTAAATGATGACAAAACTGAATGTATTGTGTTTGGGGATACTGTGACGGCTGACTTTAGCACCTTGTCTTCAAAGCTCAGTTCAACCGTCAGAAATCTGGGAGTGACCTTTGACAGTCATCTGAGGTCACAAACAAATTAACAATATTGTCAGGACTAGTTTTTTCCAGTTGCGTCTCCTGGCCAAAGTTAAAATGTTTTTAAGCCGTCACGATCTTGAGAAAGCCATCCATGCCTTCTTGTCTTCTCAAACCCCAGCTGGTCGAGGCGGATGGCCACCCTTCCTGAGTCTAGTTCTGCCAGAGGTTTTTTCCTGTTAAAAGGGAGTAGTTTCTCTCCACAGTTGCATCATGCACGCTCAGGACGGGAGATTGGATCAAAGAGAAGCTTCAGTTCAATCTGTTGGGTTCCTCAAACATGTGGAAATTGTTTTTGAATTGGCTCTGTATGTATGAATTGGATTAATTTTTAATTTAATTAATTGGATTTCATTGGATTATGAATCAATTGAACGCCAATTGGCTTGAATTGTGCTATATTATAGAAGTGCCTTGATATGACATTTGTAATTTGGTGCGATATAAATAAATTGAATTGAATTGAAATTAACTATATAATTACTCTTGACAGCATTACCCTGGCTTCCATCACATACTGTGAGGAAACGTAAAGCTATTTTTGATCAGGATATTTCCTTTTTGTCACACATAAAAGTTTGCAGGACCATCTTATTTCACCTGCATAATATGGTCAAAGTTATGCTCATCCTGTCAGAATCCTGTAGAAAATCTAGTCCATGTATTACCCTCCTGACCTAGGAGTGTCAGGGAGGGTCTCGATGGCCTTTGCCGTGACGTCTGTAAGGCTGTATGTGAATACAAAAAGGCAGAGCGATATCGGTCTTTATATAGCAGGACTGCAGGATTTATTCTCATAAACCAACAATGCACATTAGTAATTATTACAAACCATGCATAAATGTGACGCTTCTGTCCGTCACCACAACAAAACAAACCCCTTTCTTTCTTGCTTACATTTTACATTGTACCCTGTTAGCTACGTTAGCAGTTAGCAACCGTCACCCCAAAGCATGACATTAAAACAGTTAAAACTCAAAATTACTCGGTTGTAACTCTCTATACTTTCCACTCATAACGTCAATACTCTTGAAACTTGTTTTAAAACACAGACATGTACATTTGGATAAGTTAACCCCACCTGTATGTGAATACAAAAAGGCAGAAATGAGGACTGAAATCCCATTTTCTGCTACAGTAACATGAAATAAAAAACATATTTATAGGGGTGTTGTAACGGGTGGTGTATGGACCCAATTGCAGTACAAAGGAGTCAGAAGACAGTGGTAAAAAGTTCAAGGCTTTACTGAAACTCTGGCAGACAGACAAACGGTTTAGAAACCGGCAAACAGGAATCAGGAGAGGAGAGGCAAAGTTCTTGGTCAGGGACAGAAGGCTGGGTCGAATTACCAGGAGGCAGACGAAGCAGGGAATCAGGGAATCAGGGACAGGCGAGGTCGGCACCGGTAAAGCTGGCAGGAGAACGCTGGAAAGACTTGCATGGCAAAGAACAATCTGGCAAAGGATAGAGTGTGGAGCTGGTGACTATATGCTGGGCTGATTGCATGTGATGACAGGCAGCTGTGTGCACAGGTGAGTGGAGTGAACTGATGAGGTGGGTGTGGCTGACAGGCTGAGTGGGGCAGAAAGAGGATCAATGGAAAATTCAATTCAATTCAATTTTATTTATATAGCGCCAGATTACAACAATTGTCATCTCAAGGCACTTAAGTAATATAGTCCAATTCAAGCCAATTGGAATTCAATTCATTGTAATCATAATCCAATTAATTCATATAGAGCCAATTCAAAAAATTAATATCCTAGCTAAGGAAACCAACAGATTGCACTTCAGTCCAATCTCCCGTCCTGAGCGTGCCTGTGGCAACTGTGGAAAGGAACGACTCCCTTTTAACAGGAAGAAACCTCTGGCAGAACCAGACTCAGGAAGGGTGGCCATCCGCCTCAACCAGCTGGGGTTTGAGAAGACAGAAAAGAGGGAAAAGAGGGGGGAAAAACACCATAACGCCATTCAAAGGATATCTGTTGGAACAGGGAAACACAAGTTAATAACCACAATAATGTCACATGTACATAATATCATTTGAGAAATTAAACAGGGGGAAAAAGAGAGCAAAGTGAGGAAAGGTGTGACAGATGAGGTCCCCCAGCAGTCTAAGCCTATAGCAGCTTAACTATGGGATGTTTCAGGATCACCTGAGCCATCCCTAACTATAAGCTTTATCGAAAAGGAAAGTTTTAAGCCTAATCTTAAAAGTGGAAAGGGTGTCTGCTTCCCGGACATTTACTGGCAGCTTATTCCACAAGAGAGGGGCCTGATAACTGAAGGCTCTACCTCCCATTCTACTTTTAGAAACTCTGGGAACAACAAGTAAACCTGCAGTTTGGGAGCGAAGTGCTCTGTTAGGAAAATACCTTACAATTAAATCTTTAAGATATGATGGAGCTCGGTCATTAAGAACTTTATATGTGAGAAGAAGAATCTTAAATTCTATTCTGAATTTAACAGGGAGCCAATGAAGAGAAGCTAAAACTGGAGAAACATGATCTCTCCTGTTAGTTCTCATCAGAACTCTGGCTGCAGCATTTTGGATCAGCTGGAGGCTTTTCAGAGAATATGTGGGACGGCCCAATAATAAGGAATTACAGTAGTCCAATCTTGAAGTAACAAATGCATGAACTAGTTTCTCTGCATCACCCTGAGACAGGATGTTCCTGATTTTAGCAATATTACGAAGGTGAAAGAAGGCAGTCCTAGAAACCAGTTTTATATGTGCGTCAAATGATAAATTCTGGTCAAAAAATTACTGATGGTTGGATGACTAAACTGTGACAGAACCCCCCCCCCCCCCTTCAAGGGACGGCCCCTGACATCCCCAAAACAAGTCCAAGGAACCAGGGTGGGAGGAGGGGGAACAGGAAGGCGGGCTAAAACTCGGGAGAACCCGAGAACTCCCCATCCTCAGGTTGTGAGGAAGGCGAGTTTGCCGGTGGGTCCACTGCCTCCTCCTCCGACAGGGAGTCCTCCCACTGGTCCGGGGCAGTGGAAGGGCCAGCAGCAGGCGTCCTATGGCGAGGGCCCCTGCCGATGTTGCTGGGGGAGGGCTGGTCCGGATGTTGCTGGTGAAAGACTTGGATGAGACCCCGGTCCAAAATGTGTTGAGCAGGAACCCAGGATCTTTCCTCCGGACCGTAGCCCTCCCAGTCGACGAGGTACTGACAGCCCCTTCCACGTCGGCGAGAGCGAATGATGCGGCGCACTTCATATGTGAGTCCCCCTTCAATGAGACGAGGGGGGGGGGGGTGGGGGTGGAGCAGCAGGCACCAGCGGGCTCTCGTTGACCGGCTTGACCTTGGACACATGGAATGCCGGGTGCACCCGCATAGACCGAGGGAGGTTGAGCCGAACTGCCACAGGATTGATGACCTTCTCGATAGTGAAGGGCCCAACAAACTTGGGAGCCAGCTTGTTGGATTCTACACGCAGAGGAAGGTCACGGGTGGAGAGCCAAACCTTCTGGCCCACCTGGTATTGTGGAGTTTGAGAGCGATGACGGTTGGCTGCTGAGGAGTACCGGTCTGCCGCCTTCAGGAGGGAGGCCCTAGCATGGCTCCAGGTCCGACGACAGCGACGGATGAAGGCTTGAACTGAAGGACAAGAGGCCTCCCCTTCCAGGGCTGGGAAGAGAGGAGGCTGGTAACCGTAGGCACACTGGAAAGGAGACAAACCGGTGGCGGAGCTGGTAAGGGTGTTGTGGGCATATTCCACCCACAACAGATGCTGGGACCAAGAGGATGGGTTCTGTGACACCATACACCGGAGGGCCGTCTCCATTTCTTGGTTCTTCCTCTCCGTCTGGCCATTAGATTGCGGGTGGTACCCGGATGACAAACTGGCCGTGGCTCCCAAGAGGCTGCAGAACTCCTGCCAGAACACTGATGAAAACTGGGGCCCTCTGTCCGAGACCACATCAACAGGAATCCCATGAAGGCGGAAGACGTGGTTGAGGAGCAGCTGGGCTGTCTCTTTAGCTGACGGGAGCTTAGGCAAGGACACAAAGTGTGCCATCTTAGAGAAGCGGTCCACAATGGTAAGAATAGCCATCTTCTCATTCGATGGTGGCAGGCCTGTCACAAAGTCCACTGAAATGTGGGACCAGGGGCGATGTGGCACTGGGAGAGGCTGCAGGAGGCCGGATGGTGCTTGACACGATGTTTTATTCCGATTGCAGATCTGGCAGGCTTTGACATACTCCCGGGTGTCCTCCTGTAATGTGGCCCACCAGAAACGTTGTAGAAGGACCTCCCGGGTTCTCTGGATCCCAGGATGGCAGGTCAACTTAGAACCATGGGCAAACTGGAGTACATCAGACCTCAGAGCTGCAGGCACGAATAAACATCCAGTAGGGTAGGCACTAGGACCAGGCTGACCCTCTGTGGCAGCTCTTACTTTCTCCTCAATTTCCCAAGTCAGGGATGCCACAACACACGGGGACGGAAGGATGGTGTCAGGAGCACTGGTGCCATCATCCTCCCTCTGGAACTGACGTGACAGAACGTCAGGTTTGACGTTGCGGGAGCCGGGTCTGTAGGAGAGGGTGAAATTGAACCTAGTGAAGAAGAGGGCCCATCGTGCCTGTCGAGAATTGAGTCTCTTTGTGGTTCGAATGTACTCCAGGTTCTTGTGGTCCGTCCACACCAGGAAGGGCTGCTTGGTTCCCTCCAGCCAGTGCCGCCACTCCTCCAGGGCCAGTTTAACAGCAAGGAGTTCCCGGTTACCAATGTCATAATTTCTCTCGGCTGGGGAAAGACGCCGAGAGAAAAAGGCACATGGGTGGATCTTCTGGTCACTGGCTGCTCGCTGGGACAGCACAGCCCCTACACCCATGTCAGATGCATCCACCTCTACGATGAACTGCCGTTCGGCATCAGGAACTTGGGTGCAGAACTGAAGCGGTCCCTCAGGGTCTGAAAGGCTGTATCTGCAGAATGGGACCATAGGAAGGAAGTCTTGGCGGATGTCAGGGCTGTGAGAGGGGCAGCGATGGAGCTATAGTTCCGGATTAAGCTTCTGTAAAAATTGGCAAAGCCCAGGAACTGCTGCAGCTTCTTACGGGTTTCAGGGACTGGCCAGCACCTAACTGCGTCCACTTTGGCAGGATCCATCTCCAGGTGACCTTGAGTCACAATGTAACCCAGGAATGACACAGTCTGTGAGTGAAACTCACACTTTTCGGCCTTCACGAAAAGGGAGTTCTCCAGCAAGCGTTGGAGGACCGTCTGGACATGGTGGATATGTTCTTCGCGGGACTTAGAAAAAATGAGGATGTCGTCCAAATAGACGAAAACATATTTGTCGATCATGTCTCTGAGGAGGTCGTTGACCAAGGCCTGGAAAACTGCTGGGGCATTGGTGAGGCCAAATGGCATCACCAAATATTCATAATGTCCGGTGGGCGTGTTAAAAGCAGTCTTCCATTCATCCCCCTCTCGGATGCGGACAAGGTGGTAGGCATTACGGAGGTCGAGCTTGGTGAAGATCATGGCTCCTTGAAGTAACTCAAAGGCTGAGGAGATGAGGGGAAGAGGGTACCGGTTCTTTATAGTGATGTCATTAAGTCCCCTGGACAAGTCAGGGCAGGAACTGGAGTGCGTTGTCTGCTGGGGTACAGAGGCCTCTTTAAGGCAGACCTGGTGGCAGGAGTTCTTCCAACCGAGGATGCCCCCTGTGGCCCAGTCGATGTGGGGGCTGTGTCGACGTAGCCAAGGGTAGCCTAAGATCAGTGGAATGTTGGAAGATGACAGGAGGTGAAACTGGATGGTCTCATGGTGGTTACCGAAAAGTAGCATGTGGACAGGAGAAGTCTGGTGAGTCTCCAGAAGATGGCCATCAAGGGCTTTGGCAGGAATTTGGGTGTCAAGTGGAATCTTCTTAAGTCCGAGTTGTATAGCTAAGCTCTCAGCCATAAGATGTATATAACAATGTCACCAGGAGACAGAGGGCCTGTACAGGCCCTTGGAAAATGCATTGAGGAGATTAATGACTGGATGTGCCACAACTTCCTCCAGCTAAACAAAAACAAAACTGAGGTAATTGTCTTTGGAGCCAAAGATAAACGATTGAAAGTCACCACAGAGCTTCAATCTATAAATCTAAAAACTACCAACCAGGCCAGAAATCTGGGTGTAGTGATGGCCTAAATTTGGACAAACACATTAAGGCAATAACAAAGTCAGCCTACTACCACCTTAAGAATATATCAAGGCTAAAAGATCTGATGTCTCAGCAGGACCTGGAAAAACCAGTCCATGCATTCATCTTTAGTAGGCTTGATTATTGTAATAGCATCTTTACAGGTCTGCCTAAAAAGTCAGTTAGACAACTGCAGCTCATCCAGAACTCAGCTGCTCGAGTCCTCACTAAGACCAAAAAAGTGGAGCACATCAGTCCAGCTCTGAAGTCTTTACACTGGCTGCCTGTCCATCAGAGGATAGACTTTAAAGTTCTGATGCTGGTCTATAAAGCTCTGAATGGTCAAGGACCAAAATACATCAGTGACCTCCTGACCCACTATGAACCTCCCAGACCCCTCAGGTCATCTGGATCCGGTTTTTTATCAGTTCCCAGAGTCAAAACCAGACATGGAGAAGCTGCATTCAGCTTCTATGCTCCACATGTCTGGAACAAACTCCCAGAAAGCCTCAGATCAGCAGTCAGTGTATTTAAGTCCAGGTTGAAGACACATCTATTTTCAGCTGCATTTGAATAAGCTTGAGTTTCAAAACGGAATCATGTTTTAACTATTGATTTTATCTTTCATATATATAATTTTTTTTATGATTTTATCTATTGTTCTTATTTCCTTCTTTTGTTTAAATTTTAAATCATGCTTTTTATTTCTTCTGTTTTAATGTCTCTGTGAAGCACTTTGAATCACCTTGTTGTTTAATTGTGCTATACAAATAAACTTGCCTTGCCTTGCCTTACCCTTAAGATATAAAGGGTAAAGATATAGCATAAACTTAGGATATAAAGACAAAGAAAACAACATAACATAACATGATGGTTATGAGTCTCAAAATTCAGATGGATATCTGTAGAGTTATGAAGTATGAATAACGAACCAACCAATGTTATTTTCCTGTGATAAACATGGAATACAATAAGAAACAGCAGGAAAACATTGGTTAACAGTTGCATTATTTCATATAAATGTCACATGTCATATGCAAGTTGTTGACTTAGTTTTTGGTTTAACTATTCAGTACTACGAACCACTCGGGGGCAATGTGGCTCAATAAGCTGATTATTAATTTTCCAAAATAATAATATCTTCCGTATCGTTCCACTTACGATCATGAAAAAGGTATTCAAATGCAGCTTGTGATATCACTGAGAACAAAAAGAATTTGTACAACGATATAAAGCATATTTAATACAGTTTCAAGATTCAGCTGAAAGTGAATCAGGGTGAGATCCTTTGAGAGGTCCATGCTGCGACTGTCTCTGGCTTGAGTCAGAGTCAGGACAAACTGTCACCATTGTTTACTTTGAACCATATAGGGTTGGAAGGGTCCTGTTCTGGTTTTCCCCAATACTCTCCTGAAAGGGTCTGTTGTTTGTTCCGCTTCATTAGCACTAAGCTATTAATGCATTTACCTAAATTTATGGTACAGGTCTGTGGAAAGAGGGGCTGAGAAAACTCCCCCAAAATGCTTTCGTGGGCAAGGGTTGTTGTAAATTTCTCTTCTTTGATGTAGAAATCCCCCATCTGGTATTTCCACACTGACCATTCCCACAAAAGAATGTTGCAGTCATTTAAAATCTTAAGTTTGTATTAAATTCCACACTTGAGATCGCTACAGTCTGTAACAGGAGACCAGCTGGTAGGTATATTCTTCATCAGAATTGTCTGTGCTGCTGTCATGTGTTATGACAACTGTCTTTTTCTGTGTTTTTGTCTTTGTTTTTTCTTTCTGACAAGGAGCAGGAAGTGTTTCTTCCAGGGGCAGTTCATTCACTGGCAGAAGGAGGTTACGGTGGAGCACACGTAGTGCCCTTGATCCTTTTTCAGGTTGCACCTTATACACTGGTCCATCATCAACTCTCTCCACAACACGGTGCACCACCTGCTCCCAGTAAGCCCGCAACTTGCCAGGCCCACCTCTCTCTGACAGGTTTTTAACCAGCACTCTGTCTCCTGGCCGAAGAACAACATCTCTGACTGGTCTGTCATATTGTCTTTTGCCCTTGGCTGATGATTTCTCACTGTTATTTGCTGCAATGTCATATGCAGAATGCATTCTGTTCGCCCATTTCTCTGCGTAAGTCCACTGATCAAGTGACTCAGACTCTCTCTTGGGTGGGAGCAGTAAGTCCATAGGCAAGCGTGGGGGTCGACCATACAAGAGGAAGAATGGTGGAAGAATGGTGAAAAGCCGGTGGCCTCGTGCCTTGTGCAATTATAAGCGTGCACAACATGGGGAAGATGATGATCTTTTTTTCTCTTCTTCCAGCGTACGCATCATCTGAAGGAGTGTAAGGTTCAGCCTCTCCACTGGGTTGCTCTGTGGGTGGTATGGTGTTGTGCGTGAGTGACAGATACCCGCCAGCTGCTGTAACCTGCTGAATAGACTATTCTCAAACTCCCTCCCTTGATTGTGGTGGAATTTCTCAGGATATCCAAAGCGAGGGATGAAGTCTTGGAATATCTTATCAGCATCTGTTTTCCCTGATTTATTCCTAGTTGGATATGCTTGGGCAAAGCGTGTGAAGTGGTCAATAAGTACCAGTATGTACTCATAACCTTGGCTTTGCTCCAAGTGAAGGTAGTCAATACACACTAACTCAAATGGAGTGCTGGTGGAGATGTGTCCCATGGGCGCTCTCTGTGGAAGATTGGGACGTTTCTGTTTAATGCATGTACATCTCTTGTTAACATAGTTTTCTATGTCATGCTGCATTTTGGGCCAATAAAACCTCCTACTGGCAAGATGGGTAACCTTCTCTGCGCCAACATGGCCCATGTCATTATGCAGAGTCTTCAGCACTTTCAGTTTCAACTTTTCAGGGAGGACGAGTTGCTGATGTTGTCCAGTCTGTCGGTAAAGAATCCCATTATCCACCACCAGCTTATTCCACTCATACAGCAGTCTCTTTGTCTCCTTCCCCATGTTTCTTTTGTCTCTTTCATTGGGAGTCCAGTGCTGAAGTTTTAAAGAGATCACCTCCTTGATGGCTGAGTCTTCCTGTTGTGCAGCACCGATATTGTCTGGTTTAACACTGGAAGTACTTTCAGGTGACAAAACATCTGTGTCCTCACCTTCAAGTTGCAAAGCTGCAGCCCATGGTACATCGCTCTCTTGAACTGCTTTGCTGCCTTGCCAGACTGCAGATACAACCTCTGGTGACATGGTCTCCGTGTGCTCTTTAATGTTGTCGCAAAAGTCCACAGGGTACCTGGAGAGAGTATCAACATCTGTGTTCATCTTTCCGCGCCTATATTTGATATTGAAATGAAAATCAGCTAGCTCCCCAACCCATCTGTGTCCAATGGCATTGAGTCTGGCAGTGCTGAGGACATGAGTTAAAGGGTTATTATCTGTGTACACTGTAAATGTTGGGGCATAATACAGGTAATCTCGGAACTTATCATAGATAGACCACTTGAGAGCACAGACTCAAGTTTACCGGAGTGGAGGTGGTAATTTCTCTCGGCGGGAGTTAGAGTGCTTGAGCCGTAGCCTATGAACCTCAACTTGTTGTCCTGACATTGATATAACACTGCTCCTAACCCTTCATTGGAGGGGTCAGTGTGCAGTATGAATGGGAGGTCAAAGTTCGGGTAAGCTAGGATGGGTGGATTAGTCAGCATGTCCACTAGCTTGGTGACAACATCCCTATGCTCTGCTCTCCATGTGATGGGTGTTTTTGAGGGTAGCTGTCCTTTATCTCCCTTCCTTGCTCTGTCTTTATTTTTACTCGTCTGGTTCTGATTGTTACTTTCACTAGTCTCAGTGGGTTTTTGCATCAGCTCAAACAGCGGCTTTACCAGGCGAGAAAAGTCTTGGATGAAGCAGCGATAAAATCCCAGAAACCCCAGCAACGATTTGATGTCTCCAACTGTGCGTGGTTCTTTCTCTTAAAGTGCCATCACTGCTGCCAAATCCTGTGCATCAACCTTCACTCCTTCCCCAGACACCAGACGACCAAGGTAGTGGACTTCACTTTTAAACAGCTCACATTTATTTGGTCTCAATTTGATCCCATGTTCTCTCATGCAGCTGTCTCAGGTGTTGTATGTGATCCCCAAATGACACTGAGTAACACGAGACATCATCAAGGTATGGAGCACAACATTTGTCCAGGACACTTTCCAACACACCCTCCATACACCTCTGGAAAGCCGCAGGGGCGTTTGTCAGGCCAAATGGAATACGAATCCATTCGTACAACCCCCATGGTGTGCTGAAAGCTGTGAGATGTCTTGATTCCTCACTGACAAATCCTTGGTGATTAGCGCTGCCTTGATCAAGGATGGAGAACCAGGTATTGCCCTGCAAACTGTCAACGAGGTCTGATCTGGGACAGTCTTTCGGCTCACTCCTCTGAAATCCACACACAGTCTCAGACTCTGGTCTTTTTTTCGGACACAAACCACCAGGGAGGAATAGGAAGATTTTGTACATAGTCCTTCACCTCCTTGTACAGTGGCTTTGGTATGGAGTTGTAGCACTTTTGAACAGGGTTGTCATCCACAACATTGATTTTCAGCTGTAAGTTGGGTATGCAGCCTATGTCTCCTTCTTCTCTTGCAAACACATCGGATTCCTCATAAAGCATCTTGCACACAACCTCCTGTTGTTGCTGATCAAGATGGTCTAGATTAACCGGAGGGTGCCATTTTTCCTGTGTGTGTGACTCAGCTGAGCTTGTGGTTTCCTCACTGGCGTTGTTTGTTAGACCAACTTGTGCGGTGCACAAATGTGTGTTCCTGTTTGGCGTGACTGGCTGCTGGGAAGATGAACAGAGATTCACTGGTCTGCTGTCAATTATTTCTTCAATGCAGCCTGAAGCTGTTCTTGGTGACAGAAATTTGTCATGTTTTGTTGAGTTGCAAACTGGGATTTTTATGACTTTAGAGGCACCATCTGGTACATCAACTAGTGCAGGGAACAGCTCTAGCCCCTCTGGTAACACATTCTCTAAGGTGGGTTCGAATAACATTGTCCCCCCTTTTTTGCCACGACCTGCCACGACACTTGATTTCACATATCTGGCCACTTGGAACTGTGAGACCTCTTTTTCATACTCTGATGGTGTCAGTTCTAGGTGTTTCCTGAGCTGAAGTTCCACTAATTACTGAGACGATGGTTTCAGCTGTGTCTCAATGTAACTTTAATACCTCTGCTAGCAAATCACTGAGACTGACACTACCTGGATTCTTAAGACTCTCTAAGATGATCTCTTCTATTACATTGAAGCCTAGTAACACAGTTCTGACTCACAAGCATGGGTACATGCATAGCTACTTGGCCATGTTTTGCACTTTTGATTTCCATTAGTATTTCAGCCCACCCCTCAAAAGGTACATCAGTCCCATTAGCTGCTGTGATTCTTAAGGGAACATCTGGCAGGAGGTCCTCAAGTGACTGAACTTTGATCTCAGGTAAGTGTTTTTCTAGCCAGTCCTTCCCTACAATGGTAACCTGAGCTCCACTATCCAACAACATATCAGTCTCTACACCATTGAGATAACAGGTAAGCATGCATCTTTTGCCTATTAACTTTATGACACAATTTCCTTTTATTACTCCGTGTTTAACTGGTGACTGGCTGTTAGCTAATGTGTTGTAGTAATGGTTGGTTACTGTGACAGGGGACGCTGCTCGTTGTTTGGTCACTGGTGGTCCCTCCCCAGTGACCTCCTCACGTTTCCCACAGGCTTGGACTTTGACAGACATCCAACAGCTCTATGTCCTTCCTGGCCACATCTGAAACAGTGGTTGCTCATTGCGGTTCCTTGGGCTAAACATGGCTGACACTTTCCCTTCGTGGCAGACTTGGGTGGTTGCACAGTATTTACTGAGTTGGGTTGTGATGTCTCAGGAGTGCGGGTTGCAGTGGTGAGAACCTTCTCAATAGTCTTTTCCAGAGCTGAGATGTGTGCTGTGAGCTCATGAATAGCTGTGCGGTTCGCCTGGACTTCAGCTTTAGTCTGAAGAACACTGGCTTGAACCTGCATTGAAGGCTGAGCTGCATATTGTCTCTCTCCTTGTTGGCTAGCATTTACTGTGACTGTTTTGGTTTTGTGAGTCTGACCAAGGCGTGCCTGTCTCCCCACCTCTTCACTGACTGACTTTGTCATTATTTCTAAGATAAAATCATCAGTTACACTTAGGTTGCTAATGACAGGTTTAAGGTCTCGTCTGACATAAGCATATTTCTCACTTATTCCCTGATACAAAGAGTGAAGAAATACTCCATGGACAAGTTTGCTATCTTATTGAAACTTTGAGCTACATTGCTGTGAAGCAAACAGTACTGTCTGTTTTAGACCCATTAACCGGTACATGAACTGCCGTGGGTTTTCTTTTTCCTGTTGCTTTGCATTGCTAAGCTCCTGAAATAACTCTGCACTACTCTTGTCTCATAAGTGTGCTCTGAGAAAACGTTTGAGTTCAGCTACACTTAACCCATCTTTTGTCATCAACATGTCTTTAAAGGTACCAGGCCTGATTATCTTTAAGACAGTACGAATTACTTCTGCCTCTGTGAAATTTTCAGATAACCCCTCATCGATCTGCCTGCATAGTGAACTGTAACTAACATCAGACTCTGAGTCCGAAATCTGTCCACTGTGTATCTTGAACTCTCTTCGAGGCAATAAGGCAGCAACATCAGTAAGCTTTATTACATCAGTTACCTTGTTAACAACTGGTGATCTGTTTGTCCTACCATCTACTGCTGAAGGGGCCAGGATAAATTCAGTCCCTTCCGTAAGCTCCTGTTGCTCCTCTGTAGCCACTGGAGATGTTTGTAGTCCAGTCATGAGATCTTTGAAGATTAACAGGCTGGACATTCCTTGGTCCTTTCGACTTGCCAATTCATCACTTCATAGTCATAGAATTCCACATCTGAAGCGTCCTTTCCTGGCACACCTCCGTCTATCTCATCTTGGATGGACTCGGCCAGCTTGTAGAGCATCTCTGAATTGGAGGAGATCATAAACTGGTGGAGCTGCCGCTGGATCCCTCTTCGCAGTTCTCCAAGAGCGGACATCTTTTCACCTTTGGCGCCGTCAGTCATTGTAGCACGTTGATTCAGGAACTTGAAGTCAATTTCTTTAATGGATTAGCTGTCATCGGGTTGTAGAGCTAATTCCGGACGAGCCCCCAAGATTATTACCCTCCTGACCTAGGGGTGTCAGGGAGGGTCTCGATGGCCTTTGCCGTGACGTCTGTAAGGCTGTATGTGAATACAAAAAGGCATAACGATATCGGTCTTTATATAGCAGGACTGCAGGATTTATTCTCATAAACCAACAATGCACATTAGTAATTATTACAAACCATGCATAAATGTGACGCTTCTGTCCGTCACCACAACAAAACAACACAAAACAAACCCCTTTCTTTCTTGCTTACATTTTACATTATACCCTGTAAGCTACGTTAGCATGACATTAAAACGGTTAAAGCTTAAAATTACTCGGTTGTAACTCTCTCCACTTTCCACTCATAACGTCGATACTCTTGAAACTTGTTTTAAAACAGACATGTACATTTGGATAAGTTAACCCCACCTGTATGTGAATACAAAAAGGCAGAGCGATATCGGCCTTTATACAGCAGGACTGCAGGGTTTATTCTGCAGAATCTGCATAGGGGTTTTGGGTTTCTCAGGCGTAAGGCGCCCCCTATTGACACGAAAGACTATCGCGCTACTACCGAAAACAACAACAGTAAATTGAGCACTGAAATCCCATTTCTGATACAATAACATGAAATAAAAAAACATATTTATAGGGGTGTCTTGTTTTCTTTTTGTTTGTTTTAAACCATTTCAAACACAAATTTTAATGCACTCAGTATTTTTTTTACACTTAATGAGCTTAGTTTTTAACCCTTTACACATGCATTTGTTACTAGACTGAACTACAATTTCCTTATCATCGGGGTGTTGAGAAATTATTTTCAAAGATACATTTAGAAAGCTATTCCATGTAAACAACTTTAGGAATTTAGGCTTGAAAATTGTCCCGGGTCCAGAACGAGAGTTGGATCAACATCAAAATTAAAAAGAAAAAAAAAATTCTACCTGTACCCCTAAATTACTTTCCCAACACAACCTGAACCACAGACAACATTTCTCCGGAGACAGACAACTTGCTGGCTGTTTTTAAAAATACACTGTGACAAAATTGGAAAAGTGCAGCTATGTTAGACAGGATGGAATATATGCAGTGCTATGAGGGGACTCCACACATGTAGGCAGCATAGCAGAAAAACAACATACCAGCTGTTAAGGAGAGAATCACTCTGCAAACTGCAGCTCCCAGCAGGACAGTCTGTGTCAGCAGGGACCAGTCGGGAGTCCAGGGACCACCAGGGACCTTTGAAGGATGCCAGGGGTTCAAAAGCATATGTAAGTCACACTTAATGTGATTTTCTTCCAGGGAGGAAAAGTTGTACGCAAAACGCAATCATGGTCATATAAGATTTGATATATATCAGCAGAAAAATAATCAGTTGATTTCTCTGTATATTATCAAAGACAATGACAACATTTGATTAAAGCCATTCTTTGATGCAGGCAGCATATTATCACCCATCATTAGGATTTGCTGTAACAACAGCATCTAAATGGTAAATGTACTGTACATATACAATACTGCACTTTTCTAGTCTGATTGACTACTCAACCAAATTGGTATAATTATGTCTCGCATTAGTGCTGGGGTAGTCAAGGGATCAGCTTGTAAGAGGAACAGAGGCAGAGGTGCAGACAGGAAGCAAATGGAGGGCACAGGCAGAGGTGGAAAAAGCCATCAGCAGACTGCAGCTCAAAGAGGTCCTAGGACAATTTAGAGTCACCAATAAACCCAACATGCATGTTTTTGGGCAGTGGGAGGAAGCCAGAGTACCTGGAGAGAACCCATGGATACACGGGGAGAACATGCAAACTCCACACAGGAAGGCCTCAGCTGGGATTCGAACCAGGAACCCTCTTGCTGTGAGAGACGGTGCAAACCAACAGAAAATCACAGGGCATAAATCAGTAACAATAAATATATAAAAGGAAAATACTTCAAAAGACAATGAATTAGCCTTTTGTATTTAATTTCAAACAAACATTATGAGGGGAAAATACACATATTGTGCTACAAAAATGGTTATGAAAAAGAGTTACATAAACCAATACTTTGCTAGGTGTCCCTGGAAAGCCTATAACACATGTTTCTGCACGCACAGTGCGGTGGACACTTTTTGATGCTGTCCTTGTGTCAACACGTTCTGTGTCGTGCTGACAGTGAGAAATTTAGTGCTGAAAAATTTTTTTTTTTCCAGCATGATGGAGGACGATGTGACAAGCCAAAAGTTATATCAAAGTATCTCAGGGACACTAAAATCTAGGGTCCATGACCAGGATCTCCAGATCTTTAACCCATCAAGAAACAAAAGGGAGTTCTCAAACGGCGAGGGGACAAAACAATAAAAGAATTTGTCCCAGAAGCTGATATCCAGTATGCCAGGGCAAATTGCAGAAGTCTTGAAACAGTGATAGGTTGACACTGTAAAAGTTGACGTTTTGCATAAGCTTGATATATTTAGCAATAAAAGCTTTTGAAACTTAGGAATTGTTTATCATTGGGGCTGTACAGTGGCACAGTTGGTAGCACTGTTGCCTTGCAGCAAGAAGGTCCTGGGTTCAAATCGATGTGGAGAATGCATGTTCTCCTCATGTATGCGTAGGTTCTCTGCGGGCTTCCTCTCATCATCCAAAAACACGCATGCAGGTTTAACAGGACTGGATAGTGTAGTGTTGTTATTGCTGCCTTTCATGTGGGAGACCTGGGTTCAAACCCTCTGCATGAAAGGTACTACCTCCAGTTTGGGTCCTTAGGCAAGATGCCCTTACCCTATCTGCCTACCTGTAAGTCGCTTTGGATAAAAGCTTCTGCCAAATGCATAAACATAAACATCAGTGACTCTAAATTGACTCTGGGAGTGAGTGTGACCGTGCATGATTGTTGTTCTGTATAGCCGTGTGATGGACTAGCGACCTGTCCAGGGTGTACCCCACCTCTCGCCCAATGAGTGCTGGAGATAGGCAGTAGTCCCCCTCCCATCTGTGACCCTTTGTGGAAAAGGCAGATCTAGAAAATGGATGTATGCTTATTATTTAAGTATATTATAGAAACAATTGAGAGAAAAATCTAACAAAATTGAAGCGGTAAAGTTAGTGAAAAAAAGTGTCAAAAGATTTTGCCATGACTGTACACTTTACAGCAGGAGGTACTGTCTATACATTGTCATTGGCACTAAATGTAAACTGTAAATCATTTATTACAAAAACATACCTGTATGGGTTCCTGACCCTCACATTGGTTTTGAGACCATAAATTTTGTGGTGGCTGATTCCCTTCAGTGCGTAGGCGATGGCTGTTTCAGTCTTCCATGAAAAACTGAAAATGCATGTTTATTTGAGGAAGAAAGGTCCAGTATAGAGCATACAGTTGGAGGTCATTCTCATTGTTGTAAGCAGGTCCTGTGCTTCCAAGTTGCAGAAAGTAGGGTAGAAGAGATCCAACACTCCTCCAAAAACATCCCTCCACAATCTCTCGATTCCGGATAGAAGAGAAAACATGCAAACAAGAATTTACTAACATTTCACTTTTATCGTGAAGGAAAGAGGTCAACTTTGATAGTTTTTCAATGTGCTATAAAATACATTTGACACTGATATTGACATTTCACTTTTATGTCAAATGGGCATATAGTAAAGACATATGAGACTTGATAAACAAATCAAGACATTTATCAGTAAATGTGCAGAAGCAGTTATACATATTTGTTATAGGCAATTGCGAAAGAGCATTTAAACGTGCAAAAAGGTGATTACCTCTGGTTATGTGTGCTTCTTCCAGTGAGATGAGAATTCCTGTTTGGCCCTCTGGTAGACCCCATGAAGTGTCCCACTTGATCTTTCTCTGTCCCTTCATCAGATCGAACACGATAGCGAGCAAGGCCCCTTTAGTCAGTGTGGAGCATAGCTAGCATAGCTAGCTTCATTAGCTGACCCGGAGCAGAACCCGAGCAGCCAGACCCCAGAGTGGCTGGGTGACTGTCAGGAAGAGGAGTCATAGTCCTAAAGTCAAGTCCGTGGTTCATCATCAACCTGTCCATGTTTCAAATAGATTTTCCCCACTCACCATCAACCTGTCCACGTTTCAAATAGATTTTTCCCACTCAGTGACACACCCGCTGTGGAAAAAACACTGGTAATTGGCAGCTCTATGCTCAGAAACGTGGCATTAGAGACACCAGCAACCATAGTCAAATGTATACCAGGGGCCAGAGCGGGCAGTGTAGAATAAAGTGACCAGACGTCCCCGATTTCCGGGGACAGTCCCTGATTTGAGTGACCTGTCCCCGGTCAAAGCTCTCCCCGAAAATGTCCCCGATTTTGACACTGAATAGAGGGAAATGCGCGCAGACTCAAACACCAGTTATTACGGTAGCCATTTAACGCATCGCCAGAGAAGATGTCGTATGACGTACAGACGCAGCAGCGTCAACAACAACAATCAGAGGCGGCAAAAAGGATAGCGGCCACGGTAAATGGTATGTGGTGTGTTAACTTATTTATTTTGTGTGAACTGCCAGTAGTCTTGGCTGTGAGTGTGTGTGAAGTTAGCATGCAACCATGCATGTTGATGAAGTGGTCCCAGTAGAGGTGTGTGTAGAATTCCCTCCGTTAGCTTTCCTATAGCTGCAAGTAGCCACATAACAGTAGCTATGTGCTAACAGAACAATAGTACGCGTTCGTTCATTCATTCGTCTTAAAGTATTGGTGAAATAAAGACAGATAATGCCTTATTTAGAGGCTGCATCGTCCCTGCCCGTTCACTCCGTTATATGGATGTACGCCGATCGCGAGTGATCTAAATATCTTCCGAAGGACGCCGACTTTCACCAAACTGTTCTCGGTGAGGAGATAAACGTATTTCATGCCAGAAATAAGGTCGAGGTTTAAAAATACCGGAGTTCCCCTTTAACAGTGTTCCCTCAAAATCCTGTCTTGTCTGACCATTTTTTGATAACTTTCGAGTTTACATTACTTGACTATAGGGCTTCTGAGAAGAATTTTACATATAAAAGGTATCTATCAGAGAATGCTGTAACCAGATTTAAAGAGTTATTTCTATCATCCTTTTCTTCACTGCCATGTGCAGATATGACAGAGGACAGCTACCTAAATTTTACTCCAGCCATACTAGACTCTCTTGTTGACAGCACTATAGCTTCAATGCGTACAACACTGGACAATGTTGCCCCTCTGAAAAGGAAGGTAATCAGTCAGAAGAGGTTGGCTCCTTGGTATAATTCACAGTTGCTTTAAAGCAGACTGCAAGAAAGCTGGAGAGACAGTGGCGTTCCTCTAAATTAGAAGAGTCTCAATTAGTCTGGAAAGATAGTTTAATAACGTATAAGAAAACCCTTCGTAAAGCTAGAACTGCTTATTATTCATCATTGATAGAAGGGAATAAGAATAATCCCAGGTTTCTTTTCAGCACTGTTGCCAGGCTGACACAGAGTCTGAGCTCTGTTGAGCCATGTATTCCTTTAACTCTCAGCAGTGATGATTTCATGAGATACTCTATCAATAAAATTGTTTCTGTCAGAGAGAAGATTAATGGAATCCTTCCCACTATTATCACTGATGTATCATCAAATACAGCAGCTTTAGAAGTATCCTTAGAACCTGATTTGTATTTAGACGGCTTCTGCCCAGTTGATCTCTCTGAGCTAACAACAGCAATAGTCTCTTCTAAACCATCAACTTGTATTTTAGACCCAATCCCAACCAGACTGTTCAAGGAGGTTTTCCCCTTAATTGACATTTCCATATTGGATTTGATCAATCTGTCTTTGTTGACAGGATATGTACCTTAGACTTTTAAACTTTTTTGTCTAAAGTTCTTCAAAAAATTGTTGCAGTTCAACTTTGTGATCATTTATATAGAAATAATCTGTTTGAAGATTTTCAGTCAGGATTCTTAGTGCATCATAGCACAGAAACAGCACTAGTGAAAGTTACCAATGATCTCCTCTTAGCCTCTGATAGCGGACTTGTGTCTGTGCTTGTCCTGTTGGGTCTCAGTGCTGCATTTGATACGATCAATCACAGCATTCTGTTACAGGCTTGAACATGTTATTGGGATTAAAGGAACTGCATCAGACTTTTTTTGTAAATGAAGAATCTTCCTCACACATCAGAGTAAGTCATGGAGTTCCTCAGGGTTCTATGCTTGGACCGATTCTTTTTACTTTATACATGCTTCCATTAGGTAACATTATTAGACAGCATGGCATAAAGTTCCATTGCTATGCTGATGATACTCAGCTGTACTTATCTATGAAACCAGATGAAACCAATAGGTTGGTCAGACTACAAGCCTGTCTTAAAGACATAAAGCCTGGATGGACCGGTTTTTCACCAACCCCCAGAAGCCCCGCAATGTGAGGAACCATGACACCCGCGAGCAGAAAACATAAATATTCAGGCTAATTTCGAAGGCCTTCCTACCGTCCCGGTACGGTACACAGACTTGTGAAGCTGAAAAGTTACTTGCTCCAAATTCCCCATGACCATAGGGTCAACCTCGGTGTCAGTCTGTGCAGTGAACTGGAGAATTCTCTCAGTTGACACATCTACACGAAAAGTAAGTAGTCATCACTGACAGCATTAGTTTCACATAAGACAGCAATGTGTCTCAGTTCATTTGCAAAGTCTTGACGGATGGTAGCCATTTTTTTTCGTATCCTACTGCTAAATATGCACTTTGACTTCCTCCTTTTACCACTGGCAGGACAGGAGAAGACATGCATAGTTCATTTCAAAACACAAAGCTTCAATCAAGCAGAACCGATGATGTGGTGTGAAAGAATGCCCCCCCTTTGTGATCTATTCTGTCCATGTAAGTTGAAGGCCTTATTGACAGTGGTATATGAACATTGTCAGCCATTCCACAAAAACTAAGAAATTGAAGACAAGACATTCTCTTGCCTATTTCCATGTCCAGCAATGCAAATATTGGGAAAGTATCATTACAAAACAAAACTATTTTAATTATTTAGGGCAAACATTAGCTTAGTCTTTTGGTGACATCCAGCATGAAATTCAAAGAGACGTTTCTTTCATACCTGCACCAGGTTTTGTGCTCACATTTCTCAAACGGAGCGTCTCTCACAGCCAAACATTATTCTGATTTTTAACTTGGTAAACCAATATTGTGAACAGGTCCATTTTTCACAAAATGTTTTCCTAACATTGATCAAGTAGTTTTTAATGTTTAGACCCAACCAAACAATGTTTATTGTCAGTAACATAGAAACAATTAGTGGAAATGAGAGTAAAAAGTTTATAGTACAATCCAGGATTCGAGACAGACTTGGGTCTTTGCGTTCTCCCAAGATCTATAAGATCACAGTCGTGAGAAATACTTCTTGCCTGGATTCAAGCTATCCATATGTATCCAAAGCACAATAGTTCAGACCATACATCTATACTCCTGCACTTTCTCAAAAAGTTACTGAGCAAGACTTCCATCAGGTTAGAGAAGTAGATCATGGGCAGAGGAAGAACTCATTCAATACTGATGCAGTTCCTGATCACTCCCTTTAAAATTTTGAAAGAGACCATATTCCTATCACCTAACATATGAAATGTCTCTTTTCACCAAACCATCTGAGAACAAGCCATTTTATTAATATAATCCAGTAAAACAATTTGTATGTTTTAGCAATAATTGTTTATATGAAGTATAAAGACAGATAGCATTATTATCAACGTCGTCATAGCAGGAGACATTTAAGCATTTTGAGTTATAAGTATCATCAATGCAATTTGAAGTACTGCATATGTTAGCCAAAGTCAGGGAGTACACTGATTGGAATGAATAACTGAGCATGCTGACAGTTGCCTGGCAAGGATCGTCAACTCTCCACCACGCGGTGAGGTGGTCTATGATGGCTGCTGTTGTGAGGCAACAAAATCCTCCTGTCACCCCTTGCCAGGAGTGTAATATAGTAGACGCCGCGTGGGAAACCAGAGATGACCCTGAGCTTTACTGGAAGAAATTCTCCTCTACTTGTGTCAAAGACTGGGCACAAGTAAATACCACTGACATCCCATAATGTAGTAAGATGAGCTGGTGTCAGTGCTGAAAAGAATTTAGCAGAGAAAGAGCAGTCATCCCTAGATTTCTGCTATATTGTGCTGAATACAGCTATGGGTTGAATTATCTGTTTTACAAGATTTTATTCAAGTTTTAAATTAGGTACATTCAAAGAGCATTCCAGATTACACTGAATCAGATAGTTGAATAATTATTTATGGCACTGTAGAATAATAATGTGATACATTTGTAGCCTATACTCTTTTCATTGCCTATCTACATAGTCTACATAGGTGGTAATGTTTGATCATCAATTAAAAGTTCCAACATAGTTGGACTTCTTGGTGATTTTGTAGTTTTTACTTGCACTGTGTGATCCAACACATACTTAAATATAATAATCAAATTTGTGAAAATGTACATGTACAGGTGAAGCAAAGGCTCCATTAAATCCTTGTCTTTACACACTGAAAGAACACCCAGGTAGGTGTTCTTTTAATGTCATTACAAGGACAAATCTCATTACCTCCCCAGAAGAGTGCCGAAGCATGGAGGCCGTTTCCCTTTGTAATATACAAGTCTCCCTTGGGTCCGGTTATCTGTTTGCATGGATTCTCATATCAGTGCTACATAAACTATCCCCATCTGTACATGTCATTCCCACCAGATTAACCCAGATCTCTGGTATCAATAAAGGAATGATAGCTTCAGCTCAAATGCTCCAAAGCTAGCCTTTTGCCTATTCCAGACAATCCATCTACCCAACACAATGTCAAGATAAAAATCTCTTCTTCATCTCCCTTGAATGAGAGAAACCTGGGAGTCATAACAGATGAACAATTATCTTGCTCTGACCATCAGAGGTTGGAAGTAACTAAGTAAAAATATGTACTTATTGCAGTAAGTAATGTTTTCTGGTATATAGAACCTGTTCTTTTTACTCAAGGAAATAAGCTCCATCACTACTTCGCTTTAACAAAGATATTTGTACTTCTACTTGAGTAAAGATTGTGTTTTTGCTGCCTCTGCTGACCACTTTTTCTTTTTAAAAAAAAACTTTATTTAACCAGATAATCGACTCATTTAGGGTGACCTGGCTAAGAAAGGTAGCAGCACACATCATGGTGGACAAGACAGATAGACAACAATTACACACACAAACATTAAAAAATATAAAGTGCAAACTGTTTGACAAATAAAGTACAGAATTTACTGTTCCGGTAACAAATTAAAAGTTCAAAATTTAAAACCGTAACAATTCAAAATTTAAAACACAGGCACAGCTGTGTGACACACCTTCAGTCTGTTTCTCAGCCATGTAATTTTATACCACAACAAACTCCTGATACATGCCTTCTTGCCTCAACTGCTCCAAAAGTCTTCTTTTAGGTCTCCTGGCATGCACAGCTAAATCCCTGCAGTGTCAGTGTTCAGTTAACCAAAAAAGGCACTAACTTATAAAAGTCAGCTTCATGCTTTCTGCGTCAGCTTGGGCAAATCAATTGGAATCTTGCAAACACACTCTGCTCTATTCATACTAGAATTTGGATCAGATGCACTCAGGGGTTTGATGCATGCCCATTAATCAGTCTTCTGTTTCACACTCCAGTCCGATAGATGGATACTGGCAAATTGCCTTGCGCATTCTCTTCTTTTGCTCATCCTCTTCTTTGGTTTGTTTTTGCATCACCTTTAGGATTAGAGTTTGATCCAAGCGCATTTATTGCTGGAGCACTCACTGTCACCGATGGCTCACAAACAAACACAGAACATTTATATGGGCATCTAGAATTTATGACTGGATGCTTGAAATGTAAACTACAATATTTACCTTAAAACAGTTCCATCAGTAATAGATACACAAACATATTTCCCAAAAAGTTTGCAAATCTCAAAATCAGATTATTTTCAATTTTCTGAAATGACTCTATGACTCTATTTGTTATAAGCCCAGATTGCTGGGGCGGCCTCCTATTAGCACTGTTCCTGACTTTGCTCTCCTTTGTTCTCCCTTTTAGTTCCTCAAATGACATTATGTACATTTGTCATTATTGTTGTCATTAACTTGTGTTTCCCTGTCTCAACAGGTATCCTTTTGAATGGTGTTACGGTGTTTGTTATCCCCTCTTTTCTGTCCTCTCAACCCCCAGCTTGTCGAGGCGGATGGCCATCCTTCCTAAGTCTGACAGAACAGACTTCGGACTTCAAACAAGCTTCGGTGCAATCTGTTGGTTTCCTTTGCTAGAAAATTGTTTTTTGAAGTGGTTTTCTATGTATGAATTGGACACATTTTGAATGTAATTAAATGGATTTGATTAGATTATTATTACAATAATTTGGCTAATTGGCTTGAATTGGGCTGTATCATTAAAGTATCTTAAGATGACATTTGTAATGATTTGGCGCTGTAGGAATACAACTGAACTGAAATTGAATTTGTTAATGCAATTCTTTACACATTACTGCATCTCTTTACTTCTGAGAGTCTTCCAGCTTTTTGTTGCCCCCGTCATTTTTGAGATGTGTTTTTTTTTTTTTTTTTTCCTTGTCCTGTCCAGCATTATGGCAGCAGAATTGTAGTCTGAATACCTTTGATGCCAAACAGATTTGCTTTGCCAAGGGAAGTTTTATAAATGTAAAGCTCCCCTTGATGCCCATTTATTTATTTCTGTTTACAATATATAACATGTAATAGAGCTGAACCGGACCGGGGGACAAGGAAAGAAGAAGAGGAAAGAAGAGGAAACAGAACAAAAATAGAAACAAAAACCAGACAACCAGCTGCTACACCTGTAAAAAACAAAACAGACAACAATCCATGGCCCCTGAGGGGAATCCAGCCTTAGCGCCACCAGGAGCACCTGAAAGCAGACAAGCAGAGAAAAAACAAACACACAAACAAACAAAAACAAGCACAAGAAGCAGCAATCGCATACAACACAGCTGTGGATATAAATGACCTGAGACGACATGATAATACATCTGCTTAGCGTGCATGCTACTGGACTAATGAATGTGTGTGTGTGTGTGTGTGTGTGTGTGAACATGCAACACCCCTGGCACAGGACCTACATGATAACCGTGCTTAGTTATGAGTGTATAAGCGTACAGGGCCACAATCCACAGCCCCCCCAAGCAATCAGAAGCAGGCAGAGAGGGCCACAAGACCCAGGCCACCAGCAGCCCCCACAGAGCACAGAACCCAGGAAGCCCACCGCAGGGACAACCAGGCATCCACCCAGAAGACTGCAGAGGAAGCCCCCGGAAAGAGCCCCCATAAGCATAGGGCAGAGGCCCTCCGGGAGCCAGGGGCAACAGCCCACGACCCCGCCAGGCCGTGCACCGGACCTGGGCCCCAGGAGCCCGAGCGCCCCCAAACCCCCCGACAGAGGCTCCACCCAATACCCGGGAGGGCCAAGCGCCCCAGACAGCCACACAGTGGGTCAGCGCCTGCCCCAGCGCCCCTGGCCAAGTGCCCTGGGAGTCAAGACGTGCCCACAGGTGGGTGAAGTCACAAGCAGCGGGGAGAGGCAACGCCGCCCCCCCATCGGGAGAAGCACAGGTGGGCCAGGCGACAGCAAGTCCCAGATCCAGGCCCAATCATCACCACACACACTTTCACGTCCCATACATCCACACGTCCTCCCTCTCTCAACTCCGCTGGGGTGTAGCGCAGCGGGCACACCAGGGAGGGCCAGCAGCCCCCCAGCCACCTCAGACCCCGAACCAGCAGAATAATTCCTGGCCCTTCCTGCCCGAGCAGCAACCAGGAAGCAGGGGTGTGAGAAGACCCCTCCCCTCTCCCTTCTGGCTCTTCAATATTTTCTAATAGTGAGCAATTAAAATTGAGGGGCAGCCAACCTTGTAGAACTGGCCCTCTGGGCAGCCTACATACCCAAAGAGCCCCGCCCACCAGATGCCACTCAGTGCTACCACCCCCCAAGACCTAATGTGTGTGTGTGTGTTTGATAAGTAGTGATGTCTAAGGTGTAATTAAAACAGGGGCGGGGAACTGCAGAGTGCAACCAAAGGGGACCACCTACGTGGCCCCATCCACTACACCCCACCGAACACACACGCCCCCAAAGCCCTTCATGTGTGAGTGTGTGCTGTGTACAGGAGCCAAAAGGGAGAGGGGTATGGGGATATACACCGGGGGGAGCTACTCTCCCCCGGAGAGGGCAGCCAGGGACTGGCTGCAATAGGCACCCCCGCTACCTGTGACCCAACACAGGGCAGGAGGGCCTGATGTCCACCAGGCTCGGGGCCTGCAGCGACCATATTCCGGGAGCTACTGTACCCCCAGAAGGCAAGGCAAGGCAAGGCAAGGCAAGTTTATTTGTATAGCACAATTCAACAACAAGGTGATTCAAAGTGCTTCACAGAGACATTAAAACAGAAGAAATAAAAAGCATGATTTAAAATTTAAACAAAAGAAGGAAATAAGAACAAGAAAAATTATATATATGAAAGATAAAATCAATAGTTAAAACATGATTCCGTTTTGAAACTCAAGCTTATTCAAATGCAGCTGAAAATAGATGTGTCTTCAACCTGGACTTAAATACACTGAGTGTTTCAGCTGATCTGAGGCTTTCTGGGAGTTTGTTCCAGACATGTGGAGCATAGAAGCTGAATGCAGCTTCTCCAGGTCTGGTTTTGACTCTGGGAACTGATAAAAAAACGGATCCAGATGACCTGAGGGGTCTGGAAGGTTCATAGTGGGTCAGGAGGTCACTGATGTATTTTGGTCCTTGACCATTCAGAGCTTTATAGACCAGCATCAGAAGTCTATCCTCTGATGGACAGGCAGCCAGTGTAAAGACTTCAGAGCTGGACTGATGTGCTCCACTTTTTTGGTCTTAGTGAGGACAGAAGGCACCCACCCCGCCCCACCCCACCCCGGAGGACCTCTACAAAAAACAAACAACAAAAAACAAACAAACAAATCACCCGGTCACACCAGTCGCAGCAGCCCGGGCCTGAGACCCACCATCACCCAGGCCCCCCCCACCGCACGCCCCAACACCCTAAAAAAAACAACCACCTGCGGACACCCTGGAGGTCCCAGAGCAACAAGCCCGGCACCAGGACCTGCACCAACCCACCCATACTGTGGCGTGTCCAGGGCAACCCAGCCCCACCAGGGCCCAGGCCCAGCACCACCACACATGCCAGAGCGGCCCGTCCACCCGGTACAGAGCCAGCAGCCACCACCCCAAGGCCCCTAAGGGACCCCGCCCCACACCGCAAGACAGCCCCACCCGCAAGCCCCCAAAACTGCCCTCCAAGCCCGACACACAGTCCCCCCCAGCAATGAACAACCCGGTCTCCACGACCCGAGAGACCACCAGACGCCCGAAGCCACACAGCCCCCCCCAGCACACACCCAACCGCCCGAGAGACCACCAGACGCCCGAAGCCACACAGCCCCCCCCAGCACACACCCAACCGCCCAGAGCGACGGGACAGCAACCCACCACCACCACTATGTGATAAAGCTAATCAGAGGGGACCAGAGAGAATTAAATTCAGCCAATTGATGTTTTGAGGAGGCAGACATTGTTTCCATGCTAATATAGTCTAAAAGAAAATTTCTAAACTGGTTAATACACAGATTGTTCTTCGCTTTCCAGTTCATGAGAATAGTTTTCTTTACGATACATAACACTGTGAGAACCATGTGTGCTGAGTTAATTTCCATGTTGATGTTGTCTAAGTCACCCAGTAGGCACAGTGTGGGGCATGCAGGGATGCTACACTTTAGCCATGTTGATAGGTCCGCACAGACTTCTGGACAGGCGCACAGAACCACAAAGCGTGTGCATAATCATCAGGTGTGTTGTCTGTGCAATGTGAGCAGATGTTTGAGTGTGTCAGACCCATCCTGAACATCCTTTGTCCTGTATAGTGTGTTCTATGAAGAATTTTGTATTGTATGAGCTGTAAACTAGAATTCTGAGTCATTCTGAAGGTGTTCAAACATATTTGTGGCCAGAAGCTATGACTAGAACTGATGGATAAATCTGCCTCCCATTTTGAGGATGGAAGAGACATTGTGTCATCTATCTTAGACAATAATTTATATATTTTTGATAGTAGTTTTGGGGTGCAGATGCTTAGAAATTCTGCTACCCTAATCGGGAGTTGTAAGTCTGGTTGTTGGAGGATATATTTCTTTGTTATTATAGACTTAAGTTGTTGATATTCTAGGAATTTATTGCTGCCTATCTCATGTTGTGATATGAGCTCATCAAATTAAATTAAATTTACATTTTGGATTATATGTTCCAGATGTTTGATTCCTTTGATCTTCCACAGAGTAAAGTTTAGCATTTTTTTGTTTTGCAGGATGTCAGGATTGTTCCAGATGGGTGTAAGCTTACACGGGACAAGTGAAGACTTTGTTATTTTAAGAAATTCCCACCAGGCTGTCAGAGAGGTGCTGATGTTAATGCTTTTAAAACATTTGTGATTTTTTACGTTTTGACTAATAAGTGGCAGGTCAGAGATTTCCAGATTATCACACAATGCTTGTTCTATATTTATCCATGGTTCATCTATTGGGCTAGGTTTAAACCATTTTGATATATACTGTAACCTATTGGCTAAGGAATAGTGCTGAAAATTAGGTAAATCTAATCCACCACTTTCCTTGGTCTTCTGTAGCGTTTTTAAACTAATACGTGGTGGTTTGGTTTTCCACAGAAATTTGGAGATGCATGAATCAAGTGACTTAAACCAAGTAGAAGATGGTTTTATGGGGATCATTGAGAACAAATAGTTAACTTTTGGTAGTATCATCATTTTAATGGTTGTAACTCTCCCCATAAGTGATATAGGTAAGGACTTCCAACGAGAGAGATCGTCCTTTACTTTTTGAGATGTGTTGCTGCCATTAAATTCAAGATAAGTGAATATTTTTGATAGAATATTAAAATGTCTTGCGTTCAACAGTTGATATGTTTTTAATGCATCTATATGTTCTGTTGTGAATTAAATATTGGTTTATGAGATTTCCAAATCATTGCATTCTGTTTTTGATTCAATATAACACTACATCTCTACTTTTTTTGGAATCTGGGTTGTATATGAAACAAAACTATGTAACTTACGCAATTTTTCCTGAAACCAAGACAAGTCACTATTTTGTCGGAATTCATAAAGGTCAATACCCCAAAGGCATAATTTGTATTGTCTGCAAAGTATCATCAGTTTTCTAAACATAGTAAATGTGAATGTAGCTCCTGTGTTTTTGCAGGATGAAAACATAACAGCATTTCTCTTATTAATTTCCTATGAAAAAAAAAAGTCTGATCTAGTAATGTAGCAGTGATGAAACCAGGCTTTCGGTTCAGTTCAGTTCATTTCAATGCTATTCAATTCTGGAACACTGGAAAGAAAATGTTGACAAATTCAACACAAGTCCAATAACATACAATCCAGTTCATTATAACTCATGCTATGCTGTTTCATAAAACGTATTGGAGCTAAGGCACCAAACAATTCAAATCTAATTTAATGTGATTGAACTGAGTCTTAAAATTTCATTCTGTCTCAAATATTAGACTTCTGTAAAGGCGTGACAACCACTTTTCCCCTGTAGATAATTTTTTGGTTATTGCTCAAGTGGAATTCCTATAATTATCTTACCTGGAGATTATGAGAACTTTAGTAGTTGCTCCAATAGTTAACTGAAGTTGAATTAGGTTACTGTAAACCCAGCCACACAAACAGAATATATATATAGCCTGCTATTTTTGTGAGATAGCCTGGTGACTGCAGGTCTTGAGAAGATACAGTTACTTAGAGAGTCCACATTAAAACAGCAGGCAGTCAATCATGTCGGGCCATTAGTCAAAAAGGATTAAGAAGGCGACATAAGTGGTTAATGAGGAGAGGGCACTAATAAATATACCCCTCCGTTCCTGCAGCATCCACTACTGCAGCTATAACAGACCCTGTCACAGTCTATGGTACATCTGCATAGCAGCAGCAAACATAAATAAATGCACATCATTAACACTTAGGTCACACATGCAATATACTCTTTCAAGCACTGAGAAGTCAAGAAACTACTTGTAAAAGCTATCCATGTCTCCCTGCACAGCAAGATGTCTTTCTTAGCAGCGAATAGAGACTTATCCAGACACTTTGTCATGGACCACAGGACACAGGACACAGATGCAGGGTCTTTTCAAGGCTAGAGTGTTTATTGAAATAAACAAGTCAAGGATCTCCAGACAGAGCAAAGCAAGAGGCTATGAAAAACCTGGAGCACTCTCCTAACTAACTATCGTGGAGGAGGGTGAAACTATGAAACTTACCAAAACAAAAACTCTCTCCACCCCGGGAGGAAAAGGGAGGGGCTCTAAACGCCGGAGCAGGCTGGATCATAGGTGGAATGGCAGACTTGGTCTTGGCAGAAACAATGGTCGTGACAGGAACAATGGTCTTGGTCGTAGCAGGAACTATGGTCTTGGTCGTGGCAGGAACAAAGGTCTTGGACGTAACAATCTTAGTCTTGGTAATAATAATCTTGGTCGAAACATTCTTGGTCTTGGTAATCACAATCTTGGTCTTGGTCGTAACAGTCTTGGTCATAACAGTCTTGGTCGTAACAGTCTTGGTCTTGGTCGTAACAGTCTTGGTCGTAACAGTCTTGGTCGTAACAGTCTTGGTCTTGGTCGTAACAGTCTTGGTCTTGGTAGTAGTCTTGGTCTTGGTCGTAACAGTCTTGGTCTTGGTAGTAACAGTCTTGGTCTTGGTAGTAACAGTCTTGGTCTTGGTAGTAATAATCTTGGTCTTAGTAGTAACAGTCGGGGTCGTGGCTGGAACAACAGGGGTTGTGGCAGCGTCAGTGGAGTGCCGGTGCAGGACCTCGCCAGCGTCAGCGGAGTGCCGGTGCAGGACCTCATCAGCGTCAGCGGAGTGCTCGTGCAGGACCTCATCAGCATCAGCGGAGTGCCGGTGCAGGACCTCGTCAGCAGTGTGCTGGTGCAGGACCTCACCAGTGTCAGCGGAGTGCTGGTGCAGGACCTCGCCAGTGTCAGCGGAGTGCAGGTGCAGGACCTCGTCAGCAGCGTGCTGGTGCAGGACCTCGGCGGCAGCCGGCTTGGGCATGGCGGCGGGCTGTGGGAACAGCAAGACAGGAGAAGACACTGGGGAGGCAAAAGGAGAGGTGAGAGTCCAGTGGAGCATGGCCGATACCTCGGCCGAGTCCATGCCGAAAACGACCACCGCGGCCTTGTAATGGACTTCTATTGCCGCCACCCAGGCCTCCTGGAGTGCGGGGATCTCCGGAAATAGCCCACCCCCTCGGCCAAGCACTCGGCCAATGCCACGAGTCGGCTCTGGAGAGCCAGTAAGTCCGCTGGGTCCATTATTGGCAAAATCCTTCTCTCAGTGAGCGAGACGTTCGGACCCTGCTGCGTCCTTTCTGGCCAGTGTGCACTGTCAGCGACCGGCAGGACACAGGACACAGATGCAGGGTCGTTTCAGAGCAAGAGTGTTTATTTATAATAAACAAGTCAAGGATCTCCAGACAGAGCAAAACAAGGGGCTATGAAATTCTAATACACTATCCTCAATAATTAGGTTTGAGGCTAGTGTAGCTATAAAACTTAGTCAAAATCAAACTCACTCCACCTCAGGCGGAAAAGGAAAAACTATAAAAGATTATCTTTAAACTCTGCGCTCTCTTCTAAAGAGGCGGAACATACAAAGGACGCTCTCTCAATTAACGGAGGCACAATCACGAATAAACACAAAACTCTCCACAAAGGGAGACACTATGAAACTTAACAACTAGGCTCTCCTTTAACGGAGGCGCAAAGATCTCTATAAACCAAACACAAAACTCTCTACTAGCGGAGGAACTATGAAACTTTAATGATAACTCAAAAACGCAACTCTCCTTTATTGGAGGTACTATGAAACAGTGAAAACCACTCCAAAAACGGAGGAACAAAACAGACTTTGAAAACTTACCGTGGCTAAACTAGATCTAAGGAATAAATGACAAAATAAAGATAGCTCTGTAGGAGGAATGCTCGACTACAGGCTTGAGGAAACAAGACTATGGATCGCTCTGCAGGAGAATCGCTCAACTGCAGGCTCAAGGATACAAGACAGTGGGACAAGGACGCTAGAGTGAGGAACGTGACGAGTTACATCACACTGGCACAAGACAAGGGAGACACAGACAATATAAGCACATGAGGAGCCATGGGGAACAAGTGGAAACACTTTGGGAATCAGGGAAGACAATCAGACACTTGACACAGGAGGAAGGGCAAGGTACTTGAAACAAAAGGGAAGTTAATATTTCAAAATAAAACAGAAAATGACGAGACAAGATATGAATCGAAAGCTAAAGACGTGACACACTTTCATTTACGGGATACATTAAGAATAGAATAGAATAGAATAGAATAGAACAGAATAGAATAGAATAGAATAGAATAGAATAGAAAAATACTTTATTCATCCTCCAGTGGGGGAAATTCAAAATTAGTCCAGTAGCTCAAAATTTTTTCTTTAAAAAAAACAACAATGATTGTATACTAGAACAATAATAATAATGATAATATTAATAAATGAATACATAGATAAATACATTTGAGAAAAACATCAAAGTCAGCAGTCACTGTTAAAAAGCCTTATGGCTGTGGGGACAAAGGACCTCCTGAACCTCTCTGTCCTGCCAGGATGCTGTGGAGAGGATGTTTATTGTTCTCCAAAACAGAATATAATTTCCTCCTCATCCGTTGCTCCACCACAGCACTGAGAGGGTCTAGCCTTCTGCCTACAACAGAACTGGCCTTTTTCACCAGTTTGTGAAGGCGCCTACAGTTTTTGTCTGTAGTGCAACTCCCCCCAGCAGACAACAGCATGGAACAGTGCACTCTCAATGATAGTGTTATAAAACATGCACATCATGTAACTGCAGACATTGAAGGACCTGAGCCGTCTCGAAGAACAACAGGACAAGACATATTACACTGTGTCATTATTTATTCAACAAAAACAAAATGCAGACTCAATGACTGCAAGGTGCCCAGGTCCTGTGGCTGCAGAACAAGCCCAAATCATCAGCCCTCCACCACCATAATGCTTTATGGTTGGCATGAGGTGTTTGTGCTGACGCTGTGCTGTGCATTTTGACCAAATATCATCACCTAGGTCTCATTTTTAGAGAGAAGAGGCTTTCTCCTGCAGCCCTTCCAAACAAACCATACTTGTTCAGTCTTTTTCTAATTGTGCTGTCATGAACTTTAACCTTTAACATGTTAACTGAGGCCTGTAGAGTGTGAGCTGTATCTCATGTTTTTTTGCGGTTTCTCTGAGAATTGCTCGGTCTGACCTTGGGGTGAATTTCCTGGGACGTCTGCTCCTGGGAAGAATGTTTTCCGCTTGTGAATAATCTTTCTCTCTGTAGAATGATGGACTCCAAATAGTTTGGAAATTACCTTATAACCCTTCCCAGATTGATGGGTACTAACAGTTGCTTCTCTAAGATCATTGCTGATGTCTTTTCTCCTTGGTATCGTGTTAACACACACCTGAATGCTGCAGAGCAGCAAACTGACAAAACTTCGTAGAGGTGCAAATAGAGGGGCTCACATATGCTGATCATAAATTTGTCTTGTGTATGTGATTAGCAACATCGGTGCTGCTACACATTCAATTTATTTATTTAATTAACTTTATTTCTCTACACAGTTGATCGGAATGGTCTGTAATAACAGCCCCAGCAGAAAGGTCATACCATACTGCAGGGTTCTTGAGGGCAGTACAGCATTTGATACAGAAAATGAACTGTAATGACTGGGAGGATATGATATCTCTAACCTCTGGCCAAGGTCCTGAGACCTTATAACCAGACTGCCAGTGACATGTGTTTTCCGTCCATCACTGGCTCTCCATCAGCACAAGGCTGGGGAAGAGATGATAAAAGGTTAGATGTGTTCATAAAGACCAAAGCCTTTGGCGGTCATTTTCAAGTCCTTCAGCCAAATAACAAATATTGGAAGGTAGAAACAGCTGTATGGATTGTTGTCTCTACCTTTTGATATAATTCAAGAGTGTACTGGTAGCAGGAGATACAGTATACCAACTGTTTGAAATTACAGATGAAAAATAGGTAACCTGTTAATGGTGACATGACAATACTATGGAAAAAGTCTGGTAATTTTTTTACACAAAAAGAACTTCAAGCATAATTAAGCAAACTTCTCTTAAAATTATGGAACATTCATTATTATAACACAACTGGTCTCTCAGTGTTTCAGAACTGTGAGACCCAAGTGTCACTAACAGTTGGAATCAACTGAAATGGATTTACTTTAGTGAATTCAACTGTGCAGTTTCAATGTATTCTCATGAAAGGGTTGTATGGAAACTTTTGAAAAGTTATGAAAAGATTGTTGTGCCTTATCCTACAAATATCCAATGACATGAGGGATAAGTGCGCATGCACAATTCCCTGGCACGAATCATGTCTAAATTAGCATGTTTTTATGTTTTCATAACATAGTTTTTCTCACGACATAAATGTACATGTTAGGGTCATACTTTTTCAGTTGAAGAATGCACAGATATATGTTTTTTAAACCCTAATTTTGCAACCCTGACTCTAACCCGGAAGCATGATATAAAAACTACAATTTGTACTAAATTGCTGTACACAGTGGCGGGCAGAACCTTATGTTTTGTAGTTTGAATGTGTTTCCTCTAATATGTGAAATTGTGGCCAGGAAACGTTCAGACGTATCATAGGTTTTGGGGTTAGGAAGCACATCTGTTTGGTCAGATTTGATCTCGCTTATAGTTAAAGCGGTGAAATTACGTTTTTTCTGGGTTTTGATCCTACTTAGTGGCGCCCCCTACAGGTGATGGTAGTATAGGTCAAGAGCTTTCCACAATTCTTTATAACTGTTTTGTAGCCCATTTTGTTGCTGCTTTGTAAGCCTTCAAAAGTTTCTCAGGTTCAAGGTTCAAAGGTCACCTCTAAGGAGCAGGAGCTGCCCACAATTTTCACCTTTTCAATGATGTCTTCTCTTTTGTCCTACACCAAAGTTTAATTTTCATCTCGCTCCAAGGCAAGACCCTTTGACGTACCCTTTGTGTACGTTCTCAGACCCTTATTAAGACCAAGCTGGATGAAATAATTCAAATATGTTTTCAGGGGTAGTTAGTGGCCACATGTGTTCACAATATTGATGTCTGTCAGACTTTTAAATTTGGACCAGTTTAGACCTGGATAATTTACAGTGAGTTTCATATTATATTTTCTAATGGCCTAATATGGCCAATTATACCTATTTCCCCAGGCTGACAGGATGGTCCTGGGTGACCAAGACTTCAGTATATTGTAGTGCCAATACGTATCTGGCTCTATAGTTTTAACTTTTCCATACATAGCTTTTGTTTATTACAAATGTTACAAATGTTGTTTATCAGCGATGATGTGAAGATGATGAAGGGATTTCCGGACACTTACAGTGTTTCTTAACATTTCGATCTTGCAGTAAATTCAGCCAGCCTGGGTCTAATTTTATTCGCTCCATTTTATTGGCTCCACCCTGTCCAAACTGTGTTAGTTTAGCTCAAAACAGAACTGCTACGAGTGTGTGGTTTCTGTAGCTGTTTATTTGTTAGAGCACCTATCTAATGATCATTTTTATTCTCTTTTATCCCTGACCATTTTTATCTGTTTTGATTTATTTATCCATGTTTACTTATTTATTGTTGAAATTAACTGCACTGATCCCAAAACGGTGGATGTGTGAGACACAATTTAGTTTTTATGTGACGCATAAGAATGACAAATAGAACCTGTCTTATTTATTTCTTTATATATTAGCTGTCCGTGAATACATTCTCCTGTAAATTTAATTATTCTGGCTCTCTCCATTCGCCTCAGCGCTCTGATTCGATGCAGAAGATGTCAGTGGGCAGTGATCTTTCAGGGTGCGTTGTTGTTCATCCAAAACAAACTTATTTCTCCGCTGCCTGTGTGTATTTCCTTTATAGAGTGTTTCAGCAGCGAAAATGAAAAAACAAACAAAAAAGTAGCCTATGGTGATTAACGTGACGTTTACAGAAGCTACAGTGATAGTAGCATCCTTAGTAACCACCATAGCAACGTTGGAAACAAAAATAAACCCTGACTTCAGGCTTTGCGCAGGCGCACTGGTCGTAGTGTTGATGGATATTCGTAGGATTATGCATGAAAATCTGAGCATAACTTTTCGTACGTTTTCATACGAACTGTGGGTGAGAGCAGCCTGGTCATTTTTGTGTCCAAATGTTACCAGGTCAAACTGTATGACTACACACTATGAGAAGAGTCTTGTGTTTCCTGCTTTTGGCAACCAGCTGTATCACCTTCACTAACATTTGTGAATGATCCGTATAAGGCAAGCTTTTTATGCTGCTGCAGAACTGCCGAACTGATTGTGAATTCATTCACCACTAGAGAGCAACAAACACCATTTTATAGAGCGGGAAGCCTGTGACTAGTGTGTGATTGTCAGTCCATAAATAAATACTGGTGCAGAAATGCTGAAGCTATAAGTCTCATTTTTACAGTGAAAACAGAATATCAGCCATTTTAAAAGGTCAGCAGGGAATAAGTCAATAGGTAATAAACATAAATGTAAATGGTAAATGGACTTGTACTTGTACAGCGCTTTTCTAGTCTAGCTGACCACTCAAAGCGCTTCACTACATGCTGCATTCACCCCACTCACACACATTCATACAGCACGTCTTAGGACATAACTACGTGCTTTCTAAGCATTCACACACATTCATACCCCCAATGATACACTGGGGGAGCAACGTGGGGTTCAGTGTCTTGCCCAAGGACGCTTCGACATGTATCCTGGGGAAGCCAGAGTCGAACCACCGACCTTCCGATTGGTGGGCGACTGCTCTTCCTCCTGAGCTACAGCCGCCCTTATAATCTTCTTATAAACAATGCACTCATCATAAGTACAGTATCGTGACAACTGAAAAAAGATGGCTATTAATGCTGGTGTTAGTAAAACTGTTAAGTGTGGCCAGCTCCACCTATTAAGGTTTAGACTTCCATTACAGGATAATATTCTTTTTTTAAAAAATCAGAACTAACTAAGAATGAGTGATTATGAGTGTTCACTTGTGTCACCAACATGCTTTTATTATTGTACATTTCCACAACTCAGCACTGCAGAGGTCAATGTGGCCCTTTTCAATCATCTGACATCCTGTACTCACTCAAACTGAACAGAAGTGACACACATTAGACTGATAACTGCTACACTCTGCTTGTTGTACATCCGTATCTGAAATGAGTAGAAATGAAAAAAAATTGTAAATAGTTCAAGTCTGTGATATTCTTACCTACTTTCTGTCTGCGAATGACACTAAAAACAGAATAACCACAACTTGCTATAATGGAAGACAAAATCTTCCTTCATTTTGGTCAGAATATGTTTTAAAAAGTTTAGAAAAAGCTTTAGTAGTTAGGGAAAATGCTACAACCAGTGTTTTACAGGTGCTGTTGTATAAATGAAAGGGGAAAAAAACTAGTACATTTTATGTGAAAGATATGAATGACTGTGCTGAACCAAATAGACTTTTGACAGAATAAATGTGACATGTGTTTTGACATGTGAATGAGCAAATTTCTAAATTGTGTTGCTTTGGTCAACAAATCCTTCATTTTTTTTTCATTTAATATTTCCATGCTGTTGCTATTTCATGCAGACTGAGTTGCTTCTTCTTTGTTCTTTAAATGAAGAAATCATGTAATTTTCTATTATTCCTAACATAATTTTCAGCAGAGAATTAGGAATATTGGCAGTAAATGAGAGATTTTAGTCTAATTTAAATTCCTGTTAAATTGCCAATAAAATTCTATTTTCACTATGTCATCATTGGTAATCTTATCTTCAATCCCAATTCCAAAAGTTTTGACTTGTAAATCTCCACAAAACAAATATTTAGTTATTCATAATGAAAAATGGAAAATATGTCATATTTCAAAGATATTTTACTATTTCGCCTGCACGGTGGTGTGGTGGTTAGCACTGTCGCCTCACAGCAAGAGGGTTCCAGGTTTGGTCCCCGCCTGGGGCCTTTCTGTGTGGAGTTTGCATGTTCTCCCTGTGTATGCATGGGTTCTCTCTGGGTTCTCTGGCTTCCTCCCACTGTCCAAAAAAATAAACATGAATGTTAGGTTAATTGGTGACTCTAAATTGTCCTTAGGAGTGAGTGTGAGTGTGCATGGTTGTTTGTCTCTATGTGTGACCCTGTGATGGACTGGCGACCTGTCCATGGTGCACCCCGCCTTTCGCCCGATGACTGCTGGGATAGGCTCCAGCCCACCCGCTACCCGATTGACGGTATAGAAAATGGATGGATGGATTTTACTATTTCACAAAATCTCTTTGCTCATCTTGAATTTGATGGCAGCAACATGTCTCGAAAAATTTAGGAAAGGGAGAAACAAAAGGCTGTAAAAGTAAGTGGCACTAAAACAAAATCGTCAGAGGAACATGTTGCTACTTAGGTTTAATTGCAACATATCAGTGTGCAGACAAATGGAAATTTGAAATTATTCTCTGAAATAATAAATACTGCAACTTCTAGACTAAAAAAGACAGGCAGCTTTTTGTCAGTGTTCAGTTTAAAAGCTTGCATTGCCGATGGTATATGGGTGCAACTAGCATATTTGATAAAACATTGTTGCTGAAAGATATGTACTGGTTTTAGAGCAAAATACATTCAATTGAATCCATTTTTGCAGTTACCGTGGTAACTAGCCACAGTGCCAATGTGCATGATAGCCTCCTCTGGACAGAGGGAGCAAAGCTAAAGCACAGGAGAGAGGGAGGAGAAGATACTAACAGATTTTATTTGTGCAAATTTTGTCCAAGAGTCCTTCTTAAACACCAAGTTCTTCTTTGAGGGATTACACAAATTGAAAATCTGTTGTTAGCTTATTTTGAGCTTCTCAAAATATGATACTAATTTCTGAGCCACTTTGCATAACATAAATCTTCTATGTACAGCGGTTTGCAAAGTAAAACATACACCACTTTTCTTCAGAATTTTTTTAAATGCGCCCCCCCATTTAATTTAATCAATTAGGAATATTTATGTAGGTACATGACATGAGACATAGTGCTTCTGTAAAACAAAAGTTGTGCAATCTGTACCGCTCCCAGTCCGTGTACAGACTTGTGCCAGTTCAACGATCAGAAACACGAGTCAAACACCTCCTCCTCTGCGTGGTCAGAGGTGCTATGTGTGTATGAAGCAGAATTTATGATAAAGTGTATAATGTATGACAGATTATGTTCATACATTAAGCACAATCTCTATGGCACAATAAAAAACATTTTATATTTAGTTTTGGTTTTCCTATCTGGATCCACTTAAACAGGTGAAGAAGCAACTTTTAGACAGCTGGTGCCACAAAGGAGCGATTATGTGGTTGGTGCAGACCTGGAGGATACTACATGCCTGCCACAGCTAAACAGCAGTTTAAGTGTGACACTTTGAAGTGTTGACTGTGTGTGATTTGTCTATTAAGTAGGCCACTGGTCTTATTTCTGTGTGTCAACTACTCAAATGCAACTGTAGCACTTCAAAAATTTGTGTACTTTCTTCTCACTGTTTTGAACTTACAAGAACACAGTTTAGAGTTTATGAGTTAAGACCTGTTCATTGTTGGTCGAGGAATTTTGCTCAGGGCCCCAGAGGTGTCTGACTCATCCCGAGAGAAAATGCTGACATTTTTTATGTGTGGTGTGTGTCTCATTGTCCTCCTGCTGCTCCTTCTTTCCTCCCACTGCTCGGTTGTTGGCAGACAGTCATTTCTTATTTTTCTTCATGGGGGTTGGGACTATTCACCGTCTGGCTCACACATGGAATTTTTCACTTCCTACTCGCAGTGAGGACACAACTGCTGCAATCAGCTCGAGGAAGCACACTACTCATTGCAGCATTTTTGTCTGCTACTTGTAAAGGATGATGAAGTAAGAGGTGTGTGTCTTTTTAAAGGGACAAATCGGAAGCTCCAAAGAATCAAACTGCACCTGGAAACATGAGTGTCCTCAAAGTCAGACTTGGATTATGAGTAAACTTCTCTTACCGGAAACAAAAGGACCTCAGAAAAACCTCAGGAGGAGAATGTAAGTGTACTGCAGTGTTACAGAAGACGAAGTTCTCGTCATGAAAGGAATGTTGAGCTCAAACATATCCAGGCTCACAGATATTTTTGTTTCAAACCCTGTGCTTAATTCAGTCTTCATCGGGAAGATAGAATTCATTCTAAAATTAGTGAGGAGATTTAATGTATTGTTGTGCTGCCGTACCTCAGTAAGGGGAGCAAAGAATTTTCTGAACTACTTGTTCCAAGATATATGACAGGGTTTATTGTCCTGATGAGGGTCTTGTGAAGAGGCCCCTCATCCACTCTGAAGCCATTTACATTTCCTGAAGTGATGGAGAAAATATTTAGATCTACTGTAAAAGTAAAAGTAAGCATTCAGTTCAATGTAAAAAATCCAGCTTGTAGCATCAAAATATTTAGTTAAAATCTGCATAAGTAAATATTTCTATGTTAACATTATGACCATCTGCTCGATATGGAGTTGATCCGCCTCATGTTGCCAAAAGAACTCTGACCAGTCAGTGAGTGGACAAAGAACATCTGAGGATATTCCAGAGTGCCTGGTATCAGGATGTTGGCAATAGATCTTCTGGGTAGTGGGGTGGGGTCCTTGTGGCTTAGGCTTGGTTCCAAGAGATGACATCAGATAGATATCTTCAACGTTTGGGGTTGTTTTTGAGTCTTTCCTGATCAGTTTTTGTGTGACCAGCTGTCCTGCTGGGTCCTAAAGTATTTATTTAAAGAACTGACAAAAAGTGTGGCTGGGACAGAACACCAAGAACTAAACCTGAGGTACAAAAAACTAAGTCAGGATGAGAGGAGAAAAACCTGAGCAACAACGAAACCAGAGAACATGGATGAAGACACAGTGGTGACGGCAGTAATGGCAAGGATCTGACAACGAGGTGTGGAATGGAGCTGAGAACCAAACGGGGAAACTGAGGAATACTAAGAGCAAAACCAGATCTAAACACCGTACTGAAAGCAGAATAAATTAAAATAAGCAAACTAAAGATATAGAACCAAAAGACTAAATTATTCAACCACAAAAACACTGGAAGCTCAAAGGACAGGAAAAACGGAAAAGAAAAACTACAGATTCCTCTGCCTTTCCTTAATTCCAGGTGATTTTTCTTATTGGGGATTAAAAAACTATATTTAGATAATTAAGTGTTACATTCATATTAAGATCCAATGAGAACAGACGGAGGCTCTCAAGAGGAGGGTTCCCATGGAGGGGGACAAGTGATGCTGTAAAGTACAGTGTGAGAAAATGGAACCTTATTTTAGTAGACCCCAAAAAGAAAATTTAGGAAAATGATGACAGTATAACAGCTTATTACTGCTTCTTTAGCATAAGGAGATATATGTCCTTTTCTTCTTTTGCAGGTTCAGCCTCAGGCTCGCCTACATTTTCTCATATAACCTGTTCCAGTTCTGTGGTCACACATGGATCCTGGCCAACACCATTGCCAGGTTTTTCACATTTGGTCGAGGTTTGAAGAATAAGGATTAATAAGATCAACTCTTTCAATCACTTTTGCTTTAAAAGAAAAAGATGTCTCCATCAGGTGGCATTTATTAGTGAAGATAAAATAAGACTTTGTCTTTCCAGATGCTTTAGCAGACACATTTTACTCTGTTGGCTTTGTGATGAGTCTGTGCCTGCTGCTCTCCATCCTGGAGCTTTTCCACATCGCTGATGGGATTGAGAAAGCCAGACTCCTTCCTCGCTTTGTTCAAGTTTGTGCCTCAGCTCATGTCAAAGAAAAAATCCTTATTCATTACATAGATGTTATCTAACCTTTTCACGCATTTGTTAATAAACAGTGCATGACATTTGTTTCTTTTTTTTCCAGGTCATGGAGAAGAATGTTCTGCTCATCATAGTCATCACATTGGAGGAGATACAAAGTAAACCAGTAGTGTGTTTGCAGTTCTTCTTGTGGAATATTCTGGACCTGTTACGGTATGCAAAAAGTCCATGACATGTCTTATTAGAATGGAGGGAAACCAATTAAACTTTTTTTATTGCAATACACTTTCTATATATGACTACAAGACACAATATATTGTAATAATTATAACTGTGAAAGGCCCCTGGTTTTGCACACAACTAAGTGAGGGGTACCACCAAACAAGCAGCCCAGTGAAGCAAAAGAAGTTCTCCAAACACATCAGGGATAAAGTTCTGGAGAAGTACAGACGAAGCCAGGAGAGGGTAGACCACCAAACTCACAGACCAGGCAAGGAAGGTATTCATCAGAACGGGAACAATGAGTTCAAGTGTAACCATGATGGAGCTGCAGAGCACTCCAGCAGAGATATGAGTGTCCATGGGAACCATTTTAAGTCACAAAGACGAACATCATGGTATAGTGGCTATTGCTTCAGAAAACAGAAAAACATGTTTGGTTCATCAAAAGACAATTCCTCAAAGAGTGGAATAAGGTACTCTGGGCAAATGAAACTAATGAGAGTAGAATCAAAACTAAACAAACACATGTCACTCAAACCCATTATCTTTGTTGTGGGGATGTTTATCATAAGCAGGGCCTAGGAAAATGGTAAGAACTGAATAAATGATGGACGGTGCTGAATACCAGCAAATTCTTGAGGAAATTCCAGAAAATTGAGGATCGTTCCACCTTTTTATTATGTCGGTTACCTTAAGCATACTGCTAAAGTAAGACTAACATAGTTTAGGGGGGAACATTAGTTGTCTTGAGATGACCTTGTCAAAGCCCAGACCTTAATCTGTGGCATGTATGACTTCTGATTTCTGTACACCAGCAGAACCCATTCCGCTTGAAGGAGCTGTCAGGAACGATGGTTAGGTAGGATGCAGATGTCGTTCTGTAGCTCTGGAGTAAGAGCAGTCGCTCACCAATCGGAAGGTCGGTGGTTCGACTCTGGCTTCCCCGGGCTACATGTCGAAGAGTCCTTGGGCAAGACACTGAACCCCACGTTGCCTCCCAGTGTATCACTGGGGTATGTGTGTGAATGATTAGAAAAAAAAAAAGCACGTAGTTAAGTAGTTAAGACGTGCTGTATGAGTGTGTGTGAGTGGGGTGAATGTGGCATGTAGTGAAGCGCTTTGAGTGGTCAGTTAGACTAGAAAAACGCTATACAAGTCCATTTACCAATTTAAAAAAAAAAGGTTTATTTCCAAAAAACACAAAAACAGAGGGCACGGCAGAGCCGGATTAAAAAATGCTTAAACTGTGAAATTATCAAGACTATGAAAAACGAGACAAGACTATGAATAGATAACTTAGAAACAAGACGATGACTATGAGGCAGGAAACCAGACTTAGCTTCTGTGAACATGACATGAAGAGTTGGTGAGGAATCTGCGATGAGTGAAAGGAAACCAGGAGACTAAATGCTGTGGAGGGAGTGATGAGTGAATGACGTGCAGCTGATGACAATGAAACGATGGCAGGGGAGAAACATGACAAGAACTCAATCTAAGAACCTGACAAAAACCTGAAAACATATCAAATGACCTGAAAACAAGAGTTAACAAAACTGTATATAAAGCTGTGACAGGAGCTAAAGCAGTTCAGCACAAAGTAATGAGCAAAAGTCCCGATGGCTAGATGTGCCAATCGTAGATTTATACGAGCCGGTCCTTCAACTTAAAGTAGTCATACAGGTTGTTTATTTTTACCTTTCAATATGACTCATAATGGCTTTCAAGTCCAAGACCGACACTTCTGTCAATACTTTCCTGAAAATGTTTAGTAATTTCCTGATTGGGTCACATTACTTGGTTAGAATTAGAAAGATATCACAGTTACTGCCAAAGAGCACCATTTTTACAACCTGACTGCCACACTCATGGATGCTATTTTGCAACATCTAAACACAACAGCGTAAGGCAAAAGGTTATCAGCTTGAAAAAATAACATCACCTGGCTACAGTCAGAAATCAAAATCTACTGGGGTCGTGTTAGAAAACAGGCATGGTTAGGACCAAGAAACATTGATTTTATCATGCAACCTTTGTCATGGATACTATTCTTACCCATCACATGCAATTGCTGTCATGACCACGAGCAGTCAAATATTATCTGTTGCTATTTATTGGCTGTATATGACTGCATAAACAAATGGCACATGGCTGCGTTTTGAGGAGGACAGTATTCTCAGAAATACCCTTTGAGACTTACCAGCGATGACTACTTTTTTAAAGTCCATTGCAGAAAATCCCAAAACATATCCATTTAAACCGGCCACACATAATGCTGTCAACCAACATGGCTGTATATGGAGCTACAGCAGTAAAATTTATTACATTTGAGTTGAATATGTTACAACTTTTTACAGTGGGGATCTGGAGAAAGTGAGGTGAGGTGAAAATTCAATGAACTTTGTAAGAACATTGATGTCTCCACCACGAGGGCCAAGACAATTCTCAGGTACTTTATCGTCATTCTCAGGAACTTTAAATTAAGTTTCAAATAGTTTAATGCCCACTAAAAAACCTCCAGGTCTGCAATTTGATTTTTACAATGTTATAACCGGCATTTTTGCTGGGTGACAGTTCAGCTAGTGCATTGCCATACAGATTTCTGGAGTCAGGCCAAAGACCGGGTCAAAGATACAAGCTGACACTTAAATCTTAGATAACAATTTTGTGACACATTTTTTTACAATGTCTTGCATTGCATGACATTGCATTTACTGATGCAAAAACAAAATTACAACGAACGTGGTGCCAGTCGCCTTATCATTGAATCTTTTGTGCAGATCTACTCTGTTTATCTTGACCACAAACTGGTGTGGTCAGTGGCAGAGTTAAAAAAAACAAAACATAAGGTTGTGAAGAACTATTTTGATATTTTTGATAATGATATTCTATATCGGTCTGGAGCCATCTCCCTGCAGCCTAATTCAAACCCTGGTTCCTCAGGTGAAGTGAGTTTAAGTGGAAACCCACCTAAAGAGTAAATTGCAAACTGTAAAAACAGCTGTAAAACCTTAACTCAAGCACATCTTTTACATGCTCCAGCGATTTAACTCACCAACTCATTTAGCATAGACTATAATAACATGCCCTGAAAACCTAGGCTAACATTTTGATGTGTTTTGTGTGATGACAGGTACCCTCATGAACTCCTGTGTGTTATGGATACACCCTCCTTACCCATGTTGTGGATTCGCTACTCTCTCTGGATACCCTTATACATCCTGTCAGCCACTAATGAGGGTAAGTCAACATTATAAACTGCCATCAGATTGTGAGTCATGAACAATAGTCACAACAATAAGAAATTGACTTTGTGATCATGTCTCATAGGCTGGTGTTGTCTAAGGGAAGTGGTAGTTAGAACAGGAAATGAATTGGCAAAGAACATGATATGGTAACGATACAGGAAATGAGTTAAGAAAACACTTTCCACTTGAGTGTGTGAGTACTTCTGATCGCTGCAAGCCGACACCCTTTAATGAAACTCCAGTGTATCAGTGACACACAGTTATATAATTACTTACCACAAGGAAAAATATGGGCCCATTCAAAACCTCACTACTGCTGATTTAAATATTGCCATTCCAAGTGTTCCATTTCAGTCAATTCTACTGTTTCTCTGTCTTCTTTAGTTGTCACTATTTACCAGGCCCTGCCTTACATTGAGTCAACAGCCTCCTACTCTACGTATATCCACCTCCCCTTCGCCCTGATGCTTTATCTGCCTGTTCTTGCTCTTGGTAAGAAGAATAAGCACAACATAAACAGCACACACATAGTAGGGTTTGTTGCTTCAGTTACTGACACGATGCCAAAGTGTGATCTAGAAGGTCCAATATAAGCAAAACGTGAATGCAGTTAAGCGTCACAACATCACAAAGCAACTTCAGTAATCAACTTCTGTAGAAGTAGCGCCTCTTGATACTCGGACCATTTCTTGGTAAACAACAGTTTAGAGTAATGTGCTACTATGTGTAGTCTTATCTGTAATAATTCTCATAATTATTCTTAATATCTCTTAATATCAAAATAGACCAAGCTCAGTAGTTCTTTACAGCTTTCTTCTTTTTTAAATTTTTTTATTTTAAATCTGCCACTGCAAACCTAATTGGCTTTTGAGTTTGTGCCCAAGCATAAATGTAAACCAAAAGATAAATGGACTTTCTTGAATTTCTTGACCTTAACCTCTCATCCCAAAGGCCCATTTTTAATCTCACATCCTGATGCTCATCATGAGCCTGGTTGTGAGAGAGGATTCCTGTCCTTTATCTCATTTTCCAATTGCACACACTCACTTCCTCCCTTCAACAACTGAGGTGACAGAGGCTTCTCACAAAATAAGAAGTCCTTGCTTCAGAGTAATTTCAAACCAACGTCACTGTCTCACTCCAGCCTGTCACTGAATTTAATTTTTTCTCTTGCACGAATCAACACATATACTTACTTTAAATTCAGTTTAAAATGCAGAGCTAATATTTCACACCCCCTTTAGGGCACACTGCTGCATGCTCACTTAAAGCTCCTTGGTAATTCTCCTCTCTGTCTACCAGGTGCAATCTAGGAATTTGAATCCTTCGAAATATGTGGCTGTGAATAATTACTGGGTCACAGGCAGGAGGACAGGGGACAGAGGAGACGAGAAGGCTAAAATTGGACAAATGAGATGAGCTCTTGGAATAAAAAAAACTATGAAAGAAATAACAAACATCAGTATATAAAAATTAAATAACTAGAGAGAATGGATTTACATCCTTTCAGTCAGACTGCCAGAGTGATTGTGTTTAAATGACTCTCAAGTTTATATGACAATATTCTGTAAAGACCCGGAGTTAACAATAACAGTAACACCAGTGAATCAAGGTTGACTGTAGCTGTTTCGATTCAATTCAATTAAATTCAGTTTTATTTATATAACGCCAAGGTTCCTCACTGTAGAACTAGGAGCCAAGGAAATACCATCTAGAGTAACTATATAACTAGACAATTTCGCCCTGAAGCACTCAGGTCCAAAGAGAACAACTTCAGTTTTGTCTGAATTTAGAAGCAGACAGTTCTGAGTCATCCAGGTCTTTATGTCTTTAAGACAGGCTTGTAGTCTGACCAACCAAATGGGTTAATCTGGTTTTATAGATAAGTACAGCTGAGTATCATCAGCATAGCAATAGAAATTTATGCCATGCTGTCTAATAATGTTACCTAATGGAAGCATGTATAAAGTAAAAAGAATCGGTCCAAGCACAGAACCCTGAGGAACTCCATGACTTACTCTGGTGCATTAGGAAGATTCCTCACCTACAAGAGCAAACTGAAATTGTACAGACAAATATGACTTAAACCAGCCTAATGCAGTTCCTTTAATCTCAATAACATGTTCAAGTCTCTGTAACAGAATGCTATGATCGATCGTATCAAATGCAGCACTGAGATCCAATAGGACAAGCACAGAAACAATTCCGCTATCAGAGACTAAGAGGAGATCATTGGTGATAATTAGCTAAGGTTTAAGTACAGCCAAGGGCATAAGTTTGGTCTCAGTTTTGGTAGGGGCACTTGCCAGCAAACCACATCTGTACTGGATCTCTGAAATTCCTGAATGTATTTCAAAATAATGTATCAATGAATAAAATCTAGACCTTATATGATGACAATATGCATTACACTTTTCAAACTTATGAGAAAAACTTTAGAATATTACAGGAATAGCCAAGATTTAACTTTATCAAGTATTTGTTTATAATATTGTTTCAGGAGTGCAGATCCGATGTCAGGATTGGGGGGACACAAAAGTTTTTTTTTGCCCGTATGCAACTCATACCATGCCACCATAAATCAAAACTACGTAGAGGCTCACCATATCATTCAAAAAGTACTGCACAGTGAATCATTTATTGTGCTTACCTTTCTTGTTTATTTGTCCTAAACAGCCAACAGCACATATCACTGCTTACTGTTATATTAGTAAATCATCATTTGAAGGGTGTGTAATCTCTACTCATGTTCTTATCTTCCCAATTCCCCAATTCTTCTCACCAGCTTCCTTTCCTCCCAGTGTATGGGACTACTTAATGCATTATTAACTGATATGGATGGATAACAAAATATGAAGCCCCAACCAAGTTGTGTAAACTAAGACAGTTCTAAGAGTACAATAAACACAAGTTGACCCAACAAAATCTCATTTATTCTGATTGATTCTGTCATTTTCCAGGACTCCCTGGAAGAAGAGATCCTGTATCTGTAGAACTCTTCTCATATGTTTACCTCTTCTTGTCTATATAACTGTATCTGGACAACTCCTGGATACAATAAAGGAGAAATAATTTTAACAACTTGACAATTAATTCATATCTATTCATTTATATAGTAAAAAAGTCTTTATAACAAAATGTACCTATCTTTTATCATATCTCTCACCAGTAGACTCAACAAAATCATGAAAATCATTAACAAAATGTATCTATGTTGCCCTTTTTTTATCATCAATCTGACCAGTAGACTTAACAAAATCACGAAAATCATTCAATTCAATTCAAATATTTCAAACCAATCAGACTAAACAAATACCAACCAAAAACAATGAAAAACACCAAACAGAACAACCACCTTGGTTTGAAATGGGGATGGAAGAAGCAGAGCTGATCTATTTCCAACCCCAGTCGTCACAAATTTCATCAACATCATCAATAAGTAGACTAAACGATATCATGAATTCATATCCATTCATTATACAATCCTGTGAGTATTGACCACTGAGTATGTGAGTCTGATCACTATACTCACAAACTATCATAACTAGGCAAATGAGCCAAAGGTGTGTTTGCGAGTTTCACTACCAGCAATAAATTACTGACAGAGATTTGGTCTGTCCAGCCCATCAACCTTGTCTCTGTGCACATGACACACAACAACACTGATCAGTCGTTCCTGAGACATGGTGGCTCTAAGCCAGGTTTTAAGCCTTCTCAAGGCGCTAAGGTGCTTCACAGGAAAAAAAAAGAAAAAAAAAAAAAGGAAGCTGCTGGAACTAAACAACAATAAAAGTCTAACCAGAGCCTCCACTTGTTCGAACAGTCCCCGCACCTCCACAGGCAGTTCCCTCAGTACCTCTGCTGCCTCCTTACTGCAGCTGAACTCATATTTACTCTTAAATAAAGGCAACTCAACAGCAAGAGCAACTCTTTTCAGCTCATACCACATCATCCACCTGCCCAATGAGGAGAATAGTCTCCAGTTTCTGCAGATCCTTAAAACTCTCCTGATCAAAGCGTTCAGCAAATTGAGCATCCACAGTATCTAAGACCTTGAAGAACTCCACACGGTAATAGTCAACTGCTTCATCAGGAAAGCATCTAGCATTTGGCACCTCAGTGGGTTGTATCTGTGCAGACTAAACCAGTGCAGCATTTGCCTTTTCATAAAGGATCACATAGTGTTGGTCATTTAGTGTCTCCTGGAAAAAGGAGCGGACGCAGTCAACCGCTGCCAGCATACCAGAGACATACCACAGCAGAAGTGAGTGTAAGACCCAAGATTGTTTTGCCCTTGCTAAAATGTTCTGCTAAGGTAATGGCTGCAGATTTGGATGTACTACCAGCCATTTTATCCAAGCTGCAGAGAACTCTGTCATACTGAGTAAGCACAGCCTTAACGGACGTGTGCCAGACAGTCCACCTGTTTGGGCACAGCAGTTTCAAGTTTGTCATTGACTCAGGTTGGTTGTCTCTTGTTGCGATGTCTGCAAACATGGCCTTGAATTTCCCTGACTGACCAAAGAGCACACCTAGCTGGTGGATCCAAAAAAGTCCTGGATCAGTGGGGAGGCTGAGCAGGCAGCCTGTGCAATAAGATTGGAACAGTGTGCCCCACAGTGGACAGCCAGGGCTAGTGGCTGGTGAAATTAGAGGTGGGGGTCAGCCACTTTTTCAGCACAGGATCATCTTCTGACCTCAACTTCAACAGTTGGTTGAGATTCCCACTGCCAGCTTTACCTCTCAAGGCTTGACCCTGTCTTGCCAGGTACTGAACAGAGCTGACGATTCTCAGGTGACTATGCATGGCGTCGTCCTGTTGTTTAGCCCATGAGCTGGATAGCTGGACACTGACAGGGTTAGAGTCATGTGCAGTCACTGTTACTGCATGACAATGAGAGTGGGTTTTTTGGTGAGCTGCAAATTTCTCTAAAGCCTTCTTCCAGTTGCGGAAGCCTTCAGTTACAAAAGCAGCGTCCACTTTATTGCCAAAAGAGGACCTGTTGTCAGTAAACACTTTGTTACAATAAAAGCACAAGATCCCTTTGACCTGCGGATTGTAATGGGGCCAGGTGTACTCTTGAAACCATTTTTCTTGAAAAGATAAAACCCTCTTTGACCACTTTTTTGTTTCTATGTGTTTTGGGTGTGGCTGATAAGGTTTTGTTCCACTTTCTACCCCTGTACTGCATCTGGGCTCTGGCCTGGTCTGGTTGTTCCCTGGCACTGGTCTCTCTCTGGGTCTGCAGCTTGACCCTGAATTCTGAGCCTGACACTCCACCACGATGCTCTCCCTGATGTTCTCTTCTGCCTCTCCCCCTGACTGAGAACATTCTGCCTAAAGAAATAAAATAAATACCAACTTCATTTCTAGAGGACATCTACTTTCCTTTTCCCTCTTCACATTTTTTTTTACTCAAAATGACAGGGCTTCTCTCACTATAACTGTGAAAGCTTACCGGAGTCTCCATCTCTACATCCTCTCGACTGCTGCAGCTTGAACCTTAACTCTGACACTCCACCACACTGTTCTCCCCGATGTCCTCTTCTGCCTCTCGGTTACATGCTGCCATTCCGACATCTCGCCATTCCGACATTGGCCTCCAATTGTCGGAATGGCGACACTTAATTTTTTACTAAACGTCCCGCCATTCCGACACTTTTTTCCTCCTATGGTCGGAATGGCGGTATGTTTTTTTTTTTTAACATACCGCCATTCCGACAGTTCCTTTTAATAGCCTATTTTTGACCCAAAACATTTTGCACTAATGATATGCCGGCGCAAATACGCCCTAAAGTTTGGCGCACAAACTCTGCACATGCAGAGGCCACAGAGGCCTCGCAAACAAACTTTAATAATCTATTATCAAAATCCCCTGAATTTCAAATATAAAGATACAGATATTAATGTAACTCTGGCGAGACTGAAACTGATTAAGCAGAAATACAGTGTCAGTGAGCTGTCACAGCAGCCAGCTGGAGCGGAGCTCTCCACAGAGCCCATGCGTCTTTTGCACGCTGTCATCATATGCAAAAGTAATAATTGCAATTACAGATATCACGGCTACTGCACAGGACACAGTTGCGAGCACTCTGCCTTGCCTTGCCAATAGGAGAAGAGAGAAATGACAGCATAGAACGTATAAAACACAACAAATTGCAGTAAAAACGTTTATTCATGTTATTCATGTGATTTATGAGTTCTCGCTCCAATTTTAGGAAGCGCGGATGGGCTTTGCGCATTTGGCACAAACACACAGCCGTTGCGCAAGGCTTTATACAGCCTGTTGATATCCAGGTGTGACCTAACTGGTCACACCTGGGAGTAAATGTCATGTAGAGATTGTTTTTACATGACATTACAGCTGAACATATAGCTTTCATCCACAAACCAACGTGGGAGAGCCCGAAGACGCATGTGCCAGACGCACATAGGCATGAGTAAAACCAATTTTGACCACTTCATGCTGTTTATTTGCTTTCTTTTAGTTAACTTTCGTTTCTTTTGGATTCTTGTGCGTGTTATGGAGCCGTTTTGGTCCATGTTTGTAAGCCTTTTTTTCCTGGATTAAATTTTCGGAAGTTGAAACAAGTGGCATTGGAGTGTGTGATTGAAAACCACCGCGGTCTGCTTCTCCTCCTCCAGTTGCCGATACTTTGTGTTTTTAATAACGCTTGTCTGTAAACATGTGTTAAACATATAAATTGCATGAACAGAAAGAAGGGACTCACCTGTTGAGTAACGCACATTTCCTTATACGGAAAGCCTTGTCGGAATGGTGGGACGTTTGAATGTCGGAATAGTGGGATGTCGGAATGGTGGGATGTCGGAATGGTGGTATGTCGGAATAGCGGGATGTCGGAATGGCGGGATTTCGGAATGGGTGTTGCTACCCCTGCCTCTCAATCCGAAAGAAATTATCATCATGCTATGAAACCTTACCTGACACTCCCTTTCCCCATTATCTTGTCTGGTAATGTTATTTAAGTTGCTCACCACCTCTTCAGCTGTCTTCCTAACTTTCCTTGGCCCAAGAAAGAAATATCTTATCTTATCTCTCCTTTTTTCTGCCATGCTTTGGCCACACGTACAAATAGGACAGACAATGGTTAATTATGGAATGATTCAAATATGTCTTGACTTCACAGAAATATAGCTAGCTAATATAAACACCTGATCAATGTTCACTAGCAAGCAGGCAAGCCATCTAGCTGGTGCATATAGAAGTATGAGGGCTAGTGCTAACATGTAACTAACTTTATCTAGTTAGCTAGTACTGCCAAACTAGCTTGTAGCGAAGTTGCTTCACAAGCATTAAACACTCTGATTAGGTAGTAGCCTGCTGATCATCGGCGTCTGTGTAACAAACTACAAATTCATCTGCATTGTAGTGAAGGAGACAAGAGATGGAATGTAGAGTCAGAAATATATTTTTCAAACATTATTTGTTCCACCATTCAATCATTTCTTTTTAGATGTGAATCTAAAATCTGAAGAATGTGAAGTATGAAAACATATTTCTTAAATTTTGAATAATTTAGGGTATTTTTATGGGGGGGGGTTTGCACACATAAAGAGAAAAAAATATCTCCTGATAAAAAAATGCTAATGAGTGTTTACGTTAGGCCAGAAGGCTAGCATGGCTAACTTACACCCTTGATTACAGCAACCTTAAAAGTCAGAGGTATATATCCTGTCAACAAAGACAGATTGATCAAATCCAATATGAAAGTGTTCATGAAGGGAAAAACCTACTTGGGATTGGGTTTAGAAGGGACTTGCTGTTGTTAGCTCAGAGAGATCAACTGAACAGAAGCCGTCTAAATAAATGGTAAATGGACTTGTATAGCGCTTTTCTAGTCTAACTGACCACTCAAAGCGTTTCACTACATTCACCCCACTCACACACATTCATACAGCACGTCTTAACTACTTAACTACGTGCTTTCTAATCATTCACACACATTCATACACTGGGAGGCAACATGGGGTTCAGTGTCTTGCCCAAGGACGCTTCAACATGTATCCTGGGGAAGCCAGAGTCGAACCACCGACCTTCCGATTGGTGAGCGACTGCTCTTCCTCCTGAGCTACAGCCGCCCGAATACAAATCAGGTTCTAAAGAAAGTTCTAAAGCTGCTGTACTTGATGATACATTGGTGATAATAAAGGTGCTGTCATGGGCTAGCAATCCATGGTAGCAGTAGCGAGGCCTGGCAGCTTTGTTACAACCAGCATAAGCTATAACTAAACTACGGAAAATACCCTTAGGGTCAGCGAGAGCAGGGGCTGAAGATGACTCACAGGCAGACTACATGGCAACTGACACTGGAACAAACATGACTATGAGTTGGAGATGTGACTCAGTGAAGGATAGGGGCACGGGCCTATTCTCTAAGGCTAGAACTGGGCAGAATAGTTCTCAGGACAAAGTGAGCATAGCTAGAAAGAATAAAAGTGGTAGGCTAGAGGGAAATAAGCTCCGGGTATGTCCTTGTGGCTGGCAGAAAGTAATGTCAGTTAGAGGCCTTAAAATGCATCAGGGAAGAAGGAGATATGTTGTAAAATAAGGGCAGTGTGGCCGCATCGATCAGTACTTTTTAAGAAGTTAATAGAGTAAGTCGGATGAAGTCCAGCGACAAAAACCACAGTCCGAATGATATCAATAACACAGCTACGGAGGTGGAGGAGTAGGTTCTAAGAAGGGATGCAGCTGATACTGAGGTGAATGGGCCAGTTAGAGAGAGAAATATGGAGCAGAAAGCTAGAGTTAAGTGGTCTCGGGCAAAAAGCAACAAAGAATGGGAGGCAGTGAATAGAGATTTGTCAATAATATTAGGTAGGCATAATAGACTCATATGGTGTAGAAAGATTTGGAGTGCAAGATAGACATAGGGTTGAAAGAGTACATTTAGTTAAATCCAGACAACACAGAGAGAAACAGAAATTGGTTAAGGAAAGAAGAAACTAAAGAAAGCAGTGGAAAAGAGCTACAGAGGAAGATAATTCACAAGGAATTTGACAAGGAGATTTTTTCTTAGCTGACAATGCACATAAACGTAAACATAACATAACAAACATTCAACCAGAAAGGACAACAAGAAAAATCAATAAGTTAAAGAAAGGAATAAAAACAAATGAGAGAAGTGTTCAGAGGTCTGGCCTATATATTCCAGTATATACATGTTATATTATTTACAGTGAGGATTATGCTGTTCATTTATGTACAGGTAGTATATTGAGCATACTGAGCATCATATGACATTATGAGACATATAAAGTGCAAAGTGAATGATTGATTTTGGAGTCAGGGGGTTACTGACAATGGGTGGCTGATCAAGTGTTCATCAGTTGACAGCCTAGGGGAAGAAACTGTTTTTGTATCTGTATGTTTTGGTGTTCTGTAACGCCTGCCAGAGAGAAGAAGTTCAAACGGATTGTGTCCGGGGTGTGATGGGTCTGCAGAGATGTTCCCTTTTCCTGACTCTGGTTGTGTATAAGTCCTGGATGGAGGGCAGGTTAACATCAATGATTCTCTCTGCAGTCCTGATTGTCCATTACAGTCTGTTCCTGCCCTGTTTGGTGGCTGATCCAAACCAAACGATTATGCAGGTGCAGAGCATAGACTGGACTATTGCAGTGTAGAAATGGATCAGCAGCTCCTGGGGCAGGTTCAACTTCTTGAGCTGACGCAGCAAGTACATCCTCTGCTGGGCCTTTTTGACTATAGAGTCGATGTTGGTTGCCCACTTCAGGCTTCAGGTCCTGGGGGATGGTAGATCCTACCATAATAATACATGGGGGGGGGGGGCAACAAAGCCAGAGGTGGAAGAATATCTAAGAAATACATATTTGGATCTTGACCAGTAGGCCTTCCAACTGACATGCCACCATTAGGAGAGATAGCTCATAAGATGGATGTTAGATCACCGAGGTGGAAGGAGATTGGGGAGGTAGTCAGGCGTGCAAAGGCTTCGTTGGCCCAAGGGCCAAGTGGAGTCCCCTACTGGGTTTATAAAAGTGCACCTGATATCCTGAATTTTCTGTGGAGACAATTAAGAATAGTTTGGGAGAAACAGGTTATTCCTAGAGCATGGTACAGGCGTTCTTATTCCAAAGGAGAAAGAGTCCTCGGACCTGAGTCAGTTCCGGATTATCTCTCTCCTAAATGTAGACATGAAGATTATTTTTAGTGTAGTTGCACAGAGATTAGCTAGTTATTTAGAAAGGAATAGCTTAATAGACACTACTGTGCAGAAGGCACCAGGTTTGCAGAGTGTTAGGGTTATGATGACGCCATGATTTGGCATCAGATTCAGACAGCCAAGATTTAGAAAAAAGACTTGCATGTTATATTTCTGGATCTAGCAAATGCATTTGGTTCAGTGCCACATAGTCTTATTTGTAAAGTGTTTGATTATTTTAGAGTGCCTGTAGTAGTTGTTAACTTAGTAAGAGCATATTTCCAGGATATTAGACTGCCTAAGTACAGCTGGTTTCCCAACAGGTTGGCTAGAAACAGGCATTATGGCAGGGTGTATGATTTCTCCATTAGCATTTACAATGGCGATGGAGATAATTATTATAGCTTCCAAGTGGGTTGTAGGTAAAGAGAGATGTCAGGATGGCATACACCTTACACCAATTAGGGCCTACATGGATGATATGACAGTGGTGACTACAACAGTACCATGTATGAAGAGAATACTTAAGAGACTTAATAAAAATCTAAAGTGGACTGGTATGAAAATCAAACCTCTAAGTAGAAATATCTCAATAAGTAATAAGAAACACAAGTAAGTGATAGAAAGTTTGTAATAGATTAAGAAAAAATTCCAGTGATTAGGTAAAAGTCAGTAAAGAGTTTAGGTAGGTGGTACCAGGCAGTCTTGAATGATGGAGAGCAGGTAGTGCAGTTTCGGAAAGATATTGCTGAGGGATTGGATAGAATAGATAAATCAGGGCTTCTAGGAAAGTTGAAGCTGTGGTGTCTGCAGTTTGGATTGTTTCCTCGATTAATGTGGCCACTATCTGTGTATGAGATTCCATTATCTGTTGCAGAAAAAATGGAAATATTAGTTAGCTTTTACATTAGGAAGTGGCTAGGTGTTCCTAGATGTTGAAGTACTGTGGCACTGTATGAAAAAGGCATACTTCAGCTCCCAGTATCTAGTCTAGTAGAGGAGTTTAAATTTACTAAAGTTAGGACAGAGCTCCTGTTAGCTGGGAGTAAAGATGTTGTAGTTAGTAAGGTGGGTCCAAACCCAACCAAGGGGATGAAATGGAATCTAAGAATGGCAGCTCAGGAGGCAGAAGCAACTCTTCGACAAACAGAGACTGTGGGTAATGTTCAAATAGGCCGGGGAGGCTTGGGGCTTGGCCCAGGCAAACCGGTGTGGAGTAGAGCAGGTCCCAAGGAGAAGTGAAAGCTAGTTGTTGAGGAGGTTTGTAGACAGGAGGAAATATTTAAGGGGTGCAAAGGCAGTGGCTCAGGCTAAACAGGGACAGTGGTTGAATTGGAAGGTGTAGAGAAGAAAAAGCTTAGTTGGAAATATCTGTGGACTATGGGGGAAAGGAGTATTAGATTTTTGATAGGGGCAACATATGATGTATTGCCAACTCCCCAGAACCTAAAAATCTGGGTAAACGGATACCCTCTATGTTCATTATGTTCAAGTACTGCAACTCTTAGGCATATTTTGTCAGGCTGTAAGGTTAGTCTGTCACAAGGCCAGTATATAGCTGCAGGTATTGAAGATAAACGAAGGCAGGTAAATTTAGGAGGGTCTAAAGCGAAGAGAGTGGCAATTCAGTATGTTCAAGAGGGGGAGAAAGTTAATGAGACAATGAGAAGGCAAGGCAGCTTAGAGGATGCTTGTGATTGGGAGATGCAGGTAGATTTAGGAGGAAAGCTTGTTGTTCCCAAGGAAATAGCCTCTACAAATCTAAGGCCTGATATAGTCTCCTGGTCTAGGAGTAGAATGAGAGTCTATTTCATGGAGCTGACTGTTCCTTGGGAGGACTTAGCAGCAGAAGCATACGAAAGGAGAAAGCTTAGGTATGTAGAATTAGGGGCAGGACCAGAGTAGCGAGGATGGAAAGTTAGGATCTGTCCAGTGGAAGTAGGATGTAGAGGATTTGTTGCAAAGTCTGTTGAGAGTAACTGGACAGAGTATGAGCAAAAAATAGTGAAGGAAATGTCAGATGAGGCAGTAAGGTCCAATCAATGGATTTGAATTAGAAGAAGTAATAGTAGCTGGGGGCCCAGCAGGGGAAGTACATGGGGTAAACAGACTCTTTGGAGAAGCAAGGAAAAAATCCAGGATGTATTTAAGCAGAGGTTGCGGCCCATGTGAGCCTTTTGAAACCAGGTGAGTTTGTCTGCTGAACCTGCTAGTGTGTCTTGTCCTGCCTCTGTTACCCTCTTTACTTTCATTACCCCCTACCCAAACCAGGGTTTGAATCCCATTCCAATTATATTGACCTTTTCTATTTCTACCCCCTAACCAAACCAGGGTTTGTATCCCCACCCCGCTATGACTGGTGTGCACGGTTTACCCTCCTGGAGGTGTCGTGGGCGCAACTAGAGGAAACACTGATGAAAGGAGGTTCCCACCTGATGACCCCAATGACATGTTGGTCAGCACTGCTCACTGGTCTTTATAGGGATTATAGGGATCACGAGGTTCTTCATTAGGTACCGAGACAGTATTAGAAGGTTAATTGTTGAATTTAGGGAGTTACTCACCGAGTCTGGTCCATTTTTGTAGCACAAGTTTCTTGTGTTTACTTTGAAGGAGTGGGGCTCTTCTCTCTGATAGAAACAATTTTACTGGTGAAGAAGCTCAAGAAATCATCATAACTGAGAGTTAAAGGAATACATGGCTCAACAGAGCCAGATCAGTCTGGCTAAAGTGCTGAAAAGTAACCTGGGATTGCTCTTATTCTCTTCAGTAAATGATGAATAATAATCAGTTCTAACTTTAAGGACTTTCTTATACGTTATTAAACTATCTTTCCAGACTAATTGAGACTCTTCTAAATTAGAGGAACGCCACTGTCTCTCTAGCTTTCTTGCAGTCTGCTTTAAAGCAGCTGTGAATTATTCCAAGGAGCCAACCTCTTCTGACTGATTACCTTCCTTTTCAGAGGGGCAACATTGTCCAGTGTTGTACGCATTGAAGCTATAGTGCTGTCAACAAGAGAGTCAAGTTCTACTGGAGTAAAATGTAGGTAGCCGTCCTCTGTCATATCTGCACATGGCAGTGAAGAAAAGGATGATGAAATCAACTCTTTAAATCTGGTTACAGCATTCTCTGATAGACTCCTTCTATATGAAAAATTCTTCTCAGAAGCTGTATAGTCAAGTAATGTAAATTCAAAAGTTATTAAAAATGGTCAGACAAGACAGGGTTATGAGGGAACACTGTTAACTGTTCACTCTCAATGCCATAAGTCAGCACAAGGTCAAGGGTATGATTAAGGCAGTGAGTAGGTCTGTGAACACTTTGAGAAAATCCAATAGTCTAATATAGAATTAAAGTTAATATTTAGGCTGTCATTTTCAACATCTACATGAATATTAAAGTCACCCACTACAATGACTTTATCTGTACTCAGCACTAACTGGGATAAAAACTCTGAGAATTCAGACAGAAACTCAGAATAAGGGCCAGGTGGACGATACACAACAACAAACACAAGAGGTTTTTGTGATTTCCACCTTGGTTGGGGTGATATTCAAAAGAGCTAAAACTAATATTGGGTCTAGGACTGATTAGTAACCCTGATCTGAAGATAGCTGCCACTCCTCCTCCTCTGCCTGTGGTTCGAGGAACATGAACATTTAAATAGTCAGAGGGAGTTCATTCATTAATGCTAACAGTCCAATTGTTTGTGTGTGGTGTCAAGTAGACTGGCATGTACAGAAAGAAATATACCGCACATATGCACCAGTAAATTCACAAGGGGGTGACCCAGGGTCAGGAAGATGTTAAGTGACTTCAAATGTATTAATTGAGAAGGGAGACCCTTTAGTAGTTGAGAGCCATGGACCAGTTTATGTTTTCCATGAGTTTTCTTTTAAACAAAACACAGTCATTGTTGTGCCTTTTTGTATGTGTTCTCATTAGAAAGGGTGGACGAGTGATGCACTGCAGCCAAGTGCTTGCTCGAAGGGCGCTTGTTGAATTTTTCCATAATATTGTACAGACCTCACAAAGTAAAGTGCCCCAGACGACACAAGTCAGATTGATTTTATCAATGTGTACACTTTTTTACTTGCAACTGCACGTTATTTCATTGTTTTCATATAATCCATGTTCCATAGTACATAGCACAAAATAACTAAAAAGAAAACTTTGGATGCGTAGGTATCAAAAATTTTGGTTGACAGTGAGTGGATGAATATCAAATATGCAAAACATTGTCTGTTCAAAGACAGCCATCTTTTTGTGACAATATTTGAATTAGTAGAGAGAACAGAGAGTGCACTAATTTGCTTTTACTACTTTCTCAGAGTATAACTGTCTTTTCAGGAGCATCTATAACAGTCTGGCAGCTGCTGAAGGAGAGGCAACACCATCTGGAGAAATGGAGCAAGAAGAAGAAGAGGAAATGACTCAAATCGTCAAAGAATTGACTGGACAGTTTGAGTCTTTCAAACTTTCAAACAAGGACTCTAAAATATGTTCCTTTGTGTGTATGTTTTGATGCATTCAGATTTTTTAAGGAAAGAGACAAAATCAAGTCTTATCAAGTATTCATCAGTTGCACTTTTAATGAAAACACTGCTAGGACAGATCACAAACATTCATCCTTAATACTTTCAATGGCTGAATATGAGCTAAAACGACAGTCCAGTTTCTCTTAAGCAGTTTCCCAACAGCCACCACTTGTGTACAACAAGCCCAAGCGGGAAAAATGCGTGAGGACTCTCTGTGCACGTTACGATGGTAACAGCATGTTGTTGTTTCTCTTAGCTACCAGCCATAAGCTCTGGTCCACACAGCTTTCTTCTTGAACTCAGCAGAGGACTTCAGAGCCAAGAGAGCAGCTGAAACAATGATGCACAGATACTTTAATGATGGAAACGTTAAGCAAAAAGAAATGAAACTAGTGGATGAATGATGTAAAAGTTAAATGTAAGGATATGCATGAGTGTGTCAGCTTCTTCCTGTATGAATGTCTGCAAGATACAGACACAATTTGTACTTTATTCTCTTGGGTTGGGATTTTAATCTAACTTTATTGTCAGTCTACCTGAGCAAAACTCATTACAAATATATGGAATAGTGATACGAGAAAAATCCAAATCCAAAGTCATGATGTGGCATTCTGTAGATGTAATTAGGTTAGATGCTAAATAACAACAGTGCAATTTAGCACTCCATCTACATTTCCGTAATGTCTGATGTTAGGTTGTAATACACAAAAAAATGTAAATTACTTAAAGTTTCAGTGTAACAATAACACAATTATATCAGACACTTTGAGTTTCTACATTCTTTGCTAAATCAATTTCTATATTCTTTCATTACTTTAATATCAACCACCTTTATCAATTTGCTTATATTCTTATACATCAGGTTACTATCACATTTTTGTTGCTTGGTTTAAGCCAGTTGCCATCACCAACTTGACCTTTTGATGTCAGTAATTGTTACACACTGATACTATAAATGTGAGTGACCTGTTGCATTTGTGTTGTTCACCTTTGGCTGTGCTGATGGTCGTGGCTGACAGATTCTGTTCAGGACCTTCTGTTATGCTGAGGAGCCAGTCTATAACCTGAGACATACAACACAGTCATCATGTGAGACCCAAAATCTAATATAGACTTAAATGAAATCATTCATATATTCATATATTTATTTTATATTTATTATATATACTATATATATATATATATATATATATATATATAGTATATATGGGTATATCTATAAATAGATAGACAGATAGAATGATAGATAAATACTTATGTGTATGTTGGAGTTGTACAAACACTAACCTTGTGGGTCTGGCTGCTCCAAGGCTCTTTGTCCAGCAACAGTGGCAGGCTGTGGGACATTCCCAGCAAGCATTGCGGCAGGGCAGTGTCAGGGAGCGACTCCTCAGCGTATAAACTGTGTGTTAATGTCAGAGGCTTGGAGTCAGGCTGCCATGGAAACCATTGGGCCCTGATGCCAAAGAGGAGGGGCATGAAGAGGTCGGCCCAGGAAACTACAGCAGCAGCAAAAAGCTGGAACAGGAAGTCTGTGGCCTACAGTCAAAACAGGAAATTTGATTTGATCAGTCCAATTTAGCCACACAATACTGATCATCCAGGCATCAGGGGACTGCATGTGAGACATTTACTGAAGTAACAGTGTAAACAGTGGGCACAAATGCAAATTTAAAAGTTTTTTTTACAGTTGCAAGAATACTTTGTATAAACTAACAGATTTGTCCCGTTGTCCTCGTAGGTGACAAAATTAGGCTACAACCATAGCTGTATGATAACCCGTAATGCAATCCAACAAGTAAGTGACACTTCTTGGTATGAAATAGTATGTCACTCGTGTAATGACTTGAGTATTAAGGTGCACCTGCATGTTAAAGCTACTTTAACACAATTTGGGTCATTTGGTAACACAACAACAAGCAGTACATGAAGCATTTCAGTTACACATCCAGCATTCGCTTGAAGTCCAGTTCAGCAGTCTTTCACCTTCTAGGTCTGTTAAGCTCCATTGTGGTCAACAGTCAGTTTATGTTTTGTTATGGCTGATTAAATTAACTTTGAACTATCAACTATTAAACTACTAATGGGTTAGCAATTTAAATAGAGCACAGAGTGAAAAATAATGTTAATCTGCAGGTTCTAAAACCAAAACAAGAAGTTAAAAGTCAGATAACTTGATTCCATACAGTTCTTTATGCTGGTAAAATAAGTGCAGCTTTTAAGACTCTATTAGGTAAATGAGTAAGAAGAGGCTAGAAAGGCAAAACGCATGTGTCTTGATGAGACTGTCTTTGAATCTCCAGTTAGATTGCAATATCTTTCCAAAAGACTCATGATTATAATGTTTCAGTTGACCACTGTCATACACAAAATGAGGATTAATCATGTATTTCTATTCATTTTTATGCCATTATTATAGGATGAGGCTACATATAATTTCGTAATTCAGAAAACTGTCGATTATTACGGTATTATTATTGTTATTATAAATGCAATTTCCCAAGATTACTTCACATAAGCTATTGGCCATACCGTGTTCTTTCTAAGACCCAATCAGGCGAGCAAGTGCGCAGCGGGTCATCTTCACTGTCACTGACACATACAACTCTTAACCTGTGAGGGAACGAGGGTATTACAGTTTCTATCAAAATGTTTATAGTGTCTGTTTAATAAATGTTTACAACACTGTGTGAGTTTAATGTAGAAGGAAAAGCAAAAAGACATGAACAAGCATGAGCAAAAGAAACACTTTGATTAACCATTATCAAATCAATATGATCTGTTCTGTTGTTCTTTAGAACACAGTTATGAGCAAACACTTTCTCACCAAAAAACATGAGAGACAAGGCCCAAATCTTTATGACCCTAATGACTGAATCAGAGCACCTCCAAAACCTTCCAATCTGCACTGATTTAGCTAGGTCAAAGTGAGCACTGGACATGGTGATGTGCTGCAACAAGCTCCCAGGGCTTACAGGACCAACTGCTAACTTCTTGGTGCCAAAAGTTTTGGAACCACACAAAAAGCCAGCACTACATGTTGCACACATACATAAACTGCATTCCCCCAATTACTCATTGCTATTAATGTGAAGAGCTGTAACAAACCGAAGGAAAAACAAAAATACTCAACATGTGGGGCCAGTTTCACTGTGCCTTCATATTGTAATCATACAGAGCGTGGTCTTAAACACTGTTCGACTATCTGCCATAGGTGTTCAACTGGGCTGAGATTTGGTCACTGTGAGATATAATGCACATTATTTTTACTCTCAAAGACACCTCCTACCTTATAAATGAAGGCATTGTCATCCTGGCATCAGGGTATAAATGCTTAAAATCAGAGTAAAGCAACTAAAGATTTCTATGAAAACATCTTACATGTGTTAGCCACAGTTGCATAAAACATATTAAAAGGCTGACAGCAGTTTTATTGAATTGTGGAGCTGGACTGTTGAGCAGTTTTTCATTCATCAAGACTGTTGCACTTTAATGTATTTGCTGGAACGCACACAGTTCTTGACATGTTAGTTTACTCAACCCCTCCTGGTCTCCGTGTTTCACATTGATATTCCCTGCTTCAACACGCTTGATTCAGATATATGGGTCATTATCAGGCTTCTGCAGGGCTTTTTTAAATCAGGTGTCTTGGAGCAGGGTAAAATGCAAAACATGCAGGACCAGGACTGGGAAACACTGACATATGTTGCATCAACAGTGGCTTGTGGCAACAACAATTGACAGGTGGAAAATACCACAGCACAGATCACCAGCATGGCTCAGAAACATACCAGTCTGGTGTCTCCACAGGTGACAGAGGTGGCACCATAAGCAACATTTCGGATATGTCCCATCAGCTCCAGGAGCCACTCCATTCGTTTGGAAACACCTGGAAAGGAAAGAAAACAGGCACAAATATAGGCTGTGATTCAGTAGTAAGATATCAGCAACAATAATTTTAGGTACTGCATTAAAAAAACCAAAAAAAACCACGAAAGAACCATTTTAAAATTGAGAGATAGAAGGGAACGGCTTAGGGACTCTCTTGTAAGACTCTCTTGCAGATATTTCATTCATCACTTGTAGGATTAGGAGAGAAGTATGTTCGCTTATTTCATTTTATAAAGGCAGCAACAGAATTTTGTGGCTTCAGAAGCTCAGTGGTTTCTGGTTTGACCTGTATTGGAGCTGGCGGCCAGGCGACACTGGTAAAAAGAATGCAGGAGGAGCCAGCCCACTCTGCGGCTCGGCCAGCCATGAAGCACCCCGCCGATAACATCATTGAGACCAAGAAGGGGAACTCTGCCCTGAGATGTCAGGTAGGACAGGATGAAGCACGTCTTTTCCATCTGAGTCTAAATAGTACAGAGCAAAGCTTCGATTAGTTTTTTCCAAACCGTCTTCATTCTTTCAAATACAAAACAAATCTGAAAAAAACTACACAAGATATTTCTTGTAATTTGCATTAAGTCGTGACGATGCAGTAATCCGACACACTTTAGCACATGTTAGCAGCAGATACAGTTCTTTGTTCTTGTGGTGTCTGTTGCACAGTGCTGTACCTCTGAAACTTGAACAATCCTGTCGATCTCTGTATCAGACATCTCAGACAGACACTTGGCGACGCCCACATACAACTCCACTTCATCATTCTAAAACAAATATATTTAAAATGAGCTTGTGACCATAGCTGTAAAATGGTTCAAATGTCAGACCACAACATGTTGAAATGTACATTTTTCTGAAGGTGTGCATGCTGCACCTGGATGCGGTCGGGCAGGAGGGTGAAGATCTTCTCAGTAGTGGAGCAGAGGATGGTCCAGCAGTTGTTGGGGGGGTTTGGGAGGACCATGGCCTGAGCAAGGCCCTGCAGTAGAGAGTGGCACAGGAACAGTCGCTGGGGTCGGAGGTCCCTCTGGAAATGCTGCAAGCCCAGACTCTCCACATAGACCTGCAGCTTGTCCTCAGCTACATACTTCATCCATAAGCCAAGGGTCTCATAGAGGTGGGCTCGAGTCTGGTGCTGGAGAGAAGATGCTGGTAAAGGCATGCTGGACTTTCTTAGAGCCATTTTTTTCTTTGTTTCTACTTCTCAATCTGCAGCGAGTTCAGCAGTAGTGCTCTGTGTGTTGGAAAGCAGGTGAATGTGATGGTGGATGATACTCAACTTTCATTTAGCAAAACCAAAACCCCAGATTTTAAATGAGTCAAATTAAAGTTCTTCCACTCCAGGGCATCACACACCAAAATGCTCGCCTTTAACGATGACAAGACTGTTGCTGTTATCTACTGAATTTTAGATGCTCTGAGTTAATTAAACCATTGACCCTGAGAACTACTTTAAACAGTGACTAACTGATGTGTTGCTGCCATGACAATGAATATCTAATCTATTATGGAATCCAGAAGAGGCCCATGGGAGGTCAGCTTAGTCAAACAAGCAAACTTTGGCTTAGAAATCCAATTTCAATGTAGTGAATCATTCTGAATCTGAAAAAAAAGAAAGAAAACAACACTCCCAGCAGACAACTTATGGAACACGAGAGAAAGTTTAAAAAGAAAAACAAAAAAACTGCTCTTGATGGTATGTCGTTCAGGTTTGTGCCAATGCTTAGAAGTCTGAAAATGCCGTATAATGTATGACTCACCGAGTTTGACAGCATTTTTAGAGAATTAAAATGAATAAATACCAGAAAATTCAAAGAAAAAGTAAACAAACTTAGAAATCTTGTGAAAAATGTGACACTAGTTATCTGCCAGAGAAGACAGTTTTTTTTCTAATATCACAAGCATCAACTTCTCTACTGACTCCAATGTTACAGGCAAGACTGTTCACTGTAACATAAAACTGCTGCTGACTCGCAGAGGGTCCCTGTGCTGTAGGAGACGTGCCTCGTTCCTGTCCCGAACACGTCGAATCTCACTGGCTCCAAGGATCACAGGCCCAAAGCACTGGCTTCACAAGAACTTGGAAAGACTTATCTCGGACCAGCTCCAAGTCAAGGCACAACCTCTAGTTCTCTTTCCAGCCCCCAAAAGGAGTCGAGGACACAACTTCTTGATCAACCACATCTAGACACACCTTGACCAGTCTGCGAACACTGTGCAGATAATCTTTTTTTATTTCTCCAGTGCATTAAAAACCATCAGCTATGAGACAGAGAGAACAATGTTGTCCAAGTTAAAGACAAGATGAGCTGGTCAGTCCCAGGGGGATGGTCAGCCAAGGACTCATCTCCCAAGATGCACAACTGAATGCCGCAGGAAATCCTTCCTGCCAGTGGCTATCAGACTGTACAACTCCTCCCTCTGACAGTCAAACATTCTATTGACAGAAACCTGGAGAAGCTCACATGTACAACAACCACTCATCTCAGGTCCAACACTGTGATATATTTTACTATGAGGAGTTTAAATATTTCTTATATTGTATATTTGTATTGAGTGTGTGTTTCTTAAAGATATCTATGTATTTCTTTATAATATTGCCATTATTGCTTCTGGGTTAATGGCAGTGCACTGTAATGACACAGTTTAATAATCTATAACTGAATTTGAATAATTAATAAGCCTTTAGACAAAGAACTTACACTGAGACTGTGCACAAGAGGTGGAGACAACCAAGAGCCCAGGAAGAGAGAGGCATTTTGAGAAGACTGAGCTTGAGATGCTGCCAGCACCACACTCTGATGCTGGACATCCTCTCCTGTCAGATATTAAAAAAACAACAAAAAAACCCAACATATTAAAACAGGATTTTTAATCTGTTAATCTTTACTTGCAAAGTGTGAAAGCTCCTACCAAAACTCAGTCTCATCAGAGGAGACAGGACAGCACTCCAGTTTATGGGGGGATACTGGAAGCTGGCTCCAACTGATGCCAAGGGGGCCAGAGCAGTCTTAACCAGAACTGGATGGGAAAACTCTGGACCTGGGTCCACAGGGAGACAGGATGTTCTAATAGTGTGCGGTGTTTAAAAGATGGAGCTGCAAACTGTTCTGTCCCGAATGTACATTTAAGTGCACAAACCTTTCTTTCCCGCTTCTGTAACAAAGTCTGTGATGGATCTGATGACACTTTTCTCTGAGAGATAACTGAAATTCTGAGGAACTGAGAGCATAGAAGCAAGAAAAAAAAGAGAGGGGGGGGTATATCAAGCTAAACTTGAACATATAAACACATTCTAGAAATTGACTGAATTGACTTTCTCAATGTCAAATGACCACAAGAAACATTACACTTACACACAATGTCATGACAGTTTTATCCATCATTAACAACTGTGGAAGAATTTGACTGGTCCACATTCATTCCTGAACAATGAGCCCAGATGTGCATTCATGTTACCTGCTGTGTGACTGTGACTTGTGGACACATGCGCCAAATGCAAGTGGCCCACCAAACAGGCGCTGTTGGACTGCAAACCAATGGCTCCAGAAAAGGTTATTATCTGCAACAGAAAGCCAAAAAAACTGTTGTCATGCTTTAGCTGCATGAACGCGCAAAAAGAAAGGCAGCAATTAACAGCAACCAAAAATAGTCCCCAGGTTTTGCAAATTATAGGCAAGACAATGATGAGTAGAACAACTAACCTGCGTGATGGCACGAATGACCTCATTCAGTCTGCTCTGCTGCTGGGAGGAAAGCTCCAACTCACTCTTCAGCTGTAACAACACAAAACATACAGATGAACAGAAACTGATGTCTGAGACTGACGGCTGTTCTAGAAAAACCCGACAGTGCTCTAACACCAACAGTGCCCGAACTCCAAAGCTGAGACATTCACTTTGCATATTTCAAAATGTCATTTAGAGGGGAAGAATGTTGCCATTTCTTATACAGTGAGCTGACATTTTTATTAACAGCAGACTTTAGCAGCCTGATAAATGCAGGTCCTGGTCTCTGGGATCCTTTAATGCAGCACCTTCCAGTCCTTGATTTCAGGCCCCCCTCTCTTCATGATTTATATGCTTCCCATTTAAACACATCATATTCAAATGAACAGGCTTTTATCAGACTGCTAAATGACTAAATATAAATAGAAATCATCAGTTCTCTGCAGAGCTTAATGAAGAGCTTACAAGCTGACCCATATTTAAATCAACTGTGTTGGAGCAGGAAACAAAAAATGTGCAGGGCAGGAAGCCAAAGGACCAGAAACTGCTCTAATGTCATCCGCATGTCTCAAACACTCAGGAAAATTTCTTACCTGAATGAGGTAACTTTCTGATCCCACTAAAGCTACCAGGCCGTTGGCAGCAGCCAGTCGCTGCATAGTGGGACAACCCTGAAACACAAGACAGCTTCTCTGCACACTGCTGTATGTAAAAAGTCCAGAAAATAGGACTACGTTCATTGCTGTCAGCAACCCACATTCTGATGAAGCTAAGAAGATGCATGTCTGCAATGACTGCAAAAATAATAATTGATTTGTTTTTGTACCTCAGCCAGCAAGATCTTGATCCAAGCAGCCAGTAGACGAGGGTGGATGTCCTCTGCTTTACCATGGCCAGACACTGACAGGCCGTGGACAACCAATCCAAGAGCCAGTGAGAAGCCTGGGGTCTGAAGACATTGGGTAAACTTTAGAATGCCCCAAAATTACTCAAAAATCAGTATGGAACTTCTGTAATTGGCAAGTTAAAGTCCTCCTCTGCTAAAAATAATGTTTTAAACCTTGTGAAAATTATTTCATTTCATGAGCAAAAATTAGTTAAGACCATGACTGGGGATTTCTGCACAACCTACAGTCCCAAAAGGCCAGGTCAACCAGCTTGTATGTTCAATGTAGAAGGTTGGACTAACCAGTCCCGACCAATTCCTGCAAAACAATCACATGCACACTGTCCCCTCCTCCTGACCTGCTGGCTCTCCTCAGTCAGGGTGCGCAGAGTGTTCATGACCTCCTCAGCCTTGGCAGAATCAATAAGACCTCCACTGAAGGCAGAGACGCTCACACATGCCACCGAGTAAGACAAGACCTGACCAGGTAGACAAAAAAAGAACCAGTGACACATCACAACATGTCAGGGTGCAGGAGACATTCTGTTCTCAATTGCTCTTCCTGTCAGTAAGTCAGTAAGCATTCCTGCGTCACTTTTACAGTCATACAAAATACAACATTTTCATTAAGAAGCAAGAAAAAGAGACACACTGGAATAAAATCATTTAATTAGCTGCTGATCATGTTGTCATGACCAAGTCAAAACTGAAACAGTAAAAACAGATGAGTAAATGGAATTAAACAAGTTATAAGAATACAGGAAAGAATACAGTCACTGCCAATAACAATATATAAAGAACTCCAAATCCAAAACCCCGACATTTCCAAAGCCCAGTGACATGCAGTAAACCTGGAACTTCAACACAGAGAGCTGCATTGAATTTTGGATCCTGCAAGTCCTGTCGGGCTGTTACTTACATGTCATGTAGTCAGCTAACTGAACTTATTTTGTCTTCTAACTGTGGCTGAGTTCTGATGAGAACTAACAGGAGAGATCATGTTTCTCCAGTTTTAGCTTCTCTTCATTGGCTCCCTGTTAAATTCAGAATAGAATTTAAGATTCTTCTCCTCACATATAAAGCTCTTAATGACGAGCTCCATCATATCTTAAAGATCTCATTGAAAGATATTTTCCTAACAGAGCACTTCGCTCCCAAACTGCAGGTTTACTTGTTGGTCCCAGAGTTTCTAAAAGTAGAATGGGAGGCAGAGCCTTCAGTTATCAGGCCCCTCTCTTGTGGAATAAGCTGCCAGTAAATGTCCGGGAAGCAGACACCCTTTCCACTTTTAAGATTAGGCTTAAAACTTTCCTTTTTGATAAAGCTTATAGTTAGGGATGGCTCAGGTGATCCTGAAACATCCCATAGTTAAGCTGCTATAGGCTTAGACTGCTGGGGGACCTCATCTGTCACACCTTTCCTCACTTTGCTCTCTTTTTTCCCCCTGTTTAATTTCTCAAATGATATTATGTACATGTGACATTATTGTGGTTATTAACTTGTGTTTCCCTGTTCCAACAGATATCCTTTGAATGGCGTTATGGTGTTTTTCCCCCTCTTTTCCCTCTTTTCTGTCTTCTCAAACCCCAGCTGGTCGAGGCGGATGGACACCCTTCCTGGTTCTGGTTCTGCCAGAGGTTTCTTCCTGAGTCTGGTTCTGCCAGAGGTTTCTTCCTGAGTCTGGTTCTGCCAGAGGTTTCTTCCTGGTTCTGGTTCTGCCAGAGGTTTCTTCCTGGTTCTGGTTGTGCCAGAGGTTTCTTCCTGGTTCTGGTTGTGCCAGAGGTTTCTTCCTGGTTCTGGTTCTGCCAGAGGTTTCTTCCTGAGTCTGGTTCTGCCAGAGGTTTCTTCCTGGTTCTGGTTCTGCCAGAGGTTTCTTCCTGGTTCTGCCAGAGGTTTCTTCCTGGTTCTGGTTCTGTCAGAGGTTTCTTCCTGGTTCTGGTTCTGCCAGAGGTTTCTTCCTGAGTCTGGTTCTGTCAGAGGTTTCTTCCTGAGTCTGGTTCTGCCAGAGGTTTCTTCCTGGTTCTGGTTCTGTCAGAGGTTTCTTCCTGGTTCTGGTTCTGCCAGAGGTTTCTTCCTGGTTCTGCCAGAGGTTTCTTCCTGAGTCTGGTTCTGCCAGAGGTTTCTTCCTGGTTCTGGTTCTGCCAGAGGTTTCTTCCCGGTTCTGGTTCTGCCAGAGGTTTCTTCCTGAGTCTGGTTCTGCCAGAGGTTTCTTCCTGAGTCTGGTTCTGCCAGAGGTTTCTTCCTGGTTCTGGTTCTGCCAGAGGTTTCTTCCCGGTTATGGTTCTGCCAGAGGTTTCTTCCTGGGTCTGGTTCTGCCAGAGGTTTCCTCCTGGTTCTGGTTCTGCCAGAGGTTTCTTCCCGGTTATGGTTCTGCCAGAGGTTTCTTCCTGGGTCTGGTTCTGCCAGAGGTTTCCTCCTGGTTCTGGTTCTGCCAGAGGTTTCTTCCTGGTTCTGGTTCTGCCAGAGGTTTCTTCCTGGTTCTGGTTCTGCCAGAGGTTTCTTCCTGGTTCTGGTTCTGCCAGAGGTTTCTTCCTGGTTCTGCCAGAGGTTTCTTCCTGGTTCTGCCAGAGGTTTCTTCCTGGTTCTGGTTCTGCCAGAGGTTTCTTCCTGTTAAAGGGAGTCGTTCCTTTCCACAGTCCCTCAGGCTCAGGACGGGAGATTGGACTGAAGACAAGTTTCGGTGCAATCTGTTGGTTTCCTTAGCTCGGATATTGTTTTTTGAATTGGCTTTATATGAATGAATTGGATTATGATTACAATGAATAGAATTCCAATTGGCTTGAATTGGACTTTATTATTTTATATTATAAGTGCCGTGAGATGACAATTGTTGTAATTTGGTGCTATATAAATAAACTGAGTTGAAACTGAATTGAATTGAATTGGCTTCATGCTGGTACTACGGTACAGAGTCAGCACTTAGTCATGGTAATGCTGATAGCTCTGGGCCTTTCTTTATTGCTGTGTTATTTTGTTGCTATAAATAAGAGCATGTTTGGTAGATTATTCTAGTAAGATCAGACAAAGTTAGTATCGGATTTTTCATAAGATTTCTAAGCTTGTTTGCTTTTTCTTTGATACATTCATCCTGATATCTATTGATCAGAAAATTTAAAATGGTTTGCTTCAAACTTTTCTAACAGTTCAACATGCTTTTAAAAGATGCTGCCAAACTTCACGAGGCTGATGATGTCATTTTTAGATTAGCATTGGCACAAAAACAGTCAAACCTGTAAGACACGTGTCATCAGGACCAAAGATGAACCTTCGGATGATTGGTGGATAACACCAAAGGTTGTAATGGGATTTGTAACCCAAAGCAAATCTCATGTTAGCAGGAGCAGGATTGAGAAAGGTTAACCCATGATGCCTGCCTACTAATTAATCCAGCATTAACTGGTAGAAAAGTTAACTAATATTGCACAACAGCACACTTGCCTTTAGCAGCTTCACTGGCAGAAATAAAACAGAGTTGGGTTCCATTATTATGAATACTAAGAACTGTAACTTTAATGGTTGCAAGGAAGTTGACTTTGAGTGGACTGACTTTGTTACTAAAACTTTAGAGTCTTAAAGACCTACAGAAAGAAATGAGCTGTACGTGCTATATATGGTTTCAGTCAAGAAGCATTAGGGTGTGGTGTTGGACTGCTGTACCTCCTGCAGCATGCGGCCTTGCCCACTGCTGTCCTGCAGGTTGGCCAGTAGTTTGTCAAGGGTTTGGCTCACGTGAATGTGTTGGTCCATCTGTGCACTACTGCAGAGGGATGAGAGCACCAGACCCAGACCCAACAGGCAGCCAGTGCTGGGGAAAGGGAAGAAGAACCTCTTCAGCATTTAAAAACAAAATCTAAACTGATTCCAACAATTCTTAATTAGATTCACAAATTCCAAGTTTACTGTCACCCCCAAATGTAGGATGTAATTCAAAACAGGTTTTAAGCTACTGTACAGTACAGAGAACCGACTTGTATTCCAGGGTGGGGTTGAATGAGCAACTTTCCAGAGCTTCTAGTGAGCCGATGATAAGATCAGTGTCCTTCTGAGCAGAGACGTCACTGAATGACACAAACAGATTGACAGTTAGTGTCAAATTAACCGAGTTAAACAATTCGGTTTAAGTCACTTTATTTACAGTATAGAGTTCCCCACTCACAACAGGTCATGTCAACGCACTTTAAACAGAGAACAAAATTGTTTTGATTTCTGAGGGAGTACTTTCCTCATGCAGACTGTGTACCTGAGGCGTTGGTGGTGCAGACTGGACAGCACCATGCCGAGCGCAAGGCCAGAGTGGAACTGGACAGCCTGGGAGTCATCAGCAGTGGAAGAGCCCGGCAAACCAGCTTGCAGCGCTGACAGGACCTGGACCAGACCATCCCTCTGCCACACCACCAGCACCGGAACAAGCAGGGACAAGGCCAGGCTGGCACAGGAGCGAGCTATGGCACTCGCTGTGTTCTCACCTGAGTAGGAGCGCTAAGAAGGAGGAAAGTCTTAACTGGAATTGTCCACCTTCAGATACAAGCTAATGACAAATTCTGTTCAGCTCGGATTATTTTTTCATTCTGACTCCCATCCAATATGAATTTTGAACGTCAGTTCCCATGAAGCAAAGAACTGACTGTGTAGACTTCAGTTAGTATATATTGTTAGGTCAGGTCTGCCAAAATAAGGGGGTTGGAGGCTGTGACAGCCTCAGTGTAAGATGTTCCGATGAAACTTACATGCAGGAACCATGGAAATACTTGTCCTTTGGCCTTGTAGCTGCTGCTGATGATGCTCAGCAAGGTGTCGAACACCATGGCCAACCAGCTGGTAGTGGGCACAAACTCTGGTCCAGCCTACGATGACAAAACCACATTTTGAAAGCTTTTTCTGTGTTCTAATCCCAGCGTAAAGAGTGTACAAGTTCAACTCAAAGGTTTTAATAATGGCTGTGATCTTAGGTTTAACAAACTGGAACTAAAACCGAACTGGAGTTATGTATGTTATGCACTGACAAAAATATTGCATGATAAGTCACACAGAGTCTTACCCCAAGGCTGCCGCTGCTATCAGTAGGCAGGTTGCTCTCATACTTAGCGAGGACAACGGCCAGGCCGCTCAGAGCCAGGATGGAGTTTCCCTGAACAACAGGACTGTCCCTGAGGACCACAGAACCATCCAGCAGTAAGACATGTGTCAGTTCTTCAGGTTCAACTTTACACAGTCCCTAAATGATTACTGTGGATCTAAAACACCTTTAACATAAGCAAAGGACTTACTTTGTAGCAGCTTTAATGACGTCTGTCAGCTGATTTCTGGCCCTGAGATGGATGACAAAAATAAGACAACAAAAAAGATGAGGGGGAGCAGATGAAAGGAAATGAAAGAGGCAGCGATCTATGAACAAACCCTTTCATGTCAGATGAGAGCATCACTCCCCTGGCTCACATAGCAGATGTTTGCTGTGTGACCTGCTTCATTCCCTTTCGCTTTGCATGTGTTGTATAAATGTGAGGCTTTAAGAAGAACTTGTATCATATTTTCCTGTTAATGGTTCATCCTTTGTGCAGATACTGAAACCTTGGTAGTCATCATCTGTTGCATCATCCGCTGTATTTTCTACCCGACTCTATTTTAATCTATTTATTGTTGGATTTTCATACATTTCACTATGGATTTTGAAACTTTTCTTTTCTCAACCTTTTGGACACCTCTTCCTACACAGAGCTGACTTGTTTGCTGCAAAAAAGAAAGTAATAAAGGAAGGCAACTTTCTTTATTTTCTTATTGATACTCACAACAGAATGATCAGAGCATTGCAGCTGCTTGTTTGAAGCATTGTTGGAACAGCAAGATCAGAGCATTGCAGCTGCTTGTTTGAAGCATTGTTGGAACAGCAAGATCAGAGCATTGCAGCTGCTTGTTTGAAGCATTGTTGGAACAGCAAGATCAGAGCATTGCAGCTGCTTGTTTGAAGCATTGTTGGAACAGCAAGATCAGAGCATTGCAGCTGCTTGTTTGAAGCATTGTTGGGGCAGTTTTTGCAACCAAATGTAACTTTTTCACATTTTCAAAAAATAGGTACTTAAACTGAGGTTGAAATATTTAAAAAATGACATGTAGAGTAATCATTTTGCATTATCTGCCTACATTCAGTACATATCATTATTGTTCTGACATTAAAGGACAGAAACTGATGCAATACTTTAGCAAATAGGCTGCTAAGAAATGGTTGTCAACTTTACACACAAATAATCAAGAAATAGAATGAAGAAAAAGGGATAATAACAAGCTTCCTTTTTTTGTTTTGTTATTCTCATTTCTTTTGTTGAAGTTAAATAAATAGAAAAGAAATAGACTACAACCTACAAGGTTTGAAGGCCACTGAGTAGTAAATGTTATACATGTCTAAATAAGAGATTCTCACCACAGCCAGGCACAGTGCTGCTTGTACTGCAGCTCCTGTGGGTTCTCTTTGCCCTGTTTCTGTTGCATTTCCAAATCAGCACGTCGACCCTGAACAAAAACAAATTAAACTCAGATCAAATAAGAGTTAACAGTAGTTCATCATATAAAACACTGAATTCCTTTCATCAAACACAAAGAAACACTCCACACTGTGTGTGTTAGAGTTGTGCTTGAAAGCAGAAGTCCTCAGACTGCACTGATGGCTGAGTTTGCAAATAATGTGTCTTGTCTCGACTTTAACTTGTAACTGCACAAGCATTTTGGCTTAACTAAATTGAAAGAACATGTGCTGTTATACATGCAAATATTACCATGTGATCAAAACACTGATTTTGAATTTAGAGACGGGTCCAAAGGTTTGGTTGGTATTGTAGTTGAGAAATACAGCTTTCTCATTGAATTGTTTTTTTTCTTTTCATTTTATTTTAATCAGTATAATCTCATACTTCCATGAGCACAAACCTGCAGGACGGCGTGGAAAGCTCGGCTCATATAACCTCTCCACGCCTGGGGCAGGAGAAGAGCACGGTGCCACTCCGAGGGCTGAATGTTCACCTACACGCCAAACGAAGCAGAATCAAAGTTATAGTTATGATACAGTTCATTTTTCATATGGTAACCACACTAAAGAGAAGTATTGGGGAAGTTGTACTTCATGGATGAGGGCTTTCAGGGTCTGCTGGTAGCTGCGGCTTCGGCTGACTAGGAAGCGATCGATTGGTTTGCCGTCACGGTCTGTTTGCACAGGAAGCTCGTAACACAGCAAGAGTCCAGCTAAAACACAACAAAAACTTTAAAAAAAAATAAAAGCTTAAACTCTCCTGCTACACCAACTAAAACCCAAACTACACTGCTCATTTCCAAAGTCCAAAAACGTCTATTTGTTATTTGTTAATCTTTTAATGCGTTATGTCACAATTTAATATTGTTTATTTAAAAGTCCTGGAGGAAACAGTTAGGCATCTGAAATCAACAACCTGCACTCTGGACATAATACCATCTGACTTTTTAAAAACTGTTTTTACTTCAGTAGAAAGTGATCTCCTACAAATAGTTAACAGCTCACTGGCATCAGGCATTTTCCCAAGTCACTAAAGACAGCTGCCATTAAGCCACTCCTAAAGAAGAGAACTCTAGACGCCTCTGTGATGAACAACTACAGACCTGTCTCTAACCTCTCTTTTATATCCAAGATTATTGAGAAAGTTGCATTTAACCAGCTCAACGACTTTCTGAATGAAAATGGAAGTCTTGATAACTTTCAATCAGGCTTCCAACGTCATCACAGCACTGAAACAGCTCTGGTCAAAGTGTTAAACAACATTAGGTTGAATACTGATTGTGGTTATGTTTCAGTCCTGGTTCTGTTGGATCTCAGTGCTGCATTTGATACTGTAGATTGCAGATTCCTGTTGCACCAGCTGGAAAACTGGTTTGGAGTTTCTGGAGCGGTCCATAACTGGTTCAGGTCCTATTTAGAAGGCCGGAGTTATTTTGTGACAATTGGCAGCTATGAATCCGAGCGAGTGGCCATGACTTGTGGAGTCCCCCAGGGGTCAATTCTTGGACCTCTTCTGTTTAACTTGTATATGTTGGGTCAGATATTGCCGAACTTTAACATCAATTATCACAGTTATGCAGATGATACACAACATTATGTGTCTCTGTCACCAGACGACTGCAGCCCAGCAGACATATTGTGTCAGTGTCTGGAGGGAATAAACTCCTGGATGAGAGAGAATTTTCTACAATTAAATGAAGACAAAACTAAGATAATTCTGTTTGGTAGCAAAGAGAAGAGAGTCAGCATTTGTAAATATCTTGAGACTCAGGCCCTTACAATCACTGACCAAGTTGGTAACCTTGGAGTGTTGATAGACTCAGATCTGACTTTCAGCAGCCACATCAAAGCTGTCACCAAGGCAGCTTTTTACCAACTCAGAAACATCAGAATTAAAGGTTTTCTTTCCCAAAAAGACCAGGAGAAACTCATCCATGCATTCATCTCCAGTAGACTCGATTATTGTAATGGTCTTTTAACTGGACTTCCCACAAAGAGCTTTAAACATCTGCAGCTCATCCAGAACACTGCTGCTTGAGTTTTAACCAGGACTAAGAGATCTGAACACATCACACCAGTTTTAAAATCTTTACACTGGCTTCCAGTCAGTCACAGAATAGATTTTAAAAGCCTGCTGATGGTTTACAAATCCCAGAACGGTTTAGGCCCAAAATACATCTGTGATATGTTCAGAGAATATAAACCCAGCAGAGCTCTTAGATCCAAGGTCTCAGGTCAGCTGGTCCAGTCCAGAGTCCAGACTAAACCTGGAGAAGCAGCATTTAGCTGTTATGCTGCAAACAAGTGGAACAAACTGCCAGAGGAGATTAAACTGTCACCAAATGTAGACATTTTTAAATCCAGGTTAAAATCATTCGTTTTCTCATGTGTCTATGCATGAAATCGCCACGATATCTTTTCACTTATTTAGACTCTAGAATTCATTTGAATTATTTAATTTCTTTCTCTTAATATTCTTTAATATATTTTTAATGCTTCTTCTACCTCCCGCTGCAATGCTTTTATTGTATGTAAAGCACTTAGAAATGTTTTGTACATGAAATTTGCTATACAAAGACACTCTACTTGACTTTGGTACAGTTTTATGTCAGCACACAGTGATTTCCCTGGCCTGTTCATTGTCTCACAAAATGATATGTGTCTAACTGTCTCCATCATCAGCTACAGCATGAAGCTCTATCAGAGCACAAAATCTTAGGCATTACCATTAGGAAAAGTAAAGAAAATAAATGAAAAAACTCACCCGTGATTATAGGTATCTAGTGATACTGTCTAGTTTCTAACGGTAAATCCACACATTTAAACAAATAAGATCATCACAAATTTTTGGTGGTCAGCTATAAATTCAGACAATTGTAATTGTGTAACATCTTTACATCAGTTCCCATGCAAGAAGGTGGACACAATAATGGACATAAAGTCATATGCTAAAATCTCCAAAAACAACTGTAGATGTTACCACAGAGGAAAGTAAACATCACCAAAACAATCTAAATGTACATAGATTTAATCACCTGCAAGTCCAGGCTTCAGCCCAGGCTGCTTGTTTTTCTCATAGGTCATGAGCATGAATGATGGGATTCCAGCCACCGTTTTACCCTGATCTGACCGCAGGCTGACCCCTCTCAGGGCAGAGAAGTACACTCCTCGTGGCATCTGACTCATCTCCTGTTTCACCAGTGATGTCAGGAAGAGCTCAAAGGCTGAGAAGAAAAACAGGCTCAAAATGAGCAAATGCAGAAAAACATTACAAGTTACAATTCCTCAGGAGGAATGGATTAGTTCAGTATTCTTACCATATAGACTGCCAATAATCTTTAACGGGTTACCTGGTCTTGCTGGAATCATTACAGCTGGAGACCGAACCCAGAGAAATAGACTGAAGCTACCTGCTGTACCACAAGCTACCCACATGTGCCAATGCCAGAGAATAAGATGAGATTTGATGAAGTTTAATGCACCTGGTAGAACAGATATTGAGGTGAGAGCCATCAGTTTCACGTAAGATGAGCCTGGAATGGTGAGATTCTCCTCCTCGTCCTCCTTCTCCTCATTCTTTTCATCCTCCTCCTCATTTTCATGGATCTTCTTGGCTGGTCTGGTCTACATAGCGAACAGAGAAACAGCTGAATCATCAAGACTGTTTAAATGCTAAAGCTAAGACAAACATTAGAGCCCCCCCTGCAATCAATGAAAAAAGGAACTGAAAAGGCCAGTTGTCATTCTGAAGAAACAAAAACATTAGAATTTAAAAGAACACATCATGAAAAAAAAACTTTTTTGATGTTTGAAACCCAGCCTTTAAGCCTCTGAAATGACTACTAACTCAAAACCTGTAACTGAAACGCAACTCTGTCACTGAAAATGTGTCACTAAGGAGCCATCTAAATCATTCATACACCAATGCATCCATCCATGCACCCTCATCCATCTGTGTGAGTGAATAAGTGAATATGGCAGGCAGTGTCACTACATCAGCTAAATTAGAAAAGTGCTATACAAGTACAATCCATTTATCAGCAGGGTGCTCAAAGTGGAATTATTTTGAATGATTAGAATCAGAATTATAAGAATTATACAAATTTTCGAATTATTATCTCCACCCACAACTTGATTCACTGTACCTTAGAAGGGAAGTCAGAACAGTTGTTTTTGCTCTTTTACTTTACCATTAAAGGGGAACTTTTTTTTTTCAACCTAGACCTTATTTCTGGCATGATGTACTCACCGAGAACAGTTTGGTGAAAGTCTGCGTTCTTCGGAAGCCATTTAGAAAATTCGTGATTGGCGTATATCCATATAACAGAGTGAACAGGGTAGGGACGATGCAGCCTCTAAATAAGGCATTATCTGTCTTTATTTCACCAATACTTTAAGAAGAATGAATGAACGAAAGTGTGCTATTGCTCTGTTAGCGCATAGCTACTGTTATGTGGCTACTTGCAGCTATAGGAGAGCTAACAGAGGGAATTCTACACACACTAACCCCTGACGTCGTCAAAATTTGATAAATATCCTGCCATGTTGCACAGAACTAGCAGTAGCAAACTCTGTGTGAAGTTAGCCGACTGTCACAGAGCACGGAGTGAATAAACTGTGCTGCAGGGGGGCGTGTGGATGAAGTGGTCCCAGTAGAGTGCCTGTGTAGAATTACCTCCGTTAACTCTCCTATAGCTGCAAGTAGCCACATAACAGCAGCTATGAGCTAACAGAGCTATAGCACACGTTCATTCATTCATTCTTCTTAAAGTATTGGTGAAATAAAGACAGATAATGCCTTATTTAGAGGCTGCATTCTCTAAGCCCCGTTCACTCCGTTATATGGATATATGCCGATTGCAAGTTTTCTAAATTGCTTCCGAAGGACGCCGACTTTCACCAAACTGTTCTCGGTGAGTAGATAAACGTATTTCATGCCAGAAATAAGGTCTAGGTTTAAAAATACCGGAGTTCCCCTTCAACAGAAAATTCCCATCAGCAGTTATACAGTTCCCTAAAGAAAAAAAAACTGCCAATAATGGTAATAGCAAATTAAATGTTTCATGCTTCCTTGGTAAGCTATCTTTCTACAAGACTTAAATTGTGTTCGATAAACCTTATGCGACTTCTTGCTGGCATTTTTATTTTGAGTTTTCCCATTCAGAAATTGTTCTCTTTTCTTACTCTGCAGCATCAATAGGGAAGCACCAGGGCAACGCTGGAACCCACTATTACAAAAACAAACTTGCAATCACTGGTTGCCCATGCAAGCAAATGTTTTTCATGTCAGAATCTCAAAGCCTAAAGAAAACACAGGAACAAACCAAAAGCGAAGCCTGACCTTCATTGATCCTATTTGGAAATATTATCATGCAGTTTTGTTTTTGGATGGCTTACTGCCAAGTAGTATTCACTAGAATTCTCCTAAATTTATGATGATAGTTTGAAGCTTTGTGCACAAAGTCACTTACTGCATAATCACAACTACTAAATGGAAAAATGTTCACATCTGTGAAGATGGTCGAGAGAAAAAAAATCAGCTAATATAGCAGAAAACATTTCAATACAAAATGTTAAGTTGTACGCTTATTGGGAGTGGAGCAGGAATCTTACCGCCTCAGGAAGGTGAAATATTGTATGAACTGTTTCAGGAAAGCCTGCCAAAGCTTTGTAGCCACAGCTGGACACCTCTGGATCCTGTTCCAGCAAATGCAAAGTCAGCTTGTTCACTCTTTCATACACAAGAAGATATGAATATGAAGTGCCAGCACACTGTAGATTTAGAAACTTCTTCACATGGTTTCCTCTGTGACTGAGTTCTGAGCAGAAATGTGTTGCACCCAAAGCTGCATCACTGGATGTGCTGTGCTTAATTGTGTGTTGGATTTTTTCTGTCTAATCTGAGAGGGGCATAGGAATTATCTGTCAAACCCTTTGAAATACAAAAAATAATAGCCAAACAATGCTCAGTCAAGAATTTGTAAGAGAGAATGCACACAAACACACACACACACCAGTATACAGACCTTGCTTGTAGCATAATTCCAGAGGAAGCTGACCACCTCATCTTTGAGTTTCTAGGAGAAAAAAAAAGAGATACTTTCTTTTTTATTGTAGAGTTTTAATGAAAGAGCGAACAACCCCATTCAGTAAGTCTGGGCCTTAGTAACTATGAGGACATTTTTTCTCCAACGACACACGAAGAAGAACGCCAATTCCACTTCAGCACTGGGTTAAACTCGGTTAAGCAAGCTTCACATGCAGAACTAGGCAGAAGTGTTGACCCACCCTTCATCTCTTTAAATTTTGCTTCCAAGCAGCCAGACTTTCTTTTAATATTTTAACGTAGTCTAAAGCAATAGCTCTCAAGGATTTCTGAAGTTTTTCTTTGATCATTGGCTACTTTTCCTCATTTTAGTCCAGTCTTTGTACTTGAGAAGTTATGTTTATTCTAACATAAAAAAACAACTAACTCAAGGGATGGACCAGTGTTGTGTCTACACATAACACACAACTTAGGAATGGACCAATTAGGCACTTTGTTACGAGCAGCCTTTTACAAAGACACATCATTTGTTCCCATTTCTTTAGTTGTATCTATGAAAAATGCCAAAGATAACACAGTTTGACAGACAGAAAATTGTATTTTTCTACCAACAAGAGCTATTAGCTAAAACGTTGGCATATCTCAGCATGGTGTGCAGTGTGTCCTTAAAACTGGACAAAAGAAGAAGTGTCAGGCTCAAAAAACTATCTACAGCAGATGAACAATATCTGAAAGTGATGTCCAGTGACGGTCGACCCATAGGGGGCGCCGCCCTCCCTGATAAGATGATGGGAAATGTAAAATATATTCTTACACATTCAGTTAAAAATGTCGGTTTACACACTAGTGTGTGCCTACATGCAATATGAATTGTATACACTACATTTCCCACCTGCTGACATTCATTCACCAGTGAATTTCCACAGACAGACTCGTCTCGTTTCTGTCAGCAGTGCAGCCAAACAGCCAATCGTGTACTGTTGCCAGGGCAAATTGATAAATATTAGGCCAATCGGTGTCACAAATTTTATGGTCTCCAGCAGGAGATTTCAGGTTAAAAAAGGCTTGTGCAGCATGGTAAATCAGCGGGATGATGGCGAACTTCACGAGCGAGGTGCATCTTCCACCGAATTCGGTGAGATCCTTATCTATCTACCCGTTTGAAAGAAATGGAGGAGAAAATCCAGATTAAAGAGCTGGGGCCCGACAAGCCCGACTTTATGATCAACCAGCAGACCAAGGAGAAAAATAAAGTCTACAACCGGAAATTTTGCAGGAGTTGGTTTATGCGAAGTCGTGGCTGAAGGCTGTGGAATAGAGAATGCACTTTTCTGTTTTCCCTGCATTCTTTTTAAAAGTGAAAAATGTGATTTAATGTGAACAGGTCACTTTAGTCATCATCGCTACTGTTGCCGCCCCTTAGAAATTTGTCAGGAGCCACTACTATTGATGTCCTTACTAAATAGGAAAAAAATCCAGCAAAGACCTGACACAGGACCTGAGAGATGCATCTGGACCTTCAGCTGATCCATCTACTGTTGGCCCAAGCCTCATCAGAAATGGTCTCCATGGAAGGGTGGCTGTCAAGAAGCCATTCTTAAGGAAGGGAAACAGGGAGAAAAGGCTGAGCTGTGCCAAATGACACAAGAAGTGGACTGAAAATCAGTGGCAACAGGTCTTATGGAGGGATGAATCCTCCCCAGAGCCCGGACCTCAACATTATTGAAGCAGTGTGGGATCATCTGACAGAGAACGGAACAAAAGGCAGCCCACATCCAAAGAAGAGCTTTGGGATGTCCTTCAAGAAGCCTGGAGAACTATTCCTGAAGACTCCTTAAAGAAATGACAGAAAGCTTGTCTCAGAGGGTTCAGGCTGTGTTGGAGAATAAAGGTGCTCAAATACTGACCTTCAAGCTTATAAGAACAAACTCTGATGTTCTTGCCTTATGTGCCATTTATGTTTGCACATTTCAGTGATGAGCTGCACCCAATTCCTGTTTTCCAAATATTTAAATAAATTACTTGTACCTCAAGACTTATGCATAGCTCTGTACATACAAGACTGAAAGGAGGGAAGATAGAAAGCTTCTGTCCAAATTTTATCTACATTCATACGTGCAATATTCCCAGCTAGAGTTGCCACTTATGGTCGATTAACACAAATACTGGTCTGGTTTCTGTGCATAGTTCTACCAAGTCAGCTAACCTCAGGTAGCATACGGAGGCTGTGCTCAGTCACTGCAAACATTTTTTATATTTTTATTTTTAAATAGAGTTTTTAAATTAATAGCATGTGGAATTACAAAAAACGTTGACCGAAAGAACAAGATCGCGAATACAAGCGGCCGAAATGGGCTTCCTCCGCAGGGTTTCTGGGCCTCCCTTAGAGATAGGGTGAGAAGCTCAGTCATCCGGGAGGGGCTCGGAGTAGAACCGCTGCTCCTCCGCATTGAGAGGAGCCAGATGAGGTGGCATCTGGTTAGGATGCCTCCTGGACGCCTCCCTGGTGAGGTGTTCTGGGCCCGTCCCACTGGGAGGAGACCCTGGGGGAGACCCAGGACATGTTGGAGAGACTATGTCTCTCGGCTGGCCTGGGAGCGCCTCGGGGTCCCAACGGAAGAGCTGGAGGAAGTGGCCGGGGACAGGGACGTCTGGGTTTCTCTGCTCAAGCTGCTGCCCCCGCGACCCGACCCCCGGAGAAGCGGTAGATAGTGGATGGATGGAATTACAAAAAGCTTTTTTGTTTCTAAGCGATGTTCATATTCCTTTAATCTATTAAACATATAGCCAAACTTAGTCTTAGGTTTGGCTAAGACTATGGCTAGCCAGCTGCTAGCTTGGAAAGCTAGCTTTGATTTACAGCTGGCCAACGGTGTGGTTAACAGTCTTTTATTAGCAGGTAAGCAAGTAATGCTACTGAGTCAGATTAGTCAGTCCAGGAAATGCACCAACACAAAGACACAAAAACATAAGAATGTAGCTTTTACTCTGTTTTATACTCACAGTTTTATAAAAGCTATGACCTCAGAAATTAGACAATTCTTTTCCAGAAATTATTTTTCTGTATCATAAAATGTAAGAATTTTAAAGAATGGTTTGGACAGGAGAGGCTGCAAGAAGAGGTCAATTAAAAAGGCAACGAGTTACATTCGGTACCTCATACTCCTCTGACTTGACAGAGAGCTGGGGAACCAGTGACAAAAGCTCAGCTATGGCTTTAACCATTAGTGGACGGGAGTCGCAGCTCAGCTCTGGACCAAGACTTTTCCATGTTGAGATTATGTCCACAACCTGTGAAACAGGCCAAGTAAAAATTATTGGCAAACCTAAAACTTAGAACCAAGTCAAACCTGAAACCTGGAGAACTGACTAAACAATCTCAGATTTAATCAGAACAACTACCTAGATAACCCAGTAAGCTCTATTCTGAGACTGTTAAAGAATTTTGCAAACACACACACACACACAAGGAAAAACACATTAGGAGCATGTGCAGTACCTCTGCTCGGCAAAGCTCCTGTAAGCCTTGTAGGGCAAGAGCAGCAGGGGTTGCCAGGTCTGGTTTGTTGCACTGCTTCAGAGTGAGTGAAATGGCAGCCAACATGTCTCCCCCATGCTGGTAAGGCCTAACACACACACACACACACAAAGACAAACTTGAAAAGTCTTTCAAAAATAACTAATGAGAAAGGTATTAAAAGGTCCTACATTTCTTTGACAATGGCATCAACTTTGCCCTTTTCTCTGCCAGAAAAGTGTGCTTCCAGCAGTGTTTCATCGAAGAAACACTCAAAACTAACACAGTGATATTTTGACAACACATCTCCACTTTAACCGCTGCTTTATGTTCAACCAACTTTACCACTTTGCTTTGTGGCATCTTTTTGCCAGTCAGATATTTTTGTTTAACATTGTTCTTCCACCATGAGCATCAAACTGTCAACAGATATTATCACAACTCAGTCTGACAGCTGTAGAGCAGGGCGAGGTCAGTGTATGACCCAATTTGTCAGAAACAGCCGTAGGCTACGATTAATATCATAGACAAGAGCTACCATTAGAAAGAGCCTGGTTCTACACCTGTTTTAGCTTGAGCAAAAGACAATTTGAAGCCATACTTCTTTCATGGGGTTAGTAGTGCCAGAAAACAGTGTTCAGGGAGACAATCAGCTCCACAAAGCATCTGCGTGTGCTTTGCTGTCACCTGCAGGACAAACTGCTACCTATTTACGTTCAACAGACTGCTTCAGCTTTCTCATCATTGTTTCCGTTAACATTCAATGATCTGCTCCCACAGATGAGTTTTCCTGTCTTTGCTCCGATCATTTCTGTCCAACAGGTCATAGCCTAAAACTTACAGATTGATATAATCAGACACAGACCCAACTGCTTTACGTTCCATTTCCTTGTTACTGGGGTCACTATTTCTGCCTATATGATGGTTTTAAACTTTAATGCTCAAAACGGCCACTCAAAAAATGGCAGAGCGCTCTGAAAAAACTGGGTAAAATGCTTTTCCTCCGGGTAGCTGTATGCAATCACTAATGCCCTATACTCACTGACAACTGAAATGAAGTGTTAGTGATCAGAAAAGAAAATGGCTATGTGGACACAGCCCCTTATTTTGCAATCAGTACAATGGAAATGTCAAAGCTGGTGTTAACTACTTATTTTTTAAACTGTCTTTTCTGTCTCAGTTCAGGTTGTTATTTGTGGTTTAATATTGACACAAGGAATTATTACTGTAATAGCTGGGGCAAAAAATGATTTTCAGTCAGTTATTTGGTTTGTACAACATTTGTCAGTATACAAAAAGAAATGATATTTTCAGAGGTAAGATTCTCCAGAACAGTTTCAGAAGGGAAAATGTATCATTGACAGAGCATACTGAGAAAGAGCCTTTAGTCCGGAAACATGACAAATGGTCACGTGAAGCCCTTTGAATCAACTCGACATGGATCAGTGGGGCAGCACTTTGGTCAGTGCTTTTTGGAAATGACAAACAATGTGTGGAACCAGTTCCAATATGATGAAAACATTAATAAGTTATGTAAAAATACATCTATCACATTATGTCAATTTATCAATCATAGGAACACTTTTATATCATAATCCACCAAATTTTGTTAATATCTTATATTTCTTGTTAAATATTTGCATTTTCATATTAAAAACATTCACATCTTCAAACTGTACAAAAATCTATTTGTTAATAGTGGCAGCATGATAATTACTTCATTTTAAGCCTCACAATATTATCAATGATGTATGTTGAGTATATCTCAAATCAATATGAGGTAAACGAAGATGATACAATGGTAAGATGACTTTTTGTTTAGTCTTATTTCTTATTAAATCAAGCAATCAAGCAGCTGTTTTTGTCAGGGGAAGGAACACTAATTATTCTTGTCTGTGTTTCCTCATTAGGTCATTTAAGGGACCAGTAGTTCCTACTGGGACCAAAGCACAGTCCTAATAAGGCCCAAGGATTAGGGCTGAGGTGTGAATTTAGGTTAGGTCAAGGCTTATGTTAGGCTCTACATAGTTAATAGAAGTCAATGTAATTTCCTAAAAGTAAAGCTAGTGTATGTGTGTCAGTGTGTGTGGTTATGACCTCTCTCTGCAGATGTCCCTGAGGCAGGCGGCCCTGGCCAGGATCTGCTCCCACTGGGTTTCCCTCCCCACCACCCCCCCGGTGTCCTGCTGGCCCAGTAGACGCTGCAGCTCTGGGTAGACTCGGTCCTTCAGCGTCGAACAAAGAAAGCAACAAAAGAAAAATTTGAGAAGAGGTCTAAATTAATGAGTGTGACAGTAATGATGGTCATTATTTCTACAGACCTGTTTTTTCCATAGAACAGTCATTAGACGCACTGATACAGCTCTCAGCTTGGGAGCACTTGCCAGCATGTGGAGAGTCTGCAGCACCATGGGGACGCATAGCTGAAATAATTGAGCACATGGTCAAACCGATGAAATAGCAAAGGTATACACAAAAAATGAATGTGTGACAGTAGTTTTTAAGACATTACACATGCCAAATGATACTTGCAAGTTAGGACAGTGGAGACCAGAGGTGGTCAGTACCTTATGAGTCCCAAGGTTGGGCAGGCAGTTGAGCACAGCGTGAACCAGCCTTGGATTCTTTTCCTTGGCCAGTTTGAACAACAGCACAGAGATGAGGGGGGGGACCTGAGGACACACACTGGAGTTTAGGTATGAGAGCTCATGAGGTTGATTTACTGCATACATGAAATCCAACTTATGAGTCAAACAGTGTTTTTTCATTTACTTGGTACAGTCTTATTTGGTTGGTATTCGATTGTACAAAGTACCTTGTAACTGATAATAATAGGTTGGGTTTTTTTGGCACCATCTCAACCAATTTTCAAAACAAGCCCAGTCAAAATCAATAGAAGGTGTGGAAACAAGGCTGACCGGTCAGGGAGAATTATCACCTGAGGGTCGCAACAACGTCTCTGCAGCACAGCGCACACATCAACACACTTCCTTATTCTATGAAGTCATTTGTAAGTTCAGTAAACGATTTACAAAATAAACCATAGAACTCCCTGTTGTGCTTATGAACTGCTTATTTAGATTTACTGATCAAATTTTTCCTCTCTGCTGAATGGAGTCGAGCTCGGTAATGCTCAGTAGGTACGATCGCGCCCAAAAAGACATTTCAAACCACTCTGAAATAAGACTGTCTAAAACTCATTCTGTCTAATAACCACTCCTTACCTTTAAGTCAGTTTGGATAAAAGAATCTGCTGAATCATTGCAATGTAATGAATACACACACAGCAAAGTTCTCTTGTTACTGCAGCTTAACACATGCTGCAACGATAAACAGGTTATACTGTATGTAGAGGAAAATAAAGCAAATGCAAAGTCCAACTGCACTGGACTGTATTGTACTACTAATAGAAAAACCCCACAGCTGTTTTTAAGACTTGTCCTATATTATTTTTCACCCACTTAACAAAACTTCATTGGGAAGTCTTTCCTTCTCTGATTTACCGATTATTGGGCAAAGTGGTTTCAGTGCTGGTTGAAGGCTTGTGCAAGAGCAGTTTCAAAGTTAGTTCCACAAAAAAACAGCCAAGAACTGCTTTGTTTGAACCTCATTCCTGTAGAATACCATAATGCAGGGAGATGGTTGATCTTGTTTTAAATAACAGTCAGTGTTTGTGAATGCTTTTAGAAACAGACCGTCGTTTCCAACCACAGATCTGTATTTCTGAACGGCGCTGCAAGCAAGGTTTATTTATTTTTTTTTCCCCTTGTCCTGTTCAGCATTATGGCAGCATAATTGTAGTCTGAATACCTTTGATGCCAAACAGATTTGCTTTGCCAAGGGAAGTTTTATAAATGTAAAGCTCCCCTTGATGCCCATTTATTTATTTCTGTTGACAATATATGACATGTAATAGAACTGAACCGGACCGGGGGACAAGGAAAGAAGAAGAGGAAAGAAGAGGAAACAGAACAAAAACAGAAACAAAAACCAGACAACCAGCTGCTACACCTGTAAAAAACAAAACAGACAACAATCCATGGCCTCTGAGGGGAATCCAGCCTTAGCGCCACCAGGAGCACCTGAAAGCAGACAAGCAGAGAAAAAACAAACACACAAACAAACAAAAACAAGCACAAGAAGCGGCAATCGCATACAACACAGCTGTGGATATTAGATGACCTGAGACGACATGATAATACATCAACTGCTTAGCTACCATGCTACTGGGCTAATAAATGTGTGTGTGTGTGTGTGTGTGTGTGTGTGTGAGAACATGCAACACCCATGGCACAGGACCTACATGGTAACCGTGCTTAGTTATGAGTGTATAAGTGTACAGAGCCACAATCCACAGCCCCCCCCCCCCCCCCCCCCCCCCCCCCCAATCAGAAGCAGGCAGAGAGGGCCACAAGACCCAGGCCACCAGCAGCCCCCACGGAGCACAGAACCCAGGAAGCCCACCGCAGGGACAACCAGGCATCCACCCAGAAGACTGCAGAGGAAGCCCCCGGACAGAGCCCCCATAAGCATAGGGCAGAGGCCCTCCGGGAGCCAGGGGCAACAGCCCACCGACCCCGCCAGGCCCCAGCCGCCCAGACATGGGCCGTGCACTGGACCCGGGCCCCGGGAGCCCGAGCGCCCCCAAACCCCCCCGCAGAGGCCCCACCCAATACCCAGGAGGGCCAAGCGCCCCAGACAGCCACACAGTGGGTCAGCGCCTGCCCCAGCGCCCCTGGCCAAGTGCCCTGGGAGTCAAGACGTGCCCACAGGTGGGTGAAGTCGCGAGCAGCGGGGAGAGGCAACGCCGCCCCCCCCATCGGGAGAAGCACAAGCAGGCCAGGCGACAGCAAGTCCCAGATCCAGGCCCAATCATTACCACACACACTTTCACGTCCCATACATCCACACGTCCTCCCTCCCTCGACTCCGCTGGGGTGTAGTGCAGCGGGCACACCAGGGGGCCAGCAGCCCCCCAGCCACCACAGACCCCGAACCAGCAGAACAATTAATTAATCCTCTTGGCCCCTCCCGCCCCGAGCAGCAACCAGGAAGCAGGGGTGTGGGAAGAAGACCCCTCCCCTCACCCTTCTGGCTCTTCAATATTTTCTAATAGTGAGCGATTAAAAGTGAGGGGCAGCCAAACTTGTAGAACTGGGAGCGCGACCCTCTGGGCAGCCTACATACCCAAAGAGCCCCGCAAGCAAGGTTTATAGCAATGCTGTTTCAAATAAGATCTGAAAATAGCAGCTTGCCATACTAAAACACCCAACAATGCTTAGCTGCGGTGCTGGAGCTAATTTAGCTGCAAATTCTGTTTATAATTCAGTCTAAATGGCAGTTGTGAATGCCGCTCTATGCAGTGTATTGGACAGCCATCACAAATGTAACTGCCACCATTAAACCACAAACAGCAGGAAAATGGGAGGACCATTGAACTGCTTCAACTCCATATCCATGTTGAAGCTCTATAAATGTTGAAACAAACTAAATTCTGCAGAGGCTCTGGATTTCTAAACATGGTGTTGTTCTAGTTGGTCTCCATAACCTAAACCCAAGCCCCTGACATAAGCAGTTATTAGCTCAGGCCCTGCAACTGTAGTACCAGTTTATCAGGGTTGGAGCCACTGAATAGGTAATCAAAACAATAAGGTGGTTCTACATTAGGCTATAGCGCTGAAGCTGCTGGAGCTGCTTCAGTGGAAAATCCTGTGTTAGACCAAGATGACAGACTTCGTCTAACACAGGCTTACAGCATTTACACCTGACCGTACGCTGGAAATGAAAAGCTCAATAGATTAATGAAGAAAGAGTGGAATGGAAGAAAAGACAATGTAGAGTGAACACTTCACTGTTCCCTTCAGTGGTGATTGTAGGAGTCGGAAAGAGTCAGGATCCTTGGTCACACAATAACTCTGCAGTGCAACAGCCTTTAATCAACATAAATCACTTACTCCGACCATGCAACTTGGCCGTTGCATAGCAACTACTTCACCTGCATGGTTTGAGAGCAAGAAAGGGGGGCACAGGAAAAGAAAATTTAGGTTTTCCTTCAAGCTGAATCACTAAAATATCTGTTTCAAAACCAAAACATCCTTTTAATCAATAATTATAGCACCATGAATTGTCATAAGAACAAATCATAAATTCATCATCTTTCCTCTGCACCACCACTATATGTGCAGAGAGTGGTCAGTTTGTAATTACCCTCACCTCTTGTAATAAAAAAGCTACTGAAAAGTGCTTTCTGCTGCAAGCAGGCAGATATGAGGTGGTGAGCAACAGCGAGCAAGGAAATCCAGATTTAAATATGCCAATAACACTAACAACACCTCAAAGCACTGACACGAGTGGCACTCTGGGAGCAATTAGAGCAGCAGGGGAATACTTACAGGCTTCTTACAGGCCTGTGTAATGAGGAGTCTATAACACCACGCGATACTTCACATCATCCCTTAGCACTAGCGACTCCATTTACAGTCCCAGAAGGGCAGTCTGTCAGTTAAAAGCTTTTTTTATACAACTGCAGATTATTCAGCAGCTAAGGAAGATGAAGAGTTTTAAAGGTGTGTTTGTGCTATGTCTAAAACACTATGCTGCAAATACCTCATAGGCTCGATAAGAAATGATCTGTTCATGCATTCAGAATCTCAAAAAATAATCTGAGCTAACAGAGACCACATCAAAATATTTGCTTTCTGTCCATTTTTTTGGATTGTTAGAAATAAATGAAGTAGTATTTTTGCATTTACCCCTCTTGACTCTTGTTTCTGGTTGCAGCTTAAGAGCCGGGTCGTAACACTTGGGGCTCCCTATTGTGTTGATATGAGCAATGCATGTCCAATGGCGTAGAAATGATTTTAACATTGGGGGGGACACATATCGGAAACCTGACGGATATAAAATAATTTTTGCATGGGACAAATGCGCCTGTCTCCAATATTGGGGGGGGACATAAATGGACATTTCTTTTTTTTTGTTGTTCAATACCCGTTTTGTTTTTTTTCATTTTGTCTTTTATTACAAAGAGGAATGAAAGAAAGAGGGAGAGTGATGGGAAAAGAAAGAATATAGAACCATAAATCAGACAACTAGCTGCTGGATCTGTGAACAAAAAGTAAACGCACAACAGCTACGAGCATCGGGAGCACCTTCAAAAAGATTAGTGAAGAAAAAGACAAATAAACATATAAGCAACCATATTACCAGCAACAAGCATATGAAAACTTAACTATGGTCACTGGATATTACTAAAGCCACAGTGACATGGCATGAGGGGACTTATTTCAAGCAGCACAACCCCTCAGATATCTTACAAGCAAAGAACTTGTTTATGGAAGTGTGGTCAATAATTTCAGCAAGTCAATATCAGAGATAAGTGCCTAAACGTATCACCATCTTCTGAGGCCAGTGGTGCAGAACCATCCAGTACTATCCAGTACTAGTCTAAAAGCTGGGTGAGTGTGTCAAAACTACTGACTCCCTAAATGAATGAAACGTAAATATCAGTTTTTCAGAATTTTTTTTCTTGTGGCTTTCTTCACATGTTACATGTTACAGCTATACGCATTAATTCAGGAGAGTAAATGTTTGTTTCTACTCATCTGTACAAATGATCTGATCTATTGTATTTCTACTTACTTTATTAAATGACAGCATGGAGCATGGATTCAGACACAAAAATCTTGGGAGAAGCAGTTGTGGGGAATATCTACCTGGCAAGGGTCGGCAGCAGCAATGGCCTGACCTGCTTTCAAAGCCAGCTGGCAAACATCCTCCTCGCCTGTGATAATAAGATGAGTCACAATGAGAGTGAGGGAAGAGGGCAGGTGCTGGCTGGATGACAGGGCAGAATTAACCGCCAGAAGCCAATCAGCTGCTACCACTGGATCCTGGGACACTTTGCGCAGTACAGACAAAGCTACAATGAGCTCACTGTACCAGGAACAGAGAGGAAGAGCCAGTGCTGGGCCAGGCTGAGGAAATAAAACAGGTTCAAGAATGAAATAAGTCCAATCATTTTACTTCATTAAAAAAACAATTACATGGATGAATACATATAATGAGTGAAACAGAACAAATACCAAATAAGAAAATAAAGAAAAGTTAAATCCTAAATACAATTGGAACAGTAAAGATTATACTAATCTGGAATGTCGCCATTCCTTCTGTCAACATTTTCTAGCAAGCTCCAGCATTGAGGACTCAAAGCAATGAAGCGCTTCAGATGTTATTTTGTCCCATTCTTTCGACAAACACGTCTTAAGGAGTGTAACAATATAAAGGTCATCAATGCTGCATTTGCAAATTCTCCAATATTCTCTGTTGTGTACCGGTCTGAACTGCAAGCAGCTTAGTCCAGAACCAAAACACTTTGCTTCCTCAGCCCTGTGTTTGTACAGTGTGCAGAATGTGGTTTTGCATTGATGTCCCTGGAGAAGATGTGGTCTTGAAGGCAGCATATGTTGCTCTCAAGTCTCAGAGATTTTTTCTGTATTAATGCTGCCAGCACAGACGTGTAAATTACCTTTGAACACTGAAATAACCCCATACCACCACAGAGTCTGGCTTTTGGACTCATTGCTAATAACAGTCTGGATAGTATTTTGGTCAGAAGCACACATCTTTGATGACCTCCGATCTTGAAAACTGATTGGTCGACCTCGACATGTTTCCACTGTGTGATGGTCCGTCCCAGGAGTCGACGCCACCTCTGGACAATGTTAACGTAAAGCCTGTTTTTGCTTTGGTTTCATCTTATAAAACAAAGTATGTTGTAGTTCCCAGTAATGGAAAAAATAGAAAACTAATTTCTCAGACACTTAAGATTCTGCCTGAGACAATCAAAAAATCAGGGTGGTACTTTCATCCCTAAAACTGCAAGAATTACTTCTCATTTGAAGTTACTAATTTTTTTTGCATTCAGCTCATTTCCTCCAAGAACAGTGTAGGTTGCTTAACCGTTACCTGTCTGATCTTATCTGTGGGTTTGCTGATGCTGCGTAGCAGGCTGTGGGCCAGGCTGTGGTTCAGGCTGTGTGTCCTTTGGTCAGAGAGCGGCTCAGTGAGGCCCGAGCAGGAGAGGAGCTGCAGCACAGGCAGAACCAGGACAGGACTCAGCCAGGGAGACAGCTCAGCTCGTTCAGGGGCTAAACGTATTGCTGTATCAAACAAAAAGAGTGCAAGGAAAGAAGGCAAAAACAAATGAAATGAAGGAATCCATAGGAAGTACAAACCTCATTTCCAGAAAAGTTGCAAAATTTCCCAAATGGAAAAAAACTTATACCCATAACATTTTAAACCTTTGTTTAAAAATCAGAAGTCCAAAGAAATGACTTTTAGTATCTTCACTGACCAATGTCTTTGTATTTGAAAATATGAAAAGATCTAAATATTTGATGCCTGCAACACACTTCAACAAAGCTGGGAAAAGGGAACGAAAGGGAAAACAAGTTTAACAGAATACAAAGTAACAGAGCTCCACAAGACTCTACAATGAGCATCAGTGTCCATATCATGGAGGACGTCATATGTGTGCGGGTACCATTGATGCAGAGGTGGATATTGGAATTTTGGACACATATGCAACCATAAAGGAGACCTCTTTTCCCAGGAAGTCAGTGGTTATATCAGCAGGATGATGCCAGACCTCATTCTGAACGACCTCCTTTATAGACACAGTCAGTGGGGTTACATGATGAGATTAACTCGATTATAGCTATAGTTGGGTTATGCTTCTTATCTGAATGGAATCACTGGCACAAAGCGTGTCATACCCCGGTACGATAGGTGGCGCTGTACCCATTTCAACTAGTGCTAATAGAGCCACTTCCTGTTGACGTCTTCACCACCAACAGCAACAAACTCAGGCATTCAGAAAGATGGAGAACGCAGAGCGAGATGAAGCTGCGTCCCTCTCCATCTGTGATGAGCTGGTTATGGCACAGAGATGCACAACGGCACATTCTCCATCGCGTTGTTTGTTTCTTTCTGACGGCGGCGACAACAACAGTAATATCGTCTCCTTCGACTTCCGGGTGACGAACGTTCGATCCAATCCACAACGTGCTTCTGCCGTCAACGTGCATGTTCAGTGTACGTTTGGATCGAGTTATCTCTGGGTCTCAATCCAATCCAGAGTAACCCGATCCGATCCGGTTTTTTTCTGTCAGATGAAGGTGTCTACATGAACTGAATAACTCAGTCTTATTGTAATTTAGCCATTAATCCGATCCGATGGCACTCATGTAACCCCACTGCCTGACTTGCCTGCCTGCAGTCCCAATGTATCTCTTATTGAAACAGTATGGAGCATGAAGAGGAGAATCAGACTTACAACAACCACGGACTACTGAACAACTGAAATCTTGGATTCAGCAAAAATGGACACGGATTCCTCGGAAAAACTGCAACAATTAGTATTCTCGGTTCCCAAACAATTAAAAAAAGTGTCATTAAAAGGAAGATAATGGAACATTTGATTCAGTTAGATGCACGGTTGAGTCAAACTTTTGTTGAAGTTCGACTTGCGCAGGAGGGAAATAAAGTTAGTGACTGAAATATGTCTGACGCACCAACATGGACTGTAAAAAAAAAAGAAAAGACATTATGTCTCTCTAACTTTCTCTGTCAGATGTCATCGCACATTTAAGAATAGCTGAATTCACTACACAGACTTTGTCTTTAAGTTACTTGAATAGTGATTCTGTCAGTGGTTAGAAAATCAGGATTTTAATAGGGCAGAGCGACAGTCCGGAAAATGCTTTAAGTGACCATGAGTTAACAAATAGTCGCAATAGTCTCCTTTTCAGAAGCCATCTGACAAAAGAAACAGGAAAATACATCAATGAAAGCAGCTTTATGGGGGATTCAACTGTATTAATAAACTTTGGAATGACACATGCAGAGCACTTAGACCTACTTCAGCATAGTTGAGCATTTAAATGAATGATTCAATCCCCTACCTCATTATCAGGACACGTTTGTATGATTTTGATCAGAGCGGTGTGTTTATGTGCATTTTAAACACCCAGTATTTATCTTACTAACATAACAATTTGTTTAGTTTTTCTGGTTTCATGTAAATGTGCTCAACAACGAGAATGCCTCTATCCCAACTTCTTTTGGCCGTGTTGATGTTATAACGTTTTTAATTTATTGTACTTTAAAAAACTTCCTAACTTTTCTGGAAACAGAGTTTGTACATTGTGAATATTTTTGTACTGTCACTTCATCTCATTCTTATTTGCTATTATGATAACACAATTCCCCATGTAGGATCAGTAAAATAATCTATTTACCTATCTGTCTTACAAAAATGATACAGTCCCTGCTGTTAAACGCATCACTTTTACAGCCACCACCTTGCTGGTTATTTTCAATTACAGGGACTTCTTGACTACAAAGCACTAAAAAGAATCATTTGTGATTTTACAGGTTGTGTGCTGCACATCTTGTTTTACCAAGACTGAGCAAGCTGCTCTGTTGAGCTGCAGGGGCCTCCAGCAGGAGCAGGGCCACACCCAACATCAGCTCGTCCAGTGGCACTTCCTACAAAACACATACAGCTTTCACAGTGCCATTCAAAGTGTTCTTATGTCTAAGGAGATAATATTGAGTATAATTAGAGAATGGTGACTTCAACTATCATCTGATCATAGATGTTACTAAGTCACCTGTTGGCAGGCAGGCAGCAGTTGTTGCATTAAGTTGAGGAGTGGTCGGCAGTCTCCATTTAACTTGAGGCATCGCTGACATGCACACAGCAGCTGCAAAAGCAGTCCGACTCTCTCGGTCATCCAGCATTCGCCGGAAGCCCTGATGAGTGTCTGAAGCAGAGCGTCCACAAACCCACAGAGCTCCAGCACCGCCTCCACGTTGTCCAGCTGCAGAAGCAGAGACACAAACTCTCACTGTCTGTTGAGCTAAAACAGATCACATTTCCCCCAATAAAGTACAGAGAATAAGGTCAATGACAAGGTGTTTTCATGTGTGACCTTCACTGTCTGACATCTGTAAATCAAAGCAGAGCAGCTACTATTACTACTGTTTGCCACTCTCTAGTCTCACCAGCGAGAGCTGGTATGAGGATGGGAGGAAATCAGTGAAAGGGCAACAATGTAAATTATTGACGCTATTTTTTTATTGATTGATTGACTGAGTTTAGAACGCTTATATTTTCAGTACCTTACAGAAAGAAATTTATATCCAGACCCCTCTCTTCTGACAACTTTTCAACAATAGCCCAAAACAGAGAAACCATAAAACGTCTATTGAGCGGGCCATTTTATGCTTTTCATAAATCAAACAAGAGGTTGTGCTTAGAAATTGAGGGTAAGAAGGCAGGTGTTCAGCTGGATGCAACAAGCTATTCATCTTACTAGATGCTACTTAGTCTGAAAAGCAGGACCTTTAAAGTCATTGTAAAGATGTGTTTGAATACACAGCTGGTGCCATGCTGATCGCTTAAATTGACTGTTTATTGCCTTTTTTTGTTACCTATGACGTATCTTAGCCAATGACAGGATACATTGGCATACACTCTTCAGAGTTGGAAACGGAGACACAGGGATTATCTTAAGTAGAGCCAACCTTAAGAACATTTCTGCCCCGGGTAACCTCTGAGCACAAAGGAACAGCAGCTGGACCAACACATTGTGATCAGCCCAGAAACAGAGCTGGGATAAGAGTTAATCCAAAACAGCTTGGATCTCAGACTATTTCACTCCCAGCCATGAAGGAAACTCTAGAGAAATTTGTTAATGATGCTACCATCAGCAGGTGGAAGACACACAATGATGAGACTTTAAATTGAGAGGACATCAATAACATTACACTGTGCTATACAGAAATAAACCAATTGGTCAGTACTAACAAAACCAATTATCTGACCTGTGATTTAATCAGAAATTAGGCACATATAAGATACACAACCCTATCTATGTCTGTGGAGCTGAGCAGATGAACAGGCTTAGGGTCTTGAGTCTCCACTTCTAGCTAAAAAGTTTCGAAACAACTGGCCAGCAGAAAGTATGAAGCAGCAGCTGTCCATGCTCATCAGAAATGCTCTTGAGGATTATTTGCTCATTGACATTGACACTTGACCATTGCAAATGTCCACAAAATTTTGTCCCAATTTTGTGAAGAGACGGTCGGCAGTCTGTATGTCTGGAGCATATAGGGTGTGTGAATGGTAAATGGACTTGTACTTGTATAGCGCTTCACTACATGGGACTCACACTCATACAGCACGTCTTAAGATACTTAACTACGTGCTTTTCTAATCATTCATACATTCATACCCCAATGATACACTGGGGGAGCAACGTGGGGTTCAGTGTCTTGCCCAAGGACGCTTCGACATGTAGCCCGGGGAAGCCAGAGTCCAACCACCCAGCTTCCGATTGGTCGGCGACTGCTCTTCCTCCTGAGCTACAGCCGCCCAAATCTGCTCTTTGATTTCTGCTTTTCTGTCACACATCAATAATGTGGACAGGCACAAAAGCAAACTGTATTATCATTATTAGTTATAGGCAGGGAGTTTTGATTTCTCACATGCTCCTAGTGTACATGTAATGCAACAATGCATGTGTGAAAATGTCTGTAAGGTCGGGGCAGCAAAACATTTCAGTGTGTACTGTGTGAGAGTGTGGTTTTCAAAACAATGCATTTCCAAACTCTGGCTGTTTTACCAAAACTGCTCTCTGTCCATCCACGCATGAACATTAGAAGCTACATGTCCTCTACACTAAGAATAGCAAGTGATTTAGAAGATGATTCACTGAAATCAAAATCATGTAACGTGCTAACTGGAAAAGACATTGTAGATGGTTGACTAATATATATACAATGATATTTTCTCAGAAAACATCTAAAATACTAATTAATAAATTACTTTTAAATTTGGAAGAAAAAAATATGAATTTGGGCCACTCACTGCTTTCACTTATTATTTTCTCATAGGCACAATCAAACATCTGAGTTTCACCTGCATATATGGAACCAGGTGGCAGAGGCAGAGCAGCATGCTGTTCGACACTGCTGAGGTCTTCTTCTGGTCCTTGTTTAAGGGATCTGCTTCATCTCCTGGCTGCGTAGAGAGCAAAACTCTGAGGAGACCCTGTCGCAGAAGGGCGTGCTGGGATTGCCTCTGAGGTTCACAGTACAGGTACCGAAGGAAGGGAACCAGCATGGTGATGTAAGATGCTTTATTTCTGCAGTGCATAAACACAGTGTGTAAATGAGAAACTCTGACATGTTCAAATAATCTATTAAACATCTTTTTTTTAGAGTTTAGGCACTTTCCACTCTGAAACCTTGTCAGACTTCATTCTTAAAACTAAATGTAGCATTTAGACGATTGTGTGCATTTATGTATACTGCTCATGGTAATGTGATGAGTTTGTTCGGTCGGTGGGTTTTAGGGCTTTGTGGGGGTCATCCTTGCCTGTCACCAGCCTGACGAATATAGTCTTCAATCTCCAGCAGCAGAGCTGGCCAGCAGTCCACGCGATTCTCCAGGGCTGTGATGTATGGGTGAGGGGCGTTTCTGCACAATATAGGGACAAAGGTCAAGTACTCATTATAGATGGCCTAACAGATCCTTGATCTAGGCAGTCTATAGCCAAAGAACGGTCAAGTTAGTTTGTCAAGATGTCAAAAACAACTTGTCGCCAAATATAAAAAACTAAGTGTAAATATTTAATTGCTAAATTATTTTTAAGAATCTTCAGCATATTTTTCATTTCTAAAACTTTTGCAAAGTCATGGTTTACATTTCAAAACTGAGCAGCAATACGCCAGTGTGTTCTAAAATCAAGTGTTGAGACTAATGCTGCTTGCAGCTCAGCTTCTTTCTGTGATATAACCTGCTATTGTTCACTAGGTTATCATCTGTACACTCATTATATACATCTTTACTTTTTGATAAACAAAATCAGTTCACCATATGAGCTAACTGACACAATTTTGTTCCCGTGAGATGAACCAGTATTTTCGATTACAGATATCTTTGCAATCATGAATTTGACCAAAAAATGTTGCACACAAATACAACTGAATATCCTTCCAATTTTTAAAAACTGATGCACTGTTCACCCGTGATGCTGCTATGTATTCCAAATGACTACTTCTATTCAGATCTCATTATCCTCCTCCATAAACATTGTCATCACATTGGATACAGGAACAAAACAAAGGAAATGTTTCATTTTGGTGGTTGGGTCCACAATATCATGCTTCATGAGCAGGTAAATCCAGTTTTGATAGCTATCAATCGGGTTGACTATAGAATGATGGCTTCTCAGAAGAAGGCTCAAGAGGACAAGACCTGTCTCATGATGGGACTCCTGTAAGAAGGCAGCACCACAAATTAAGCTCACAAGTTCTACAAACATTAGTCTGACTTTCAGCAATATGGATTTACATGTATAGTTAAAGAAATATATCCACAGTGTTTGTTAAGTCATTTCACATGATAGAATGTAGTTAACTAAACAATCCAGGAGATGACACGTCTTTAAGCAGGAACTCCCAAGAGCAAATCATTATTCTGCTGATCTGAAAAGGAAAAGATATAACTCTTCCAATGGCCAGCCAAAGTGCTTTACAGAATAAAATAATAGGCAGCGATAAACAATATAAGCAAAAGTAGAATTACAAATACGCAAAAACAGTGAAAGGCAAACAGATAAAAGATCCAATACAGGTGACTTAACTCTACCAAAGGCCAGGGTTAACAAGTGGGTCTTAAGGCGTGTTTTAAAAGAAGAGAGGCTAGTCGCAGACCACACAGAAAATGGCAAAGCATTCCACAGTGTGGGAGCCACTACTGCGAAGGTTTGATCTCCTTTAGTTTTAAGGAATGATCAAGGAACATCCAGAACCAACTGGTCAGCTGACCTCAGGGCTCTGGAGGGCCGATGCACATTAATAATTATTCTGGGGCCAGTCCATACAGAGACTTAAAAACAAATAAAAGATTCTTAAAATCAATTCTGTACCTAACCGGAAGCCAGTGAAGAGAGGAAGGCACCGGCGTTATGTGCCCATGTTTCTTTGTCCCGGTTAGGAGACGGGCTGCTGCATTCTGCACAAGCTGTAGACGGTTTAGTTCTGATTGGCCGATTCCGACATGCAGGGAGTTGCAATAATCTAAATGCGAAGAGATAAAAGTATACGTTACCAAGATCAGTCCTTCTTAGATAGTGTTGGACTTTGGCTAGAAGCCGAAGCTGAAAGAAACTAGCCTTAACCACAGAGTTGACCTGCTTGTCCAATTTAAACACCCCATCGATAATTACACCAAGATTTCTGGCCTTGGAACCTATGTAAGGTGCAAGTGGGCTAAGGGAGCTGGCAAGGAGCTGGAGCAGGTCAGGGCGACCAAATAGCACAATCCCTGTTTTGTTTTAATTAAATCTTAAGAAGTTTAGATCCATCCATGTTTTAATGTCTGTCATGTAGGGCTGGGCGATTTATATTCCGAAAATATACCGATACCGAAAGTTACGACTATAACCAAATTCATTTTGCCTATGTCGGTATATTCGGTGTTTAAAAAAAAAAAGAAAAGAAAAGTGTTGTTCGTCTTTTGGCTGTGTGTGTGGGTAGGTTGTGTTCATGGCCCTTTAAGACGCGCACACGTAGTACAGCGTATGTAGTCACGTGATAGAGGGCTGCATAGGGATTGGGTCCCGCCGGGTCAAAACAAAAAAAACACTGCGGGATCGGGATATAGCCAAGCGACAGGATGTCAATGAATGATGTGGAAAGGAAGCTCAAAGAAGGTTTTTACAGCACAAAGACAAAGCAAGGCAAGTCTAACATTTGGAGAAGTTTCTCAATTGTCCATGAATCTCTTTATTAATAGCCTATGTATAATGTATCTCCTTTCTGGACGGAGAAGACACAAAATCAATGCATTTCTATTATTGTGCAGACATAAATTCTCAAAATTTTGCGGGCAGGAGTGTAACAGAAGTTGCGGGTGTGGGCGGTAATAGTGAGAAATTCAGCGGGAGCGGAATGAAGAAGCAGGGCTCTATCACGTGACTCCACCCCATCCAGTCTGTAGCAAGAAGAGGAAGAGACGGTGACGAAATGGAGTACAGTTCAAATATCTAAGCAGCAGCTGCAGCTCCGGTGGCAGAGGTCGACCTGGTCGAGGAGGAGGAGGAAGAGCAGCAGCTTGTTCCTAAGAAAAACGAGTCTTCATCGTGTGGTTGTATTTCAATATGCAGGTTATTTTGTACTTTTAAACGTGTTCAGTTGTACTTAGTTGTTCAATAAATCTGAATTAAAAGTACTTCATTTGTATCTTCATTTATTTTCAGATACTGTAGGTTTTACAGTCCTTTTTAAAGTGACAAAATAGTTGCAATAAATAGGTCCAGGGGAATCATACTAGTATCAATTTAACTGGCTATAGAGAAATTATGCTGCCCCAGCCCCATCTATTGGCCAAATTCTTTTTGCGCAAGGGGTGGTGGTAGTTATCGTCCATTTATCAATATATCGGGATATTGATTTTAGGCCATATCGCCCAGCCCTACCGTCATGCAATGAAACACAGCATGAAGGGATTCCTTGGAGGGGGGGTTTAATGGCAAGTACACCTGCACATCATCAGCAAAGCAATGAAAGGGAATACCATACTTCATAAATATCAATCCCAGGAGTGGCATATATAGAGAGAACAGTAGAGGGCCTACAACTGACCCCTGGGGGATCCCGCAGGTCAGAGGGGCCACTGAGGAGGAAAACTGCCCCAACTGCACACAGAAGGATCTATCTGCAAGGTAGAATTTAAACCACTCTAGAGCAGAACCTTTAATGCCCACACAGTGCTCGAGGCGTGACAGGAGAATAGTGTGATCCACTGTGTCGAATGCTGCTGTGAGATCTAATAGCATTAAAAAGGCACAGTTACCAGAATCGAGGTTTAATAAAAGATCATTAAAAGCTTTTAAAAGAGCTGTTTCAGTGCTGTGAAGAGGCTTAAAACCAGACTGAAACCGTTCACTAATGTTTGCCGATCTAGGAATTCTCTAAGACCCTGGAGATAAACAAGAGTTTGGAAATTGGCCCGAAATTAGAAAGAACCAAGCGATCCAAATGTTTCCTTTTTAAAAGAGACTGCACTGTGGCATGTTTGAAGGAGGCTGTAACGTCTCCAGAGCTAAGATACAGGTTTATAAGAAACAAAATAAAAGGCCCAACTGAGCTGAAAACCTTCTTAAACAAGTGGGATGGAATGCTGTCAGATGGACAGTTAGCAGGCCGTGGGTGTTGTACTATTTCAGTATAGTATATACTATAGAAAGTGAGAGTATAGAAAGTGAGACAGGCTCATACTGGTGAAAAACAGCTGAGCTTGCTGTAGGAGTTGGGTCCTTGGCATGCTGGGGAATTGAGGATCTCAGGGCAGAAATCTTATTGACAAAGAATTGCAAAAAAATCCTCACACAGAGAAGCAGACAGTTCAACAGAGACAGCATCAAAAAGGTTCACTAGTGAGTCAAATACATTAAAAAGAACCTGAGGTTTGTGAGCGTTTTTTGAGACAAGTGAGGAAAAATATTCAGCTTTAGCAGCCTGCTGATAATTAAGAAGGCGATCACGTAGAAGATCCCGAGAAATCTGGAGATTGTCTTTTTTCCCACTTCCTCTCCGCCTGACTACATGCATCTGAGTGCATGAGTGGACTAATTCAGTCAAGGCTAAATCTGTGGCTTAACGCGCATTAAAGTCATAGGCGGAAAGGAGTCTAGGATCTCAGTGCAGAGAGAATCAAACAACTTCATACAAACATCCACGTTGAGGTCGCCAAAGTCGTCCAGAGAATACAAGTCTTTCCAGGCAGCAGAAAACTGCAGAGGAGTCGAAGAGTTAAGAGCAAGGAGACAGCGAGCGGTCGCAGTGTCTGTGGTGGGGGGCATAGGTAGTGAGAGGGAAAATAAAACGGGGAGACGGGTAGATGGTCTTATCTGCACTTATCGTGCAGTGCGACAGTTAACATAGTTAACATTTTTTTGTGTAACTTCTTGATGTGAAAACTTTTTAGACATTTTAGGTAAGACATCAGCTTTGCCTGACATCTACTATTGTATCTGTGTAACTTTTATTCAATTTGTGAAAATGCTAAAGGGGAGATTTCACCGTTTTTATTTTATACAAAGACCACATCTGTACCCAGACTTCTCAAATCTGGACTAGATTATCACACAGACGCAAAAAATTCTTTAAAACACAGTCTAAGATTTGTGAAACTTTTATTCTATTTGTGAAAATGCAATAAAGACACATTTCACACTATTTTCAGCATATAGGACACATTAGACACATTAAAAACAAGTCTACCTACATCTCTCAATTCTGGACTGGAATAATCTACAGACCCTGAAGATACATGAAAACACAGTCTCTGATTTGTGAAACCTTCATTCTATTTGTGAAAATGCAATTAAGGCACATTTCAGCATTTTTTCAGCACTTTTTTCAGGACATTTTGTTTGTATCAGTGAGCTCATCTTCACAGTTCACATATTTTTAGACGCTTAAATAGGCAGAGGCAGAGTAAATTGCATTCAAATGCCACAAATGTTTGAGATGCAATATTTTTTTAATTGTGTTACTAAAAGTGATTTGTAGATACTATAAATAGATTTATTTAATTTAGGCTATTACTTCAAAGTGAATTGATTTACTGGTTGATTGATAGATTGATCGATTGAGTGATTGAATTACATTTCCCCCGGGATATTAAGGGAATATGAAGAGAAGCAGAAATATTGAGAGCTTCTTTCTCAAAATAAGACAACAGTTAGAGCCAGCCCCAGCTACTACCAGCAGCAGTGAGGCCCAGACAAGCCAGTAGTCTAGCTTCAGCAATATTAGTGATGAAGAGCAGTAAGCTCTCCCTTTGAATTTACCATGTAAATCACATCAGTGTTGCCAGGTGGAAAATGTAGTATTATCGTAACAGAGACATAAAATGATTGTATTTTGAGGGAAATCATTATACACACGCCATAACCAAAATAACAAGTCTATTGATGCGCTATAGTCACTCTAGTGTTGAATAGCGTCTAACAGGCACTCACGGCTTTGCGTCAGTACGGAATGGATTCATCAGCAGCCCCACAGTTGCTTTAGGCTAAATGTCCCCCATAAACAATGACGACCGGCTCTGCTTCTTCTTTTATTTTCCTCACGCAGCGGACTATTCAGCCAATCATGGCTGTTGTTCTGAGGCAAATACATGCACGTCACTTATAGCTCACATAGAAAAGCACGATTGGCTTGAAACTTGTCACATGGAAATGGAAATGCCCTCAGGGTTCACAAAAAAATCCGACAGACAATTGCGACAGGCTGATTATAACCGATTACAACCACACATTCACGGAATGGTCAAATTATCGTATATGTGGCCTTTTTTGGGATTACTGATCGTACATCGTACACTTGGCAACACTGGCTCACATTCAAGTTGTTTGTCACTCCAGTTATACAATTACAACGGTCTTAAACATCACTACACACCTAGTTAACACAGTTAACAGAAGAACATTAATTAATGTGCATAATACATAAATACACAAACATGTATGTATGTACCGCGGCTGTGTATATGGCATTAAACTTCGCTATGCCATGGTCACCCCATACTAGCTTTGTGTCCCATCTTGGCCACCCCAGTGAAAATGTCCTGGATACACCACTGAGTGGAGGACACCTCAGGAATGCCAGGATTTCCTTGAAGCATGGATAAAAGTTCACCAATGGATCATATTTGAGCTGATCGGAGAAGCCTCCAATCTAAAGCAGAGTCTGACGGTCATAGGCGAGGTGAGATGACACCCCACGACAGAACAGGCAAATCACCAAACACATAGCAAACACAGAGCAGAGCGACAGACGGCAAAGCCGAGCAGCCTGGCGCAATCTTGTCTGTCTAAGGTCAATTTTTTTGTGTTTAATGTTGCCGAGATGATTCAGTTGCTTTGTGTATAAAAGAAAGTTAAGAATAATGGTGCTAAAGAAAAAGGCGACCAATCCAGGAACATTGTTAATACTTCTTTTTTTTTTTTTTCAAAGGTCCAGTAAGATTGGCATATTTTTGAAGTTATGACTCAATAATCTCCTAATCCGTTTTAGTGATTGTGAGTGATACAATGTACATTCTGAAGATAACTGTGCCACCATAAAACTCTTTAAGGGTGTGGTCGGTGGCTTAGTGGGTTAAGCAGATGTCTCATATACAGAGGCTAGTCCTCGATGCAGTTGGCCCCTGTTCGAGTCCTGAACTGGACGACCATTTTCTGCATGTCATTCCCATTCTCTCTGCCCTGTTTCCTGTCTCCCTCCACTGTCCTATCAAAAAAATACTTCAAAAAAAGAAAAAGAAACTCTTTAAGTAACACCAGAGAATTTGGGAAATTTTTACTTATTGGCTCCCCCTACAGTTGTGGGATGTAACACCACTGTCATCAAAACAAATCTACGTGTTCATTCATTCATCTTCGTCTTTTCTTTAAATCTCGCATTTACCAGCTACCTTTAGATGGATAAACTTCATTAAAGGTCAGGGAATCACAAATATTTTCATTATTTCATAGCAAAGAAAAAAATTACATTTGATAGGTCTTTATTTGACTTTGTTCTTTACTTTGATATAGTATGCAGTTTTGTCAGTTAAGTATTGGTATCTAGTTGCTATCTTTTACCACTTCTCTAATTTATGTGTCATATCATCCCCAAAGCTATCACTTTTTATCTTAACAATAAGTTGTGAAAAAGATGCAGTAATTACCTTGGACCTCACAGAAGTAGTTTTTGTTATCCCAACTGTCAGCATGCAGGGATAATGTCTATACAAATGAGTGTTCAGATCTGTTGTGCTACTGCTAAACTAAACTGATGCTCTACAGCAGGGATCGGCAACCTTTGGCACGCGTGCCACTGCTGGCACACCAACGCATAACCATTGGCACGCCGGCACCTCTCGATGACGGTCCCAGCCTTGGCTGGTTCCTTGTGTTTGAGTGACAGCAAGATCTCCCGCCCACGTTCCCCTCAGCGCTTCTGTAGTAGCGCTGTCCGGTCCTCCCGCCTACATTCCCAGAGACACGCGTCACATGTGTAAGATGTAGTAGCCTAGAAATGGCAACGCCGCCAGCTAAAAAAGCTAGGAACATCGCACTGGCTCTCTTGTCAGTTTTCGGGTGAACATACTTTTGTGAGCAGGTATTCTCACACATGAAAAATGTGCTCAGCCCCACCCGCAGTCGTTTAACGACTACGGACCACTCTGAGGCATGTTTACAACAGAAAGTGACAAACTACGAGCCCCAGATAACAGAGCTCAGCCAAGCAAAGCAGGGCCAGGGATCACACTGACTGGTAGGCATAATACAGCTTACACTTATTTTTAGTTAAACATGTTGCTGTTTGCCCATGAATTTAAAATGTTGTGGCTGGTTCCTTCTGATCTAATAGAGTTGTTGTTGTTTTTTTGACGCACCGTAGTGTCTGCATTTCCAACCAATGAAATATGTTTTAAACAAGGTTCTGAAAGCAGTGTTTTGAAATGAGATCCCTCTTGTGAAGAATGGGAACATATCTTTGAAATGTGATTTGATGAGGCCTATGGATAGAATAAAATTCCTGCTGTGTTGGAAATATTCTTGTATTTTGTGTCATATTTTAACATTATACTATTTGGCACACTCATTGACAAGAAAATTTCAAATTGGCACTCAATGTCACAAAGGTTGCCGACCCCTGCTCTACAGACTTTTAACCAATGTTCCTTCCTTCTTATAAAATCCAAATGATTCTCAGACATTAAATTTGATGTTAAACTTGGTTTATCATTGGTTGGGGGAAATGTAGTGAGAAATGTAATGAGTTTTCAACTGTGGGCCAGCTGAAACACTGCTAGAATGGTGTGGAATCTTGCATTGACTCGGTGTGGGATCTACTGTAAAACCGACCAGTTTTTTATGCATTTTATTCAATCCAGCGATCAGCATACCAATATAATTACTATAAATCTTGAACATGAAAATCAGGTTCAGGTTCAGATTCATATCAGTTATCGGTCTTCACTTCCTGTGAAGAACAGACAGCTTCCATTACTCTTGGAATTAACAAATGCATTAAGTGCATTAAGAACACTGGGGTCAAATCCAAGTTGAAGATTCTGTGTATTATTAACCTTCCAGACCACAGAAGGCTGGGGTTATATCAACACTGTTGATGTGTGTGGTAGGCCAGTGTCACCATCGGGTTACCCAGTGTGTTACATCAATCATTAAGTATCCAAATAGAGGAAGGAAGCTATCCAACTGAGCATGTCTGTGCCTGCAATGGCCCACAGCGCTCCCAATCATGCTCTTTCTGTCCAGTCCCATAATGTGTAATCTGTCTGACCATCTCTGTCCCCTTTCCACAAGTTCCCTGCAGCTGCCTCCAGAACCTCAGCTTCATTATAGCTCCCATCCATCAGGCTATAGTAGGGCTCTCTACTTTTTAGTTGTCACACAAAGGAAGAAGTCAAGACAGAGACCACCTTCTTTTGTGTGACAGCTGAAAAGAGTGTTGCCAGACAAGTGGCTCATGTAACATCTATCTGTTGCTGCCTCTGGATGTCTACATGTTTCCCTTGCTTTGGAGTTGCAGTGTAACTTCAACCACAAACCTCTTTACTGCAAGAAAGCATAAGAACACCTAAACATAAGTAAGTATGACCCTTTATTTTGATCTTAAAAGTAAAGTTAAAAAAAAAGGAAATTATTGACCTACAAAGGGCCTGCATCATTGAGAGGTGGAATAGAAATCCAGCCAACACTCAAATATAGAAGACATGCTCTCGTTAAACAGGATAATGACAGTCTCTCCTGGAAGGTGTTCATAGAACAAATTCGAGTTCAGCTCCTACACACTCCTACTCCTTTTGCACACAACCTAACTAAGGGTCTGGCACAATATACGCTGTTCCCAACTAACCTACCTCAAGGGCAAGTATGTTATACAGTAAGACCGCCAACATAAAGTCTGTATTGATAAAGGCAAACCAATCAAACTCCTCATAAAAGACAATCAGCATGCAGAAAAAACTTTGTCCTTCATATTTCAGGGCGAAATTCATGAGGTTGGCTCATTGTCTCAACATTCAAATAACACTGCAAATAAACAAATAATTATATGTATGGGGCGATCACAGTAAACACAGACACAAATAAGACTTAATCCAAAAATGAAAATCTCAAAATGAGCCATCAAAGCAGAAAAGGATAACTTATGATCTAATGAATTTTCCTGCTAATTGTTTCTACTACAGATTATTAAAAGTGCTTTTTCAAGATTAGCATTAATATCAATATTAGAGACGTGAGAATATATCAGTATAAGATATTGCTGATGTTGACCTAAGAGTTGATATGGTACCTCCCTCTGTAGGTTATGGACAGAAGCATGAATCTCTTTGTGTAGGTGATGACTAAATTTAGTGCACAGATGTTGTATTTAGGTTACTTAAATTAGGATTTTAACTGATGATGCTGCAGTTATAAAACCAGGACTTTATCTAAGCAGAGTATCTGTCTGGAAATGTTTTAAAGCAACAATAAATAAGTATGTGAACCTTAAAACTATGTGCTTCTGAAGTACGCCAACCTATGTAATGCGCATCCAAACCATCAGATTGGATTTTACTGCTGAAGAGAGAGAAAAAGAGACAGATGCAGAGTTAACTGTATTGTTGTGATCTGTAATTAATAACTTATTAGCTTTTCTTTTGCGTATGTTTTGCTCGGCTCCATTAGTGAAGTTGCCAACATGCAGCTCTGTAATCATAAAAAGAATGAAATCATGATAATTTCTCCCTCTAGAGAATCAGAGGAGATTGAAGCTGTGGTTGATTCCTGTACTAAAACTAACTAACTAACAAACTTTACAAACGGGAAATATACAACATTACAATAGCAGCATGTTCATCCGTGTCATATCATTTATCAGAGGTTGAAAAGCAAGTTATAAGTTTATCATCAACGTCTCTGTCTCACAGACGAAGCTTTGGGTTGCACTTCAGTTTTGTTTCAGACAAACGTGGAAATAAGTTATTCTTAGGTAAAAATGTTTGGTCAGTTTTGGCTTTTTTCACACCAAAGATATATATTACAGCATCTCAAAAGTTTATCTGCTAATCTGCAGTACACGGCACTGTAATATATACAATGTATATTAACTTACTATACCTGCCTACCTTTTTATACATAGGGTGCCAAAAGCACCAGATGGCTCACATCAAGGAAACTTAATCAAATAAATAAGAGAATACTTTTCTCAACACAAACATCGAAAGTAACCAAAACGCAAACATCACAGTGTACATTTAAACATTTACAGATATGCCAGTGGGGAATCAAGCCAGGGACTAAATGTTCTGGGCATTGTGTCTGGAATTCTTAAATAACTACACAAGCAGTGAGAGTTAGTCTATTTTGATGTCTCCATCTTGGAATTTCTATTAAACTTTCTGTGAGCGATCTTCTTTGTCTATCTTGCTATAACTAGCACTGCTACTTTCACTAACTTCAGATCTATTAAAACAAACAAAATACAGGAACCAATATTATTCCAACAAGGTGCAGTAAGATTAATCACTAAGGCTTCATCTATTTGAAGACAAGATACTTATTTCACTCTAAATGTAAAGATTACCATTTGAATGTACCTGAGTAGGCAGGCCAGATATGTTATAAGTAAAGCCTGCAGGGCACAGTCAGTACAGACCACACCACTGCAGCCAGACTAACATCCCATAAGAAATGTGGTGGTGTGTTAGGCATAGCCATAACCCTCCCCTGATCCTGCTGGGGCCTGAAGTGCTCTGAGTCTCTGTGGCAGATTGCACAGGGCTGCTGTGAGCAGACAGTCAACAATAGCCACCAGTGTGCTTCCTCCATTAATCCCACAGTATTTCCAGTTACCCAGCAGTGCCAGTCCTGACAACCAATGACAGGCCAGACTGCCAGGCCAATGGCGCCACCCTGCTGCCCTTAACACATTCATCTTCTCACTGGGAGTGTTCAGGCTACCAGACAGACAGACAGACAGACAGAAGAGACAGCGATGAAGACGGAAGGAAAAAGAAAGATAATGGGTAGACTGAAAGAAAGCATGAATAGAGATTTGGAGAAGGAGAGGCTTAGAGTGAGAGGTATTTAAAAAAGGAGGAAAAGATTTTAGAGCTACAGAGAGAAAACCTGAGAGCAGGGGGAGGGAGGAGGAGGAGGAGGAGGAGGAGGAGGAGGAGGAGGAGGAGGAGGAGGAGGAGGAGGAGGAGGAGGAGGAGGAGGAGGAGGAGGAGGAGGAGGAGGAGGAGGAGGAGGAGGAGGAGGAGGAGGAAGGGTATGGTTCAGTCAAGGCTCCAGCAGGAGTACAGCACTCCCCTATGTCTGCCTGGACATATCCAACAAACTCCACTGACTTGTGCCATCTACCTTCCTGTCATCCAATCGTCTTTTTGCATCTGAAATGTCATGTTATGCACCCAAACTGCAACCAGCGGGTCGACATACTTCAATGATGAAAACATGTAGGAAGAACTAGTTTTTAAAAAATACTTTTGAATATGCCCTACAATAACATTTGAAGAATTTATAGTATAGCTATAGATTTTTGCACACTTAAAAGAAAGAGACAGCTCTGCAGTTAGGGAATGAGCTTATCTAACACAAGCTAAAAATGAAATGTGGATTAATATAGCGATGTGAAGAGATGAAAAATGTAAATACCCACGTATGTAAGTAACGAGCCACATTTTATAGTTTCAAGCACGACAGCTGTGAGAGGCGAGAACAACCAGTGGAGGACTGACTCCAGGGGAGAAACTGAGCTCCCTGGTGTTAGTTATGTTCACTGATAATTGCAACTGATTACAAACACTGTTTTTACAACACTGTAAACGTTCTACTTTGATGCACTTTGTGCAGGTGAAGAGATGGGACTTCACTGATGCATGTGCAGCAACAAAAGGCTCTTAGATAAGACATGGAGATTTTATAGAGTTCTGCAGCTGCTTTTACTGTACTGTATTGTCAAGTGTCTCCCGCCGGCCCAGCGAGCCACAATGTCGGTGTTGGTTGTAACCTCAATCATTGTGGTAGGTTACACTAAAACCAAAGCCGATGTGCTAGCAAGCCACTGCAGCAGAAGTGACATTATCTGTATGCAGGAGACCCACCTGGGCCTGACGAGCAACCAGCCTGCACTTCCAGGCATGAAACTGTTAGCTGAAATACGCCATCTGAAGTACAGTTCCGCTGTGTTCGTGAAGTCACTAATGGATGTCAGGGAAATCAACACAGACAGCTCAGACACCAATATAGAGACCGTTATCATCTGCCTGCCAGAGATCTCCATCACCTCATTGTTTAAACCACCTGTCAGTCCCTTCGAATGGCCTGACCTACCACCTAAGTGCAATAAGAAGCTTGCCGTGGAGATTGGGGACTTTAACTCCCATCACACAATGTGGGGCTATGAATCAACCAACAGTAACGGAGAACTAGTCGAAAGCTGGATGGAAAACACATGGTAGCAGCTGGTGCTGATTCACAACGCCAAACTCCCAAAGTCCTTCAACAGCTGCTGCTGGAAAAGAGGCTACAAACCTGATCTGTGCTTCGTCAGCCAGAGACTAGCGCACTTAAGTGAGAAAGTGGTCCTGAACCCACTCCGTCGATCACAACATCAGCCAATCTCCATCACGATTAAGCCTCCCATAACCAAGTCGGAAGTTTCCTTCCAACGCCACTTCAATCTTAATGACAACTTTAGCATGTTTGTTCAGGCTGTTAAGAGGATCGCTCACACCTGCATCCCTAATTGATGTCGGAAAGAGCATCGCTGGCCTAACAGAGGACTCGACCCGTTTTCGGACACCACCTGTGAGCTTGGAGATACCCTCAATCCCTAAAGAAGGAGAGGCGGAAAGCCAGGCAAGATCTGATAGAAAACATCAACATGTCCCAGAACAGCAAGAAAGCCTGGTCGACCATTCGGAAACTGAGTGGTGACAAGACCACACCACCTACTATATGTGATATAACACCAAACCAGGTTGGAAGCAAGCTGGTAGCCAATGGAAGACGAGTAGAGAGGCGCAGGGCTAAAGGAGAGCATCATGCCACAACCATCCCAGGCTATCAGCAGAACATGTCCATCCTAACCAAGCCCTTCACTACAGAAGAGCTTGAAGCAGGACTTAACAGCATGAAGTTGGGAAAGCAGCAGAGCCGGATGACATACTGACTAAATTAATCACTCAACTAGGCCCAGTCGCCAACAAATGGCACCTAAACATGTATAATGTATGCATACAGATCCAGCATATTCCAACCATCTGGAGGAAAGCCATCATCATTGCACTACTAAAACCTGGGAAAGATTGCAACCTCCCCAAAAGCTACCGGCCCATCTCCCTATTATGCACCACCTACAAGCTGTTCGAGAGACTTCTCCTCAGCCGAATGTCACCTCAGTTAGACGCTGAGCTGATCAAGGATCAAGCTGGATTCTGAGCGGGGAAATAATGCACAGATCAACTGCTAAGCCTTACCCAGTACATCGAAGACGGGTATCAGCAGAAGCTGATAACAGGCGCTGCCTTCGTCAATTTGTCACCAACTTATGACAGTGTCAAACACGTTACTGATGAAAAACCTCTTTGACGTGACAGGAGATGCCAAACTATGCAATGTCATTAGAAGTCTGCTGAGCGAACAGGATGTTCCACGTCACACTCAACAACAGGAAAAGTAGATGGTCATCAGATCAATGGGCTACCACAGAGCAGTGTCCTGGCACCTCTCCTCTTCAATGTGTACACCAACGAGCAACCCCTACCGGCAACACAGCAGTGCACCTTCCCGTAAATGGACTTGTATAGCGCTTTTCTAGTCAAACTGACCACTCAAAGCGCTTCTAACACTACATGCCACTCACACACTCATACATACAGCACGTCTTAAGATACACATAACTACGTGCTTTCTAATCATCCATACCCTGATGGATACATCAGGAGGCAACGTGGGGTTCAGTGTCTTGCCCCAAGTACGCTTCGACATGTCCAGCCCAGTACCACCGACCTTCCGATTGGTAGGCGACTGCTCTTCCTCCTGAGCTACAGCCGCGGAAGTTGAGGCACCCTGGAACAAATTCTAGCAGATACGCTACATTGCCAAAATGATTCGCTCATCTGCCTTTACACGCATATGAACTTAAGTGACATCCCATTCTTAATCCATAGGGTTTAATATGACGTCAGCCCACCCTTTGCAGCTATAACAGCTTCAACTCTTCTGGGCAAGCTTTCCACAAGGTTAAGGGTTAGTGTTTTGTGTTTATCGGAATTTTTGACCATTCTTTCAGACGCGTATTTGTGAGATCAGACACTGATGTTGAACGAGAAGGCCTGGTTCGCAGTCTCCGCTCTAATTTATCCCAAAGGTGTTCTATCAGGTTGAGGTCAGGACTCTGTGCAGGCCAGTCAAGTTCTTCCACACCAAACTGGCTCATCTTTGTCTTTATGCTGTTGGAACAGGAAGGGGCCATCCCCAAACAGTTTCCACAAAGTTGAGAGCATTAAATTGTCCAAAATCTCTTGGTATGCTGAAGCATTCAGAGTTCCTTTCACTGGAACTAAGGAGCCAAGCCCAGCTCCTGAAGAACAACCCCACACCATAATCCCCCCTCCACCAAACTTTACACTTGGCACAATGTAGTCAGACAAGTACCGTTGTCCTGGCAACCGCCAAACCCAGACTCCTCCATCAGATTCTCAGATGAAGGAGCGTGATTCATCACTCCAGAGAACGCGTCTCCACTGCTCTAGACTCCAGTGGCGGCGTGCTGTACACCACTGCATCCGACACTTTGCATTGCACTTGGTGATGTATGGCTTGGATGCAGCTGCTTGGTCATGGAAACCATTCCATGAAGCTCTCTACGCACTGTTCTTGAGTTAAGGCCACATGAAGTTTGGAGGTTTGCAGCGATTGACTCCGCAGAAAGTTGGCGATTTCTGCGCACTATGAGCCTCACCATTTATTTTACATGGCCTACCACACCACTTTGTGGTTGAGTTGCTGTCATTCCCAATCGCTTCCACTTTGTTATAATACCACTGAAAGTACTACGCTGGAATTCACTGAGCTCCTGAGAGCGACCCACTCTTTCACAAATGTTCGTAGAAGCAGTCTTCATGTCTAGGTACTTGAATTTATACACCTGTGGCCATGGAAGTGATTGGAACACCTGAATTTCATTATTTGAATTGGTGAGTGAATACTTTTGGTAATATAGTGCATGTCAGCTTACTACCTACAAAACCACCTGCAGCCACACCCTGTCACACACCCGGGAGCTTGACGTAACCTGGGATGGAAAAAAACTTGAGAACCATCAGCATCCAGTCTATCTGGGAGTTACTTTAGACCGAACCCTCAGTTACAGAGAACATATCCAGAAGACGAGAGCCAAGGTCTCCACCAGGAACAGTCTCTTACGCCAACTGACGTAAGAGACTGTTCAGAACCTTGTCACTACTATCAACAGCAGTTATCCATCACCGTGAAAATGAAAATGATCAATGCAGACAAAGCAGTGAATGACTGCAATGAGTTCTGCCAGCTTTTCTCACTTTTTTATTTATTGAAAAAGATGTTAGGTAACAAGAAGAGTGGAGGTCAGGTTGAAAAACTTTAGAGAGTAGTGCTTGTAAGATTGCTGGAGAGACAAATAAAACCTCCGTTTGACTGAAAAAGACCTACGGGAAGAATTAAGAGACTGCAGGGGTGGTGCACTGCTTTACAAAAGAAACAAATATGGCCTTCACGAAGAGTCTCAGACGACAACCTTTACTGCGTCTATACCGACAAAGTGAGTGTGACCTGGTGAAATTTAACCATGCTGGACTACCAAGGTTATGCATCAGGTCGTTTGGAAATCATAAGAAAAAGAAAAAAGTCATCTTGTTACAAAAATCACCCCCACGAGCCTCCGGTGGCGCCCCAGATGGCAGCGACCGTTCCAACTATCTATTGACACAAGTCAATAGATATTAAATGCACATACATAGAAATGATATTGAAGATGGACTGACCTGATGGAATATGGACAAATGAAGTGTGTTTCCTCATGTCTCTGATCAGCCTGCATCTGCAGTAGTCGTCCAATGACTTTTATGAGCCCCTGGACGTTTCTGTTCACAGAGCAAGTTAAAAACATAACACAGAGGTGGTCATCTTCCCAGAAATATTCAACACATGCTAAGAGTTCTAAAAAATGGTACTGCTGAAGATTAAACAAACAAAAATGTTGCATTCTGGAAAACTTTGAAAAAACTTTTTCTTGAAAAATTTCATATACAATGGAAACACATTTCCAGTTAACATTTGTGGATCCAAGGGCTTACATTATCAATTTAAACAGAGGATAAAAATCTATTCACCAGATAAGGTTACTGGATGAGCAGCATATCAAAGAAATGTCTTCATTTGTGCTAACTGCTGTGGCAATTTTAGAAGATTGTTTCTGTGATTTTCCGTTTTGTCCTAAAACTGAGTGTAGTCTCTTTTCCTTTATATGAACACCCAGGTCTGGCTTACAGCCCTGTTGGAGATAGAACAGGTTTGTAAATGTCATTTTTGCAGCACACAAACCAACGGCCAAAGCTTGTTCTACTTTTGCAGGGAACATACAGTGAAAAAATAACATATATGACTGTACATGGTTATCCAGCCTCCTCCCTTTTCATCTCCGTATCTCTAAACTTCAGATGATGCTGCATTTGTTGTTCCTTGGAAGTGGCAGGTAAAAACTTTTTTGCTCTCACTTTTCATTGTTATTCACATTAAATCTTATCATTAGTTATACAAGTCACTCAATCGAATAAATAAATTAGCAAATAATGCCCTAATGTACTTTGTTTAATGAATATATCCTGAAAAGGAAATGTGACTTCGAATTTCTACTAGTCTGTAGTTGAAAATTCTGATTTCCCATTTGTCATGAAATTAACCAGTAATACAGCACCTTTGACAGACATCGCAAAAATAAACGTCAGTAAAATATTGTCCATGTAGGCAATAGTTCTAAGGTGCTAACAAAACACAGAGGAACAGAGCAACAGGGAAGATCTGAGTTTATGGAGCCAATATGTGACGGAAGAGAGGGGCAGAGTGGAATCGAGGGGATCACTCCACGGCCTAAAATTAATGGAAGAAAAAGGTGCTGCTGCTCTGTCTTTGTGTAAATCAAAACATGTCACAAACATTTCATTGTGTCAGCTTGTGAAAATGTCAGGGAGAAAAAAAAGTCAGACTCATCTGTGCAGCCTCTCATGGGAATTTTATTAACAAATTCGGCAGAGATGCATGTCACACAGCAGCGTACAAAGATTCCCAAAGACAGTGTATTGTTGGACCCTTACCATCTGCGCATATGTGGCAAAAAACACCCTTGAGTTAGTTCCTTCATGTCTGCGTCTGGGTCCTCTCCTGTTTACCCTACGACAGGACACCCTGACCTAAGTCTCGATAGACCGTATACGGTGTTGATATTGTTTAAAAAAAAAAACTAAAAAAAAACCCACTGTGCAGAATAATTGCAATTGGCATGAATGAAAATCTGTACTAGGCTTGTTCGGTATACCGGTACCAAATTGGTACCGGGGTACTGAGGCATTTAAAATGGTACTATACTGTGCTTGGATGAGACCGATAGTTTTCCTTTTTTTATTATGTCGCCGTGTGACGTCACCGCATTGTAATTTGAGCCGAGGCGAGCAAGTGCTATATGGAATTACTTTGGCTTTAAAACAAATGAGCACGGTGAAGCCATTCACACCAAATCACCACTGTGCAAACGGTGTTACAAAACATGTCTGGCCAAGGGTGGAAACACTTCTTTGTGGTATTTTATTTACTGATGCATTTTTAAAGTTCTCAGATTTTCTATTAAGATAAAGTCAATAATGACATTTTTTGTGTTCTCTTTTTATTTGGAAAAGTATTGAAAAGTTTCTAAATACATGTTGGTACCGGTATCGATACCAAAATGTTGATACACTATCCTGTACTGTTGTTTTTTTCCAGCAGCCGACAGAGCTTTTTGAGTAGCATGTTATGTTGAGGCTGTGCAGCATTGTTCATTATGTTGAGCAGTGTTCACAACATTCTTCTTTGTATAAACAGCTCCAGAGCACTCCCAAGCACAGAGCCAACTGTCTTGAACAGTCTAAGTTTCTTTAAGTTACTGGCTCTGATGCTGCTGTCCCTGCAGATGGCTGCAGAGCAGATAGTACCCTCCACCACAGACTTATAGAGGATATGCAAAATGTTATTGCATACATTGAAGAACCTAAGCCTCCTCAAAGAGTACAGCCTGCTCCGTCCCATCTTGTAGACAGCTTCAGTGTTGCATTTACAGTTCAGTCTGATATGTTGATGTAAATTATAAGCCATCCAGGTCATGGTAATCCTAAGAGCTTGAAAAAGGGCAAGTGGACTTCTTGGATCTTGAAGATCTTTCACCTCTCATTTGAAAGGTTTCTTCAGTTCTAAACTAGATGGTGGGGAGTATCAGCTTATAAGCAGAGAGGGTTGTTACGGTCACATGTGTCACTGAACCCTCTGACCAATGTCTGTGTCCTTCAAATGACACACAACTATAAATTGTCTACCAGCCTGAAAAGGGTGAGTTTTGGTCACAGGATCCAAGGTGTGAATGGTTGTGAAACTGCCATGGGAGGAGAGACAATGCTGCATTATAGGTGCTGGGAAGGTGATACCTGAGACCACCTCAAAAGTGGAAATTCCAAACCCTACTAAGGATGTGAAATCAGCCCCGTCTTCAGATCACTCAATCGTGGCCACTATCGATCTCCGATAGATGATCCGATTGAAAATCACTCCATCCCTATCCTAGCCTATTACTTATTTAGAAATATAGGTTTTGTGCCATATTTGCACAGACAGAAATGTCTGTTGCTCAAATTTTATTTTGGTTTGGTTATTATTTTTGATTTAATAAAGTTATTGTTGTTCAAATATATGCATGAATTATTTATTTTGTGACGAAGAAGAAAGATAATATAGCACACCACTTGTGGCATAGAGAAAAGTGTTTGGTAAGCAAGCAAGAAGATGAAGAACAGAGGAGACAAAGAGAGCAAATACAAAGAAAGGAAAAAAAGATGCAACAGGATGTAATTAAGAGTTTAATATTCACTCCTCAGTTGCACAGATCAAAGGGTTCTGTATACAGACATGTTGCTCCATGAGAAACATTTTTAAGTACACAGTAAAGCAGGTTCTAGAGATTTTTATTATGGCATTAAATCAATTCAAGATCGCCTTAAAGATCGCCATTTGAAAAAAAGATCACGATCCTCCCTTCGATTGCTAATAGACGATCCGATCAAAAATCACTGCATCCCTAAACCCTAGAGTTAAGAGCCAATGCTTCTCAGAATACATCTGCATCTGTCAGACAAGGACATAATGACACTACAAAGATGGACATCCAGGAGCTTATCAGAAAGGGACCTCACCCAATCAGAAAAGGATGTTTTAGCCAAAGGATTCCACTGCCAGTGTTGGACCTCATTACAGCTACTGACTCTTCAAAAAGGAATGAAAATCTCTGAGGCACAAAAAGGAACCACTACATATGAAGGTAACAGCAGCCCTCTCTAGCTCTAAAACTCCTCCCTCTAACCTCACATTACAGGAAAGGAAGGCAGTGACATCCCTCAGCAGAGACCAAAACATCACCATTTTCCAGCAGACGAGGGAAGATGCACTGTGGTTCTCAACACAGCCAATTACCACAGAAAAATAACATCATTGCTGAGTGATAACACCACCTACGAGACCCTGAAGAGGGACCCCACAAACAACTATAAAAAGAAAGTCACAGATTACCTTCAAGACCTAGAAAAAGTTATTGACTGCTTTTTCTAACACAAGAAAGTACTTTACCCTGGGGAGGCCACATTGTGTATCTATGGACTTCCCAGGATACACAAAGAGTTAGTTACACCCATTATCACCAGTATCAACTGGGTCACCTATGACATTGCTAAACTTGCCTCCATATTAGTACCCCTGCTAGGTGTGACGACCCCTCTGCTCCACTAGTCCCTGTCTTTTTTGTTGTTTCTTCCCTTTTGCAGGGAGTAAGGCGGAGGGCTCATTAGGCTGACTGAACCACACCTGGGGCTTGTGTTTTAAAAGCTCCTCTCCTGCCAGTTACAGGCCCCGCTCTCTTGAATTGACTTAGTTAGACCAGGTTACGGGTGCGGCTGCTGTTTTGTTCTTGTTTTTGATCGCTTACACATCCACACACTCATGCATGGATACACTATTGACAACTGATTTCTACGTTTCTTTAGTTTACTAAACTTTGAGAATAAAATTTATTCTTACAACTGAAAAACCCTTGTCTGTCTCCCATCACTGTTGCAGCCTTAGAGCTGGGCTGTGACACTCTACATCATATCCAGAACGCCACAGATTTTGTGAAAGAAGATCCAACATCTGAAACTGTCTCCAAGTGAAATCACTGTGTACTTTGACGTGACCTCACTTTTTACTAGTATACTGATTTCAGCAGCAGTGGAGACTATTAGGAAATGGCTGTAGCAAGATGACTCACTGAATGATACAACTTCACTCCTTACAAGATCTGTATCCTGATGAACCTTCGCCTCTCCACTACCTACTTCAAGTACAATGACCGTTTCTTCAGACAGAAGCATGGCTGTGCCATGGGAGCTCTAGTGTCCCCCATTGTGGCTAACATTTTACGAAGAAAGTGGAAAGCAAAGCACTGAGCTCATACAAAAGAACAGCACCAAGCCACTGGTTCAGATATATGACACATTGGTCAAGAACTCAAGAAATGGAGACTTTCATGTACATGTTCAAGTTCAAGTACATCAACTTGGTGGACAGCAACATCAAGTTCACAAGGGAGGATGCAAAAGACCACAAACTGCCTTTTTGGGCTGTGCCGTACACATTGAAGAGGATGGAAGTCTTAACACTGATCAGCAAAGACATCTGAACATAACAACACTGTTAGGGAAGCTAAGAAGAACAGGCACAAACATATTGTAATTGCATACGTGGCAGGAGTCTCAAAAGGATCTTCTCCGAACATGACATTTCAGTGCACTTCAAACCCAAGAACACCCTGAGACAGAGACTGGTTCACCCAAAGGACAAAACACCCAAACACAAACGGAGTGGTGTTGTGTATGCAGAGCAGTGAAGAGTGTGCGGACCTCCATATAGGAGAGACCCAAAAACAGCTCCACAAGTGCATGGCACAACATATAAGAGCCGGCTCTTCATTCTGGACAAAGAAGACATATGGTTTGATAGAGAAGTAAAGGAAGCCATCTATATTAAACTGGAAAGGACATCTTTGAGTAGAGGAGGTGGTCTCAGGTATCACCTTCCCAGCACCTACAATGCAGCATTGTCTCCATTCACACCTTGGATGCTGTGACCAAAACTCACCCTTTCAGGCAGGAAGACAATTTATAGGCGAGAATGACTTAAACGGCATGCACATTGGTCAGAGGGTTCAATTACACATGTGACTGTAACGACCGTTTCTGCTTATAAACTGACACTCCCAAACATCTAGTTTAGAACTTAAGAAGCCTTTTCGATGAGAAGTGAAAAGTACAGTTGCCCATATTGAAGGATTATTCGGACTATTCAGTCTGACATCTTTCCTGGAGTCAGTCAAATGAAATTGCAGGTGAACATAAGCTTAATTATTTTGTTTTGAGTAAAGCTGAAATGCAGTACCACGGCACATTTTGGCAACATATCTGCTCAGAGAATCTGATTTATGCTCTGTGGACTGAGGGGTCAAGTTCTCATACTGAGGTAGTTAGACGACCATATGTGCTCTGTGTAACTGAGAACTGAAGCCACTGGAGTAACTATGGCCAGCAGACACAAGGTTGATTGGTTTCGCAAAGAGTCACAATGACACAGAGATGAGGATTATCACCAACACCTGCCTGTGTTTTTTTTAACCTGATAGCTTTACAAACTTCTACAAGACACAGCTGGGAATAAACAGATTCTATCAGTTACAACAATACACAACTGTGACAGTCAAAATGTGCTTGTTGGTGTTCTAACATCTCAGCTTAATCATTGGCAGGACATACCTGCAATAACAAAGTAAGTTTAACTATGTTGTTTAAATCCACAGCTGGATGGTTAAAGGAATATTTTTACCTAGAGTCTGTATTTGACATCAAAGCAGTTTGGTTTGGTTAAAACAAACTCTGATCTGTGTACTCTATGGATATTGCTATGTGCTGGCCTTATCGGCAGCAAGTCTGTGTAGCTCTGAATTTAGTTTGTCGTTAATATAATTATATGTAATTTTAGTTTTAATCTAAACATTTTTAGTGATCTGCTTTTTATTTACATTCCGTTTTATTTTTATTTTTTGACAATATGCACTGCTGCCAGTAGAGCAGTGTACATAAGAGAAGAACTGTTGGCTCTGTCAAGGACTGGACGCAGAATTAAACACCCAATTCCGACTGAGCTAAGAAACCTGTACCGTGGATGGAGAGCTGGAGCAAAACTAAAGGCAAAGAGGCACAACAAGAGGTGGAGGTACAAGCCTTTTCTGCCCTCTGTGATTATGGTAAATGCTAACTCGCTACCAAACAAGTGTGATGAGCGAGAGGTGCTTGTGTGGAACCAACGGCTGTATAAGGAGAGCAGTTTGATCTGTCTGTCTGAGTCCTGGCTGAACGACAACACACCAGACTCGTGTGTGGACATACATACATACACTTCCGTACGGCTTCAGCAGATCGTGACCTGAGTATGAGCGGTAAGCGGAAAGGTGGGGGTATTGTCCTGTTTTTTTAATCAGAAATGGGTTAACCCTTGCAATGTGACCGTTAAGGAGAGGGTATGCTGTCCAGACACTGAACTGCTGTCAGTTTATTTCCGTGCGTTCTATGCACCCAGAGAGTTCCCATGTACAGTCCGCATAGTTGTTTACATTCCACCGAGGGCAGCACCTACAACGACGTGTGACGCCATCCATGAAGTCATTGCTAGGATACAGACCCAGCATCCTGAGGCATTCATTGCAATCACAGGGGATGTAACTATCCTCCTGCCTGACTGGCTTTGTACAGTATGTGGACTGTCCAACATGTGGAGAAAGGACATTAGATCTGTTCTATGCTAACTTGAAGGAGGCTTACAGGGCAGTGTCTCTTCCACCACTGGGTAGATCTGATCACAGCATGGTCTATATACAACCCACATACAGACCTTGTGTACAAAGACTTCCTGTTACTACCAGATCTTTCAGGAAGTGGTCACCTGAGGTGTGTGATGCATTGAGAGACTGCTTTGATGTCACAGACTGGGCTGTACTGCTGGAGGAAGAAGAAATGGACATTGACATGGACAGGAGGGTCAGCACCATCAATGACTACATTAACTTCTGTAGGGACACTGTGAATACAGTGAGGACTGTAAGGTGCTATCCAAATAATAAACCACGGATCACCAGTGACATCAAAGAACAAAAAGTGGGCATTCCAGAAACGGGATGGAGAAATGTGGAGGAGTGTACAACAGGAGCTTAAAAAGACACTACGTCAAGCTAAGGTGGAGTACAAGAAAAAGATACAGCTGGAGAACAATAACATCAAGGAGGTGTGGAGAGGCATGAGGACCATCACTGGATACAAACTGAAGAACTCTCAGTCTGTGGAAGGTGATGTGGACAGAGCCAATACTTTTAACCAATATTACAACAGGTTTGATAGTATGGCTTTTTCCACCTCTTCTGCTGCTCCCTCCACCCCCACCACTTCAGCTGCTTCCTCTAAATTGCTTCCACTGTGCTGGTCAACAAGCAGTCCCCTTTCAGAGGCTCTTCAATATGAGCCTTCAGATGGAAAAAGTCTTGTCTCATACAGGTGCCCAAATTAGGGCAACCGGTGGAGCTGAATGACTATGGACCGGTGGCTTTGACATCTCATATCATGAAGATCTTGGAGAGAATCCTTGTTCGTCACATGAGATTCCAGGTTACTCAGGATCTTGACCCCCTCCAGTTTTCCTACCAGAAACACATAGGAGCGGGAGATGCGATTCTGTACATGCTGCATCGGGCATATGCTTATCTGGATGTGCCTGGTTCATATGTGAGAATCATGTTCTTTGACTTCTCCAGTGCCTTCAACACCATACGGCCTCCCATACTGAAAGATCAGCTTCTTGGGATGGGTGTGGCCCCCTCCCTGACATCATGAATTATTGACTATCTGACTGCCAGACCACAGTATGCCATGATGGGGAGCTGTGTTTCTGGAACACTGGAATGCAGTACTGGGGCTCCACAGGGTACTGTTTTAGCTCCTCTTCTTTTCACCCTGTACACATCGGACTTCAGGTACTACTCGGAGTCCTGCCACATACAGAAGTATTCTGATGATACGGCTGTTGTGGCATCTCTGCGCGGTGGACAGGAGAAGGAGTACAGGGACCTTGTGTAGTCTTTCAATGGCTGGACCAGAAATAACTGTTTGCTCCTGAACACTACCAAGACCAAAGAGCTGGTGGTGGACTTCAGGAGAAGTCTCTGCAGGTTTAAACAAGTCAAATTTAAGACTTTTTAAGACCATAATGAATACAATTTAAGGTATTTTAGTTCCGTTTTGTTGTTATGTTATAGCTTCCTCAAAATCGAAATATTCAAAGCAAGACTGTAGTTTTTGCATTTGTTTTGAATAAAAGTAACGTTAATACATTTTTAAGACCTTTCAAAATCATATTTAAGACATTTTCTGAAATTTTAAGATCATTTTAGACATTTTAAGGCCTTAAATTCAAATTATTGGATTTAAGACGTTTTAAGACTTTTTATACCCCACGGATACCCTGTAAAACTTCATACCAGTCAGTCTGCATTGATGGAGGGGAGATAGAGACTGTTCAGACCTGCAAATACTGGATAATAAACTGGAGTGGTCTGCCAACATAGAAGCAGTGTACAGGAGGGACCAGAGCCGTCTCTTCTTCCTGAGATGGCTCAGGTCCTTCAATGTCTGCAGTGACATGATGTGCATGTTTTATAACACTATCATTGAGAGTGCATTGTTCCATGCTGTTGTCTGCTGGGGGGAGTTGCACTACAGACAAAAACTGTAGGCGCCTGGACAAACTCGTGAATAAGAAGGTTAGACCCTCTCAGTGCTGTGGTGGAGCAACGGATGAGGAGGAAATTATATTCTGTTTTGGAGAACAATAAAAATCCTCTCCACAGCATCCTGGCAGGACAGAGGAGCAGCTGCAGTAAGAGGCTCATCTCACTGCACTGCAGGACTGAGAGGTTCAGGAGGTCCTTTGTCCCCACAGCCATAAGGCTTTTTAACAGTGACTGCTGACTTTGATGTTTTTCTCAAATGTATTAATTTATTATTATTATTGTTGTTGTTTTAATACACAATCATTGTAAATATTTTTTTAAAAAGAAAAAATTTTGAGCTACCGTATTTTCCGCACCATAAGGCACACCTAAAAGCCTTAAATTTTCACAAAAATCGGCCTCGCACCATATAATCCGGTGCGCCTTATGTGTGCACCAGATTCCAAAATCTGTCATGGATACCGCCATTTTGAGCTTACCGCGGGGAGCGCCGAGCATTCATCGGGGCATTTAGCCTCCTCCGCATCACTCACCACTCTCCCTTCGCGCTGCTCACCGCCACGTTCACTTTTGACGCGCCTCTTCGCTCTCGTACATTGGAAATTAATGGCAACTGGCCACTTCCGTCGCTCGCTTTGCGTTCGGTGTGAATCCAGGATTAGGCGGATCCCAGCCATTCCCTCTGAATGGGGCGAAGATTGTATCGAGCTCGTACTTAGCGACTGAACCGTGTCATCATTACCGTCGGACCATGTTTTTGCATGCGCCTTATAATCAGGTGCGCCTTATGTATGGGTTAAGTACAGAAATGGACCCCATAATTGAGGGTGCGCTTTATAATCAGTTGAGCCTTATGGTGCGGAAAATACGGTACTTGGCTAATTTTGAATTTACCCTATTGGGGGATGAATAAAGTATTTTCCTAATCTTCTTCTATTCTTCTATAGTGCGTTTCATTTGACCTGGTCTGAAATCAGTCACATCTCAGCTTCTTCAGTGGACAAGCTTCCAGGGTCTTAAGAGCAAACAACATTGCTCATTTTTAAATGAATTTTTAGAACTAAATTTTTGGTGATTGGTTGAATCATTCATGTCTGGCTGGGTGGTTAACAATGCTATTTTCTAGGATGTGACAAACTCAGAAATTTTTGGGTCCTGCTGAAAGTGACACTAAGAATCAATTATAGTTTACAATTTTCTTCAGGTCCATCAGATATTAAGCCAAGTTGTTCAGTTTTTGTCAAGGTAGTGTAAAGTGCTGTGTGTCTGCAAAAAGCTGAAGAGGGTGTTGTGTACCTGGCAGAAGGCAGAATATTGAGAACACTGTTGAGGATGTGCTGAAGGTCTGCATGGCCCTGATCCACCAACAGCACCACAGCATCACAGCAGGCTGAACGCACCATAGCACAGTCACTGCAGCATTGCTGCCACAGAGCCTCCAAAGCTGGGCCCTAAATACAGCATAACCCCGATAAGACTCATGATAGCAAACAAGACAACAAAGATATTCCCAAAGCCCAACTGTTGCTGTGTTGGAATCCTGCTCAGCACAATGATTTCTTTAATGAGTAAAGACACCAATATTAGCATGCCGTTAAAAAAATTTGAATGAACTCACCTGGCTGGAGGACTGAGGGATTTGCCCATTTGATCCTTTTTCCTTTAGCACAGCAGCAACAAGATTTCTCACCGCCTTGAAAAATAAGCAGGTTTTAGGGAGAAGACACATGCTCAAAAGGGGCTGTAAACAATTTGCATTTTGCTGGTTTAAAGAACACATAGGCCGTGGTTGGATGAAATTTAAGATACATAGGATTCTAGAGTTGTTGTTCAGTGGCCCATAATTCACAGCAATATAGTCCTATTAAGTCCATTGATAAGTTCATTACTAATATTGCACCAATAAGATTTCTGAAACCCAGTCCTATCTGAGCATTTGTTTGTAGAAACATATGTTGTGCCATTTGAGGATAATAAAAACACACAGCACTCGGATTAGAGTCAGCAGCTCACCTGGGCTTGTATGATAAGGCTAGAGAAATCAAACCGTGTCTTCAAATTCTCTGTCATGTCTGCAGCTCATGCCTGAAAGCAGATTGAGTCTCCATTAAAAAAAAAGACAATAACACTAAATGACAATGAAGTGTTAAAATGATTGTTTGTTCTCTTCAAAAAATTCTACAATTTCCCTGCAATGTAAGAAAGAAAAATGGCCAAGCTTGATGATTGACTAAGAAATATCACATATCAGTGGTTGTGAAGACAACCCTTGAAACAAAAGCTCAGTGATGCAGCCACCTGTGGCTTAATGGCACTAATGGACTGAACATTCCAGGGAGTGGCACTGCTTGGAGACATTCAAGGACTGGCCCCATGAAAGCTGATTCCAGCTTGTGTTATCAAATCATTGGCCTGCAGCAATGACATAATTTTGCATTTATTATTTAGAAGTTAAAAGAACAGCTCCTCACTCCCACTTGCAGGTTTCTAAGGAGAAGAGTGGGCTGTGTCAGTAGTCCTGAGTATATGCTATAATGATGGTGGTGACCACAGGCTGGCTGGAGCCTTAAGGGCTAGAAGTGCTCAAATGATTTGTTCTCAACTGTTCTGGGCAGAATTAAGAAAAAAAGAAACAAAAATGTATTAGTTTTGTTTACTTTGGCTTTTATTTTGCTTTTTTTTTTTTTTTACACTTTATAATTACATATCAGAATATACTATTCCCCCAATGTGATTCGCTTTTAGTTCCATGTACTGGTTTATTTAACAATACTATTCAACAATTCTACAGACACAAGGAAGATGAGCTTTGACTAAGCCTCACCCCTGCCACCCCCTCCCCAAACACAGATACCCAACCCAACCGCTCAGCTGTTATCTAACTGATTAGCCAGCCTGCTGTGCTATGCTGTCCACCACGTTGCTCCTGTAGTTTTCTCACTGGCTCCACTGCCACTCAGCTTCATGGCCACATAAACAGGTAAGTCATCATCACCTCCTAACACACAGGTGTACTTCAGACTGACTCTAAACTGCATCAGCGCTCATTTACTGCAGCTTGTAGACGCCTTATATTAAATATGTTGAGTATACACATGCCTCTCTGTGTATATCTATCATTCTTAAGCATTAAAATGCGGTAACTTCTCATAAAAATATTTTACAATGTACAAAATAAATCATCTAAATAACTAATGATTTAGATAACGAGTACAAGTAAGAAGTATCTGTTTTTTTACTACATCAAATACTGTCAGTGGTCAGCTAAACCTTCACAAGTTTATACACCAAACAGTTCCAGCAGCTTCTACAGCATATTTACTTTACAACCAAACAATATAGGCTGGCTTGTACTGCAAGGTCTGCATTAGCAATACAAGTGAGGACAATGCATGAGTAGTGTTGAGCCAACAAGTGCTTTAGAAATACCACCACTGAGGCTTTACAGTGGGACACTCGCTGCTTGCAAACTGCAAACACTAGACACACTGGATTTTTTAATGGCTTTTTCAGATGCAAACACCCTTTCATAGCTGTGGCAGAGAGTCTGTGCCCACAGAAGTGCAGTGCAGCCAGAAGACTGCGATCTCTATTGGCAAAGTGAGCAGATTCATTTTACAAGAAAATTGTACAGATTAATAGAAAAGTAAGCCCCCTCAGTAGTGGCGTACAACCAAGAAGTCTGAGACTCTCTGTGCCTCCATTTTCCTCGAATTTTATTCTGTGCAAGACTTTTTGGAGCAGCAACCTTTGAGCTGTTGGTGTGTTTCCACTAGCAAATAACTGTTCAACTAACTGCTCTGTCTGCTCCGTGTCAAAGCTTCAGTTCATGAGTCTGACTCAGCAAACTTTCACATAAAATCCAGCAATGCAACACCTTCCCAGGAAGATTTAAGTGTGCTTAAAAACATAACACTGAGCCCAAATTCTGAGTTGTGACTGTCATGCAAAAAAAACGTTAGATCACCATGGTGATGTGTTAAGTTCAGGGTGTAAGATTACTGTAAACTGTCAGTAAAAAGCTCCACACTTTGACAGATTAGTTTCCTGATAACATCACAGAGAGCAAAATTAGCCCAAAACACTTTAACGTTGTCAACAGAATCAAGGCTGATGCCCGACATAAAATCACATTTTAACTACACTGAAAGCACTTGATTGATGTAGAATAAAATCTGGACTGTCAAATATCTGACAGACAGTCAATAATTACTTCCTTTCATCTATTAAATAGTTGGTTATCTTAACATTAACTAAAAGGCTACTATATTTTTACTTGAACTTAAAAATCAGAAATGATTCTCAGCTGAGGGAATACATTATGAATTAAACTGGTTGAACTGCTATGGGAACCATGCATTCAGCTGTGAACACACACGTGAGATCGCAGTTTATCAAATGAAAAAAATCATTGCACTGTATTATTGATTTTGTATCAATATAGTAACTGATAACACCACAAATCATTTGAAAAACTTGTACATTATTTTTTTACAATTTGGAATTTGCCCCACTTGTTTTTTTACCTAACCTTCCTCCATCATCTGCAAGGATCATTATCATGATAGGAACTGTCTTTATCCACAATATTATCTCTTATTATCCCCCAATGGTGGCTCCTCATCATTTGTGTTGAAGTAGTCAAACATGCTCATCACCACTCGATGAAGCTGATGCAACCTACGGTCAGACAAAGGCACTATTTTCGCTATATAGCATGGTAATTCCTCTCAGGCTGGACAAGCAAAGAAGTAACTATGGTCAGTCACACAACAAAGCAATGCATCTAAACAAAGCAAACCTAATTGGCAAATTCTTTCCCAGTAGTTACGTTCTAAACCACAGAGGAACACTGCCCACCCTCCACCAGACAGCAAAGGAAGATGCTGCAGAGGCCCCATAACAAAGTTATGCTCCAGGACCCTTCAGAAGATTTAGCAGGACATGCTAATTTTAGGTCTATCTAATAAAATCAGTTGCATTATTGTTAGAAACATTAACAATTTGATGCTGCTAGGTTGAGCCAAGTATTACTACAGTCACTGTCAGAACTTTTATATCTAATCTATATGGCACCCCTCCTGAAAGCTTCCTCAGAATTAGAACCACCTCAGACCTTCAGGAGGCTGCCGATGCGCTACTGCCTATAGTCATATATCATTAAAACTTTAACAAGGGATATTTCTAGACTATGACTGGGCCGATTTATAGAATGCTTTCTTCTTACTTAAAAACTCTTTTCTACAGCGTTTTGTGCAAACCTGCATTTTGATACTAAATAACTGAAGATAAAGTTGACAGATTTGTTTGTGGGCTCTTCTATCAAGCTAGTCGTGGTCCTGGTGCTGACTTTGTTTCCCACTTACTAAAGAACCTAAAAAGAGCGCAAGCAAATACATTTGGTTAACTTCATCCAAACGTATTCCCTTATTTTGATTACATGAATGATAGTTGTTAAATTAGCCGCCGTCAAGTTAGCGGTGAGCAGATCTGGCCAGGTATCTTTACCGGAGTTATCACCGTGTGCTAATCCTTATAATTAAGGTAGATTGAAGTCTAGATCCTGCTGAAGCTGTCTGACTAACATATAAGCATCTCGGTTTAAATAAAACACAACTTATTGATGATGCTGGCAAACTTTACCTCCGTCATTCAGCCTTCAGCATACCGTAAACCCACATGATAGTACGGAGAGTACCGAGGGTCAAAATTGTCAGAAATCAACTGAACACATTACCCAGCATCTTCGCGACGACAATATCATTTTAACAATTTAAATGTAAAAAAGAACACAATTATTGTGCAATAACACATTAACAGTCATAGACAGATGTCTACACCAGCTTTTAAATTGGACCGAGTTAATACTTTCCTACTAGATTAGGTGAGGTACGAGGACAGTGGGATATGGAAAAGTAATTTAAAGTGAATTATTATCATTATAATGACAATCATAATCATTCTTCTTCTTCTTTATTATTATTATTATTATTATTATTATTATTATTATTATTATTATCATTATCATTATTATCGTTATTAAAGTTATCATTATTATTATTATTATCATCATTATTATGTTGTTGTTTTTGTCGTTGTTGTTGTAATTAAATTAAATCTGTCTCCGTTTCAACAGAGAGACATAGATACTGGAGAATAGTGGAATTACATTTTAATTATATTTTGAAAAACATTGATTGTGCTTTTGAAAATATTAGAAAAAATAAATAATTTATTAACAGATCACCACATAACAGTAACTCGGTATTATGAAATTCAAAGACATACATACGTAGACCATGAGATTTGCTCCCTCTCAAAAAAATCAATGATAATTTTCATTTGATTGATACTGTTTCTCCAATATTATGGTCTAGACTGTAATCTAAAACTTACACTCATTAATTTGAGCGTAAATGTTGATTGTAGATTTGATTGTCAATTGTGATGGATACTTTTAATGTCAAAATAGCGATTTAAACTATTAAACGTCCCTCAGAGTCACGTGTAAACTGTTCAAATATCGCTTAATTGCGGGTTTTCCTTGGGGGCTTGAAGGCAACATAATTACAGATACGTTGCGGCCACCTGATAGGAGCCTAGCGTATCTGCTCTTCTTTTATTGGCTGATTGCATCTCGTGCTCTGTCTGCAGCCCTTGTGGGTACACCACGCTGCGCGTGCGCCTTATCACTCACATGCATCAAGGTTGTTGAATCGAGCAAGAAAGGTAACGGAAATAAGAGGATTCCACTCTCAAAATAAAAGACTGGACATTAAAATGAATTTTCCTGTATATAGGGAGTAGTTGAACTAAGTTCAGGGAGCAACAACTTAATCAAACACGTAAGCCATTACTGTCACAGCCAGAAATGGAAAACAGACAGCACTTTGAGAAAAAAATCACCTGTGCATTTAAATTAGTGGCTCAAATTGAACAACTTTGTTCATTCCGGAATTAAGCCTGAGAGCTTTGAGTAGCTTACTGATCCATAAATCAGCTGTCCGAGCATAGTTGTTTCTGACCGCTACAACGTCAGTCAATGTTCACACAGACCCTACACAAGTTAAATGTTGTGGGGTTATTTTGCTGTTGTAATGTTAGAGACCTTCTCAGGTATTCACAAACCCTGGTGCCCTTGATAATTCAGCGTTAGGAACCACAGGTACAAAGATATCTGTGAGGGAACACACATTCTTCACTTCTACTGATCAATAGTTCAAGAAAAGTGGGAAAATGAGAGCTTTTAAATGAATAACCTGTAGCAAGTATTTCATTGCCATATGTGTATGCCTGGTGGTGTAGGCAAGGTGGCATTGAGCTATTAATGTTTGTGGGGAGAGAAATTCTTCACAGCTCAACTGTTTATTGAAAATAAATTGTTGTTGAATGCATAAATGATTTTTTTCTTTTTTTGTTGTTGTTTTGGATCAGGTATGTGGAAAACCTGATATTCTCATACAAGTAAGACAGATTGATGGACTTCCACACAGAGATAGTGTTAAAGTGGAGAAGCAGCTTGTGCTCCTTTTCCTTTTCCAAAGTTTGAGACCAAACTGTACAACACAAATATTTATAGATCACTGAAAAAACATAGGCTACAGTTCTGAAGAAACGTTCTGTAAAAGTAAGTGGGCACATAGAAAATTAAATAAAATATATATAAATATATATATATATATATATATATATATATATATATATATATATGTATATGTATGTATGTATATGTAAGTATTATGTTAGATTGGGTACTGCAGGTAGAGTCCAGGGGTCATGGTACCACATCGGTTTTATTTTCAAAGTACCAGTAGGAAGTTGGTCGGGATGTTGTGGGGAATTGACAGCCGGCGAGCCTTTGAAAGTCTTCAGTGTGACTTCAGCCCAGGAGAGACCATGTCCGCCGTCATAGGCAAACTGTACTCACCTTTAATCTCATTTAAAACTAATTCTCCATGAAATAACAGTACCGCGGGGCCTCAAGGATGGCCAACTCGGTGAGTAAGCAGTCGGAGGGTTTGCTAATCAGTCCGTTTAAGCGGATTTTGCTTTCGTTCATTTTGCTGTTTAGTCACACCGAAGGGTTGGTGGTTTTACTCCGTTACGAGGATTTTCAAGCTGCTCGGTTAGCTAGAGTCCGTAAGTGCCTCTTAGCATCCGAAGACAAGATTCCACCCAAAAACCCTCGGACTTTAGAGATTCAGACGTTACAGCAAAACACCGCTTTGTTCACTGAGTGTTGTAAGGCTATTTTCGGTAATAATGGGAATACACCATCATTGGATTCGGCCGCAATATATGACATGACGACCGTTTGGAAAATGTCAACTTTCTTTATCTTGTAATCATTGTCATTTAACCGTGGTATTTCTTTTTTGTTGGGAAAGCAGAACATTGTAACTTACAGATAAAACGTAAGTCAGAAAATGTGCGCAGACGCACGCGACGCATGGACTCGCTTCACCGTGTACTTGAAGGCTTTCACCAGTATTTAGAAACGCTAACATGCTTTTTTTTCCAGGTGTTTGAAATTGAAATGTTGCATTTAACATTCCGATGTTTGCATGTATGTCGGGACAAAATTCTCCTTGTAGAAGACGGGAAATAATGGGATATTATAGAGGTTAACGTAGCGCATCAAAGCCAGAGATGGGTCGCCGCTGTGCTGTTAAGATGTTGAAAGTCTTTCATTAGAAATATGTCTTAGACTTTTTCCTATTATTGTTATTATTACTAACTAGTTTTAATGTAAGAAGTAACTCGGGATGGTCTTGTCCCTCAGGGCGCTGTTCAGGTGAAACTAGAACTCGGACATCGTGCCCAGGTTAGAAAGAAACCCACCGCGGAAGGCTTCACGCACGACTGGATGGTTTTTGTCCGAGGACCAGAGCACAGCAACATCCAGCACTTTGTGGAGAAAGTTGTCTTTCATCTGCACGAAAGCTTCCCGAAACCAAAACGAGGTAAAGAGCCATTGGAATTCCCGCTGTCTCAGGCACGGTTTTGTTCGGGCAGGGAATGGGTGAGGAGGGTCAGGCCTGCAGACATGTTGGTGGGGTGCGAGTCCTGCACGCTGCTCATGTCGTCAAACATCTTTTGAGGATGGCAGAAAGTTTCGCTTTTGTTGTTTTAAGCAGGTTACTCAAACGCAATTTGCGAAGAAAAGCATAGTTATTGTTGCGTTTAATGTCCTGCTGCACGAGCGTTCCTCCCCTATAGAGAAAAGCAGTTATGTGAAATTATGAAGCAGAACCTAAGTTACAGCATTGATGTTTGTTGGTTATACATGACATTATAAATATGGGCTGGTTTGCTGAGCAGAAGTAGAACAGAATTTATCTGGAGAATTTGCAGATGTGGGGTGAAAGAGCTGCATGAGTTGGTGTAAAGCAGATGTATCATCAACTGTATTTGGTTATGAACAGCTCTGGGCTCTTTATATTAGACTTTTGTACGAGTTTAAAATACAAATAGCACAGAATGGGGAAAGCCAAAGTCTTCTGATTGAAAGTTGTCCACAAAATGTTTCAAAAGTGGGAAATAATGTTTGGTTCGCTGTCTCCTGTTCGATCAACATGATCCAAAACTTTACCTACAGTCTGAAAAAAGGGGACCACATAATAAAGGAAAAAAATGTGAAACCGGTGGAGCTTTGATCATTCACAGCTGTCGACCTTTCAAGCAACTGAGACACAGAGATAGTGTACATGACGTGAGGCCCCGTTCACTTGTTTTTCCTTTTTTATGACAGTCACTTTACACTTTACACGCTGCACAAACACTGCTTGGAGTCTTGTGTAAAAGCCACGTTGGGTAGAATAATGGTATTGATGTACTGATTATATTTCTAGCTGCACTTGCATGATTCATACCCACTAACATCGAATACTTTGTCATGTGAAACAGAAGGCACACCCTCTTTCAGTTCTAAGATTCTAAATATCGGGAAATAATAAAAATCAGTCTTAAAATTTTGTTAATCTAGCCTCAGAATAACAACAAGATGCAACATATTGCACCATGTCATTATTTCTTGAAGAAAAAGGACGTCAAAATTCAGCGTGTGAAAAACTAAGTCCACATTCAACAGCATGTAGAGCCAGCAATAACTGGAACTGATTGTATTCTATATGATGTTATCAATCCCTCGGATGGCTGGGGAGGAATTTTGGCCCACTCTTCTTTACAGAGTTGCTTCAGTTCATTGAGGTTTGTGGGCATTGTTTGGGATCATTGTCAGGCTGCATGGCCTAATTTTAGCCAGGCTTTAGCTGTCAAACAGACTCTTTCTAAGTCTGACTCTTTAACATCTGTTTGGATGTGTAACCATGCCAATGACAAAGTTACCTAGATGTCAGACTGACTAGATCCAGATAAGTTGAAGAGCAGATGTGTAAAGGAGAAGCAAAACAGAGACAAAGAATAAGGCCTATGATCATCACTGGGAATGTGGGATCAAATAAAATGGACGAGCTCGGAGCACTGACAAGGACACAGCGAGAATATTGGCAATGCAGTATTAAATGTTTCACAGAAACATAATTATGGGCTCCAGTGCCTCTGTACACAGCTCTGAGACTGTACAGGCAGACGGAGACTGCAGAAAGAGTGGTACCATGAAAGGAGAAGGAATTGCAGTCCTTGTTAAGAACAGATGGTGTTATCATGAACACTTTACTGAGAAGGAAGGTCTCTGCAGCCTGGATGTTGAACAGCTGACAAAGTTTGCCTGTGTTACCTGCTGATGCTTCATGTGACATCATCAGCTCAGTTGTTGCTAAGCTACAAACAGCGCTCCAGTGCATTATTTGGAGGTTTCTACCATGCCTTTCTTACTGCTACATTTAGCCTTTCCAACAGTTTGTCAGCTTTTAGAATGATTTTTTTCCATTGTTATTAGTTTATGTGGTTATTTTTCTTCAGTAATTCATACTTTGCTTTTATACTTTACTGGCATGAATTCTAATGAATGGCTCCTCATCAGGCCACTGCAGAGCTTGACGAGCTGATCATTTGAATCAGGTGTGGTGGAGGAGGGAAACATGGAAAACATGCAGGGCAGTGGGTCATGAGGACCGGAATTGAGAACCACTGATCGAGCACAACCCTTCGCAGTAAAACATCCTGTGTGGCTCAGAGTTCTCTGACAGTCCATCTGAAGGCTGTTAACCTGTTCTATATCTTATTACATCTCAGAAAAGAGTTCCTGATGCTTGGGCCCAGCTGCCGTCCCATGGGCCACCTGGTTGCTGTTTTGGTATCTGCTGTGGTTCTTTTTTTGTTGTTTTGATCACTTATCAAAATGCTCACAATGTTTTTGTTCAGGTGAAAGCTTTTCACATGACCGCTACATGAAACAGGAAGCAGTGAACCGTGGAAGAGCTCTTACAGGAGCTGACAACTCAAATGTTCACACTAAAAGCTCAAATCTGACAGTAAAGGCTGGTAGAACTGCTGCTGATGCTCCTGCAGGTGCATGTTTTTGCTTTCTGTCTTTGTACTTTTCTGTGTTTGCTTTGGCTTACTTTACAGGTGATGAAGCTCGCACATACTTTAAAAGGCTTTTTACTCACTTGCTGCTGACTCGCCATCAGCTCTGAGATAAAATAGGAAGCAGTTAAACAGACCGTGAGCGTAAAGTAAACCTGTTGAAGGCAATTGACTGCTCACATTTAGTTTTAAGATCTGCTGTGTGTGCTCACTTTGAAGTGTTCAGATAATGTTTTTAGCTTTTATGGACAGCGGCAACGTTTGTGAAGCATTAGAGTATTTTTGATTGGTTGCACAGTGGGTAGCCTTGGAAGCTGGAAATTTATCATGAGGAGGGGGACTGTGGGAGCAAGGGGCCATCTTGTGCTAGATGGACTAGAACATTATTTTCACTTCTTCCTACTTCACCTTGGTCTGTTAAAAACAGAGATTGCCACATTTTGAATGATTTGTGCGCAGAAATGTCCACCTGGATCTTATCTTTGCATAACTGCCAGCAGTGTTTGACAAATGGAGGTTAGTTGTGTGAACCCTGCATCATTATTCTACAACCAGGAGGAAAGCGGCAAAGCATTTATGTGGCTCAGGGATCCCCAGTGGCCTGTCAGGATTTTCAAAGAAAAGAGGTAGCTGTAATCGTATTTCAAACCTTGTGGTGGAGATTGAAAAAATGCTGCAAAACCTCACATAGCCACTTTTCTCACTTTCAGATTTGAGAGGCCTGCAAGTGTTTAGATTTGTCGGCTGAGCTTTATGTGATCTTGTAAAGACACTGAGGGCAGGTTGGCTCATATAGCAAGCTGCTTTCCCACGTCACGTGTTTCTGACATGCTTCAGAGATTTTTCTTTCTTCTCAACATATCATCAGTTTTCAGATTTATTTCACAGCAGCTACAGCACAAAGTGCAGCAGCTGAAAGCATTCAGATTGAGAAAGTGATAAGAGACGGTGAAAGGAAACTTCCACCCACACCGAGTGTTTTCTTGTTCAGCACGGAGAAGCTGCCAGACACACATTAAGATTAATGACAAATCAGTCAGTAAAACTGCCACCGCGCTTCATTATTGCCATGCGGTTAACGGGCCGGCGTTGAGGTGTTGCCATGGAGACAGCCAAATGGCATAGCCGTTTGAACAAATGGAGGTAAAGAAGCTCTTTGGAACCAGTGAAGGGGGAGCTATTTTGGCAATAGGCAGCAGCGGCTCATGCTGCTTAAGCACCTCATTTGTAGCCTGGCCTGCCATTTAATCTACACTGGAGATGGCATCTCTTCAAAGGTGTTTGTGATTTTTTTTTCAGAGGATTGTCACTCTTGTGGGAAGATGTAAGGTGGTGTAATGGGAAAGAAATGTCACAGCTCTGTGAAAAGATTTGTGGACACTGAAGAGCTGAGGCTCTTTTTATGTTGTCACAGACTAAGATGCTTTCAGTCGCCATGAAAAAAAAAAAAGAGAAAAAACAGATGTGATGTTGTCTGTGATCAGGGACTGTTTAATTATGAACCGCTTCTGTTGAGCTTCTCAACCCACCAAACTTGGTTTACTTCCATGTTATTGATGATGGTGGTCACCATGAACACACTGAGGTGTTGGATCTATAGTTTGCAAACAGCTGAGCTGATGACATCACATGCAGGGTCAGCTGCAGGTAACGCAGATGACCTGCCTCCTTTTCTCAGTAGCATGTCCAGGATTACACCCTCTGCTGGTAACGAGCTCTGCCGTCCTGCTTTTCTCTTGCTGTTCTGTCTGCCTGGGTAGTCTGAGTGCTTTCTGAAACAGCATTGCAGACTGGAAAATGTTCTTGCACCCATGTTTCTGTGAAGCACTTCCCATTGTCCCCAGCAGGTTTGTAAATTTCTCTGTCAAGTTGTCAGGAGTCAACATGACATTTCCTGATTTCTGCAAGCTCTCACTTCACTGGGAGGAAATCCCACAGCACACAGTCCCACGGCTCCGAAGGCGCCGCAGCCTCCTGTGATGGTCACAGATGTGTTCCAAAGCCGCTACCGTAGCTCTTTAAAGTCCTGTCAGCACCCAGACAGCAAGATGCACTGAGAGCAGGGTCCACGTGCGCCTCAACAGCAGCAAATTACTAATGCTTCCTCTGCCCCTTCTGGACAGAGGTGGGGGGCTATATATAACAGACACTGTTAACAATGTTGCTGTGAATCACATAACGTTGTGTTGCTTTTCCTGCATTTCTAATTTGTCAAAAGAAAGCCAACTTTCAGATTTTTTTCATCTTTGTAAAAGGCCAGGGGGGCTTCACAATGGAATTATCAGTGAACGGGACCCCTGGCCTGCAGCCTCATAAACCTGGCAGCAGAGAAACATTAACATAGTTTAAACATTGTCATCAACATGAGCTGTGCATCAGATGTGACCCATGTGTACGCCTCCTTCACAGGAAATATTTTCATCCTGAAGACGAGAAGAAAAAGGTTTCTCTTCTGAGGCTTGTCCAGCTGTGTTTTCTAGTGGTTTGTCATACTTGCCAGTCATGGCCTTGCTGCTGCTTTTGAATCGAACTTTTGAAACTATACCTGTTACCCCACCGATCTGGGCTTTTCAAAAGGGCCTCCTGAGAGACCCTGAAAATCCCAAACTGAAGTCAAACTAGACAACAGTAGCTGAGGTGAGTATCTGCTTTCCTTGAAGAAAGCGTCCTCTGTTCTGTCGGCCAGATTGGTGACAGTGCAAGCCCCTGACAGCATATACACACCCACAGATTGATTCTTTAATGATTGGGCCAACATGTCAGCCATCTCCTGTGCTCTGTAAAACACTTGCATACAATCTTTTAACTCCATACAGGCTTAAGTTCTGGCTTGTGTGCGTATACTACATTAGTCAAGTCACTGCATTGGCCGACGCATAAGATACAGATCCCCAGGCTAAAATATGTCCTGGAAGCTTTAGCACATTCCTTTTCTCTTTGCTGTGGCTTTGATAATGTGATCTGTTTAAGAACTAAGGGGTTGATAAACTCACTGGAGATAAAAGATGCTTTCCTGTACATTAGGTTGTGTTTTTTCCAGTGTGAAGCCTGTCTGAATGAAGAGAGCAATGGCAAACTATAGCAAGATCCTCAGTCTTGATTTTTATCATAAAATACTGCTTTTTACAGCGCCCTACACATTATTATATAAAAACTCCTGGACAGCACAAGTGACAAGAGAGCTGTGCATATCGTAGTATTTAATTTAAGCAGCATAAAGATGTAAATGGCAGCTAAACCGATGATATTTGTGTGGAGATGCGTTAAATCTGACTTTTTAGCCTTATCTGCAGAGACGAGACCTCTGAAGGTGCCTTGTGATATCCAGCACCAACATGTTCGCAGAACATCATTTCACTCCAGAGAGTTCTCTATTGAAGATGCTGCAGACCAGATTTGATATAACTAGTCCTTCTATTTAATTTCATTGGTTTAAATGGCCCTGACAATGTGGTTCCTGTCAAACTTGGTCAGGCCTGTAGTGACAAATCTAACAGCTTTACCTGTTTGAAAGGGAGTAAGTCTGCATTGTACAGCTGTCTCTGGACAGCTATCGTGTTTCACGAATGTGACTCACAGAATCACACTCAGAAAAAATAAGTACACCATCATTGGAGTCCATCTTTCATCTGGAAGAGAGATTATTCACAAGTAGAAAACATTCATGACAGAATGATTCCCATTTGTAGACATTCGAGCAAGTTCATCACAAGGTCAGACGGTGCGATGCTCAGAGAAACTGCAAAAAACCCAAGAGCTACATCTCAGACTCTACAGGCCTCAGTTAGCATGCTAAAGGTTAAAGGTCATGACAGCACAGTTAGAAAAAGACTGAACAAGGATGGCTTGTTTGGAAGGGCTGCAGGAGAAAGCCTCTTCTCTCTAAAAAGAACATGGCAGCACAGCTTAGGTTTGCAAAGCTGCATCTAAACAAAGCACAAGACTTCTGGAACAATGTCCTTTGGACAGACCAGAGCAAAGTGGAGATGTTTGGTCCTAATGCACAGCAGCACGTTTGGAGGAAACCAAACACAGCATATCAGCACAAACACCTCATACCAGCTGTCAAGCACAGTGGTGGAGGGCTGATGATCTGGGCTTGTTCTGCAGCCACAGGACCTGGACACCTTGCAGTCATTGAGTCCACCATGAACTCCTCTGGATACCAAAGTATTCTAGAGGCCATCTGTCCCACAGCTAAAGCTGGGCTGAAACTGGCTCATCAACAGGACAAAGATCCCAAACACAGCAGCAGATCTACAGCAGAATGTGGGGAAAAAGAACAGAATCAAGGTGTTGCAATGGTCCAGTCAGAGGCCAGACCTCAGCCTGACTGAAATGCTGTGGTGGGACCTTAAGAGAGCTGTGCAGAAACCAAAGCTGCAAACCTCAATGAGCTGAAGCAGCGCTGGAGAGAAGCTTGGAGCACGTTTCCTAAAAGAGAGAGACTGATAACGTCAGAGAGAAATCAGCCACTTCCAGTTCTATCGGCTAAAGGTGGATCTACAAGCCGTTGACTCAAAGGGCATACTTAGTTTTTCACTCACTGCTTCTGAAATCAAGGCTTTTTTTTTCTTTTTTTTTTTGTTAAATGAATAATGACAAAGTGTAACATATCCTCCACTGTTGTTTAAACTATATTGTTTTACCTAATTTTAAGACTCTTAGGGTACAGATTAATGTATATGATACCAGATGCATTGAGCTTTCGAATTTCAAGAAGGTGTACTTTCATTCTCACAAGACAGTGCCTCATAACTTTACTCAGATAGCTTAACGATAGTTAATTGGGCTTGGTATTGGAAAAAAACATGGGTTCCTCTTATTTTACATGGTTTGATATAAACCAAGTCATTTTGAGCTCTGACTTCTGTATCGCTTGAACAAAGTCTGTTCTGCTTCGGAATATTCAGGGTCCTTTTCTGCTGAGAAAAAAGAAACGAAACACAGGTGAAGAACTGAAGCAGTGTTCAACCCGTTACAGCTGAGATACCATTGGACGAGTACCACGCAGAGCCAACCAATCACCCCCCTCCCCCGACACGCACACTCTGTTGAGTGGAAAACAAAGAAGAGCTTCAGAAATGTACCAGTTGTTTTACTGTTCCACAGAAATCAAACCTACAGAATTATGTAGGTGTAACCCAAGGTTAGCAAGAGCTGTAAGTGCTGCTGCTGGCATGAAAGGATGGGGAAGGGGAGGAGATGCAGATGGACGGGGTAGCCACCATCTAACAACAGGAACTGAGTTGTAAATGCTGGCTTTGCCTTGTTTTAGTCAATGAACGGAGGGAGAAGGAAGTGGTTCACTGAAGCGCGGTATGTATAGGCTGGCTGTTGGCTTAACAATACCATAGAACATTTGTCCCGTATTTACAGCACCTCCACACACCAAAGCTGCAAGTTTCAAGTCAGAACACACTTAAAATAGTGTGATCATAACAGGCCAAAGGTGGAATTTGTCCACAGATTGAAAGTAAGGCAGATTTAGGGAATTATGGAAATCATTAGAAAAAAATCACTAAGAAAACTCCAATCAATTCTCTGAAAACTGGAACACTTTATTTTAAGGTTTCCAGTGATGGAGGGAGAAGGTCCTGTAATCTGGGGAAGATAGCCATCATCAAGCTTTTCTAATCACACAGTTGGATTTAAAGAAGACAGAACAACCATTTTGTGTGCTGCTAGTTAAAAGGACAACTGGAATCAGCAGGTTAGACATCTGAAAAGAAAAAAAGAAGTCTAAATGAGCCAAAAAATTGCTGTTGCTGCGTCTCCATCTGAACAGAGGTTGCTGATTTGTCTCTCATAGAAGTAATTGTTCAGTTTCTTATTGGGTTTACATAGAACCATTTAATATGTTACCAACTTATTCTTCAGTTGAAGAAAACTAATGAATGACTATATTTTTAAAATAGTGTCTCTGTACAATTGGGCAGTAAATCAATGACACTGTAGACAAATACAGTATTTACTCATAAAAATAGAAAATACCTAACGCTCTGTTACTTATTATAATCCTTAGATGATTAATGGAAATAGCCTTTAACTTTCTTTGGGTTCTAGAACACATGCAGGCAGAGTATCTTAAAAAATAGCATAGCTTCCTGATAAGTTGACCCCTTCTTCTTCAGCTGTACCTTGCTAGTCTCACGTAACCTGCTTACCTAACTTGCTTTGTGAATGCTTACTCCCCAACACAGCCTGAACCCTCTGAGACAAGCTTTCTGTCATTTCTTTAAGGAGTCTTCAGGAATAGTTCTCCAGGCTTCTTGAAGGACATCCCAAAGCTCTTCTTTGGATGTGGGCTGCCTTTTGTTCCGTTCTCTGTCAGATGATCCCACACTGCTTCAATAATGTTGAGGTCCGGGCTCTGGGGAGGATTCATCCCTCCATAAGACCTGTTGCCACTGATTTTCAGTCCACTTCTTGTGTCATTTGGCACAGCTCAGCCTTTTCTCCCTGTTTCCCTTCCTTAAGAATGGCTTCTTGACAGCCACCCTTCCATGGAGACCATTTCTGATGAGGCTTGGGCCAACAGTAGATGGATCAGCTGAAGAGTTTATATTAATTTTTCTTTGTTAATGAGAATCAGTCATTTTCTGTTTGTGGCAAATGATTAACTCACTACAAATATAGAGTATAGACCAGGGAGTCTGTATTTTTGGTACTTTCTATCACATACAGAATGGATTTGGTCATATTCTGGTTTCACTACACTACTCTGTAGTTAATGTACATGTGGTGAGCCAGCTGATGTGCTGGTTGAAGGTGTGCAGACTCCTCACAGCTTAGTCATGCTGTCGTCCCATTCTTACGTTTTATTCTGACGTTAAAGCAGAATTCTTTGTTTGGCTCTGTGGGATCGGCACCAAAGCTGCTTTTAACCGGATTTAAATGGTTGATTCAGGCCATGACACATTTTATTTTATCAAGGGGGCTGATGTGATTATATCTTTGATTTTCAAATCTGATTCCGATGGTCCAGTTTCCTCAAAACTCTTTTCAAGGACACACTTCACACTATGACTAGATTTGCCAACATTTCGGCTATATCTGTTTGGAAATACTTGCAAAACTATTATTCTTTGTCTGTCAGACTGTAATCTTTGGCATTTTTCATGAATAGAACTATAGAAATGGGAACAAGTTGTTTGTCTTAAGTGAGTTTGATGCTTTTTTTTAAGCTGGAATTATTCATAGGTCAGTGTCACGTGAGATAAATACATTTAGAGTATTCTGCTAAATGCAGTTTGTTTCTAAATACCTTCTCTGCATTCCGGGTGTATACAGAAGTTATGGTTATGTAATGATCTTCTTTTTTAGTTTCTCATTGGTCATCATTGTTTTCAGACTATTTCCAACAGTGGAGGTTTAGAACATGTGCTCCTTGGTAACACTATGAACTGTAATATGAATGCAGTACAAATGTTGATCTTCTTCGTCCTGGCCATCAAAGTCAGCGGTGTAGTTTCAGTTTGAGTACTGCTGCCTTTCTGTTTGTCACCAATGAGGACGCAGCTTTCCTGTCACAGGACACGGGGCATGCAGTGAGCAGCAGGAAGGCCGACTAAAGGGTGGAAACTGGAAGCAATAAAACCGGATCTGAAGTTGCTCCTGTGCCTGCAAGCTTGAAGCACGTTGGAGCTCAGGATAGCTACCGATCAAAGCCCTTTCTGTGTTGTACTGGTGCTTGCTTTTCTAAAATCTTTCCCCTGCTCTTTTTTTGCTCTGAATATTTGGATTTGCACACAGCTTTTGTATTTTTCTTTCTGTATTTCTGTTTGATTGCAAATAGGAGACACTTGTTTGTGAGACAGGATTTTTTTACACAACCTATTAGTCCTTTGTCAGATTTAGATTGTGTTCTGGGAGTTTAAACAAGGTCTGAGCACCTTGACTTACAGAAAGAACCCCTTGAGATGACACACCATCAAAAAATAGAGCATCCAGCTCACTTCACAGGTTACTTGTTGACAACGCCTCTGTGTGCTGCTGATCTGGGATCAGGAGGATCCCCATGAATTTGATCTCCTTGCCCCATCTCACTGGAGTCCTCTTCTCCATCTGTGTTGTGTCCCCTGAGGAAGGTGTGGCTTCACACCTTTGTGTTTTATAGTCTCGTCTGTGCATATGGTGTTTTTGTGTGACATGGAGTCTGTTTTTCTGCGTTTCTGCCATTGTTTTTCCATGTTCTCTGGTCATGCTGCTGGGCTGGATACTTTGTAACGTTAACATGTTTTCGACCATCATTGATGGAATGAAAATACACGATTAGATCTGTGGGGTGTCGAGCCTTTTTACTGGTCCAGACTGGCCACCTGCTGGGCCTCCTTTGTATCCAGTTGGATGAACACTAACTCGGATGTTTCTTGTGGTTTCGTCTTTTATCTCGGCAGATTAATTTTGACCCTGTTTCGGGGTGTTTCAGTGGTCTCGCTGTTAGCTCATTAGTGTGAGGTCATTTAAGGGAGCTCCTGTATAACTATTGACACTACAGTATGTGTTTTAAGAGTTGCTCAGTCAGACAGATTCTATCCCTGCTGGGATGCTAATCATCACCCACCTCTGTTACAGTGGGTCATGTCGCGACTAATCAATATTTTGTATACGAGAAAATGCGATTCTTACTCTTTTATCCACCCTGCACTGACTGAAAAGTTAGACTCTCTTTGTTCTTCTCTTTTTAATGTTCTTTAAACGTATCGGTTGTTTTCATTGATGCTAGTATGCTGGCCTCTGGCTGTGTGAATGTTCAGATGCACCTTTTAACCAAGCATGAGGCAGCTCCAGTTCCTTCTTTCTGTGCTCCTACTTTGAGGTTTGCTTCAGGTTTTCCAGGACTATGTCTGAGTCCAAGGCATCAGTGCTTTTAAAGTCTGCAGCCCATAACATCATATGTCATAAAGCTGCACTGTGTAGACAATTTAGTAATTGGTGAATTCAAAGAAAATGAATTGACAGCTTACCGTAAATTCCGGACTATAGAACGCACCTGAATATAAGCCGCACCCTCTAATTTTAAAAAGAAAATCCATTTTGTACTTGTACAGGCCGCACTGGATTATAAGCCGCAGCTGTCCACATTGTAATATGAGATATTTACACAGAAAGATTTGACATGGCTCTCCCTTCTCACATTTGAGAATGTGTTGCTTTTTTGCTACATAGACAGTAGTGATTATTTCAGTTTACCATCTTTTTACCATTTGTCTCGTCATTGAACACACAGTGTCAGGTTAACCTTTTTTAAAGTGTAAGATAAAGTCACTTCAGCAGTCTACAGAGTATCTGTATCAAATAAAAAAAAAAAAACACATTTTAAACAAAGCAAAAGTTGGACGTAAATGAGTGTATTTTCTTACTGAACATAGATTGTGCCGGTACAGAAGGCGGATTGATAAGGATATTCCATTGTTTCCATATTTTTCCCATTCATTCTTTCTCTAAAATGGGGTTAAAACGCAGGTTTTTTTTCTTCTTTTTTTTGCAAGGAGCACGCCTGTGCCGCAGGCGTGGAGACTGTCGTCAGGGTGATGCATTGGTGTGAGGACCATCTCAGGTGGCTTTATTGTCTGAGCTATAGGAATAACATTCATGATTTTAGTATAACATTTTATCTGTTCTATGATTCATGTCAGTAGCCAAGCCAGTTGCTCTTGGTGATATGTGGCTGTGAATATTTAGATGTCAGTATTATAGGAAGTATAAATACTATCATCTATTATAGTATTTATTGTAGAGCTATACACATGTGCATTTTTCTCCTGTCCTTCTTCAGTCCTCCTGCCCAGCTTGTAAAATTTCAGGGCCTGAAACTCTGAGCTTTGTTAGTTTCTCCACATTTGACCACCAACATTTTGATTACCTTTCCAAGTTTGAATACTGAATAATATTGAATGAATGTCATTGCCTCAGCTTGAGAAAGGATGTTTTTTAGAGTTACCCTCTCTGGGATCCAGATCTGGAGTCGTGTGTGTGCGTATATCTGCTAAATGTATATTCTTTAGAAAAACATATCTAAATTATTTAAGATGAGGCAAATGTTCTCAAACTAAAAGATACTGGACTTGATGGGAAGTCGAAGCTTGTCTTAGGATGTCATAGTGAAATTATTCCCTATCACCTTGGTGATGGAGACGATTTAGAACAGTGTTCTTACTTTTTACTGGGAAAAAATATACTTAGTAAGTTAATAATGTGCCAGGCAGTTAACTGTGTTAGATGGATAGATTGTAGCCGGTTGCATATTATCTTTGTGTCTAATGTTTGACAACACTTGTATATTCACACACAGCACAACACTTCTTTTGGAGCTTGTTCATTGAAACTTACTCCTCACTCTCTGCTTGACCAAGTTCTGGGACAAATTCCAATAATTATCCGTAATTAAAGAATCACAGCCAAGATGTGTGAGGATTAATACTCTAGTAGAGAGATTTGTTAGTGCTTTTCATTGCTGCATGTGGACGTTTGCTGTCAAATTGCTGCCATTTATTGGACAAATGATGTTGAAATGAATAGTTGGATTAAGAAGAAAAAGGTTCAGCGGAGACTCATATCTGTGACTCAAGCCTCACTAAAGAATTTCTTCTGTCCAGTCTTTTCCTTTGTTTTATGGTCACTTCGTCGTTTGGCTTGGCCTCATTACAAAGCAATCTGTGTAGAGAGGGCAAATACATAGTGACTGGCATTGTTCTGTGATTGGCATGCCAGCTTAAACCAAAGGCCACGCTAATAAACACCAGGGCCCTGTCCATCTCAGAGAGCTTCTTTGACCACAGGCCAGTGTTTTTGTTGCAGGTCAGTGGCTTCATTGTGTCTGTCTGCCCTGAGACGCTCCTTCAGATGATGTAACCTTTTCAACCTGAACTACTGAACCCTGGCCAGGAGGCTGCACAGACCTCTCCTGCACAAGTCGTCGGGCACATGTTATCTTTCAAAGCACAACCAGTTTCTATCACTCAGCTCTCGAGTTGAATCCTTCATTGTGTGAAATAATTAATCTGTGTTCATATTCAGAATAATATTACTGATAAGAGAATCCGTATTTATACCGATCAAACTGTAACAGTACCCATTCCTAACAACATGTCTTCATTTGAACTTTAAAGAACAGTGAAAGTTCCTCAGAATCCAGCGAAATGGCTCCATTTGTCCTGGTTTCTTTCTTTTTCTTTTTCCGGTTTTGGGCTCAGAACACTACAGAAAACTAGAGAAACTCATTGCTGGTTTGTCATCGTATGGAAAAAGATGAGTTCTGAATTCCTGTGAATGAGAAGCTTTAACAAGCAAATGAATTAAAAGGTAATTAAGATAAATGAATCGATCATCAAGCTTTTTTACTCTGACCCCTGGCAGAGTCCATGTTTCCGAGGCTGAAACGTTTTAAATGTAACTCGTGCACTTGTGGTGCACTTTGACTTCTCAGCTCTGTGGATGGCAGTGAGTCTGCTTGTCATCCACCACTCTGATGGAGACATTTGTGGTGACTCACGTGGCACGAGCAGCTGAGGATTTGCTTATCTAGTATCCATGAGTGCGAAAGTCTTAAGTCTCACACACATATGTAACCACTTGCTAAATCATTTCCTCACTGTGCAGAAGGATGGGAAAGACAAATATTCAGCCTGAGACGGCTGGGGTAGAATAAAAAGAACATGCAGATGTCCATTTTTTTTACATATCACATTATTCAATTTTAAATCTCGGGGTCACATTTTGATTCAGAATTGATACTTTACTCAGTACTAAAGAGTTCTAAATTTAGAAGGTAAGTTTAAAAGAATAATGGAGGCTTTGGAATTGACATATTGAAACGGTTTAACCAGTGATTATAATACAAATAATGTGATGTAGATTAGAAATAAATGGGTTCACCTTTTTGAGCTAAATGCATGTGAAATGTTGCTTTCTCTGTAATAATAAATGAGATGATATCCTCTAAAGTTAGAAAGTGCTGCAGTGCTTGTTGTAATTCTGGGAGAGGGTGATGATGTGAGCCTGCTGTACTTAACTTTTCTTTTGCCTTCTTCTTCTCTGGAGCATTGTATCATAGAATCCAGGCTGGTTGCGGTCTTGTCAACAACTAGTCTTGTATAAGACTGGTTTAAAAATCAATTTTGTGAATCATTTCTAAATATTGTAAAAAGAAAATGTTATTTGTAGGTGTGTTGTTGTTCTAGTTGATATTCAGAAATTTAGCCTGTTGGTACCTGCTTTTCAATCACTGGCAAAAGTAATCTTTAGCAGGCCTGTTCGTCCGGAGAGTGTTCGCATTTGCACAGTGAAGATTTTCTAAGGAGCCCCCACTGCTAGCTGCTTATCGATGCCAGCTAACAAAGCACATGCAAGCTACACTTCCCTTTCTGATGCTTCCACTGCAAGCACCAGATACTTCAAACATGTAAGGCTCATTCTATCCAGAGATGGATTTCCACACCTGTGTCCACACACCCATGCAAATCTTTCAGACCACCTCGCTGAACGCAGCTCAGGAACCGAGCAGCCTTTCTGAACAGGCTCGTTCCAAAACCAAACATTTTGAGGGAGGGATCTTGTAAACTGTGTAAGACCCGATGAAACGTATGGGGCCTCGTGATTATTCTGTATGTAAAATAGAAGTCATGGCAGAGTAGTTTGACACGTGTTGAGGGCTGCTGAAAAGAACCAAGCATTGCAGAATCGTCACTAAAAGCTTTTTGGCATGACTGAGGGAGTTTCTTACAGAGCTGCATGCTCCTGGTTCTGCTGAAATGTAAAATGTTGCACTTGTGTTTTACTGACTCTGAAAACAGTCCATTAGACTTTATTCACAGTGCAGTTTGCTCTGTAGCTAAACTGAAAATTGCCAGCATGACATGACATTAATCCAATTAAGCACTGAAAATAACCAAAAAAACATGTAGACAGTATGTCCTTTAGTGCAGTTTCTCTTTGCAGCTCAAGCTGATTCATCTCCTCTCCTTCTCCACCTCAGTTTATGTGAAGGTGCCTGGTGAATGGGCTCTTTTAGCAGGGTGTAACTGAACCTGACCCACATGCACAATTAACGCTAACCCATAATATTTGTTCAGTCGTGTTGGGACTTGGATGGCTTGGCTCCAGCGGTGAGGGCAACCTCGGTGCAGTCAGCTGAGCCATCAATCACCGCTGCTTCCTTATGAGTGCGTGGTTCCAAAATGAAATGCGAGAGCACAGAAATGAATCGACTGGTGCCAAAGTACGGAGGGTAAATCAAGGCGTTGTTGAAAGTTGTATTCCTGGTAAACCAAAAGCCAGTTTGCTTCACATCCCCTCTTGGTTCTGCCTAAACGGTGACTTGAGAAATGCATGCAAGACCAGATGAATTAGTTTTCTAATGTTCCCTGTTTCTGGAACTTTAACAGGTGCAGTGCAGTAATGATCTGGAGACTGTTAAGTTGTGACTGCCAACAAATTCGGAAGATTCTGAGCTCCTCAAGTAAAGAAACCTATGTAAAATGAGTTTGCTTGATGTGGTGCCATTGTTTCTGTCTGAAAAGAGAGCTTGGATTTGGTCCTCTTCTAGTAAGATGCAAGTCCATTATGAAAATGAAGCAGCACAGGCTCAGCGCCTCATGTGGGAGCCAAATGGGATTTAGTTTGGAAGTTCGCTTTGAGCCAATGTTATCTAGGATCAAATGAAAGCTGAAACTCGAGTTCATCAGGAAACACACTTGGGTTTTCACGTGCATGAACTTAATTATTGCTTTTTCTGCAGAGTCCATAGGGATGGTATCTGGCAAACACTCACTCCTCCAGGGAGAAACACCTGAGATCTAGCAGAGTTTGTTTGTCTTTTATGTCCCATCGGGGGTAAAATGGGGAAGTCTTGACCTTGTCATCAGATTTAAAAGCTCTGGTTCTAATCTAAGCAATAGCTTTTTGTGTTTATACGTCAGAGCAGGCAATGGAAATGTGAGTTAATGAGATCTCAGGAGAAAAGAGTGCCAGGTTCAGTGACACATTAAATGCAGCAAAAGCAATTCACGCTTTTATATGCAGTCACCTGATTTTACATGGAGAGACTATGATGAATGGATCTGTTTTACAAAGGCAGATTAATGCCATCAAGATTTAGTTACTCACTCAGGACACATGGATACTAGATAATCATTTAGCTGAAGTTTTTTTTTAATAAATATCTGCAAATTCAAGGATGCAAACAGAGTAGTTTTTAGCTAATAATCTTGTTATTCCCTGTCGAAGCAGCTTCAATTCAACTAGATTTCCACTTGTAAAATTAAGTATTTTATAAGTATGATTTTATAATTTTATGTGTATATGTATGTATGTGTATATATATATATATATATATATAGGTTTGCACAGATTTTATCACACTCCAACAAAACTCCATCAAGTGAAACTAAGATGAGCTGTACTGTGTCAGTTTGTAGTTTATGGGATGTATGTCAGTAAAACCATTTAAAGTTGTGAAGCTCCTGAGCCACTGGTATGATTCAGGGATTCCTCGACAGCAATGACCACATCGAAAAAATAATATCTGAAAAGGTAAATATTTCGTTTTTCTGGTCGAGCTGATAACAAATGCCAGATCGAAAGGCTGCTTAAATGCAGTGGTTGAGAGGGAATTTTTTAGTCAATGCAGGTTCCTGTTGGGAACTTTTTTAAACTTGCATAAAGATTGATGGAGATTTCATGAGATGTCATTTGAATTTGCTTTTGTGTTATTTTTCTTCCATTTTTCCCAGAAGACATGTTGTTTTTTCTGTTTGTTTTAAATTCAAAATGAATGTATGATCCAAAAGAAAAACTTCCTAATATTGATGGAAGCCGCTGCAGCGCACTCAGCTGTTTAAACCAATCTCTCTGATTTGGGCGGCTGTAGCTCAGGAGGAAGAGCAGTCGCCCACCAATCAGAAGGTCGGTGGTTCGACTCTGGCTTCCCCAGGATACATGTCAAAGAGTCCTTGGGCAAGACACTGAACCCCACGTTGCCCCCCCAGTGTATCACTGGGGTATGAATGTGTGTGAATGATTAGAAAAAGCATGTAGTTATGTGTAAGACGTGCTGTATGAGTGTGTGTGAGTGGGGTGAATGCGGCATGTAGTGAAGCGCTTTGAGTGGTCAGTTAGACTAGAAAAGCGCTAGTCTAACTGACAAGTCCATTTACCATTTGTCAGCCTCCTTGTGTTGAAGGTTATTGACCTCTTTTTAATAACATGTCTCTCTTTTTCACTTCAGTGTGCAAGGATCCCCCATACAAAGTGGAGGAGTCTGGATATGCAGGCTTCATCTTGCCTATTGAGGTTTACTTCAAAAACAAGGTACTACCACTCATGGTTGATGTTGACCTGTGAGCTTTACAGCAGGTTTTTCTGTTCGATTTGTGGTTTCACAGGGACAAATATCAAAGATATCAATGCTGATAATAATGCAACATGTATTTGAACAAATCTAAAATATAAACAAGTGATTTAAAAGCAATATGCAGATTTTCAGAAAAGCGTGTGAAGCTCTTATAAGCACACACCCCGGCTCACTGGCAGTAAATGCTCCAGAAGGTGAGCTTCTACAGTTACAGAAGACCAGTGAATACTGAGGAAACGTTTGTGTCCAGAAACATCTTTAGAGCATATCAGGACTGCAGAGCGTGTAAAAATAGCTCAAAATTTGATTTGAAATGTATCCAAATGTTCTAATTCTTCCCTTTCCAGTAGTTTTGATTATCTGAAGGGAGTTTGCTGAAAAAGGAGTAACTGCTCATTGGTTCTCTCTTTAGTTTTGGTCCATGCATGGTCTTTTTTAGCATTTCTGCCATATGATAGCTTTTAATCGTTGCTTTTCTTTGTTACAGTGGGTAATAATATGAAACCCCTGAACTTGATATTTTTGGAAGTATTTGAAAAATGTGAAATATGAAGTTGAGCTGCATTCAGAATTCCATGTTTTTGGACTCTTAACCCATATAGAGTATTTTACTGGGAGCAAGTCATTTTTATTTTCCTTTCAGAGCTTCCAGTACTTTGACATTACTCTAAGCAAGTCTGCTTCACCGTATATCTGAATGAGTGTACAGTGACAGTCTCTCCAGAGCTGACTAGTAAGATTTGCATATCTCTTTGAGCACAGCAAAAGTCTGAACTTAAACGGATGGTCAAAGGCAAATGTGCTATTCAGAGGAACCCTATGGGATTGGGTCATAGGTCTTCTCCTGAAATAGCCGTAATAAGCAATGACTTTTCTTTTAACAAAAACAAGTGAGTGTCCAAAAATGTTGTCGCTGGTGGTGCTTTTTCATTTTCCTTTCTTTTCATGACGCTGGTGGCAACTGAACGCGTCAGTGTCATAAGTGAAGTACCCTCCCCCCCGATGCTTTTCCAACATTTTGCAACAGCAATCTGTGACCAACATATTCTGTACATATCACTTTGAACACAGCCCGAGTGAGAGATGCTGCAGTCATATTAACAGATGGACATTCACAGCAGCTGTAGGTTGATTCTGCTCTGCTGCTTTTGTGCAGCCTCCAGTCTTCAACCAGAAATCCATGTTTTCAACCGCATGCAACATGTAGGGTTGGGTACCGAAAGGGGATGCAAACTCTGAAACTGATAATGTAATGCAACATCAGACTATAAACAGTATGTATTCATCTTATATCTCATTTGAAAATATATAGATTCATATTAAAAAGAGAACATAATGCCAACCCTACCAATGACACACTTGTCATGTAATATGAACTGTGATGGTAACGTGATCTGTACTTTGAACTTGGGCAGTAAAATATGCAAATATCTTGTGCTAATATCATGAGCATATCATAGCGCTCTCTGTGAGGAGGTTGATAGTGTGAGATCAGTGTCTTAATGCGGTTACTTTAACAAATGAATGAAGGTAATAAACATATGCCATGTCAAATAATGTTATTAGTGACACAAATGCTGGCCTTTAAGGGTGCGTTAAGCAGCCGTAACTTAAGAGCCTGTTCCTGCCCTGTGCTTTGTTCTGCTTAGGTCTTCATTAAATAGCTGTAAGACTGTCTAAGAAACAACACTGAGCGATGACGTGTCGCTAAAATAACTTCAAGTTGGTAAAGTCTCGCCTGTCTGAATTTCATTGTTCTCCCTCCTTTCCTGTCTTGTTGGCTCACCACTTTTCCTCAGGAAGAACCGAAGAAAGTTCGCTTTGATTACGACCTCTTCCTCCACCTGGAGGGTCACCCACCTGTCAATCATCTTCGCTGTGAGAAGCTCACCTTCAACAATCCAACGGAGGAGTTTCGGAGGAAGCTGCTGAAAGCTGGAGGGGTATGATTGAGACTGGGGCTTAAACGGGAAGAATTTTTGTGACTAATCCAGGGAACGGAGGTCACTGCTCCATTATTGATTATCTTAGCATTGTAAAAGATTGGTAGCACCTGGTAGGTATTCATATTGAATTTTATTTCTGTCAGCAAAAGCCAACAATATTTTTTTCAAGTCTTAGTTTAGGCAGTGGTCCTTAGGCTTGAGCACAGTGTTTCCTATTTAAGACACAATCTTTAGCAACTCCTCACAAAACACACTGACTAAACCTCCTTTTTTAACAGCTGGTCATTACAGTTTTTAACAAATACTAAGTAATTTGTTGTCACTGTTATAAGTTTAAGATTTTACTAAAGGCTGGCACTTTCACCTCTCAGTTCAGAGGTTCCTGGATTGAATCGCAGCCTTCTGTGTGGAGTTTGCATGTTCTCATTATGCCTGTGTGGGTTCTCTCGGAGATCTGGCTACCTCCACAGTCCAAAAACATGCATGTCAGCTTAATCTGTGTTTCTAAGTGACCATAGGAGCGAGTGTGAGCGTGTGATAGATTAGCAAAAAGTCCAGGGTGTACCCTGCATCTCGCCCAATGGCTCAAGTCCTCCCCAACCCTGAACAGGATTGAACAGGTATAGAAAATATATAAATGAAATCCCTTTTTTCTGACAAGATTAAGATAAGATTTATTGTCATGTCACACTGTATGAAATACACAAAGTTTCTCCTCCGCTTTTAACCCATCCAGGTTGGCACCTGTTGAACATGCACATGCACAGCGTCACACACTCATAGACTCACACTCATACACTGGAGCGCCTGGGGAGCATGGGGGTGTGGTCCCTTACTCAAGTGCACCTCAGTCGTTGCAAGGACTGACACCCCTCCAGCAATCTTTCACCAATCTTTGAGTGGCGAGAGTGGGAATCGAACTGCCTAACGACCCACTCTAACCGCTGAGCCACGGCCCCTCGTCTGGAAAGGGTCATAAGGGCATCCACCGCGAAGACTAAACAAAATAGTGCAGACATATTTTGATACCCAAAAGGCCTGTTCTGAAGCGATTACATAAGAGAGTCACTTCAGCACAGCCCTGTAAGAAAGCGCCACAGTGCCAGATTTTGGATAGTTACAGCTGAAGATCACTTCCTCACTCATTCATATTGTGGCTTCACTGCTCCATGCATTGTAGTTCAGCCCCAACCACGTATGAATGTCATCTGTGCAGGACTCAAGACTGCAGAGGAAATATAGACGGCTCTGGACATGAGGAATCCTCTCAATTGAGGGATTGAGCTGAAGTGTGGCCTGTGCTGAGGAATACTGCTTGTCTGCCACATTTTAGCCAATATTCAGATTCCTATTTGGATGTTCCAGATATTCCGATGGTTTAAAAACTCTAAACTATGTAAGAGACATGAATGTAATCAGCATCTCTGCTGCTGATTATGTGATGATAAAGCATCTTTGAAGATGATGACAGTTTATGTTATAACTTTTTGTACAACACCAGATGTTACTAAGTACTTTGACAATGATTTAAAAGAAGTCCCTTCACAGGCAGAAAGTATCAAAGCCAAGGGTCGATGGCCAAAATGTCAAATGTGCAGCCCCAAAATGCAAAATGGAGTACAGTGACATCATGATGGTCATTTCCATTTGTGTTGTACAGTGTCTACTAATGGGGCATCTGTAGTGTCAGTATGTTAAAGGCATGATTCCATTTTTTTTTTCTGTGAGGAGTTCACCACGACTGTGCCAACCTCCTGTTATCAGTGTTTCCAACAGGCTATTTCTTTGTTTTATCGGTCTTGTCTGTAGTTTGTGAACTTAATTTGATAATATGCGTCTTAACAAAAATACGTTTTGATGCTTTCAGAATGTTTCAAAGCACTAAAATCATCTGATCTTGATTGAAATAGTATTTATTTTTTTTGTTACAGAATTGCATTATTTTACCATTCCTCTGTTGGGAGTACAATTGGTCAGTTGCCCCCCTTCCACTGGATTTCTGTAGTCTGGAGTTTTATGGCCAGACCAAAGTGCTCTCCATTTACTTTGCCCCTCACCCCTGTCTTTGTCTGAAGAGGTGTCTGACATAGCATGAGACGTAGTTCAGGTCAAGAGTGTAATCATTCTAATAGCTACAGATAAGTTATTTCAGTGTATTCCACAGACACAGAAAGTAATACATTTGGGTTTGCTTAAGCTGAATGTCATTGTGTGTGTAAAATATAAATGAAAACTGAATACAACAATTACTTAAAACTCTTTTTAGGTTGTACAAAGCCTGGTGGTACATGTCATTTGTGGAGCAGCACAATCCAGCTTGAAGCTGTTTTTGTGTCCTGCACAGTCATATGTTTGCCTCCATACTGCCGAGAAAGTGATCTGTCGAATGGTCGTGACATGCTGCCCGCTTCACGACATTTCTGCTCACAGTGGGCTTTCCATCAATGCAAGAGATGTTTGACCAAACGCTTACATACGCTGGCTCGGGATAGATGGCAAACGGTAGAGTAGAGTGCCTGTGTAGAAATCCCTCCGTTAGCTCTCCTATAGCCGCAAGTAGCCACATAACAGCAGCTATGAGCTAACAGCAGCTATGAGCTAACAGCAGCTATGAGCTAACAGAGCTATGAGCTAACAGAGCTATAGCACACGTTCATTCATTCATTCGTCTTAAAGTATTGGTGAAATAAAGACAGATAATGCCTTATTTAGAGGCTGCATCCTCTAAGCCCCGTTCACTCCGTTATATGGATCTCCAGTTATCTAAATATCTTCCGAATGACGCAGACTTTCGCCAAACTGTTCACGGTGAATAGATGAACGTATTTCATGCCAGAAATAAGGTCCAGGTTTAAAAATACCAGAGTTCCCCTTTAAGAAGAACCCATTTTTCACCAATACCCTGTAATACTGTAGCAGGCAGATTCTTAGCCTACTTACTTTGTGATGTTGATATTGAATTGTTAAATATTTCAGCTGAACTGTTCGATGTTATCTCTGGATAGCTGGATAGTGTAGTGGTATGATTTCTACCTTCCATGTGGGAGACCTGGGTTCAAATCCCCTGCATGAAAGGTACTACCTCCAGTAAGGGTCCTTGGGCAAGACCCCCTTACCCTATCTGCCTACCTGTAAGTCGCTTTGGATAAAAGCGTCAACAACAACATCTCTGTCCCATTACTTTTAAACAAGTGGTTGAAGTTGGACTGTAATTATGTTCTCCTTTTTTGTTTGTTCACAGCAACGTGATCCTCAGAAACGGGGTTCAGAAGACTCAAAAGTAAGATTGCGTACAAGCTTTTCTTGTGATTAGTTCTGGACACCTTGGAATCGTGCATTAAAACAGCTGTCAGTTTTTTTTCTGGCTTATTAATCATGTAGCCCATCACCTCAGTAGAAACAGCTATGTTGTCTTTGCTGAATAGTTGCTCGTTGTTGTAGCCCTGTACTGAAAGATATTACAGAAATAAGTTGTTTTAAAATGTGGGCTTTTGATGGTTTTGGCTCTGAAGATGGCAGCGAACTAATTTATTTCTCCTTAGTGTATCTTATTCCTTATAAAACCCTTCTCTTAATGCTTAACTGCTCTGAGCAAACAGCTGTTATTCTTTTAAATAAGTGCCTGTAGAACAGCTGCCTGTGTTGACCTGGACACTCACAAGAGATTTTGAAACTTAAATTTCTTCTGACTGCATGAAGAATAAGAAAAAGAACAAACCATTGAGATTTCAGTGGTACCGCTACTTGGCTGGTATTCTTCTTGGTTCTCTTTGTTATACCTTTGGAAAGAAAAGAGTCACTACTGTTATTTTTTTCCTGCTGGAAATGAGTCTACCTCTCTCAATCTTTTCTTTTGAGTGAGAAATGAATTGAACAATGTTTCCTTTATGGTGTTTTTACATAAAAAATAAAAGATGCCGATTATGTCTTCAACAACTGCGTTGATCACTGACATTAGAGGGAAGCTGACAAGCCAGGACAGCATTTGGCTAATGTTCCTAATGCACTAAATTCACCAAACTCTATGTGAAGTCTCCAGGTGTAACACATGTAACAACAGGTGATGAAGTTCGAGCAGGACTGCGAATAACTGTTAATGCTGCACTTTCCCTAGAGATATCCACAATTTGCACAATGATCCTGTTGGCTTGTTGCTTTTCCTCTGGTAGGTGATGGTAATGCAGGAGGGTTCGACCTCCCTGTTCAGCCAGCACCTCAAGCTGCCTTCGCTTCCCAACAGCTCACTGACATCCTCCTTTTCTGACCCAAAGAAGAGCAAAAGTTTCCACGGATCAAAGGTCAGTGTTAGTTCCAGGTACAACCCACAGCTAAATGACCCACTGCATTATTTTCCTGGCCACTCCAGCTCTGAAATGTTTTACTCCTTCAAAGTCTCCAGGCCTTAATCCCCCACGTATGTGGCAGGTTCAAAGATGTTCGAGATATTCCAAAGACATCCATTTTGGCTTACGTGCAGTATGTCTTCAGCTGTCTGTCACCCAGCCATAAACTCTTACTCCCCTGACTCTGAGACACGGTGTGTTTAGATCTAATGTCCTTCTAGAGATTTGATATGTGAAAGTTATTTTACAGTACAAGATGAGTGGAGACATTAAGAGATGGGTGGAAGGGAAAGATCTTGATCACTCTTAAAGACTTTGTGTAGTGTTGTTGTCTGTTTTGTTTTTTTACAGGTGTAGCAGCTGGTTGTCTGGTTTTTGTTTCTATTTTTGTTCTGTTTCTTCTTCTTTTCTCTTCCTCTTTCCCTGTCCCCCGGTCAGGTTCGGCATTACATGTTAAATATTGTAACAAAAATAAATAAATAAGCAGTTATTGAGCATCAAGGGGAGCTTTACATTCATAAAGCTTCCCTTGGCAAAGCAAATGTTTCTGGCATAAACAGTATTCAGATTACAGTTCTGCTGCCATAATGCTGGACAGGACAAGGGGAAAAAAGACTTTGTGTAGGATTTAAAACATTATCTTGGTAAGCACAGAATGTGAAGTGTATGAGAATAAAGTGTCATGTTGTTTCCATTATGCGTTATTTTTAGTCCCTTTTTAAATGGTGTCATTTAAGAGCCAGGTTAGCAGAGGCCCATTTCACATGGAAACGGTTTCCAGTCTAAACAGTGGATGTGATGAATTACTTACGGAGCAGGAGGTCTCACTCACATTCAAGTCCATTTTTACTGCTCAAGTATCAGAACACTGGACATTTTGACAAGAGGAACTAAATACGACGGTGTCCTTTGTTTTTAATTCCTTAAAGTTGAAGGCATTATTATTACTTATCCACACCTGAAACATGTGTAATGATATCTGGTCTACTTAAGGTTTTTATGCTACAACAGCACACGTGCCAGACTGAGTCAGAGTAAAAAAGATAGATGAAAAGACAAATACAAACAAAATACAAAAAGAAAAAAATGATTAACTAATGTCTAATTGCATTACATTTTGTACATAACGGTGTCTTTGACTGTTAAAGACCAATGTACATTGGCAAGATTTGCTCAGGACTGGTTGAAATTTGTGTCTGTGAAGGTCAAAGTTAGTATAAGCTGATAGCTTAAAGGCATAAACTTCAAGATGGACCATTCAGCATAGCTTTTAATTTTTGTTTTATACAATGTCAGAGTGGAAAAGAAAAATTGTTTAAAAGAGGATAAGCCTAAGATTGTTAGGACTACAGCTCATACAGTCATTTTTACCAAAGCGCCTTGAACTTTGTACAGCCACCAACTGATGACAAAAGGAAAAAAAAAAAAAGAATATTTCATTCACTGAGTTGACTGCAAGGTGCCCAGGTCCTGTGGCTGCAGAATCTTGAATGGACGGTAGAATGATGGACTCCAGATAGTTTGGAAATGGCCTTATAACCCTTCCCAGATTGATGGGCAGCAACAGTTGCTTCTCTAAGGTCATTGCCCGATGTCTTTCCTGCTTGTCATTGAGTTATAACACACCTGAATGCTGCAGAGCAACAAACTGACTAAACTTCTGCTTTTATGCTCACACTGATAATCAGGTATTTAAGTGCATTTAATTAGCATTACCTGACTGCTACTTACCCTCTTAATTCCCATGGAAGCATTATGGGTATACACACACTGCTTTTGTTGTTGGTCTTGACATGGTTGGTCTTCACAGTAATGACATGGTCGAATGCCATGTGTTGTTTTTCATGTCAGGATGAATCTATCACACTTCAAGATCTGCCAAGGACCAGGTGATTTTTATTTTGTCCTGATACGAAGGTGAACTCTCGTTTTCACAAGACTGTGTTTATTGTATTGGCCCTACAAAGGTTTACATAAACTTGAGTCACCTGCTAAGTTGCCAGTGTCGTGGTGTTGAAAGGTTTGTTAAAAGTGCCACTTTAGTCATCTATTTAATATTGATGGCCAAGAGGCACTGTGTGTTTGTTCCAGAGCACTAAAACTGTTTTTCATGTAGGGCTGCCCTGGGAGGGAAATGGGTTTACTGCAGTGGAGGAGTATGCTAAAGTTAAGATTGAGCTAGCAACTTTACATCCTGGGGCCTCTGGGGTCACCAGCCAATAGACAGAATGAAAGGTTTTAGTGGTGGTTGGGCAGAGTTGTAACACAAGCCGTCGTCTAGACTGCCTTAATGGGTTTACTGCATTGGTGAAATATTGACAACGGGGCTGGAGGTGAGACCCAGGGACAAATGGCCCCTGTCGTTAGAATGAATGCATTTCCTCCTTTCTCCTTGTTGCCCCTTGCTCCACTTTTAACGTTGTGCATGTGTAGCTTTTGAAATGGCTCCCTCACCACACTAAACGGCACTGCTCAATAGAAGTCCTGAGTTTGCTCTTTAAGCCCATAGATGGGTGCTAAGATGACCCTTTTGATTTTCTTTCAAGAATAGAGCTTCTTTTCACAGATGGTAATACCAAACTGCAGGGTGGCACGTATGTTTTCCCTTGTGTCAAAGACGGAGGATTAATCTTCTGTTGACTTGGCTGGCTGGTTTTTGCTCACTTTGTTGTTGGGGACTGTGTATTTTAGAACATCTACATGTAACCTTAAGTGCGATCAATAAAATGTAATCACAGTGGACATTTTTCCTGTCTCTGCAGTCATGTTTTAACACAAAATTCTGACTTCTAAACAAAAAATGTTTTCACAACATTGAGTTTTGATATTGATATGGCCTTTCAGTTGTGTCAGTTATTACCACTGCTATGGAAGCCCATCCAGCTATCAGCCAGCAGTATTTCACTGTAGATTATTTTGCCTGTCCTTCATTATGTTTGCCCACTGACCTAAAGAGGGATTTCCCTCTTCTTTGTGTCCTAATCCTTTTGAGCTGAAGGTTTTTCTTTTGAAGCTTCAGTGATTCAGGGTAATTTTGCTCTAGTTTCTGGGGTTTGGTGCTATTTTATCATGCAGTCATACATATGTGAAATTCAGACAACATAATTTACACTATAGGTACACAAAAAAAATCCTAGCCAATGCTTATTATTCTGTCTTTTCTTCTTTGTGTGTTCATTATGAAGGATGTTATTCATTTGGGGTTTTTAATCAACAGGATGGTTCCAAAGGAGGTGGAACTACCCTCCTCACCACTGCCACAACCACCAGCACCAACAGCAGCAGCTTCTCCAAACTCCACAAACCCTCCAAGGACCACAAAGACAAGCCTCCAAAAGACTTGAAAGAGCCCAAAAGTGCCTTCAGAGACTCTGGCTGGGAACCCAGCAAAGCCTCCAAAGAATCTTCGAGGAAACCCAAAGAGAACCAGCCACTTAGAGAGAACAATCCTAAGATCGGATTCAAGGAACCCAAGTCTTTCTCCAAGGAGCATCGGAATGAGGGACTGACCCATGGATCTGGGCTGAATAAGCGTCTGTCCACCTCAGACAGCGATGATCTTATGACCAAAAAACGTAAAAAGGGATTTTTGGATTCATCAGGACAGCAGATGTCAGGCTCAGATGCTCAGCATTTGGATAGGAAACTCTTAAAGGATAGATTGCAGATGGGGACAAGTAAATTACGACCAGATGTTGACGAGGCAAAGCACAGGAAGGTGTCGGCGCTTCCCCCATTCCAGGAGCTGGTGGATCCCATTGACTCTGATATGGAGGACCACTCCACCAGATCAGATGTAAGTGGAGCACACTGCTTTACCATTTTCTTATTGAAACCAAGAGTACTTTTGGCAGCCTTTTGAGTAAAGCCACTATTTTAATCATGCAGTAACAAGAAGACGAGTCATGTTCCATTTATCATCACAAAGCTTTAGAAGCATTTGTTTGTCTTTTGCACTAATCTTGCTTGTTGTACTAACTGAAATGAGTGTCGAGGCCACCTTCCTGTGAGAAAATAGCACAGTTCGCGGAAAACTATCCACTTCTTCTAAGACTTGAAAGTGTAAGGATTTGTTGGTGGTCAGTCCTTTCTTGGTGTGGAAGCACTATAAAATGAAAGAACGGGCAGGAAGGGAATTTTCTTTAATGGTGGTCTGGTAGGCTCTTGGGGGGGCTGGGTGGGGGAATTGGATGAAGGGGTGGACACCAATAAACCTGGTGGGAGTCGGCTGCTTGTGTCTGTGGGGTCAAACATGATATAGATAAAGCTTGTGAAAGATGACTTTACTGGCTTTACTCAAGCAAATGACCGATTTTATTCAGTCCAAATGTGCTTGGATAGAAAAGCTGTTTGTAGAACGAGCCCACTTCTATAGTGTCCCTCTGTGCTTCCAGTTCTGGAGCAGGGCGAGAAAGACTCCTCTACAGTGACTCTTTTCATGAATAGGCTGACATTTGACTGGGTTGCCTGGTCCACGCACATTTGGTGGAGAACCTCCCCATAAAGAAGGGCTGTTTTAAAGCCAAATAGTAGACAAGAAAGATTTATGGTTTTACAACACCTGAGGAGAAAGGGGAGATTCAGCCTGTGAATAGCAGAGTTCCTCTTTAATCCTTTTAGCTTTTGAAAGAGGAAAAAGGCTGAGCATTTGTGATGAAAGGTCTAAATCCCTGTGCTTTGAGCAGTTCTCTTTTCTATAATGGTGTTTTCTTTTCTATTCTCAAATGCTTGTGTAAAGTGTGGGTCTTTTATGTATCTTTCTCTGGAGGAGCAGCTTATTTAGGCAGGGGAGTTATTACCGGGCATGAACAGAACCTGTGTTTTTGTCAGTGTTGTATGGAAAAGCCTTTTAAGTTTTACCACGCAGGGACTGGGTAGGGTTGTAAAAGGGATGTGGGGTGACAAATGCCAGGTGTTTGATTCTCCCCAGGCTAGCAACCCTGGTGGCCGAGCACTGGGCCAACAGAGAGCCGCTCTCATTTGTCATGTGACCACTTGTTTGATCTCAGTGTTTTCCACTGAACACTGGGCCAGAAACTGCACAGAGGAAGAATTGTGGAGTTGGTGATGGCACAAAGAGAAAGCAGACGGTCGTGTAAGCATGAGAAGCTTTTTTAGTTCTGGATGTGGGCACAGAGTGAGTGGTTTGTCACCTGCAGCAGTTTGTTGTAGTGGAGCAATGACGGGTATGTACGTCATAGCTGGGTTTATGTCAGTGTCTTTTGAATTACAAGGAAATTTTTTTTTTTTTGCTCTCAACATTATATTTAACAATTGTTTCAGTCTGAATTCAGTTAATTTCTGAATTTTTTTTTCTTATATCCTTTTTACATTAACAATGAAACTGCATTGCTGTGTAAGCACAAATTGTTAGTTACCTCTTAAGCAGTTTAAAATGTACTGTGAACAATCAGCAGACATTTGTCTCCTGAAGTAACGATGGGAAAATATCTGAACATCTGTTTATGGATCAACTGGTTACGATAAAACAATGTTATTTATGGTGTTATGGGGCACCCAGTGTTTTCAGGAGGTGACCCATCTGGACTGCATGCAGACCAGTTCAGCAGCTGCACTCTTCTGCTACAGAGTAAATGCTGTTGTAATATGTGAGGAATATGGTTTCTTGCTGAAATACAATTAAACAAAAAAAAAGAGAGAGAGACTCTAAAAGGCAGCATTTGTTGCTTCAAAACATCTGTATACTGTATATTGCTTGGTATTATTTTCCTTCAAGCACGGAACAGGGACATGCACCAAAAATGGCATCACAACACCCAGAACACCCCAGGGCTTTGGTCTTTTTTGGCTAGTTATACGGATTTTTTTTTGGAACCTGTCGTGCACCGTATGAGTGGTTCAGGAGCTGCAGGTTCCTCTTTACAAGCCTCTGAACGACCCATCAAAACTCACGAACGCACAGTCATTTTAAATCTTATGAAAGCATTAAATAACACGTAAAAGTAAAGCAGATGAGTTCAAACTATGTAGTTATGTATGTGTATAATGTACTTCCTGTATGACTTCGAGAGCATTTGCTGCAGGCTTATTTTCTCAGTAGCAATGCCCACTGTTTAAGTTGAAGACTGCAGAGATTTTAATGGGTTTTGCTGCTGTGCTGACATCACAATTCGCACATGCAGTGACCAATATAGTGGCTTCATGCACCGCCACTGCTGGATTTCTGTGGATTCACCATATATGACGAAATGTCCGATTTCTTTTCAGTTTACAACCAAGAGATTTCTTTCTAGAATATTTCTCATTTTTACAGCCAGTCATTTTCAGTTTCACTTCAATAATGGCTCCTTTTAAAAAAAAAAAAAGTATATAAGGCGAGTGTCTGCTCCATTTTCAGCTGCTGCTGATGCTGTGCAGGCCGGTAGCAGCAACACAGCTACCTTTACATTTGTGCAATTCACATGACGTGATTGCTGGTATTTTTTGGTAAAAACTGAGCTGATCATATAACTGCTGTCGCCCTATTTACAGATGGGTGCAAAAAAGATTTCCTTCTTCCTCTTTCGCACACACCAGCAGCTGCAGCAACAAGACAGCATCACGGAATGAGCTGAGAAAAGTTCTAACTACAACATAAGTTACATCCACAATGTTATCAACGCATGCTCTTTACTTACCAGTCCAGCTCGACTTCTGGCTCAGATTTCTGTCCATTAATGCCGAAAAGCAGCACCCATTTTTACTCGTTTTTTTTGTCATTTTGTATCTGTTCTGCTGAACGTGGGTTGTTTGTTGGGAGGGTGTAGTGTTGGAGGTAGTGTGCTTACCGGGAGCCTCTGCCACTGTTATTGCTGTGATCTCTATGCTCTGTTTGCCTGTATATTACTGTTGCATCGTCGTCGTCTTCTGTTGGCTCCAGGTCAGACGAGCCAGTACGGTGACCCCAGTGGTACAAAGTGGTATTATGATTAAATGCAGACCCCAACTTATCTCAGTTGTTTATCTCAGCTGCATGGTCCAGAAGGGTTTCGTCATAGATGATGCTTTTCTCAATTCTGTTTGATCCACTGTTGAATTTTTTTTTTTTTTTTAGTTTTTTGATACAAAGATCACCTTTTGGAGTTTACAGATTTCTAGCACATCCTGCAAATCCCAGTATGTCAGTTAGTTTAGTAAAGTTTTTTTACATTATTCTGTCAAACTGAAATAGTTTATTAACGTGAATATTGTTCTGTTTTGGTCTGACACCCCCTTCTGCATTAGAAAAGCAAACCAAAGAAATTGCTAGCATTTCTTTTTGGCTATCCAAATTATGGCTGGAGTTGAGCCAAGAATCGAGTTTGATCTCTGCAAACTAAGATTAGACTATTTTTGGTCTTAAAAAGAGAGCTGCTTTGGTGGTTTGCAGTAAAGCAGGACAAAAGCCCTAAAAAAGGAGTGGTGGTAAGATTTATGGCACTCTGAAGAAGCTGTCCCATAAACCAACAGACCAGCTGTGTGTTGTTTGTTGGCAGGAGGTGACAACCATTGAGGCCTTTTGTCCTTGCTCCTCTCTTTTTCTCTCATGTTTCTTCTGGAGGTTGCTCCTCGCCACTTTGTCTTCGTTGGCAGCTGTGGTTTGTGGTGGCAGACTCCCATATGAATGTGTGTTTGCACACTGAGATCCAAGTCCTTTTTAAATCCCCTATAGACTGACACAGTGACGTATTTTAAGCCCATGTCTCCATGTGTCGCACACATCATCCAGCCAGGCTGCACAAGCAGTGGATACATGTTCCTTGGGAGTTTGTAAATGTTGTAAATGTTGTGGATTTTTAAACCTGTGCATGGTAAAACTGGGGACATGAAATTGAACTAATACTTGCATTTTGTTTCTTCACACAAATGCATCGTATGGGGACTATTTGTCAGTGAGGGCTACATGAGGGCCGTCGGACCGGACTGAGTTATTCAGTTCATGTAGACACCTTAATCTGACAAAAATCGGATCAGTTTACTCTGGATCGGATTGAGACCCAGAGATAACTCGATCCAAACGTACACTGAACATGCACGTTGACGGCAGAAGCACGTTGTGGATCGGATCGAGCGTTCTGCGCATGCTCCAGATTTTTTTCCCAGGATCATCACCCGGAAGTGGAAGGAGACGATATTACTGTTGTTGTCGCCGCCGTCAGAAAGAAAGAAACAAGGCGATGGAGAATGCTCCGTTGTGCATCGTCTGTGCCATAACCAGCTCATCACAGATGGAGAGGGACGCAGCTTCATCTCGCTCTGCGTTCGCCATCTTTCTGAATGCCTGAGTTTGTTGTTGTTGGCGGTGAAGACGTCAACAGGAAGTGGCTCTATTAGCGATAGCTGAAATGGGGACAGCGCCACCTATGGTACCGGGGTATGACATGCTTTGTGCCAGTGATTCCATTCATTCACCGCCATATATCCAAGGATAATTACCCTCAGATAAGGAGCAGAACCCAACTGTAGCTGTAATCCAGTTCATCTCAGCATGTAGACCCACTGAGTGTGATGTCTGATATGTCCATTACAAGAACATAAACCTGGGACTTTGCTTTATTCAAGACAAACAGGAGCATCTTATGTACTTTTTTTGTATGCATGCCCAGCTGAAAGGAAACCCTGTACAGCCTGTTGTATAAGATGCTCTTTTAACAGGGCACTGTGCCCACATCAGAACTTTCTGGGACTCTCACGTCTGCAGCTGTAGCCACTGTTAACAAAGAGGAAATCACTCAGGAGTTCACTTGGTCATAGCAGCCTAAAACATGACAGAAACTTCCACTTGTAATTTGGTCAAACCAAACACTTTAAGTTCAGACTGATCCAGATCCAGAACAGAAAATAAAGGCTGTGTAACCTTATGGAATTAAAGCAATATGCATCCATGACACAGCCCTCTGTAGGGGATGTTTCACATCTGTTTGAGTTCCTCATACCTCTTAAGCTTTAGAAATACAACTACGTATTGGTTGAAAACTGGTTCCTTATACCTGGGGGATAACTTCTAATCAATAGTCCATTAAAGACTATTGATTAAAAGTTTTATTCTTAGCCTCTCACAAAACTATGAATATGAAATGAAAGCCATTTGGGATGTTGAAGCTTTTGATTTTATTGTAAACCACTGGTTCTGTCCAGATGTTGTTGAATATTTCAAAGAAAGAAAGACTTTAGAAAAATGATCACATCTGGCTTTATATTGGTATGGATTAAGCTAAAATGTCTAAAATGCAAGTGGATAAAAGTGAGCTGGCTTCTGTCAGCAGCTTGAACCGCAGCAGTATGTATATCTTTATTGGCTAATGCAGAAGTTTTTTTTCTCTCTCAGATATTCCCTGTAATAAACGATCACTTACAAAGGGTGCAGAAGTGTTCTCAGAGTAATTGTCTTGAGAGATGGGCTGAGGTTGTGAATAAAAGGATGTGCTTCTGCCTCAGGCAGGGACTATAAAGGCAGTGTGTCTGCTCAGAAGCCGACAGTCTTACAGTAGTTGTACTTAGTATATGTGGTAATTGAAGTAGGCAGTTAGTGGGGAAAAAAGTCCTAAGAGACGGGTCCAGAAAGTGATTGTTGTGGTCAAATGCTCAACCTTGCCAAAAATAGCATACGAGCGCAGGTATTTTGCTAACTGCTGAATTCCTGTGCGTTTGCACCTGTCGTCTACAGGAAAATGGGGTGAAGATTTTCACTGACTCCGACTGTAATGTTTGTGTGTGGACTGTAAAAGAAAAAAAAACCAGGGCTTTTGGCTTGGGATGTCAGGTTGGGCCCCCTTGGTCAGATGTTAGAATATGGCAACTGGAGACTAGATGAAGTCAGCCTGTTGACATGTTGGTATATGAATATACAGTTACTTTGTGACTCTGTTAAAGAATGCAGCGCTCCGGAGGTCACTCCTACTAATCCAACACAGCGCGCCTGGTTTTTGATGAGACTCGAGCAGAACTCTGGTTGTTTTGAGCTGCTTTGCCTTCACATTTAGGGTAAAACAACCATTTGAAAAGTTACACACTGAACTACTTCACAGGCGAGGGGAAATAATGTGACGGCGAACACCTTTTAAAGGGTCATTAAAAGTGGTTTGGACAATAATAAGCGTAGTATTACCACTCGTACCCTGCAAAACTTTTCTTCATGGATAAAATGTTTTCTTTTAAACATTTAGGCGTGATTTGTTTCAGGAACAAAGGTAGGAAAAACCCTGCTTTTGTTTGTGTGACTCCATGTTGTGGTGCACCCCACTGCTTCACATCTACACCAACAAATATTTGGAATTTCACTTCTAACCTAAAGAGCTCCATGACAGTTTACAACACACACAGAGAGAAAAACACAGAGATATAAGGCTACATTTTAGTGTTAAGAAGAAATAAAATGAGCAGCACTGTGTGATGTTTAGTTTGTGTGTTGTACGTCCTTTGGCTCAGTGATTCAATAAGCTACCTCTGTACCTGAATCTGCCTTTAAGATGAAGCCAGGAGCAGGGATGTTCTGTGGATGGATGGTGGCTTTGGGTGCTGCCATGTAGAGGTGACATCAAAAAAGCAAATGCTAACAAAGAAAGACTGATGTGTCGCCTCACAACTTCTTAAAAGCTACTCTTAAGCAGGCTTAAGGGCCAATTAATTTACTAGTTAGTAAGATAGCCCCTCATAATGTGTAATTTCACACCTTCAGTTCATAAGTTTGATGATGACCATTCCAAAAGTGACAGAAATGATCAGACACTGATGACATTTGAGAAAACGGATTACCAAATCTAACCAAAAAAAGCTTTGAATGGAGCACAAGCCAGGTTTTTTTCTGCCTCCTGCAACTGTGAGCACATTCAGTTTGACCAATCAGCACGTGAGAATCATTTCTAATTGATAAAAAGTTCTACTTCAAAATCAAATTCAGCTTTATTTGGAAAGTTTGGAGTGAATCGGTTCACCAACAGCTCTTTTTTTTTTACCACAGGATTGGGCTGAAACTTGTACTGGACATCCTCAAAATTGTGAGGATCATTTCAAGCTAACCATTTGGTGATGGACCAGATTTGCTTGATAGTATTATTAATACAGTTGAGTAGTAGTTAAAGGTAACTGCTGTAAGATTCGAGTGTGTTTCAGGTGTTGGAAAGCAGCAACCATCGCTTTCACCACGGGAATCTTTCTCATTTTTTCTCTCTCTTCCTCCTCTCAGTCTGAGCAGGCCAGTCCTGCCAGTTCCAGCTCAAGTTCAGGCTTTGCTCCCACACACCACAAACGACAAGGTAATATACCTGGAACACACACACACACACACACACGCGCGTCACAACTGATCTTGTGTTTCTTGGAGTTTTCCACCTGAAATGACTTATTTTCTTCATCCAAACATGAACAATCTTTCCTGTCAAAACTTTTTCTTCTGAGGTCGATATAATTACTTTGCTGTTTAGGAGCCTCTGTGTACTTATTTTGATGTCTTTTTTTTAATGCTTGGATGATTCATAGTTTAGTGTTAAGTGGTTTAATAACAAAAAAACACACATTCCTCTGAACATGGTTGGGTACAAGAACTGGACTGAAAATGAGTGAAAAAGCAGCCAGTGTTCAAAATGGCTTGTTCAAAGGTTCTGGACAGGTAATGGAGAAGCAGGGGGGGTGGTATGCAGTTAGGAGCTCAAGCCAGGATTCTGACCCAGCTCAGCTGCAACTGTAGCCTCTGTAATGAGGCGCTACCCAACACCCCTAAAAATAGTTTCACAGGCTATTGTTCAATACCGTCTCCATAAAGGTTTTTTTTCTTCCACATCACTACTTTAAATAGTTGCGCGCCAGCCGTATGTTTAAATGTGCTCATATCAGTCCCCCTTTGGACTGATTAAAGTGACTGTCGTTACACATGGCTGTTTGGACCAGATGAGTCTACAATGTACTGTTCAGTCCAAAATGTGGGCTGTTGTGAGAATGACTTGTACTTGTGTGTTTGTAATTTTCTCTGGATGCAGTGGTGGACTTCATCATCAGAAAAAGTGTGGCGATTCCTGCCACCACCCACACAGGTAACAGTTAAACTGTGACCTGTGAGACTCCCACTGTCCACTCAACCCTGCATGGACAGCAGTTGCCTCCTCATCTGTTTGCATGAACATCCACGGATCTCCTTGAATTCGAGTCAGCCAGTTCCTTTTTAATGGTTCAAAGACTGTCAGTCAGCCACACTGTTGCACTGGGTAGCAGGTTTCATCATTGCCATGAGCCTGCACACTGGGGCTTATTTTCTACCTACCTTATTTAACCTACTCGATGCCCAGGATAAACACTACAGTATCAAACTTAAAACAGAAATAAATGAACAAACTGAAATGGTCCTTTGCAAAAAGCTATATCCTCTTACATGAATAACATGAATTTGAAGGAAAAAAAACTGCAGCGGCTTCAGGAGGTTGTTCAACTAGTTTTAAAAATGTCAAATATTCATGAACTTCACATTTTCAGTTGAATCCAATGGACTTGGGTCTTAAAGCCACAGGAGGCAAAGAAAGGTCAAGAAATACTGAAAAATGGAATATTCCATTGATGGTTGGGGCTTTTCACAAGTTTTGTCGACTGTAAGAAATTGATAAGTGGAATTATTATGCATCTTATAAAGAGACCAGAGCTCACATGACACCAAGGCTTAATATGAATAATCCAAGGAGATGCCAGTAGGACCCCAGATTACCCAAACAGGGCTGGAAATGCACCGGTCAGCCATAACATTAAAACCACTGACGGTTAAAGTGAACAACTCTTCCCGTCTTGATCCAGTGCAATGAAAAAAAACTGCAAACTTGGACTCTCGTGGAATTGACTTTGACACCTACCTAAACATTTCTGCAGACCAGTCGCCCCCCCCCCCCCCCCCCAGCCATACAGTGTGGCAACACCACTGCTCTAATGAGCCGCTTTCCACAAAGCATTGAGCCTGCCAAAAACAGCTTAGGAAGGGCTAAAAAGCCTGTCAAAGAGCACGAGGTGTTCCCCTGCCCTCTAAACTCTCCAGGTACAAATCTGATGGGATCTGATAGCATCCATGGGAAGCAAGCTCAATACACGAAGACCCTCCCCACAGCTCACAGGGTAGAAAAGATACAAGACACTCCAGGACACCTTCAGATGTTCTTTGACCATGCCATGAGCCGTCAGAGCTCTTGGTGAGCTCTATATTAGGCAGGTGGTCATAATGTTATGGCTGATTGATTGGTGTACACATGTCTGCTTAAAGTAAATCAGGAATCAAGACCATTTCCTCACTATGTTACTGCATCCACACGCTTCACATCTCCCCGTCACTCCACTTTTCTGTGCGGTCCGCTGCTTATCGTTTGTTTATCTCCACTTCATTTGAAATGATTCAATAAAAAACTGGAACGTTTCATTTGGTGTTATTGTATGTGACATCCAGTGCTGGGCCCACTGCAGTCGGTGATGCAGGACCTCCACTCAGAAGACAATGACGATGATTCGGAGGACGATGACGACAATGACGGAGACTCTGATGCAGAACGACCAGCACACACACATCTCACACACCACCAGCGCAGGTTAGTCACAGCGGACCTCTGCAAAGCAAATTAAATTCAGGGAACTGTAAACATTGTCACTGGCAGCGAAGGGAAAAAGTGAAGCACATAAACTATTAAAAGCCTGTATATGTCCCTGCGGACAGGAGACAAAAGCACAGCTCCAAATGAGCTCATTTTGGAATTGTTCATCAAATGGAGATGAGCATGACCCCAAATGGTTTCAAAAGTTAGTGTCCGCTTTAAATTATGATGTTCACTGTATCTATGCTTTGTTCCACCTCTGTAAGTAGGTCCAATCCAGTAGTCCCGTCATTTCAAAATGTTTTGACCTGATCCGTTTGGGCTTAGTCTCAGAACTCTGCATCAGCTTGTTTCATCAGTGAGACTCATTGTGTGGAAGCTTTTTTTTATGTGTTGAAGCATTTTCTTCTCTCACCCCTCCTAGGGTTAGTTTAAGTGATGGCAGTGAGAGTGACAGCTCCTCCCCCTCACCCCCATCCCGCAAAGACGCTCCAACCTTATTAAAGACTACTAATAACCAGGTGATGCAATGCTACATGCATGTATATTTTGTTAGCGTGATTGAACGTGGCAGAAGAAGAGCCCAGGTGTCTTTCATATGTGCTCTAAATCATTCAGACTGACCTTGCTTTTTGCTCACTCTGTCCTTTGTCAGATTCTGGAGGTGAAGAGTCCTATCAAACAGAGCAAGCAGGACAAGAACAAACATGTGGATTGTGACAAGGTACGCAGTGCTTGAGCTCTTTTTACACGGAAAAAAACATAGAACATCTGGCTTTTGAGTGCAGTAGGAAATAGTTTAATCTGCATTGAGTCTAGTAGTCATGGGTATTTATCGGCTCTGACTCTGATCAGCATTGACGGAAACGCAACATTGGAGTGCACTCGCTGATTCTCAGAAAGAATACTGTGCTCTGGCTGCAAGAGTGGGCACCACTGTTTTTCTTTACAGAAACATACTACTACAGACCTTAATATCTCATGTGGTGGCTCTGTGCAATTACAATCACTGACAAAAAGAGAAGAAATGAATCAATTTAACCTGTCTGCAGAACAAGCTGGCAGCTTACTCTGTGCTGCCGTGTGGGGGCCCACATCCAGAGTTCCAATTATTTCAGAAAGCCATGAAATAGTTTGGATAAGACTCCACAACTTTGTTGTCACTCAGTGAATGCATGTCCCTGAATGTGGTAACATTTATTGGGACCAGCTGCAGCTCAGTGTGGTGAAATGTTTTGGGTTAGGTTTGGAGTATTGTGTGTATGGTGGAAGGAAGGGAGGGAGAGAGAGGTTAAAAGAGGCCCGTATAAAGTTATTAAAATTCATTTTTAATTTTTGAAGAAGTGGCATGAGGAAGGTGGATTTAGGATTAGGGCTCTGGTCCAGTGACCTTAGGTTTAGGGGAAAGTATATAGAAGAAGAGAGTGAGTAGTTTTATATCGGGTAAGAAATATTTCCAATATTTTATAATTGGACTGGACGGTAAACAAGGAGTGCATCCGAAATCCTGAAAAGGTACAAAGATTGTTGTGTGAGCTTGGTACAATCCATCTATCCATCCACTTTCTATACCCGCTCGATCCGTCGGTCAGGTCACGGGGGGGCTGGAGTCTATCCCAGCGGTCATCGGGCGAGAGGCGGGGTACACCTGGACAGGTCCGCCAGTCCATCACAGGGCCACACAGAGACACACAACCACACTACCACTCATTCCTAAGGACAGTTTTAGAGTCACCAGTTCTAACCTGACATGCATGTTTTTGCACGGTGGGAGGAAGCCGGAGTACCTGGAGAGAACCCACGCATACACGGGAGAAAGGCCCCAGCTGGGAGGTGAACTAGGAACCCTCTGCTGTTTTTAATTCTGAAAATGGAAAAAAATAGGAAAAATTCTGAAAATGGCAAAGTAATGTTCAAGTACGGTCAAAATGTTCTCAACGTGTATGCGTTTAATAAGAGATGGTAGCTAAGTGTTCAAAAGCATAACCAGGCTAACTAACAGTTTTTCAGAAGTCTTTTTGTCTACTCTGTGGAGGACTGTATGTCAGTTAATGATCAATATAATCTGCTAGTTCTTAGATAGTAACTTTGAAATGATAAAACCTTATGAAACATGGGAAAGTGATATCCAAGTAATATCTGAATGTTCTATAAGTGTACAAGTCTCATAAGTGTTCTTATCTGGAATAAATGGTAGCGAAGTGTTAAAAAAATCTACCAATTGTTAAGGAAAAAAGTAATATTTATAATCTAATATAACATATATAATATGTAATAAGGTTAGGTTGAGGTTTTGGTTTTGTGTGATAAACTACATGGTGGTTGTGTGTTTTGCAGGCTTATCTGGACGAGCTGGTGGAGCTGCACAAAAGGCTGATGACACTGAGAGAAGGCCATATATTGCAGCAGGTGAGCTCTTACCTCTGCAGGTTACACTGTATGTAACGGCTTTCTGAATGCTGCATGACTACTTGCATTGTTAACTGATTTCAGCATGATAGCACCACATGCCAGAGCTCATGATCGGATATTTTGACGTTTGTTTGAAATAGGAGCCGGGTTCCATCATAGCTTCTCTGTAATCTGCTGCTCCGTCTGAAAGCAGCTAATTATTAGGTTAAGCTCTCTCCACTGAGGAGATTCCATGTTTCTTGCTTATATTCTCGAGGCCTATTATATGACAGCAGCAGCTGCCAAGTCCTGCCTCGCTCTCCTAACAGTGTCTGGCTCAGAGGGGAGACAAACATTCTGTCCAAAACAGCATCACCATTGCAGAGCTTTAACTTGCACAAGAGTCAAGCTAATCTAGCCAAGTTCACCCAGTGGCTCCACTTCCTGTTACAAAAGATGGAAATGATTAAGTCTGCGCACGCTGATGTGTTCCACATATCAGGTCCCACAGTGTTCTAATGCTGACGGTCCGTGTTAAGATCCTGGAACACAGCGTGGGTTTGGAAGATGTTTCCAGTTTACATTAATCCTAAATGTGATAGCTCTAAAGTGCGTTGAAACTTCAAATTTCCAAATATTTCGGTAAGTCCCTTTGAAGGGTTAAGAGGGTGATGTCTGACTGTCTGATTTGGATCCGCCCACCATCACACCCCATTAATGTGGGGTGTGATGCTTTTCACAGAGGCTTTGGAGTGAGAACAGTATCATTTTTTCAGTCAGTGTTCATGATAAAAAGCTAATTTGAACAGGAAAATATTTTAGTTTTCCAGTAGCTGTCATAAAACTGTGAGACGTGAGCAATCTAAAGTAACACTGTGCAACATTTACCGGCATCTAGTGGGCAAGTTGGAGATGGCAACAATCTCAAAAGCTGTCCACCCACCATCTAACAAAACTGACCTGTTGAAGATGAAAGAAAAGCAACTTCAGCATGACTCAAAATACTGTGCTTACGTTCTTTATCAGCTTTCGCTATCTGGGAAAAGCACCCCAATGTTTTTCTTGTTTTCTGCCTTTGCACATCCCTTGTGTTCTAGCACCGTTACTAAGTATGATCTCCATCTCTCAAATGTGTACACAGAAACAGTCACCGATTCCCCATTTAAACGGTGCTCCCCTACTTGTCTTTTATTGCAGTAACAGGGCCATTCTCCCTCGTAGAAGAACCTGCTGTGCAAACACAAACCGTATTTTCTGGACTATAAGTTGCACTTTTTTTCCTAGCTTGGCTGGTCCTGCGACTTATAGTCAGGTGTGACTTGTATATCAAAATCTGTATAATTTTAACATATTTTTCACTTTGAATTCATACTAACTGACATGAACCAAGGAGTAAACATTGCTATCTACAGCAGCGAGAGGACACTCTGGGCTTGTGACAACTACATGCTGCTCCTGAACCACTGAAAAAATTAACTTAAAGACAACTAAGAAAGACTGAACACAAACAACCGCCAAAAAGAGGTGCAGGTGGTACAATATGCAGCCGAAATCAAACAGCAGAAAGAAAGATTGGAGTGAGTGAGAAGCGTGAGGGACTGGTGAAAAGCAGAGTTTAATCTGACTGCAATGAAGCTGAAAGCGAGCCGGTCAGAGCTGGAGGAAGCAGTCCACAGGTGGGTGCCTGAACAGCGGACAGGCTTTGCAGGCGGGCCTCCTTGGTGTTAGCGCTTCATGCGACGCACCCCCTCTCTATCAGAGCAGTGTCAGAAACTGCCGGCAGACTTCCAAGCCGAGTCTGACAGTTTCCCTGAGCTGATTGAAAAGCGGGTAACTGAACACAACGTGTCACCGGATCATATTATCAACATGGACGAGGCCCCCCTCACGTCTGACACCCCCATGGGCCGAAGTGTTGCAGAGAAATTTTGTGAAATTAATTTATTTCTAAATAAATGCGACTTGTTTTTTTTCCTCTTCGTGGCGCATTTTTTTGACTGATGCGACTTATAGTCCGGAAAATACTGTAGAAATAACTCAATGTCAGATCATGAAGATAAAAAATGAATGTAGCAATGCAATTAAATCCTAATAAACCCTTTTTTTTCGACAGATTTGCTTGACTCATTGTTTCTGCTGTTTTCCAGATTGTAAACCTCATTGAAGAGACGGGACATTTCCACATCACAAACACTACTTTTGACTTTGACCTTTGCTCCCTGGACAGAAGTACAGTTAGGAAGCTCCAGAGTTACCTTGAAACGTCTGGACTGTCCTGAGGCTCTGAGCAGCTGGCTGCTGAATCTTTGTCTCAGCTTTGACTTTTCCTGAGAGAATTCCACCTTTTTGGATGTCATGCAAAAGCCTCACTGCAGCTGGTTCCAGTCGCCGTGTGTCCAGCCTGTCGGTTGGACCGGGCTCTCTGAATGAAGAGGTTGTTCTGCTAAAGAAACCAGAGCCAGGTGTCGTGGGGATGAGCCTTGACTATCAGGAGAACACCCGGGAAGCCTTGAAACTTCACTTAATTTAAAAAAACCAGAGGAATAGTGAGGACTGGTGGCTGTGTTGCTCTAAATGAATGTGCATATTGTTACCATATTTGTTTCTGGGATTTGTTGTTCGTTGTGACAGACGCATGGTCAGCATTGCCTTACAAGTCTTATTTATTGAAGTTAATTTGCAGCTGTGTGTGTGTTTGAAATGGCAAAAACGGCAGAATCAGAGTTTGTGGAAGCACTACACAACTTAACATTGTGTAGGATACCGCTGCTCTGTTGTAGATTTGAGCTGAAATCAAATATCAGACGATATAATATTAATTATTTCACTTGGACAAAGAGCTGCAGCTGTGAGGGTGACTGTTCCAGTGGGTTTTAATGCTGTTAGTGAATGTGAAACTACAAATAACGGGGAAAAAAAGTTATGTTTGGTAATCGTTCATAGGAAGCCAGTTGAAGGCCTTGCCAATCAGTGAAAGTGAGTTAGATGATGACAAAGAGGGCTCTGTTTCTAAGGAAAACTGGGGTTTGAATGTCCATCTCTTGAAAGCCCAAATTGTGCTTTTACGCAGCAGTTTGCAGTCGGATAGCCACAAAGATCAAAGCTGCTTCTGCACGTTTCCTTTACGAGACACAGAAGAGAAATGTTGTCTGGAGGCTTTTGAAAAGCCTGCCAACAGTTTGCTTCTGTGGTGTTTTCCAATCATTTGTAGTCCAACCAAAACCAGACTTTTAAAAATGAATGTAAACATGGTACCAAAACATTTTCTTAAAGCTGGGCTAAGACACCCAGACGTGTTGACAGCTGGCGGTCGGCTTACTCTTGCATGTTTCCATTCAGTGGGACTTAAAGTGGCTCAGGTACATGGAGTTTGTGTGACTAACATTACTCATCGGGCTCTGAAACGTTGAGCTGACCTGGCCTGAGGATGGCTGCACCTGTTTAAAACACACTTTTCACTTTCTCTCCAGTTTTGCAGGTCTTTAATTGAATTGGTTAAACGAGTCAAAGCCACTGCCTATAAAATGTTGAATGCCGGTACTGTGAAACTTTCCTGTGGTAGTTCACATTTGTTCATCAGCTTAACTCCCTTCACCCCATGGCTCACACATTTTGAGACCAGAGTGACCACATTTGGCAGCTTTTTTTGCCAAGTTTTTCCCTTTTTTTAATCGGCACAATATCGTGCAAATCGCAGGTAAACAATGAAATCTTTTACAGGAAATGATGCATTGCAACAAGTCCTGCCCTCCTGTTCACTGTCTGCAACTTACGGAAATTCTGTTTTCTGCTGCAGGGCCAATAGATCATGCCAAAAGCATAAATGATACACTTACATAGTTTAGAAGGATACAGTTGTTTGTCTACAGAATTTGATTTAATGGAAATTATCTCAATTCCATCAGAGGAAGTGCGTTTGAAGAGCAGATCCAAGCCCTGTAGGAAGTAAGGGAGAGGGAACTCCCTTTATGAAGTGAGGAGTCGGTAAACTGCTTCTGTTTGGTGCATTTCTGAAGATCATGAGGAAACATTCTGTTTGGGTCGGGGAGGAATGGGTGTAGAAAGGCAGTAGGAATTTTGATGAACGGTGCTGTTCTGGGTGTACGACGGAAAAAAACACATCTTTTATTTATTTTGTGAGGGTTTGAGTTGTTAAATCAAAGCTTAGCATTCATTTTCCAAGGGGGAGGCCTTTGTTGGGTTTCTCACAGTTTGCTAAACCCAAGTCAAGGATGATGGTCCTTTACAAATCATTTTCAATGGTTTTCTTTCCCTGTGCTCTGTCTTAGGGTCTCCTGTGTATTTTGAGAAAATTCAATAAATATTCTGTAAGATGTACAGATGAGCTACTTGTGAATGTGCTGTCATGTTTTTTTTTTTCAGACAAATGGATTTTTTTCTTTTACTGCTCAAATATAGATATCTATATCTATAAGCACCAACGTGTATGTGTTGAAAATATCAGATTAAAGCACCCTCTAGTGGCAGCGTTTTCAGCTTTGCGAGATAGGTGAGCTGTTTTAAAACTTCTTTTATTTCAGTCCTGTGTCTCTGGTGTATGATAAGTTTCAACTTCTTTTAGAACAAGCATTTCTGAAATTCCTTCTCTGTCCATGTTATTACAAAGCTGCTTTTTTTTAACCCCACAATGACATGCAGATGCAAGGGAAGATTCACAAACTAAAGACTAAACATAAAGACGGATAGCATGGCCGCTGTCCCGTTGGGAAGCCAGAATCGCTCGATCCCTTGTAGTGGATCAGTGTTCACCCCCTTATGTGTTTGCAGATGGGACACAGTCCCTGCCATTTACAGAACAAGTTTCCTTAAACTGCGTCAGAAACCTAAAACTGTCATTTTTCAAATCTTTCATTTAACATGTGCAAAGAGAAAGTTTTTAGTGTAATCGCTGACCAACTTCATTGTATTTGGAATTAATAGGCAAATCTGGACTTTGATGCTAGCAGCACACTCAAAAAAGGTCTTTGCGCTACTTTATGCCAAACTCAGAATCATCTATAAGTTAAAAGAATATTTCTTACTGCAAAGATTCTTGGTATTTCAACATCTACAGAGCAGAATATTATGAAAGGTTTCAGGGAGTCTCAATTTACAGGTGCGGCTGTAGCTCAGGAGGAAGAGCAGTCGCCCACCAATCGGAAACTTTTTAAACTTGCATAAAGATTGATGGAGATTTCATGAGATGTCATTTGAATTTGCTTTTATGTGTTATTTTTCTTCCATTTTTCCCAGAAGACATGTTGTTTTTTCTGTTTGTTTTAAATTCAAAATGAATGTATGATCCAAAAGAAAAACTTCCTAATATTGATGGAAGCCGCTGCAGCGCACTCAGCTGTGACTGGATGAACACACATCTGCATTTAATTTACTTAAATTCGTTTAAACCAATCTCTCTGATTTGGGCGGCTGTAGCTCAGGAGGAAGAGCAGTCGCCCACCAATCAGAAGGTCGGTGGTTGGACTCTGGCTTCCCCAGGATACATGTCAAAGAGTCCTTGGGCAAGACACTGAACCCCACGTTGCCCCCCCCAGTGTATCACTGGGGTATGAATGTGTGTGAATGATTAGAAAAAGCACGTAGTTATGTGTATCTTAAGACATGCTGTATGAATGTGTGTGAGTGGGGTGAATGCGGCATGTAGTGAAGCGCTTTGAGTGGTCAGTTAGACTAGAAAAGCGCTGTACAAGTACAAGTCCATTTACCAATGTGTAAAAGCTAAGGACGGAAACACTGTTGGATGACCTTCGAACCACTATTATCAGTATAACCACATTTGCTCAAGAGTATGTTGGAGAAACATTTTCCCTCAGCACAGTCCACCTGCTACATCCAGAAATGTAGCCTGAAACTGGAGAAAGCCATATATCAACTCTGCAGAAACGCAACGGCATGAGATGGCCCGAAAGACCGTTGGTTCTGACAGGTTCTGTGGTCAGATGCATCCACTTTTCAGCTGCTTTTGGAGGGAAAAGCCGAAACACCGACGCTCGTGGCTTCATTGACACAGACTGTGTGTTTGACTGGCCTGCCTGCAGTCCACATCTGTCTCCTACTGTATGGAGAAATGTAAATGTATGGAGCGTCATGAAAAGTAGAAGCAGACTACAACAACCACAGAGCAGCTGAAATCCTATATTCACCGTGAATGCACATATTTTCCTCTGAAAAATTGCAACAATTAGTGCAGTCAGTTTTCAAATGATTGACAAGTGTCAATTAAAAGGAAGCTTATGGAACAAACTGGTCAACATACCTCAGTCCCTACTTTTTGTGTGTGCTGTTGGCATCAAATTCTAGATTTGTTTTATTTTCTTTATAATGAAGCTGGCCACTGAAGACATTAAACACTGTCTGTGAAATAAAGGGTGGAATAAATGAACATATTTCTTCCCAACTTTCCTGGAAATGGGAAAGTATGTATTAAAGCACTGCCAGTCGTACTCAGACTGCTTGCAAATTGCATCATCAGGATATGATGGCAGAGGGTCTTGGAAGACACGTAGATGTAAGACCAGTGGAGTTGCCTTTACTGCTCAACTACACACCTTAAAATGTATATTGGCATGATATGAATACAATGAGAATGAACTGGATTTAATGGAGTGATCATTTGATTGAAAAATAATGTATCTAATTGGACTTGAATTTAATTTGTTTACTCCCTTTTCAAAGTGCCCTGACATGACTTTTGTTGGAAATTGACTTCATACAAATAAACTGAGCTATTTGAATAAAGAAAAAAAAAATATATATATATATATATATAACTTATCTAAACGCTCTGAAAATAAATCCGAGTAAAAGCTTTAAAAAGCCAGCAACACTGTTTTTAACTGGATTTTAGGATCACAATCTCTCTCCCTCTTCTCATGGATGCCAAACTGGCATGTATGTTCTCTTTTATGCCCCTCTAAGTGGGTGGTCTGATTGAAGGACAGTTGGAATTCATCCAGTTTCCCCATGTATAGTGGGTGTTTTTTCTTTCTCTTTTTTTAAGCAGAGGAAGAATCTCATCAGCTTTCATCAGCCTCCATATCATGCATCTCACCAGGATTGCTGTTGAACGACCAGTTCCTGCTTGCTGACTGGAGGACAAACAACAAAAGTGTACGTGTGGAGGTGTCAGAAGGCTTTCTTTGGTCTTTGCCAATCTGTGCAGTTCAGTGCTGTTCTGATTCAATCTTAATTGAATATTTTATTATCTCCTAGAGTCAGGTCTGTATGGCAATACAAAAAGGTCCACTTGAGTAAAATAAGTTTGCAAATTTGAAGCACAGTTTGCCATTAAAGTTCCTAGAGTACAGTCATGCAACATATTTTAACTTGATGACCCTCACAACCCAAGACTGTTGACCTCCATCTTAAAAAAAACTACCCTGTGGGTCGGTAAATATTTGCAACCTCAGCAAATATCACATATGTTTATGCTGAAATTATACCGTCCATGAGATACTGGAAACTTGTAGAGGTGAAGTGAAGTGACATTACAGAACCATGTCAGAGAATGGTGGAGGTCATGGTCACTGCTAGCGACCTGTTTCAAACTAGAACAACAAGCATTTTTTTCATAGATTCGTTTGTTTCTTAACTGAATTTACCACTATCCTCTTTTTAAATGCAGTTTATAATTTAAGGAAAACATAATACCAACTTCACCAATAAAGATTCATCTTATCTCGACCAGCCCCCACAAATTCAAACCATTTCAAACCAAGTGAAGGAGGTTCACCACAAAGGTTTATCGTGAATTATCACGAACAATGAAACAAGCTTGTTTTCCTTAAGAGGCATCGTGGGCATCATACTGTATGTAGAGGAAGATTTATTTTAGTAAAATATGTTTTACAGCTATGTACTTAAAAGTTAGTGGGAGTTTAATTGAGATTTTCTCATTCTGGGGGGACAGGAAGTTGTAGTTTTAGTTAACTCTTCAATTGAATGCTACACTGTTTCTTCTTTGCAACAGCACTAGGTCAAATTTTGTCCTGTACTTTGATTTATGGCCAATATAACAAAAACTCTTCCTATCAGTCTCTACTGTATGTTGAGTACTAATGCTAATTAGCAAATAACACTAACTAAGCAAAACTAACAAAAGAAGGCTTCTAAACAATGGCATGTTTATGTCTTCTGAGCAATTTAGACTATTAAAGACATCAGCTACCAGTTGTCATGTCTCTCTTAATCTTACCCATTACTGGACACGTTCTTTCAATTAACACCAACAAAACAAGATAGACAGACACATATGTTTGCTGCATTTCTTCAAAAAATAAGCAGATAAATTAGCACCATTAAACCAAAGGTGTCCTGCACTGCTTTACTTCTGTCTTGGACAAGTTAAGGTTATACTGTGTCTATCTTTGTGAAGTATACATGTTTTTCCTGTGGCTACTTTATGGGGGTTTTTCACAGACACTCAGGCTTCCTTCCATAGTCCAAAACCCTGCATGTTAGTGATTTCACATTGACTTTAGGGCTCTTTAGTCATTTTTCATTGATCATGTTCCTTCTTTTTGTGAAAGGAAAGTTAATTCCATCCCACAATTTCTTGCGGCCACAGCACTGAAAGCAACATTTGATTATTTTCATGCAGTTGTACTGACTGGGGCTCATACAGATGAGGACAGCAGGGTGAGTGTGTGCAGCATAGGAGAGCAGCTTGTGATAGCATCTCTCACTTTTGTGGCTTCATTTTTCACTCTTCTGAATTCCCAACCTTGATGGATAAAGCAATATTTTAAATCAGATCTTGTTAGATGAATTTGTATAACATCTCTGTGAAACTGTGATAAGAAGTCGTTGACCACAGTACTTACAGTATTTTTTGAACATCTGTAGGTTTCACCATTTGAGACATGTCACAGCTTGGTGTCAGTGGTTGGATTCTCGTTGCAGCATCAAGTGAATTTCTCTTACCATTTTTCCTTAACTTCATGACATGGTCAAGCAAAGTGCTTAAGAAAAAACATTGGAGGTCATTTTTCTTTACTAGCTGGTTGTAGCCTAGATGAGTGGGAGCGAACATGGTACTTAATCTTATTTGTCTCTGTGTTAAACCTGTGATGAATTGGTGACCTGTCCAGGTTGTACTCCACCTGTCGCTTGATAACACCTGGAATAGGCTTTAACAAGTTAATGTAAGTCTCTTATGTTCCCTGAATGTGCATTTTAAATTACAGCTCAATTTACCTCACAAATGATTCATTCTACCACACCCCTGTTCTTAGTTATATTCCTGACAGGCTGTGTCGGTGTAACTTGAAATAAGATTAACTCTTGCTGCCCACAACCCGACTGTTTTACCTTTCTTGTCAGTCCTTTCGATATTTTCTGAAGTAAAGAAGCAGCTTTCAGGAGATGGATACATGGCTGAGGGTAGTTATTAGATCGCAACCTTTTAGAATTCCTGAGACCTCATTTTAGAATACAGATTCTGAATTATAACTGTGTACATTTTTCTGTTAGCTGATCATTCTGACACTTCAAACATCAAATAGGCAAACAGACAGCAAACAAACGGTTAATCAGTGGCTGTAGCTCAGAGGGAAGTGTGAATGAGTAATGTGGCCTATAGTGTAAAGGCGCTCTGAGATGTCAACGAGTCTACAAACGCACTATATAAGCACAGTCCATTTACCATTTACTTTCTATAATGTAGGATATTTAGTGATATTGCCAGGCATGCTGATGATATCACACCATGCAGGTTATAAGGCTGTCATCATATCGTGCTTCTTCCTCTCATCAGACTCAGACAGCATTTCTGTTTTAACCACTAACAACAGGGTGTCAGGACTGTTGAGGTTCTGCAGTATTCCATTGTTCCAGCTGGGTTTTGTCCATACAGCTCGGCTTTGGGTTCTGACTCTTTTAATTATTTTTTAACTTCTTTTTTTTAACTTTTTTAACTCTTTTAACTTCTTTTTTCACTCCCGTCTTTCCACAGTATTTGAACACAGTGCAGACTCAGCAGCCTCTCTCTCCCACCTCTCAGAATTTTCACTCAAGCTAAATGGCCTATTTAAAGGTCACAAGGCCAATGCTAATAGCTGTCAATGCCATTTATAACACATAAATGGGGCGCTACCTATTCTACTATTTTCAGATTGTATTTTAACTTTTGACCCCAGCATGAGGGTAACGAGGCGGAATTTTCTTGCCCAGCTTTTATGTGAAAGTGATTTGTACATATTTGACACTCCATGAGGATTTTTCAGTTTAAAAGGCTCTTTGCAAGTTTCAGAAATAGCCATTGTTTTCTGATATGCTAACATGTGCTTGGTATTTTAAATTCATCCCTTCTGGACTGCATACTGGACGTGTAATTTCTTAAAAACTGACATTATTTCAGATCTCTTCAGTGTCAAACCCTCTTACACCTTCAGTCCCACTGTCCTGTAACAATATGATTTAATGGCATCATCCCCAGCTGACCTACCAAAGGCTTTAGCACCAGCCAGAAAGTTTCCTCGTGTATTATTCAACTCTTAATCCAAATGGAGACAAAAAAAAGGGGTCGGCTTTGACTTCTGGATTTTTTTAGGCTGTTTTCCTCAAAGGGAATGAGGCTGAAGGAGAGCAGGGGGGTATGGAGGAAGAAAGGGGCCAGAAGGGGTGGGGGGTGGGTCACAAGGAAATGGTTCAGAGTCTAGGCAAGCCAGCAGGACATCCTGTTTGAGCTTCCAAATACCATTTCCTCCAATAAAAGGGGGAGACCTTCAAAATAATCCCCCACAGAAGAGACACAGAGACATTGATTGTCACCCTGGCACGAGGCCATGGCTGAGGAGAAAGGCTCCCCTCCCACCGAGTCTCTGGACGGCAGTCAAAAAGCACTTCGAGGAAGTCATTAAAGCTCAAGGTTGATGAAAAGTCTTCCTCCTTCATCTCACTTCGCAAAGCTGTCCAAAGGCACGCTGCTTGGAGAAAAACTCTGACGAAATGTACAATATGGACATAAACAGATGTAACTGACAGGGACACACAATTAATATAGCTTTTTTTTTTCATTTAAAATATAAATAAAAAAAAACTACCCTCTATAATAAGCCTGCCTCTACACAGTAGCTTCTTTTTCCGAACTATTAAGTAACATCTCTATTTTAAAGTGTGTTACATTTTCTTGAAACACAAGTTTTGGGTGCCAAATCATCAGTAATTCTGGAGCTATGGATCATCATAGACATTACATTTTGGTGGGGTTGGGCTCTACATGCATTAACTTTTAATAAGGTTTTCTGGCAACCTGTCTAGTTGTTGGACTACCAATATTTGTAGAATTCAAAATTTATTCCAAAATTTTGGCAATCGCAGTAGTGAATATAGTATTCCTCCAAACAACAAAACGCTTTGGATAAGATTCTGCAGAACATCATTTACAGTCTCAGAAAGGTAAGGTCGAACAGCATCTATGTTCCACATAGAAGATTGGACGAACCAATCCTGGGATGGGGCTATGCAGCTGTTGTGCATGCACCTTCAAGAACCTATAAGATCAGAAGCTAGCATAAGCTATGTGGAGAAGTCAGCAGGGGGCAAGCATTAGCTAAGGCGAAAGTCGAGTGAGTGCCTGTTGCCTGTCGCTATTCACCAGTGAGGAATGTGTGAGTGAGTGGCCACCAGTCACCAGTACTCAGCACCTTACTAAGCAAGCCAGCAGCCACTAGACACCTAAGCCTTAGAAGCAGCTATGAGCAGCAGTGGGGCTAGCGGCCACTGCTAATCTTTCCTCATAGCTTGTACTAGTTTTCATTTCATGACTGACAGGGATGGAGGCAGGGACGAGGAATGCGTTGCTCTGCAATTCACCATGCCGCTAGAGGGGTGTGTTTGTGTGGTTTCAGGGGTTGTAGTCGAATCCTTTCTTTTTCTTCCGGTCACAGTTAATAACAGTAGAATGAATTAGGTGAATTTACAACACTGGTTCACCCACTGAGGGACCTGGATGAACAAATGCACTTTCGATACTTTCGAATGTCAACGGGCCGATTTGATGAGCGTCTTCGCTGTCTACAGCCATTAAGACTGGAAAAAGCAACTGCCGGAAATGATGTTCTCAGCGGGCCAATCACAGCTCTTGCAGTCTGCATCAATGCGACGTGTAGTTAGATTTTTTTTGGAGGTGCACGTCAGGCTACCACGCCGGGGTCCACATCGACACCGTAGCTACACCGTTGAAATGACGGAGAAGCATAAACTATGCTTTACCCTACCTGCCAACCTGGGATATGAGTGTAAGTTGCTTTGGATAAAAGCATCTGCCAAATGCACAAACATGTTATTTTATTTTTTTCAAACACAAGTGTGTCACTCAACAGAGAATCCTTGCAACCTTTTGTTCTAATTACATTTGTGTAAATATCATCTCTATAAGCAAATCGTAAAACCACAACATCAGAGTGAAAATCAGGTTTATGACATTACAAACAATTATTTTAAATTAATTTGTGGAAAGACTTTGATGGGTGATCGACCCATAGAATAACAAATAGGAATTTTCTTGGAGATAATCAAAATGTCTGATTGCATATATCAATTTGTCCCTCCAAACTGGATAAAGAATGATATCCAGTTGCCATAGGCCAAAGGGAATATAAGCCAGGAATATACTTGCTTTTTAGTCATGTAGTAACTTGAACGAAGCAGCTTGCTCTGTCATGGACATAATTATTCACATACCTGTGTACTATGCCAGTTACTGAATGATTACACTAGGAGCACACCAGATCAATCTTAGACCGGAAAAAACACGCCATCAGCACCATCCTCATTCTGTTTCTCCAACATTTAAAAATTGGTAATGATGCTTTGCCAGCTATTTTGACAAGCAAATTTTTCTCTGTCCAGTGGCAAAGATACATCGTCAAGATGCAGGTAATTGCAGACTTTCTGTACAAGCTGGCCTCCAAAACTTTTTTGCATTTTACCCGCTATACCCGCTCAATCCAACTCAGGATTGCTGGGGGGGCTGGAGCCTATCCCAGTTATCACCCTGGACAGGTTGCCAGTCTATCACAGGGCCATATAGAGACACTCACACTCACTCCTAGGGTCAATTTAGAATCACCAATTAACCTGACATGCATGTTTTTGGGCAGTGGGACAAAGCCAGAGTACCCAGTAAGAACCCAGACATACATGGGGAGAACATGCAAACTCCACACAGAAAGAACCAGCTGGGATTTGAACCAGGAACTCTCTTGCTATGAGGTGACAGTGCTAACCACCACATCACCGTGTAGCCTAATTATGATTGTATTGAAATAATTTGGATTCTAATTGGCTTGACTTGGACTATCTTTGAAGGGCCTTGTTTGGATTTGCTATATAAATAAAACTTAATTGAACAAAGATTGAATTGTAAGACTCACAAATCACACTTTTCAAACAGTCTCATGCTAGAAATGAATTTTTCTTCCACAGTGAAAAACACACCCATGATGGCATAAAAAGTCTTGCCAACTTGGAGAGCAAGATCTCTGCTCTGCAGCAGAAACGCCTGTCTCTACCTCTGGCCTGGTGCTCTGTGAAAGTGCCTGCAAGCATTGTGCTAGTAATGCGTTATAGGAAGCGGTGAACTGTGTGAGAAAATGCTGGAAACATTCAGTCCTTTCTAATATCCTCTCTGGGACATCATATGACATGTAAATATAACCACTTTATAGTATATGTATTTTATCAGGGACTAACCGCAGTCTAGCAATATTCTCGGGGTGACTGTTAGTTGATATGTAGCTTTAATAGGCCCTTTAAAGTAACACTAGAGAATTTGTCAAATGTTTTGCTATTAGCTCTTAATATTCTGGCACCTAGGTTACTTCCTGCTTTATTTTATAAGAAGAGCTTTGCCCTTGTTTGTTTTGTTGAGTTTTACTTCCTTTCTTGTGTTACACCAGGTTTAAGTTACTGTTCACTCTCACCTGTTTTAATCCCCCCGTCACTCCCTCAGCATTTACACTCCCAGTCTTCTGTTGATCTTTCTCAGATCATTTTGTGTCTATATATTGAGCCTTCCGAGTTTTCCGGTGGTCTCTGAATTTTATTTATTTTATTTATTGGATCTGCCAGTTGTACTCGTCTTTCCTTTAGTCCTTCAGTTGAGTCTGTTCCTCCGAAGGCATGACAACTCTCTTGTCAAAGTATTCATAAATAGTTAATTACAGCCATTTGGGGTAGTTGTATGAAGATAAGTCGATTACAACATTAAAGTAATTTGTCACTTCATGTCCTGCTGGTGAAATACCTTGTGTGAACCAATCTCACCATGACTCCTAAGTATCAAACCGTAGGAAGGTCAAAGGCTAATGATAGCTGAACACTTTGTGCACCCTGCACACTCACACTCATACTTATGGTCAGTTAGAGTCACACTAAACCTAAAAGTACATCATTAACACCTCTTATTCACCTCAGAGATAAATCTCCTATAGCTTTTGTCCAGGATGCAAACTTTATTAAGATCTACTTTGTTGTATGAACCAGTGTAATCTATTAAACTGGACAAAAAGTTATTGGAGAAAAAAAATCTAATAAGTGAGGAAATTACAAAATATGAAGGGCCCAGTTCATTTACGGCTTCCAAATCAAAGCTCCTTTGATATGTTGGCGCTGACAGAAAATAAAGAGACCACCAAAGCATGCACAGGTTCTGTTTGCAAAGGGATTTCAGCCCCCCAACCACTCAGCTTTTGTAACTAAATTTGCACAGAGCTACAATAATTCAAAGGCACTTATCAGATGCTTTTGGCTTGCTTGTGTCCCCCATTTCCCACTGTGGCCAATCGTGTTGACCTTCCTGTCAGCTCTCCTGTGAAATTCTGGGTGGCGGTCTGATCTTCCTCGCTTTACTCCCCTCTCAAAAAATGCACACAAATTAGCCTTTCAAAAATCAGATCAAGTTATGTAAAGGACAAAGGCAAGCAAACTTCAAAGAGGAGGGACTAGAGATGCTACATGCAGAGGCTTCTGTCAGTTCTATTAAACCAGCCTAGCCCCCAGACACTGTGGTGGATTTGATAATTGTTTTTAACTGTCCCTCTCCATCTCATTCTCCTCCTTTCCTGGGCTCCTTGAGACCCCCTGCACCACCAAAATGGATCCAGCCTTTTGGAGCGAATCCCAGTCCCAAACCTAGTCTTTGATTTCGGCAGGCTTGGCACTGCTCCTTCTCCCCCTGCTTTGTTCCTCTTGATGGATCTAGGCGGGCCGGCGAACCATGACCTCTGCCTGCCTACCCCGTCTGTGTGAGGCAACACACACACACACACACACACATGCAGACAATACCAAACAGCCAGAGAACCCAAGAGGAAAGGAGGGGGAAACTGAGGAAGAAAAAAAAGGCCACCAATGTTCTGAAAGCATCTGTGACTCAAAGTCTCATCCCTGACAAAGATTACAGGCGCAGTGAATGTCGTCGCTGCTTTCATTGTGTCTGTTCTGATAAGTTGGCCATGTGTGGTGGGCGAGGAGGAGAGTCTGGACTGCCGCCTATTCAGCTGCCCTGAGCCACCTGCCACCAGATGGACCCGAGTGTGAACTTGAACAAGGAAGAGGGAGGGAAAAAAAGAAAACACTTCAATTTCCATCCCTCCCGGCGGCTGCCTCATTTTCTCTCTGACTGTGATATCAAATCCAGCTTCATATCTGCTTTGTATTGTGCTCAGTGCTGAGTGGACAAGCTGTTACTTGTTTGCAGGAAGTCATCATCATAAACATCTGATTGTCCCTTTCATTGACTGCCATGTTGGTGCTTTATACAGTGCACTTATAGAGATGTACAGTTCACTTCCACATGCAAAAAAACACTTCCAATACCACCATTCTGTCTGATCTCAGATATAAAATATATTATACATCTATACAATAATGACATTTTTTATAGATTTATCAACAGTTGAAGCTGTGAGAGTAAAAAAAAAAATCATTCAATTAATTTTTACTCTTGTCAAATATGGACAAAGATATGCTAAATGTATTTGAGCACAGATTTCAATACAAATTCCAAAAGCGGGCTTCATAAACCATGAGTACGGACATTTTTTCTCTGCTGACATGCTGTAATCTCTCAAGAATGCAGTAGTTATGCTTATCAGATAACCAATTCATCTGAAGTCAGACCTGATCTCTAGTCTGAAGTTTCCTACCTGGTCTCTCACTCTTGGTAGTTTCACACTTCCTCACTAATAAGCTCATCTCAAGTACATTAAGGGGTAACATCAAATCTGGAACAAAAGTGGGAAGATAAAAACAGCAGCTTGGATTACAAAATATATAGTTGTGATATATGAGGAGATTGTATCAGCTAAAAGGTACAACAGCAGTAGTCTGGTCCTTTGAAGTCAAAGGTAATACATACCTGTTTGCCATACTCCCTGTCAGTAATGCAGCTGACTATAAACATGAGAACAAATACCGTAAAGTACAGCCAATGTTTACCATTGTGTGATGAAACGAAAGGAGGCCTTTAGAGAGACAATGGAAGACAGCAGTAGTCTTCTTCACAGATGGTAAATTCTTCATCTAACTTATGAAGACATGCTGTTATGGGCTCTGTAAACCCAATAAACCCTGAATCCATTCAATGAGACCAGATGTGCTAATGCCTTCCAGAAAGCAACAGAGAGACCATCCAGCCTTTAGGTAGGTAGGTGAGCGCTGCTGCTTCACTTCCTGCACTCTAATTAGAACCAAATGAAAAGGAACCCTTCCTCCCCCACATGCTACCCAGTCTACTCTTAATTGACTTAATGGTTGAGTGGTGCCCTGCCAAGCTGGAGATGGGTGGTGGTGGTGGTGATGGTGGGGGTCTCATTAGCACTTTCCTTTTTGCCAGGCCTACAATACAAATCATCAATAGCTCAGCAGACAAATGTGCTTGTTAAGGCTCAAAAGGTTAATTATGGATCAGCGGACCACATTTTGGAGTTCACTGCTCCCGATATGACTTTTGTAGAGGCTTTTCATCTGTTGAAGTCCTCATGCAGACCTTATGCTTAGTGCACATCAGCCTGGATGACTGCTTTGTGACTACTCTGCAGAGCTATAATCCGAAAGTTAAAAGGAGATGAATGAGACAAATTTAGAGTAATTTTGACAAAACTTTATTTAAAACAGTCAATTAAACTCCCTGATTCGTCATATTTGCTTCTCTTCATTAGAAAATGTTATGTCTGAAAGTGAAAAAATACTAAAATCTTTTAATTTACCATTTTGAAGAATAAACTTTATTCACTTTCTTTTTATCTGGGTTACACGCATGGTTTAAGTCAGCATATTATTAGTCTAGCTTTGCATTAAGGATGGCAAAGGGAAACAGCAAAGCTATCCAACCTTAGAAATACGTCTATCAACACCACTAAGATTCACTGAATAACGGCTGTATATGTTTTGTCTGTTGCAGGTACCACAAGGGGTCTCCCCTCATTTTTTCACTTTAACTTGTTCATTTGTGTGAATTACATTGTTACTGTGAAAGCAAAAATTTTAACTTCCTGCCACTTCCTGTTTCTGTGACAAGATATGACCTTGGCTCCACTCCCAACCAGTCAGCCATTTCTTTCCTTTTTGTTCTCTCTTTTCTTCTTTCCCATGGGGTGGGGGCCAATTCCTCAGCTTTTTCACCAAGACCTCTGCACAGGTCACCTTCTGTACTCTCCAACTGCCGTGTGACCTGCACTGGCACACACACAAAGCTTCTCTAACTGCGACAAAGAATGTCAAGTTTCAGCTCCTGTAGCTACATACGGAGGTTTTCGGTTTATGTCATGCGCAACATAACAACAAAACTGCTTTCCATTTGCCTCAGAAATATGAACTGGGAATGACATTGGTTGGAAGTCAGAAAACCAGTTGAATTTATCCATTGCTGTGCTCAGTGAACAGACTACCTTTTATCAGCAATACAAGCTGAAAAAAATATGCTTTACGCTGTATTTTGTGCATAGGAAGACTGTAGTATGTTTGTATACTCACAGAGGTTGGACAGTACATATGCAAGTGTTGTAATGAGACACAAGCTGGAAAGAAAATTGCCGATAAATCATTTATAACCGTTGCTATCACTGCTTTTGTGCTCAAGGTAACCATGGTGAAGACTGTTGTAAGACCTGGTAAGGTTCCTGCAACCTTCTGGTTGGAAATCCAGCTTCAGAGGAGGGGGCATTTCAGTTGAATTTTCCTTGTGGAAGCTTTCAAACTTGTGGAAGAGTTCAAACTGAACACACTCTGGCTAGACACAACAACTTGGACAAGTATACATACTGATAAATCAAGGTCCAGGTCTGATCCTAAAAGGTACACATGCTTTGTCGCTAAGTACATTTTTGTACCTTACTTCCTTATAAAGAACAAATGCACACTTAAGGACAAATGTATAGCTTTACACTTGGGTATAGAAATGTATTAATTGGAGACAGCTTTCAAACGTATGGTGGATTAGAATCACTAGTTGATGGACTGTACTTGTGTAGTGCTTTTCTAGTCTCGCTGACGACTCAAAGTGCTTTATCACTTCATGCCACATTCACTCACACACAGCATGTTTTCCACTCAGTGCTTTTTTCTATGTATTCATATATATCCATTCACCAATAGTGGGGTTCAGTGTTTGCTCTTCCTTCTGAGCTACAGACACCCCAAATCTTAAATCTTAATCTAATTGGACATTTGAGACAGTGGGAAAAAGCCAAAGTACCTAAGAAAATTCACATGTAGTTAGAAGCCCTGCGATGGACTGGTGACCTGTCCAGGGTGTACCCTGCCTCTCGCTCAATGACAGCTGGGATAGGCTCCAACCCCTCCTCAATCCTGAGTTGGATTGAGCGGGTATAGAAAATGGATGGACGTAGTCATAACACGCAACTTTCAGACTGTAAGGCTACAGCTGCAAAGCAGCATTGTGAATCACCGCACCACTGTGCAGACCACACCTACATATCAAGAGTATAGCCTGTTTGTTTATGCTTTAAGATTATCAAAGGCCGGATAAGTTGTTCTGGGTGATTTTGTATCTTTGAATTTAAACAGTTACCTGAGGAACCATTTCTACACCTCACAGGGGATTTTTCTGAGAATGGAGAAACTAAACCCTTTTTTCTCTTTGCGTCGTAATATTACACGTATACTAGCACGTATAATACTGCTAAAATGAGGGATGGTACTCAACTTTAAACATGTGAATGTATTGTTTTGTGAAGTTTTTGTCTGCCAATGTCTTTATTATAAAAATGATCCTGGACGAAATTCTGGTGAAGTGTCAAAAACCATGGCTGTCCAAGTCCAAATCAATTGTTCGAACTTTAAGAGCCTAAGTCTGAGTCATATTTCATGTTGCCTCATGAAAGAAAGTTTGAATAGAGAGTTCTTCCCACTTTAGACCAAGGATTTTTTTGGGGAACTTCCATGAGTGAAGCAAATAAAAAATACTGGCTATCACCAGAATTCTACATCATCAGTTAGAGATTACCCCCTCTAAGATAGAGGAAAAACAAAAGGAACACAGACAGATCAGGCACTGTACGCCTGTGGATGTCCAAACTGGATCTTTGTCAGATCCGCTGAGGAATCTGAGAAAAACAACACAAACAGATAAAAAAAAGGAAGAACAAGTGCAGAAATATTGTCATTCTGTATGTGAAAGGACTGTCTAAAAAACTTAGAGGGAACTGTTCCAAACATAACGTACCAGGGAATTTCAATCCCAAGAACACCCCCAGAGAAAGACTGATTCACCCAAAGGACAAAACACCCAGATACAAACTGAGTGCTGAGGATTCACAGACCTTTACATAGGGGACACAAAACAACTATTTCACAATCGCATGGCACACCACAGTTGAGCCAGCTCTTCCAGTCCCAATTTAGTAGTTCTCTTCAATCTCACCTTAATCTCAAGGAGAAGGGACATTCTTTTGAGGACAGTAATGCACACATTTTGGACAGAGAGGACAGATGGGTTTGGGCAGAAGCTAAAGAAGCCACCTATGTTAAACTTGTAAAACCACCTTTTAACATAGGAGGTGGTCTCAGGTGTCACCTACCCAACACTTCCAATAAGCCTTGAATCTCCTCCCCAGGCAGATTCACAACCGTTTACATGTTGGATCTTGCTTTGACAGGCAGGTAAACAAGTCACAGATGAGAATGATTTAAACGGCCCACACAATGGTCAGATGACTCAGTGACACATGTGACCTTAACGGCCCTCTGAGTATGAACGGTCTTTCCACTATTTATAAACTGAAACTCTCCATCGAGTCATCAGTCCAGTTGCCCTTATTCAAGCTTTTAGGAATACCATGACCTGGATGATTGAGACTCTACACCATAGATAATGAAGGATAAACCAAATCTCATTCCAAAATATTTAAACCCAGCTAATCTAATTAGATTATTGTAAACTGTGGTGTTGTCACATTTGAGATCAGTACCTTCAGTTTTCCTCATTATTTCCACTTAACTGGGGCAGGGTGCACCCAGGTAGTGTTTGGACTCATTTGACCGGTTACAGACCTCAGTGCATGTTTGCTGAGTTTGGAGAAGACCAGCTCCAGAGTGGAATGCAAGCCAAGTCTGTGTCACACTTAAACGTTTTCTTCATCATTTTTACATGTCATCTCTGATTTCACACACACAAAGGGTGAAAAGAAAACAATTCTATTAACAACATCAGTGCACTGGGGTTCAAGCACACTAACAAGGGATCTGTGATTCCTTCCTCATTTGTTTTGATCTAATGTTGCTGTGACTTACAAATCTCCTGACAAGAGTGAACCTGTTTCTCATTTAAGTGAAAATTATGCTATCAGGGACCAATAAACAACTTTAAAAAAATAATAAACTGAGACTTTCATGCTATTCTTAGCTTTGCATAAAGATTGGATGCAGTGGGAAACTGCTAAAGGCCCATGGCAGTCTGCCTGGACTGTAAAAAAGTATGATAGCACAAAGAAAAGGATTCTCTGGTGAGACAAAAACTTTAGTAAAAATCCTCACATTGAAGCTTTAAGGTGGTAGTGCTGTGCTACAGGGGTTCTTCTAAGCTGCATAAACAAAGAAACTGGTCAGAACTGGTAGCTGCAGGTCTTAAGGAAAAGCTGCTTCAGAGTTGATTAACCTGACATGAAAGATTTGTTCTACATTTAAATGGAAACCTAGCGAGAGATGATTGATATCAATTAAAAAGTAGTGTTAACTTTAAAGTCCGCCTCGGTTAAACTTTAAGTGTTTAAGCTTGTTAACATGTCCAGGGAATTCCTGGTTTGAATCTGCAGAGCATGCAGAGATGATATCAAAATGAGCAGTGAAGGAACCAAAATCTGACAACTCTCACAGTGAACTCTACAGCAAATTTGCATTAGCTGTGAGGAATAATGAAATGAAAAGCTTGCAACAAAGCTAAGTTAGTACAAGCTAAGCTAAGCTCACAAACTCTCTGCCCAGGGCAAAGGGGTAGGCTGTGATAGCCTGTCAAGGACAACCAGTACTTTGTTTAAATGCCTCAATCTACATGTATGTAACTTCATGATAAGTTCAAGGACAAAGAGGCATTGAGTATGTACCATAAACTGCTAATGAGACAAAAGTCATAGAAATTAGGAAAAACAATGAAAAACAAAGTGCTTCCTTCCAGTTATAAAAGCCCTTTTTAAGTTGTCCAGGTTGACAACCCAAGGATGTTACCATCAACACATTAAATCTGCTTGGATACACACAAGTACAGTGTGAACATTTAATTGTGACTAACTAGCTTATCACTGAGTTTTGGGATTTTATTTTATAGATCTGCCTCACATTACTGTCAGTTTATTAACAACCACAGTTACCGATTTAATTTATTTCCACAGGGAAACCTTCTGGGAATTAACCTGATGTTTGAAGGCTCTCACTTCTTGTTACATCTAAACTCTTCACTGAACTACTTTGCATTTCATACTATAGGTTTATGGTGGTGTTACAGTGCCTTCTAGTGGTAGCTTATTGTTAAGGTTGAAGAATAGGCTTCATCCAAGATTTACTGAACAGTTCACGTGCTCAAAGTAAAAAAAAAAATGTTGCAAAGAATATCGCAGCAATCTGTTGGTTTCCTTAGCTAATAATTTTTTTTTTTTTTTTTTTTTAAACAGCCATGTACGAATTGAATCAATTTGGAATTAAATTAATTTGATTATATTAGAATGAATTAGGTTGTAATTGGCTTCTTTTCAACTGGATATTTGAGGTGCATTGAGATGACATTGTTGTGAATTGGTGCTAAACAAAACTAAACTGAAAGTGGCATTTGTTTTCTGCTAAAGCACATTGGAATGATGCCAGTATGCACTTAAAATTGCTTACCTACACGTCATCATGGCAATTTTTAAGAAAAACCACCCGTTTTAACATACATCCCAAGTCATGAACACTACAACCAAACAGGTCACTGTTTCTTTGCTATGAGTTGACTGGTGGCACTTTAAAACTGGCAAAACCAAAACCTCTTTAATGCCAAATGTGTGCACCTTCACTGCAATAGCCAACATTAAAAAAAATATATATATAAAACGAATGCCCAGTAAGAACTTTATTAAAACACCACTTTACATACAGGAATGCCACAAAACAAAGTTTAAACACAAAACTGCAGCACCAGAAAAATAAAGGCAAAACAAAAAACGAGCTTCTTTGAAGCCACTTTAATATCCCAGGTGAGTAAATGCAAGCTCAACCTTAAATTCCTAAAGGTGTTCTAATCTAATACATTTAACCACTTGATGCAGACCTCATCCTGAGATGACATGCCTTTCAGAGCACTTGGAGTTATACAGTCTTCTGTTGGCCCTTCTTTCCAATCAGCGACTTGTGAATGTGGGGAATCACACCTGGAAAAACAAACCGTGTTATGGATTAATTCAATGCTACAGTTAATCAACTTTAATTTCTTCTTTTTTTTTTTACAGTTCTAATATTCAGTAACCTTAACAGAAAAGATGACAAAAATGCTCAGCTGGTCACTGTGACACCAAGGTGCAGAACAGCTCACCTCCACCAGCAATCGTGGCCTTGATAAGAGAATCCAACTCCTCATCTCCTCTAATGGCAAGCTGCAAGTGTCGCGGGGTAATTCGCTTCACTTTAAGATCCTTTGATGCATTCCCTGCCAACTCCAGAACCTGAAAGAGGGCCAATAAATAGATGAGCATGAAGCAGAACCTCTTTATAAACGACTTGAAGGAGACATTGCTTAAACATTACCTCGGCAGTGAGGTATTCAAGAATTGCCGCGCTGTACACCGCTGCGGTGGCTCCCACTCTGCCGTGGCTGGTGGTTCTGGACTTCAGATGTCTGTGGATACGACCTACCGGGAACTGCGGCGAGAAGGGATGCAACAAGGTTCGAGTTCAGAGCAACAAAGGGTTCACTACTGGAGGAGACGACCGCCAGCTGAGTAACCTGAGAGACGCGTTACAACCGCCGAGGAAATGAATGAAACTCTGGACAAACCTGCAGTCCTGCTCTCTGCGAGCGCGAAATAGCCTTAGTCTTGGTCTTCCCGGAGTCTTTACCAGCCTTACCACCAGCCTGTAGGACACAAAGTCAAAATTTGCAGCCACCCAGCCGAGAATTATAGTAGACATCATTACAACTCTGCAATCTTACCGCCCCTCTTTTTCTTTAACTACGCTATCGTTTACTCAGGGCGGCCACTAACGGCAAGTTAGCTAGCACGCTAAGCTAACACACTCTCTAATGCTAGCAGCTAACAGTTAATGCATTAAAGACACACTGGCGTTCATTAAAAATTTCCAGTTTAAAAGCCACGTGACAAATATTACTTACCATTGTATTTAATCAACAAATTATTTCTTACACACTAACACTAAATTTGACTCTACCATCTACTGATAGTTATTGGCTCTATTACCCTAACGTAACATCGATCCTTAATATAGTCAATCTATATCCGGGCACTTGCAGGATGTGTGTTAGCCAATCATGCGTAACCAAGGATTTCGTCAAAAGGGCTTTCAGCCAATAAACAAGGAGAGACTCCTCTCAGGAAGATTAGTGATACATTTCTGGGAAAACTGCTTCTGGGTAGTGTAGTTCTGACCTTTCCAAAAATTCCACTGCTCTGTTTATGATGTTATTTATATTTATTCATAGTTAATCAGTTATTTTGTTTGATTGATTTGGAAACATAGTCTGATACAATTAAGTGTTAATCGAAAACATATGGGAAGTTTTTGGGCCAAAATGCTCTTGTAAACCACGACTTTAAAAAAACATGGTATTATTAATTAGATTAAATTAGATTTTCCATTATTGTCCCACAATGAGGAACTCAATTGTATAATTCACCTATACAAAGTGAATGAAACATATAAAAATGAAAATGCTTTTTTTCAATGTGAGTGAAACATAAATGTCCTATGTATTTCCTATTTCCGGGCCTATGTAAAGTTCTCAGCTAAATATTGCTGTATATTTCACTTACTGCAGTTAATTTCGAGTAGCTGACTGTTTTGTCAGCTAATCTTAACACTTTTGTTAGATTCATAATGTATTGACCTGTTCTTCAAGTAAAGGCTTGATTTAGTCAAACTAAGTCAATGCTTGTAATCTATTCTACTGTTGTGATTGTAGTTCCTTCTTGTGGCCACATGAGCGCAGCGCAGTCGTTGTTTTTAAATGGTCAACAGCTGACAATTCTTTGTATGACCTAATTACAGTGATAAACTGAAGTTTAGAAGGAAATGTTGATATTGCTACTCTGCCATGTTGTTTCTTCTGTTAGTTATATAAGTTTTTATGAATAAATTGCCCTGTTTACTGAGATACCCTCAATTCAATTCAGTTTTATTTATATAGCACCAAATTACAACAAATGTCATATCAAGGCACTTAAATTATATTGTCCAATTCAAGCCAATTGGAATTCAATTCATTGTAATCATAATCCAATGAAATCCAGTTAATTAATTTCAAAATAATCCAATTCATTCATATCGAGCCAATTCAAAATAATATCCTAGCTAAGGAAACCAACAGATTGCATCAAAACTTGTCTTCAGTCCAATCTCCCGTCCTGAGCCTGTGGCGACCGTGGAAAGGAACGACTCCCTTTTAACAGGAAGAAACCTCTGGCAGAACCAGAACCAGGAAGAAACCTCTGACAGAACCAGACTCAGGAAGGGTGGCCATCCGCCTCGACCAGCTGGGGTTTGAGAAGACAGAAAAGAGGGAAAAGAGGGGGAAAAACACCATAACGCCATTCAAAGGATACCTGTTGGAACAGGGAAACACAAGTTAATAACCACAATAATGTCACATGTACATAATATCATTTGAGAAATTAAACAGGGGGAAAAAAGAGAGCAAAGTGAGGAAAGGTGTGACAGATGAGGTCCCCCAGCAGTCTAAGCCTATAGCAGCAGAACTATGGGATGTTTCACCTGAGCCATCCATAACTATAAGCTTTATCAAAAAGGAAAGTTTTAAGCCTAATCTTAAAAGTGGAAAGGGTGTCTGCTTCCCGGACATTTACTGGCAGCTTATTCCACAGAGAGGGGCCTGATAACTGAAGGCTCTACCTCCCATTCTACTTTTAGAAACTCTGGGAACAACAAGGAAACCTGCAGTTTGGAAGTGAAGTACTCTGTTAGGAAAATATCTTACAATGAGATCTTTAAGATAATTGAACAGATGTACCTAATAAAGTGTCCAGTGAGTGTATATAAAATGTACATTTTCCACCAAGGCAATCTGTTTTTGTAGGATAATATGCACACAAACTGACTACTGCATAAAAGCTTATTTTTGGTTATGTTAAAGCACTACAGAAAAATGACACAGTGACTTGGGTTTACTGATATTTCATCCAAAATATAATATATTGCCCTTATTCCCCAAACCTAACCACAAATGGGAGTCAATGTGATGAAACTCCTCATGATTTGCCGACAGGAGAACTAAATAAAGTAGTTACAAAGTAACAAGTGGAAGAACTCATGGTGGAACCTCTGACATATGGAAGGAAGTTGAAAGGAACAAGGAGAAAAGAACTTCCACACTTTCTGATACAGAGCATTAAAAGCTGAATGACAGTGTGGGGAGATGGCGGACGCTGACAGTCTTTTGAAAGAGAGGAAGAGGAGAATGAGTGAATACAGAAGAGGTCAGGGGAGAGGGTGAGTGAGTGACTGCTGAAAGGGGTGGATGGCTGAGCATGAATGGTATGTGATTTAGACGTGACCAGCCCACACCAGCTGTGTTCGTTGATACACACACACACACACACACACATTCATTATCTTATCATGGTCCTACACACATACTGACTGGAGCCTGTTACACATTAACACTGAAGGAAAATAGTGTAAAAAAACCAACTGAAATCTCTCTTTAACAGTCAGTTTTCTACTGATGTCGCAATAAGTCCTCCAACGTAGCCCCAACCCTCTGATAGGACCCACTGAACTCTGGGAAGGGGACGTGCCGCAGATTTCTTCAGTGTAGCACGACTTAGATTTAGCCACAAAATCCCCTTGGTCAGTTTTTTTGGAAAAGGTCAAGAAAAAACATAGAAAACAGGTATGAACACTATGTAAACCCTACAGCACCAGAGTCAACATGAGACCAGGTCACCAAGCAGTGGTTTTCTTTTGTTTTGTTGACTAAGATTTGCATTTTTGTATTGACAATGTCCCCAAAGTCCAAACACAACCGAGCTGACCCAATGCATGATCCCTTCCAAAATAGACCCCTTGCTCTGTGAAAAGACAGCCTGTTTAATGGAAGATACTGCTCTTGTGATCTTGATACTGTGAGAACAGTAGTTGAGGTAGATGGTCAGCTCTTAAATAATGCCTTTTTAACCATGTCTAGGTTCTACGAAGCACTTTACATGTGTAACTCACACAGACACAGAATTTCTTATTGTGCGTATGCTCTCGACTATGGTTCACTGGTTAGAGTGGGTCACCCAACAACCAGAATGTTGGCAGTTTGATTCCCATTCTCGCCACTCAAAGATTGTGTCAGTCCACCTCCTTTCCATAGCTGAGGTGCCCGTAGCAATGCACTGTACACCCATGATCCCTACCACTCCAGTGTATGGCATCTGTCTCTATGAGTGTGTGACCATGTGTGTGTTCAACAGGTGCCAACCTGGATGGGTTAAAAGCAGAGAATGAATTTTGTGTGTATTCCATGACATGATAATAAATCTTATCTTAATCTTATATACAGAATGCAATGTATTTTCTCTAGAGTCACACACAGATGAAGATGTTGGGAACGCTGTGTGGTCAAGGACAGTTAAAAAATATGGACACAAGGGATTGAACTACCAACCTTCCAATTGGGAGACTAGCAGCTGAGCCATCTCTGAGGAAAACAGTAGTCTGGCCTTCCAATCCTGTTTTGTCCATTTGCGAGGACCCACAAGGGTAACACAGTTTTGAGTTACTCCAGCGGAAAATGAATTATGTAGACTAACTTACAGATAATGTCTTTAGGAGTCAAATTATTCTTGCATATATGAATTCATTAAGACACTGTGATCTCAACCACATAATAGGTCAAGAGTAAAAAAAATACAATACCAACAAGTGGAGGGGGGGGGGGGGGGGGGGTATCACCAGCTATCATAGTGGAGTCTGACATACTTTCAGTCAATAAATCAATTTGTATATCAGGTAATTGAGTCAATTTAAAAGGCCTGGGCAAGCTACAACCAGAACTTAACTGCGCACTGTTCATTGGAGTGTCTTTGTTGTCATGGTTACATTCATAAACATGCAGTCAAGACTATGTCAGGATGGCCCATAGGGTTGAGTTCAAAACTGGAGGCTTGAGGCAGAGATTAGGAACAGGCCCCAGGTGTTTTTTCACCCACACAGATCAGACAATGTGATGACACAATCAAAGGCCCCTGTCCCATCAGGTATTAACCAAAGCAGCCTCTGGAAACAGCACTCATATTACCCGTCTAACATCAATGTTTGTGCAGTCATTTTATATTGTGCACATATATTTAGCACATGAAAATCAAGTTTTGTCAACCCATCGTTCCACCTGGACTCAAGCTTCTGGCTTTGTCTCTTTTACATCTTTTTCCCACACCTGAATACCAACATTTTTTGTTAACTTATTATAATCTTTTTTTTATCATTATAGTCTAGATTATGCCTCGTAGGGTTCCTATTCAAATGTTTTACAAGTATACTGAAGCAACTGGATGTAGAGTAGGACATGACATTCTGAGATATTATCTGAAGTAAATTGTGTCAAACAGTCCACATAAATAACACAATAAATAAAGGGAGGCCCCTCGAGCAATGATCAAAGTAGATCATTTGACTTTTGGACCCACCAATACTGCCAAAAATAAATAAATACATCTAAATGGCTCAAGCTGTAAGCAGATAATGACTCACATATAGTCATAATGTATTCATAGTAAACTAGTCATGACATTGTAATTGGTAATTTGCTACCTTACAATGTGGATACAATTGGGTTTGATTTCCTCTTTACTGATTGTAAGATGTTGTTACTTCAAGATTGGACAACTGTAATTCTTTATTATTGTGCTGTCCCACATATTCTCCAAAAAGCCATCCAAAATGCTGCAGCCAGAGTTCTGATGAGAACTAACAGGAGAGATCATGTTTCTCCAGTTTTAGCTTCTCTTCATTGGCTCCCTGTTAAATTCAGAATAGAATTTAAGATTCTTCTCCTCACATATAAAGCTCTTAATGACTAAGCTCCATCATATCTTAAAGATCTCATTGTAAGATATTTTCCTAACAGAGCACTTCGCTCCCAAACTGCAGGTTTACTTGTTGTTCCCAGAGTTTCTAAAAGTAGAATGGGAGGTAGAGCCTTCAGTTATCAGGCCCCTCTCTTGTGGAATAAACTGCCAGTAAATGTCCGGGAAGCAGACACCCTTTCCACTTTTAAGATTAGGCTTAAAACTTTCCTTTTTGATAAAGCTTATAGTTAGGGAAGGCTGAGGTAATCCTGAAACATCCCATAGTTAAGCTGCTATAGGCTTAGACTGCTGGGGGGCCTCATCTGTCACACTTTTCCTCAATGATTTTATGTACATGTGACATTATTGTGGTTATTAACTTGTTTTCCCTGTTCCAACAGGTATCCTTTGAATGGCGTTATGGTGTTTTTCCCCCCTCTTTTCCCTCTTTTCTGTCTTCTCAAACCCCAGCTGGTCGAGGCGGATGGCCACCCTTCCTGAGTCTGGTTCTGCCAGAAGTTTCTTCCTGTTAAAAGGGAGTCGTTCCTTTCCACAGTCGCCACAGGCTCAGGACAGGAGATTGGACTGAAGACAAGTTTCGGTGCAATCTGTTGGTTTCCTTAGCTAGGATATTGTTTTTGAATTGGCTCTATATGAATGAATTGGATTATGATACCAGTGAAATGAATTCCAATTGGCTTGAATTGGATTATATTATTAAAGTGCCTTGAGATGACAATTATTGTAATGTGGCGCTATATAAATAAAATTGAATTGAATTGAATTGAATTGAATTGAATTGAATTGCTTTTTACCACAAACAGCTAATCAGCCGATCGCATGGCTGCAACTCAGTGCATTTAGGTATGTGGAGGTGGTCAAGACAACTTGCTGAAGTTCAAACCAAGCATCAGAATGGGGAAGAAAGAGGATTTAAGTCACTTTGAACGTGGCATGGTTGTTGGTGCCAGACGGGCTGGTCTGAGTATGTCAGAATCAGCTGATCGGCTGGGATTGTCACACACAACCATCTCATCTTTACAGAGAACGGTCCGAAAAAGAGAAAATATCAAGTGAAAATGCCTTGTTGGTGCGAGGGGTCAGAGGAGAATGGGCAGACTGGTTCCAGATTATAGAAGGCAACAGTAACTCAAATAAGCACAACCAAGGAATGCAGAACACAATCTCTGAACGCACAACACGTGGAACCTTGAAGAAGATGGGCTACGGCAGCAGAAGACCACACCGGGTGCCACTCCTGTCAGCTGACAGCAGGAAACCAAGACTACAGTTCACACGGGCTAACCAAAGCAGGACAATAGAAGATTGGAAAAACCAGGTAAGAATTTGGCGTAAACAGCATGAAAGCATGGATACATCCTGCCTTGTATCAATGGTTCAGGCCGCTGGTGGTGGTGTAATGGTGTGGCGGGTATGTTCTTGGCTCACTTTCAGCCCCTTAGTACCAATTGAGCATCGTTTAAATGCCGCAGCCTATCTGAGTATTGTTGCTGACCATGTCCATCCCTTTATGAGCACAGTGTAACCATCCTCTGATGGCTGCTTCCAGCAGGATAATGCACCATGTGACAAATCATCATATCATCTCAAACTGTTTCTTGAACATGACAATGACTTCACTGTACTCCAATGGCCGCCACAGTCACCAGATCTCAATCCAAAAGAGCACCTTTGGGATGTGGTGGGATCACTGCATGATGCTATCATGTCAATATGGAGCAAAGTCTCTGAGGAATGTTTCCAACACCTTGTTGAAAGTATGCCACGAAGAATTAATGCAGTTCTGAGGGCAAAAGGGGGTCCAACTAGCAAGCTGTACCTGATAAAGTGGCCGGTGAGTGTATATGTTGGTGGCTTGCGAGCTATATTATGTTGTATTACACTGTGCAAAAGTCTTAAGCCATCCCTCATTTCTTTATTAATTGCTAGGAAAACAGGAAATAGGTTAAGTGATAAATTGAAATTTTTGCAGACATAAATATAAATACAGCATATAAAGCAAACATAGAGTTTGTACTATACAAGAGCTTTAAAGTGAATATCTGGTCTGAGCTCCTTTATTCTTCAACACAGCCTGAACTCTCTTAAACAAGCTTTCTGTCATTTCTTTAAGGAGTCTTCAGGAATAGTTCTATGGTTTAATTTCTGGGAAACGCTTGTAAAAGGTTTGAAGTTTCATGTCTGACTAAAATGCAGCCTTGGAATCAGGGAGTGACTAAAGACTGAAAGTGGAACCATTAACTCTTGAAAAAGTTTTTTTTAAAGAATACAGCCAGCAAAACTACAATTAATAACGATTGATCTTATTTGTTTAATCTGCATTCTTACTTCAGTGTTAATTGTCAGGTTGTGTCTCACTATGAAAGAAGTGTAGTATCAGTGTAGTATATGTAGTATAGTATCAACTCTTAACTCCACTCTAATGCAGTCTGTTTTAATGCAATTTCACATCTCTTTTTAGTTAAATAATGGAGATATATATGAACTGGATAAGCCTCGGAGAACAAAAATTAAACATGATAAAGTATTTGTGTTTATGTTTAGAGATTAATTCTTCAAATTATAAGCAATTTTGAACAATTCTTCTAAGTCGTATGTAAGGATCTCTGATTTGCTTTTTGCTGTCCACAGCTGGACTAACAGTATTTTAATGTTAGTGTCTGGGTTTTAGCCACTTCCGTTTGAGATGGCTAAACTGTAATTTGAATTAAATACCTTTATAACATAACAGCAGACAGTGCAGTGTATGAAGCCTCAGTCTCTTAAATTGAGAGAGGATTAGTGGTTTTTCCCATCTGTCTGCACCTGAGACAGAGATGGGTGTTCAATAGTCAGCGTCACCACAAGTCACATGGGAAACAGCAAGAGAAAGAAAGGGGAGGAGGGGGGATCACAGGAAGAGGGGATGGACAAAGAGCGTGAGAAGCTGTGATGTCATTTCTTCTGTTGGGAATCAAGTGGAAGCAAAAAGGGGAAAAAATATTTGGTGGGAAAATATAGCAGAGTGCTGGAGACTGGATTACTCTGCCATAGGTCTGTAAAAAGAATTCAGTAACAACCTCAGATACTGATTGTTTAATATTAAAAAAGGGGGAGGGGGAGTGTTACATTCATATTTTGTTGTAAACTCAAGAAATTCTGATCTGAGTCACTTATGAGGATTTACCATTAAAAACAACAACTTACTGTTAAAAAAAATGTAATTAATCTGGAGGCATTTTTGTTTGTAAAGGTCAAGGATGCAAGCCTAAGCTGGTCACCCTGTAATTTCTGATCCCTCAGACAGCACTGATGAACGAACTGTCAGTTATCAGCAGCTGATCTAACCCCACAGGCAACTGACAACTGTGGGAACTTTTGTCAAGCACCACAATACAGTTATATTCACAAATGCCACCTTAAATTTTATGTGCAAGAAAGAAGCTATATGTTAAGCTTATCCAGAGGCAACATCCACTTCTCTGGGCTCGGAGGCATCTTGGATGGACCGTCACACAGTGGAAACATGTATTGTGGTCAGACCAAGAAATGGACGCTGTGTGCTCCGGACCAAAGACTAAAAGGAGCATCCAGACTGTTATCAGCAACAAGACCAAAAGCCAGGCTCTTCGATGGTATGGGATTGTATGAGTGCACTTGATAAAGCTAATTTCCACTTTGGTGATGGAAGCATATAGTGCAACATATACTGCCTTCAAGACCACATCTTTTCCAGGAGCGTCCTTGCAGTTTTCAACAAGACAGTGCCCCAACAGAGAGTGTTGGAGAATATTGAAATGGAAAAATGCAACAATCACAACTCCACACTGTTGCACACCTAAAGATGTGTTTGGATGAAGAATGGGACAAAATGATAATAATAGTATTAGTAACCAGAACGTCTTTTCAGTGTAATGAGAAAGAACAGCAGCATTACAAAGTGGTAAAAGCTGCACTGTCCCAACTGTGGATAACATGAACAATCAAAAAGAAAAAATCATTTCTTTTAACCACTTCTCAAGAACAGAACTGAAGGTATGAAATACAGTACAAACATGCAATACGTGAATGCCCTGTTTGCTTTCCTGGCACAAGCTCAGTCAACAATAACCGCAGGCACAGTCTCAGATTTTTGGTGCGTTTGCTGTCCAGGCAAACTGGGTGGTTTACCAGGTGAGCATGAATCACAAAATCCTGTCCACACAGCAATGTTTACAAAAAACTTTGGCCACATGACACGTACAATTGAAGCTAAGTACAGTGTGCATGCAACTTTTTTTGACAGGACTGGCTGACCTCACAACAGTTTCCTGCTCTCCAGTACAGGGTAGAAGCAGAACAGAACCGGTGACGTTAGGATTGGCTTCTGTTGTAGGAGTGTTGCTTTTGGTAGCAGCGTACTTCATGATGCCACCATTCTTCAATATAGCCAGAGAGTTACAGTACATCACAAACTAAAAAACTGATTTTTTTTCAGTCCAGATATAGATGTTATGGTCAGAACGAGGGAAAATCTTCACCCTGGAAGGTGTTTTCCAAAAATGTAGTTTCAGTGTCCAAAAACAGGTGCAAATGATCTCAGATGCCTGTGGTTACGTAAATTCAGAAACAATGAACACAAATACACTGTTGTGCTGACATGAGTCCTGTATTTTGTTTGTGCCAAACAGCATGACTTTCAAAGTCACGTTTGTTGGTAGGATGTCTGTTTTGTGTGTCCAACACATTTTGTTTGAGGCTACATAAAAGCAGCAAAAATCACGTCTGTGGACATGAATAAATAGAGCAAGTTTCCTCTGTTACCAGTTAGATTACCTATGGAAAAAAAATAAACACAAAGCCTGTGTATCTGTAAATGTATTTGACGACATGTTAAGTTTTCAAACTGTCCAGTGTCAGCTTTCACAGACAAAGCATACATCTCACTCTAAAGCTATTCTGTAGATTTTAAAGATTTATTTGATGCACAATAGTACAACATGCACACTGGGTGTAGGAGACATTACAAAGTTAATCATATTCTCATACAAGAACAGTCGATAGAATGGGTTAAACAGTAGCTGTTAATGGAGTTTACAAGTGCACAAAATGAAAAGCCCTACCCACCCCCAATGCGGACATACACACACAGCTATTCTGCTTGCAGCTGGAAGTCTAGTCCAACAGGACTTTGACAGATGGTCCAATGGGACTCTGCAGAGGGTGGGAGGAAACAAGGGCTAAAGAGAAAGATGGATAGTGAATAGAGGGGAGGGGATAATGCTAATGCAGAAGTGTGAGTATGTGTGTTTGCACCTTTATTAGTTATGCTATGAGGACATGAACAGTCTGCACTGTTAAAGTGGAGGATTATTTCTTTTTTAGTCTGTGGGGGACACAAAGCTTGTCTACATTATGTAAAATATTATATTCACTGTGAAATTGTTGGTTAGATTGTGGGAACTTTGTTTAGACACAAAGATCATAAATGATCTTAAGAGTGAGTAACTAATCTGAGGGAAGCAAAAGTGTGTTTGCACCTTTATTAGTCATAAAGGTAAACAGTTAACTGTTTACAGAGTAATAAAGTAGAGAGTTGAAAAGTCTTCATGAGGTGAATTACATCATTTTAGGGCGAGAGTTTGCTTTAAGATTAGTTTAGATTCATGTAAATGTTGGGCAAATGCTAGTAAGAATTCTACTATCTCCTTTAAACAGATGTAAATTAGTGGGATGTCCAGTGTCATCGAAAGTGACGAAAAGAGTTTTCTCTCTGTTGTGTTTTCATTTTCATGGGGTCTGAATACAATAACCGTGACCCTAGTATACATGTGCAGATCAAGGTCTCAAAAATAAGAACGTGTGATTGGTGATCCACAAATGCTGAGTCAGGATTCACAAACAGAATGTTCAGTTTCACAAATGGCTTTTTGTTTTACAAATGGAAAATTATATATTTACAAATACACATATTTGTAAAAACCAACACACAAGTTGCAAATAGGAAATTTGTATTTGTGGATAGCAAAACCCGTGTGCAACTCAAGGCATATTTGTAGATCACCCTCTGTGCATTTGTAGTTATTTTTTAGACAAATTTAAGCCCATAGTTTAGCCCCATAGGGTTAGATAAAGGTTAGGTTTTGGTGTGCAGTTGGGTGATGGGCTATGGAATACATTATAGCAATGGTGAGTCCTTAAAAATATAGAGGAACAACAATGCGTTTTTCTTTGTGTGTGTGGTTGCGTGGCGTGCAGAGGGGGAGTCATCTGTTCCTGAAAGAATGGGGGAATAAGAATAAGGGGTATAAGCCTCAGGAGAGCCATGAGGGGACAATGTAGTCCTGCTGATGCTGCATTTGCACATCTATAAAGGTTGAGACACGTGTGCGTTCAGGCACAATTGAAAACACTGGACTCGCCACACTTTAAAAAACAGCTCATAAAAACTAGATCACCTGGCTTCTACCTGCTTATGCCCACAGCTTTAGGTGTAGTTAATGCATCTAAACAAACATTAGAACTCCAAATCAAGCTCATGCCCCGCCCCCATACGTATCACGCAAAATATTCATTGTGGCAACGCCCACCCCTCCTTGTACCCTCGCGCTGGCTGCACCCTTCCGAGACCAAAACGTGGAAAGCAGGTAGAATAAGTCATGCCATCACTCCTTTTCCGGTTGAAACTATCAAAATAAAACCCAAATTAAGCGGCATGATTCACATTCACGTGTGAGATCAAAGTAAATATCGCACTGCAAGAAACATCATCCATTAAGAATTAGGTTCGATCGACTTTCTCCAGCTTTTCTAGTTGTTTCCATCAAAATTAGGAGTCCATCTACTTTTTCAAGTTAAAGATAAGCACAACATCCTTTGCTACACAAAGTTCAGTTTATGCAGAACACATCCACAAAGCTGTGTTGATCTTTTGTTGATTTATTCAAATGTTTGCTGATTTTATTTAAAGCAATATATTATTTGTTCAATAAGAAAGGAAATGTTTTAATTGGTAGTATAAAGTTCTAAATACGTCACTGCTTTCCTGACGCTACCAGAAACAACAGTGCAGAGATTAAATAAATGATCTAGAAATACTGTGAGAACATCAAGAAGCTCCTTTATTATCATAAATCACTGTTAATAAATCAATATTCTCTCACTAACACGGTTCATGGACATTTGTGGTCACGCCTCCGAATAACGGGATGAAGGAAAACGCTTGTAATATTGAGTAGGGCTTGCGCTTTTATTTGGAAGGAAAAGGCAGTCTGGCAGAACATTGTTGCTAAATGTTCTAACTCGATGCTACTTCCTGAAAGATTGACAGCTTGTGCCGCTCGGACTCAATAGTGGGACCAATTGCTCTTGCTGTGTGAGCGATAAATTGAAACTCTGTCGCCACCAAATTTTCCTTGGCTTTAGTTTAGTACTTTGAAAGAAGTTTACAAGAAGAACACTCGGTTTGGAGTTTACACGGACCAACGGGGTATGAAAGTGAAGCGGGCGCGTCAGGCAAAGTAGAAGAGGAGGTAGACCTGCTCGTTTGATGGCTGCTGGGGATGGAGCCCAGCTGCCGGCCACAGTAGCGGCCAGCCGGAGCGTAGAGAAGGCTCTGGAGGAGGCTGCCGCGAGCGGAGCTCTCAACTTGTCCAACCGAAAACTGAAGGAGTTTCCCCGCAGCGCCAGGAACTACGACCTGTCCGACATTACACATGCAGGTCGGTTCGCCTTTCTCTCGTATTCTTAACTTCGAAAGAAATATCAGCGAACCGCCTTTTGTTTTATCACCACCTGCTTCTTTCTTCTAACGGGGAAGGCACATCCTCTTTCAACCCTGCTGTGTTGCGCAAGACTCTTTCAAATAACTCCGCCGTTTGGTTTTGGTCTCAATAGCTGTATTGGTATGAAAATAGAACGTAGACTTATTTCTCATCTCTTGGACATGCCTCTTGTTTTGACACGTATATTCAGTTTAACAGCAGCTTAACTTAGTAAGTGAAACTGGCTCATCTCCGTCCGAGCTCCAGGGGAGGCTTAGCGGTGCTGCTAGCACACAGTTTAAAGAGTTTAACATTGTTTTTCTGGAGGACTTTATTAAAGAGTACATTTGTATGGCGTTATCTCCCTTTGTTGAACCACATGCTGTTAGCTATTAAGGAATTCGTGTCTCTTAAAATAACTAAACAAAAGGAGATGAAAGAAAAAAACTGACTTGTGAGTTCCTCTTCCTCTTAGTGAGACATCCCCTGCATTGGCCTGTTCTTCTGTCTTTGCTTCTGATTTACTCTGTTAAACATCAGCGTAGCTTGGACTATTTTTTTTCTTAAACTTCTTTTTAATTCTTTCTTTCTGGTTTTGTTTTGAGTGACGAGCCTGTTGACACCATGGCAGCCTTACTTATCAGCCTGGAGTTGGCTCTCCCTGCATGTGTCTGCCTTAGATTACCCAGGACATTATGGGGTGCCACTGATGACTACAGCACTAAACTGGATGGGTGGATGATGGTGTGGATTAAGGGGAACTACCTTGAACCTACGTCACCTTGCCGAGTAGAGTGTTATCCCCTTTTCAGGTCTGGCAGTGTAGTTATTTAAAACTACTCCCTCTGTGTTCTGCTGCTGCTTTGTGTGCATTAGTAATTATGACCATCTGCTAATAACAAAGCAGGTCTAGACCCAGTGGGACGAGAAGGCCTTAGCACTCACAAACAGGCACAGACACTTGCCAGTGTGGCAACCTGACCTTAATGAGTGTGGCGGTGATGAATATACAGCATCTCATACCTATGGTTTTACCACTCCATTTGGTTGTGTTTATCCAAGTGTGAATGCTTTGATAAACTGTGATCTAGCTTGCAAGGCAGTCAAAGATTTAATAATAGTGCACATTACAGTTAATTGGAGATGATAATGCATTGTAGTGCATGATCTGCTCATCATGAGTTGGATTGGATAGGTTACAAAAAAAGGCTTTAGTGGGCCTGGAGGAACCACTCAGGCAGTCAAAGTCATGTCATCATGGTTTTAACTCGTGCCTGGTTACTGAAATGCTTTGGGCTGGCCATGTCTTGCAAGATGAAATCCTTTTTGGTTTGTATGGTGCATGAGGAGATCGTTGAGTGCCATTTATTTCTTCATTTGTTTGTTTCATGGGTCTCGCAGGAGTTGCTGAGAACTAAAGAAGAATTATGTCAAATCTGAATATATCTTTCTTCATGTGAGATGTTTGACTGAGAGTTTTCAGAACAATTGTGGTTTTGTAAAAGTGAATATATTTTCAGGTATTTGCGTGCTCTACTTCAACGCTATGGTAAAACAGGTGTGCGGGGGGGGGGTGGTCACGTTTTAGCTGTATGTGCTGTGGTCCTGTGGGAGGCAAAAATCCAAAACTAAGGCTATCAATCTGATTTCTATAGAGTCCCCACAGCAATAAGGTCTGAGGTCATTTGCATGTAAGGCCTCATTCGTGTTATTTTGTTGTGCTTTTTATAGGCTGCCGCTCCGACACGTCAGTGTAGATTAGAGCTCCTTTTCTCTTAGCTCCCGTAGAACTATTGCTTGTTTGTTTTTTTTTCCGTTGAAGTGGTTCTGATCCTGAAGTAACTCGGGTCTTTGTTTTTTTAGCCCCCATTAACTATTTAAAGTTGGTTTAAAAAAACAGGCTGATGGTTGCCATATTTGTGAGATCTTTTCTTTTCCCTCATTTTGTCTTGGAAAAGGACTTTTGCATGCATTTATAGGAGCAGCAATGTCTTGCCTCAGCTGACCGTTAGAGCGTCAGTATTCTTTTGGGATGGGTTATTGAATGTACAGTATTTAACTGTTGTTAATGCCTTTTTGTTTTCCAGTTTAGCTTTTAAATGATTTGTATCATAATTGACACAAAAACAAATCCTCTTAAGCAGGATCCAGTCAGTGTTGTGTCATTACAGTCCGCTAATATCAGTTTAGTTCTTCGAAACTGAAGAAATTTGTCATTTTTCTCGGAACTTTAAGGAATCAAAGATTCTGTCAGACATTTATGTTTCTTAAGCAGTCTGAAGCCCCACAAAAGCAGGTACATCTGTACTTTTAGTCTCAATTGATCTCTGTAAATCTTGGATTTTGTTGATTGTTGGATTTATTTTGTCTTTTAAATGAAGTAGTTTGCATGGAGATAAAACATTCTCCCAAGGCAAAATCCTTAGGTGGAATCACTTTTTGGAATCTTTTTGTTTATTCCCCACCTGAGGTCTTAATGTCCCAGCCATGTATGTTGAGTCTTAGTTATCTGTGTAACAAAGGTGGCTCCATTTAACCTGGCCAGATTACCATGGTAACATAATCTGAATACATAACCTGCTGTGGAGCAGTTTATGATGATATACCAGACAGCAAAATGACATTGAAAGAGCAGATAGTTGTCATTGCCCTGTGATGGACTGGCGACCTGTCCAGGGTGTACCCGCCTCTCGCCCAATGACAGCTGGGATAGGCTCCAGTTCCCCCACGACCCTAAATTGGATTAAGCGGGTATAGAAAATGGATGGATATAGTTGTCATTGTCCTCTTTCTATGGGACATTGTCTGAGATAAGCACTTCTTGGGTGTCAGGTTAAAAGTTTAAACGCTTTATTTAATGACATACAGGTAAACTGTATAAACTTTACACAGTTAACAAACAGCATTCCTCTCTTCTCACAGTAGTTGCAGATTTATTTTGCTCTCTACATTCAGACATCCTGGTCCTCCTATGCCCTGATTAGCCGTTAATTGGTATATTGGTCAAGTCTTGCATGATTCGGGCCCCTTTTATGCGAGCACACACAGACTGTGATTGTGGAAAGATTGAACTGCCAAAGAAAGATCATAATTGTCGTCGCATTGCACACTTTCTGTGGTTTGAGCCAGCAACACAAAGAAAGCCGAGCTGTGTTGAACTTGCTAGAAGTCATTTGCTGTGTTGAACTTGCACTGGCTCACAGTGACTCACTTGTTATTTGTTCAGCTGTAATTTTAGGGCCGTGCTCCTCTGCAAGGACAATTGTAGACACTCATTCTTGAATACATGTTTTTGAACCACCTATCAGGCTATCTTTTTAAGCAATGAGGTGCTCTCAATTTCTCTGAGATACCTGGTAGTTATGACTACTCACACAGACATCATATCATGGCTGAGCTCTGCCCCACACTGTCTGTTTCTGTGTGTGTCAGAGTGGGAGGTGACACTTGTGCTGCTGATTCAACTAACTGACTGGTAGCTGTCAGGTTGGATCTCGTCAAGTAAGATTTGTGCTAATCCCCATGTTAAGCTACAATGGGAAGATACTTTAGATGCATTCCAAGCAAACCTGAGACTTTTCTTGAAGATGTTAGAAAGAGTTTCTTAAAAGTAATGAGAATCACTGAGAATATTTGGAAGCTGGGTTCAGGAATTTGATTTCACCTGGGACAAATTTCAGCTGTGCGTAAAGCGGGACAAACTGCATCGCTTCATGCCCGTACATGCCGTGATTAGGTTTAAGTCCGAGAGAAAAGTTAATATGACAGCAGTTTCCTGAACCCCCAGATGTGTGGAACACCAGTGATAGTGTCACTGTGACTGGTGTTGTTCCCTGAATGTAGAGGCCACACCCACATGTTAACTTGCAAAGCATACGGCAGCAGAAGAGCTATTTTCCCACCACAATCAAATAATTGACTGGCCCCGCTGCCCCTTTTTTATTTTTTACTGTGTGATTGTAGAATTAATTATGTTTGTTTATATCAGTTGTCCCAATACCAGATATTGGTTAAAGCTTCTATGGGGACTAGTTGGAAGATTCACTGTCCACTCAGCATAATTTTGAAGTGCTGATACTTACACAATCCAATTGGAAATGATTTTTCCCCATTTGCTGCTCATTGCAGGTTTATGCTGGCCTATTTCAGGCACATTTACACCAACAAACATGCAGCTTAACTTGTTTGGAGAGAACTGTCTCTGAGAGGGTGCAAACAAAACTTTGTTGTGAAGCAGAAAGAAATAGATGTGATGGCTGAGCGGGGATAAGAAGGGGCTTTAAGGCCCAGCAGTGTTTATTGCAACCTCAGCCCCCATCCCTAATAGGAGCAGCATCCCTCAGGAAGGTCAAAGGTTCACATACACACACACTCACACACACAAAATGGAGACTTGGCATGCCTCCTCTTTAGTGTGTTCTGGTAGCTCAGAGCCAAAGAGAACAAAGCCCAACCATTGTATGTTGTGCACCTTGTGGATTCACAGGCGTGAGTATTCTTGCAATATCCTTGGGTGCAAACACTTTTTTTGCTGCCTCTGTGGATTTTCAAGAGGTGATATGATTGGTCTGGGATCGAAGCTTTTCAAATAGGATATATTTGGTGCTGGTATGAATTTAAATCAATTATTATTGTTCACAAGCAAATGAAATAACTGGTAGTTGGCTTTTTCACCTACTGATCGGCAGTTTACAATCTCAATAGAGATAAAACCTAAGGCTTAGTCCCAATCTTACTTCATTCTTTTCCCATATAATTTAGCACTATCTCTTAGTTGTATGCCTTAATGGCAAGGGTTAGGTGTCCTAATTCTTTTTTTGGGATGGAGGGGGAAGGGTGATATGATTAGCTAACTTAGCTCTCTATGAAGGTTTTCAGAAGGACATTCCAAATGGAATCTTTGGAGAAATTCCCACACCCTAATTACACATAAGACACTGTTCAGAAAACATTACATGTGTATGACAAAAAATGTCCAACATAAACAGAGGTCGCTAACATTATATGTGCTAAGGGGCAACCGGCTAGCTACTACAAAATGTTTGCAGTCCATCGTACAAACCTGAATAAGTTTGTCTAACTGACACAACTACCGATGACCTAACATACTATATTTATAAAAGTATAAAATAAACTGTCTTCCAGTCATCTATGACAGCAGGAGGATGTGAGCGATAAAAGCCGGTTGTTTAGAACAGAAGGGGAACTGGTCAGACACACACACACACACACACACACACACACACACACACACACACACACCATACCACAACTGAAAAGCCCAGCAGCTGACTTGGAGAAATAATGAGTGAGAGCAAGAGGGAGGGATGTGTGTGTGTGTGTGCGTGCGTAAGGAAGGCATATTTCCAAGTCATGCCTTTTTTTTCCCACTCTTCATTGTTAGGATGAATTTAAAAGGGTTTGATTATTTCATGGCCAAAATATTATTTTTCTAATTCTGAAAACAATTATGTTTTACTGTTCAACTTGTAGTGACTTCATTGTTTCGTGAGCAGCTCAAAGGCCGTGATAGCAGTAGCCCCCTCATCGCGGTCACAATCCACAGTGTACACAAAAAACTCAAAACGGTGAAAAAGAAATCCTAAATATGGGTTCATTCCCTGCTGTCCAAAAGTCAGGCTTTTCAAAAGGACTGAGACAGTCGATAATGGTCAAATTTCTTCTTTTTGGTGTGACAGATGGAGCTACATTGGGACAAAATTGTGAACCAATTCCTTTGCAAAACCTGGTATTAAAGTCTGTCTTTTCATATTTTTCTTTGAGAGCCCATTGCATATTTCCCAGGTTGTTAAACAGCTCCTTTGACAATGCACATGCATGTGGAGATGGCTGTGGATGGTGGGATAGGAACAGTGTCACTGAGGCTAGAGTTCATTCGGGTGCAGAGGTAGAAAACATGCAGGATGCAGCTTGGTTACCATACAAAGCCTGTAACCAAGGGAGAGGAGCAGTCCTCCTAAAACATCATTACCTTGAGTTGTGCCTCACCAATTGTACCTGTTATTTCCACCTGCACTCTGTAACACTTAATATGCTCATGGTATTTGGTAGTGGTTAACATGATATTAAAATGATGCTGTTTTAAAACCAAAAAAATCATAGGTTAGTCGAATGCTGCTGATGGCTTCTGCGTACTTTCTCCTCCCTCCTTGCCTCCTGGTTGCTTTTGCATTTTAGCATTGCTAAAATGTTGCTAGCATTTAATTCCTGCAGCTGCCATGCTTCACAGAGCTGCATGACCGTAGACTCTGCGTTGTATTATATCTTCCTGCTCATAAATATCTGAGTGAGTTTTAATGTTTGGAAAGCTAGTTAGACTTCCTGTCCATCAGTCTGTTGAAGGACTTTCATCTTGCTGTAATCTGACCATATTACAGGCAGGAATGAAGCACTTCAAGTAACATTGCTCACATGAAAGACTATGTCAGTCAAGTTTTGGTTGAATTGATTTAAAGTTTTTAAAGATGATGCTGTAAATACACACTTAAGCCCTGATTTTAGTCTGCTGCTAACGACTTGAAACAACCAAATTACACTGGAGTTTGGTAGGGGCTGAGTGTGACACGTGTGTGTGGTTTGAAGGATGTAGACTTCTCCGTCAGTTGTTTACATCTGTTCCATGTCATCTGTGTAAATGACACTGCGCATACGTGTTGGTGCAGTGTGTGTGTGTGCTTAATTTCCTCTGTTCAGCGGATGTGGGCTGCCTGTTCATGCAGTATTCACTTCTGCTTTGTCTGTCTTCTGTGTATCTTCACTGCTTTGCCCCTCGTCCTCTCCTGTTAGCCTGTATGCTTCCAGCTGGTCATCATGAGAATTATTTAAAAGACTTTTCTTGTAAATGTCAAAGGAAATAAAATTCCAGATTGATCTGTTTCCATTAGCTGTAATAGACCAAATTGTGTGTTGTGGATATTTGGAAGGATTCATTCACCAACTGATAAAGACTTTACAAGTATTTAGTGCAAGTCAATAAAAGCCTGCCTGGTAGAATTGGAGAAAGAAGTTTTTCTGTTGTTGCACTTGCACGTCTTCATGCATTATGACCCTTAAAAAGGCTCAAAAATCAGTTATTCATGTCAGTCGAGGGTAAATAAGACATGCACAGTGCTCGGTGATGATTCTTAGTGTCGTTTTTTTCCTGGTTTATCTGGTCACATGTTTCTGTCTGAAACCCGCTGGTGTGCTTTCTGTCTCAAAGCGCAGCAGCTGTTGTGGAGGGGGAATCCCTTCTCAGTCCCACGGGTGGTAACCAGAGAAAAGGCCAGAGAAACAGATTAGGAGGACACACTACCAGTCTGCCAGACATGGCACAGGTCTGGAGCCTGTTCGAGACGCAGGTCTTCTCCACGCCTTGTTCCATAGCTTACAGAGCCTGGAGTTAAATGGTAGTAAGCAGGCTCGGGTCACAAAGATGTCCCAGCCAGTTACCAGATGATTGAAAGCTTTATGAGACAGCTAGAAATAAACAGCTGTGAGCTGTAGGGGTGTTATTTATTTTTTGTACATGCATATGTGAACCAAGTCTGTGTAGTTTTTATACCACATCTGTTTCTGGTCATGTAAATCATGCTATTTTTATCTGTGATGGCCTTTTGTATGGGATGCAGGTGAAAGTTAAGAGGATGAGTATGGCAAAAAGTAAAAACCGGAATGAAAAGCATTTGGAAATGTGATTTTAAGTGCTGCTAGTAGAGACAGAGTTTTGTCTTTTAGACTGATATCAGTATAGGAGCAAGAATAGATCTGCTCAACCACAAGAAAAACTACCGGTACTTCAACTGCTCTGAGAAAATGTACTTTTCTTTCCACATGTGAACAAATAAACTAGTTAGATATGATGATCTTTGCACTTTACATTTTTCATCATTTATTGGTGGAAACTTGCATTAATTGCATCATCTATGAAACCTGAAAGTTGAGGTTATCACATGTCCACTCAGAGCACGAGGATCTGAGACCTGACATGGGACCCGTGCCAGTACGAGTCCAGCTTTTCTAAGGTCGTTTGGATCAGGTCTTGTTCTCTTACAGCTGGTCCTCAGAACTAACTGATATTATGTTAACCCGAGTTGATCTGAGAAGGTCTTACTGAGCTGATCACAGTTGCTGCTCTTCTGCTGTGCAACAGAAAATGCAAGCAAGCTCCAGAATGCATCTGTGGCCAAGAGGTTATATCAGATGTGAGCGAGGGCTCTGCTCAGGAGGTTAAGGGTCAGGGGTAGGGTAAGTCTAACCTCCAATGTTAGCAGTGGAGGCAATGAAGGATTAATTGTTTCCGTAGTTTAAGAGAAAAAACCTGTTAGATTTAGTAGCTGGATGTGGTTAAGCAGCTTATTCTGAATGAGTTGTTTTTCTCACCATGACAACAAGTGGATTTTTTTAACTAAAAGAAGCACTGGCAAGATGACTTCAGGAGAGCTGGTTGTCTGCTGGTCAGGACTTGTTCCTCTGACAGCCATCAGTCACTGTCACCAGTTTCAGGTTGACTGTGTTTTTAAAAAATAAAAATGCTACAAAGTGGGATTTGGCTAGATTTGACTTCCCCTGTTGTTTTTTGTTTGGAAGAAAGGAAGCAAAGTCCTTATCGGGATTGCTTCAGTCATGTTGTAAATGGGCACTCTTGGTTCTCATAAACATGAACACATATCCTAGAATATTCATCACAGTGTATCTTGACTTAAGATTGAAATTCAACCCAACTTTTTATTATTCTGATTTGCAATGATTCCTTGAACATGTAAAATTCTCCACGTCAAAACATGGACAATCAAGAATTCAGAGATGCTTTGAGCCACAGCTCAAAGGCCTGCGACTGGCTCTTCTTTCTTTATTTCCTTCTTGGTTATTGCTCTTGCTCTGTGCTCAGCAGCCTCAGTTCCCCAGTTTGTCCTGTTTTACAGTATTATGACTGTAAGAGCATGTGTAAATAATCTAATGTGTGGAATAGACTGTTTGGTGCATGCTGAAAGCCGAGGCTCTGTCTGTCTTATGTAACCCAGCAGATCCATGAACTCCCACAGTGTTCGGTATCCAGATGGCTTAATTACTGATGTCAGTATACCATAGAGAGAGCTTGGGATCTTGGAGGGGTTGGATTGGCAAAGTTTTTGCGCCCATATGGCTTACTATGGACTAATTGTAGGATTCCTGTCATGTCAATTTTTGATTAACAACCTGGTTGCTTTGATATTTTGCAGAGAGACCCAGTAAAGGAAATCCAGAGACCTTTTATTAAGAGAAAGATGGTAACTTATATCATATTTATGCAATGCTATTAACGTTTTTCACTCATCAGTGAACTGAAGGAAACTAAATTTGCGGACAGGGATCTTGTGATGACCAGAGATTAAACGATGACCGAAGTCTGCTATTTCATGAGAACTGAATGCATGTCCATTACCCTGCTTGGTGTGGAACTTGTATTATACTATATATATATATATATATATATATATATATTATTGTTGTAATAGTGACTGCAGCGTTGTTCGTCTGTCTGTAATATCATGGTTTGGGCAGTTTTACTCAAAGCTGTATGCAAGTAAAACTGAAACAGCACTGATAAACAAGGAGCGGTCTAAAGTTTGAAAGACACGTTCACACTTGCCATTTCATGGATTTCAGTGTTCTTTTATTTTTCTGGTTTAGTCAGTTTTAACTTCTAACCCCATTACAGTCACATGTCTGACATCATGAGCATTCCCTTTGTTCAAAGCTTTTTAAGGAAATGAAGAAAAACAAATGAATGGTGATCCATATTTGCTGCTGCAGTATATTGGGAAACTGGTCTGATTTGTTTAAAACATGTACCAAATGAACATGTACCAAACTGATCAATATAACGTTTCTGGTATCAAACTTTCCCTCCTCCAGTTTCCAACACAAACCTTCGGTCGTCAGCTGGCCCTGCTGGTCTGTCACCATAAGCCAGTATGTCACCATCTCCATGAAGTATTTGCTTTTATAGCAGATCTTATCTGTCAGAAATCAGCCTTCTAATTTGGGCAACATGAGAAGTGCATAAACATGATAAACTTGTGCTGTATTTTTTTCTCTTTTCTTTTTTTTGGTGTCATAACTCATTTTGCTACATCAATGTGATTGTTATGGTGATTGGAAGAATTTAGCTTTTCCATGGTCCGCCTCATCTGTTTGTAGCTGAAAACAACTCTGAAACAGATGGCAAACGTGAACTCTTTGTTCAGTCTATTTGGAAAAATAAAGTTCTCTGCATGTGGCTGTATGATACTTTAATAATTATACTTTAACATAAAATTCTTTTTTTTCTGCACATACAAATCTTGTTTTCTGTGCTCCCCGAGGAGCTCTGTTTGTGTTCAGAAATATTAGTTTTACATGAACACACTCAGCTTTGCATATAAAGCTCAAGCAAAGCTTGCTGCCTGTTGAAAATAGAAGAGAAGCAGTAGAATGAAGCCAGGTTGAAAGATGCAAACAGAGGAGAGGTGTTGTGTAGGAGGAAGGAGGGCGAAGGTGGAGTGCATGTGACTCAGGTCTGGCTTAATTGTCCAAATAGATCGTAAAAGCAGTTACTCCCCACCTCCTCGTTGACAGGAAACTATTCTCTGGAGAAGTGACAAACCAGTTGTAGGGAGAGAATCACATCCCTTCATGCTGTCATTCTGTTGACTGCTGTCTTTCACCACAGGAGAACAGTTTCTTTAAGTATGGGCTAAACTAAAGGCTTTCCAAAAAAACCCCACCATAGAACACGAGCCATTCTACAGTTTGGTAAAGCATAAAAGAGACTGGTGAAACTAGTTTACCATTCAAATAACAACCGGTCTCTGATTTCATTGAAGTTCAACTTCACCGATAGTCAGTCCAGTGCAGTCTTTATTTCCGTGGTGTTTTTGTTGTTCAGCTGACTCACCGGGGCATTAGCTAGTGACTGAGAGAATGACGGCTCTTGTTTTTCACTTCACTGACATTAATGGACTGTCCTCTTCTGTGGTATTTCTGAGGTCCATTTGGAACCTGCTTTCAACATGTCCTCATCTTTTTAATCACTGATTTATTACACCATCATGCTGTGAAACAAATCAAACGCACTCAGAATGACCAGCAGGAGCATGCTGGGTCTGGCTTATGTGTTAAATGCTGAAATGCTCCCAGTGCATCCTCTTGTCAGTCTTACATTACATGAGAGCTCTTTGGTTTGTTTCACGCTTTTCTCCCTTGGAGTTGGAGCACAAAGTGGGAAGTGCCAGGTGTTCTGGTGCTTTGCCAGGTGTTCCCCTCTCCCTGTCCTCTCAAACCCAGCAGGTTGAGGAACATGGCCACCCTTACTGAGTCTAGTTCTTCCTGTTAAAAGGGAGTTTTTTTTCTTTTTCTTTCCACCCTCTTCTTGGGTCATGATGCAACTTTTTATAATTTTCATTGTATGAATTGGACTAATTTAAAATGTAATGAATTTGATTTGGTTTGATTGGATTGAATTGGGGCTGCACGGTGGTGTGGTGGTTGGCACCGTCACCTCACAGCGAGAGGGTTCCAGGTTCAACTCTGTGTGGAGTCTGCATGTTCTCCCCGTGTACGCGGGGCTTCTCTCCAGGTACTCCAGCAAAAACATGCATGTTAGGTTAACTGGTGGTTAATTTGTGACTTTAAAATTGTGTGGTTTGTCTCATTTGTCTCTGTGTGGCCCTGGAGTGTGTCGCCTCTCGCCCAATAACAGCTGAGATAGGCTCCAGCCCCCCCGTGACCCGACCGATGGATTAGGCGGGTATAGAAAATGGATGGATGCATTGAATTGGATTATAATTGGCTCGACTTGGACTGTGTCTGTGAAGTGCATTGTTTTCGGCACTATATAAATTAAACTGAACATCTAAAGATGCATCTGGATTTCCTTCAATAATGAAATTGGGACTGCACATAACTGCATTTTTGTTAAGAAATATAGCTCAATCCGATGAGTCTGAATTCTGTTTCATGTAGGTCTTTGGAGTACTAGACACATTTTCTTTAATATAAAAGCTGTGTCTTGTCAGTACCAGTGACCCACCTCAGTTCTGTACATATTTTTAGTATGAGTTGTGTGTCTCTGTAGTTTACAAATCTCATATAGTTGAACTTTGACTAGCTTTACTCATTGAAGGATTTAGCTGGAATTTAATTGGGCTTTAAAGTGCAGGTAGAGTTGTTTCTGGAGGAAACCGTCCACTCATATTGCTGCTCACAGAACTTCAACAGCTGTTGAAACCCTGGGTTCTCTTCAACCGAGTGTGTCTGTGGATCCTTATCTGTGGGAGCTGCCACAGATTTGGTGATTGTCTTTTCTCTCTCGGAGTTGGAGTACAAAGCAGACAGCCCAGCTAATTCTTGACTGATCAGTCAGGCTAGCTGTGTTCCTTCACAGCTAACGTGGTTGTTCGTATTTGCGGTTTTACTAAAATACATTTTTACGAGGCAGATTTGACATAAAGTCTGTTTCATCTACTTTCACATGTCCACTTTGGACCTTTTCTTTTTCTTTTTTAAATCACTCTCTGCTGAGTTCTGTCTTCCTCTGCTCTATCATCCAAAACATTGCACTAATGTTGGAGCTGCATGTTTCTTCCTCTAATACGAGTTTAGGCCTCACATTCTCAATTATGCTCTCGGTCTGCATTGATGCAGAATTGTTCACTTTCTTAAGGAGGTTAGTCTTAGATTTGAGAAAATCCCTACACCTCTACGTGACACACAGAGAAAAAAGTAAAAATTTAAATTGTCAAAGCTGAGCTTTTTGCATCTTTTTGTAAAATCGGTAAAGCGTATACAGCCAAATTCCTCATAAAGCTGATCTCATTCATGTTTTTCTGTTTCTTTTGTCAAACTGTTTAACGCATCAGAAGTCGTGACTGAGACACAGCCCATTAAGATGTTTCTCTATCATATTTGATGAAGTACTTTTGCTTTCAGTAAACTATTAACACTAAAAGTAACCATACATTTGATGCAGTTTTCCAAGAGACATAAAATTAAAAGGAAAGCATGTCTCTGGCTGTTATTGGACATTGTTACCAAAATAACCAGAAAGCATTTGTAGTCGTTTATCAGAACAAATAACCAGAAAGCATTCGTAGTCGTTTATCAGAACAAATAACCAGAATGCATTCGTAGTCGTTTATCAGAACAAATAACCAGAATGCATTCGTAGTTGTTTATCAGAACAAATAACCAGAATGCATTCGTAGTCGTTTATCGGGAACAAATAACCAGAATGCATTCGTAGTCGTTTATCAGAACAAATAACCAGAATGCATTCGTAGTCGTTTATCAGAACAAATAACCAGAATGCATTCGTAGTCGTTTATCGGAACAAATAACCAGAATGCATTCGTAGTCGTTTATCGGAACAAATAACCAGAATGCATTCGTAGTCGTTTATCGGAACAAATAACCAGAATGCATTCGTAGTCGTTTATCAGAACAAATAACCAGAATGCATTCGTAGTCGTTTATCAGAACAAATAACCAGAATGCATTCGTAGTCGTTTATCGGGAACAAATAACCAGAATGCATTCGTAGTCGTTTATCAGAACAAATAACCAGAATGCATTCGTAGTCGTTTATCAGAACAAATAACCAGAATGCATTCGTAGTCGTTTATCGGAACAAATAACCAGAATGCATTCGTAGTCGTTTATCAGAACAAATAACCAGAATGCATTCGTAGTCGTTTATCGGAACAAATAACCAGAATGCATTCGTAGTCGTTTATCAGAACAAATAACCAGAATGCATTCGTAGTCGTTTATCAGAACAAATAACCAGAATGCATTCGTAGTCGTTTATCGGGAACAAATAACCAGAATGCATTCGTAGTCGTTTATCAGAACAAATAACCAGAATGCATTCGTAGTCGTTTATCGGAACAAATAACCAGAATGCATTCGTAGTCGTTTATCGGAACAAATAACCAGAATGCATTCGTAGTCGTTTATCGGGAACAAATAACCAGAATGCATTCGTAGTCGTTTATCGGGAACAAATAACCAGAATGCATTCGTAGTCGTTTATCGGGAACAAATAACCAGAATGCATTCGTAGTCGTTTATCGGGAACAAATAACCAGAATGCATTCGTAGTTGTTTATCGGGAACAAATAACCAGAATGCATTCGTAGTCGTTTATCAGAACAAATAACCAGAAAGCATTCGTAGTCGTTTATCAGAACAAATAACCAGAAAGCATTCGTAGTCGTTTATCGGAACAAATAACCAGAAAGCATTCGTAGTCGTTTATCGGAACAAATAACCAGAATGCATTCGTAGTTGTTTATCGGAACAAATAACCAGAATGCATTCGTAGTCGTTTATCGGAACAAATAACCAGAATGCATTCGTAGTCGTTTATCGGAACAAATAACCAGAATGCATTCGTAGTCGTTTATCGGAACAAATAACCAGAATGCATTCGTAGTCGTTTATCGGAACAAATAACCAGAATGCATTCGTAGTCGTTTATCGGAACAAATAACCAGAATGCATTCGTAGTCGTTTATCGGAACAAATAACCAGAATGCATTCGTAGTTGTTTATCGGAACAAATAACCAGAATGCATTTGTAGTCGTTTATCGGAACAAATAACCAGAATGCATTCGTAGTCGTTTATCGGAACAAATAACCAGAAAGCATTCGTAGTCGTTTATCAGAACAAATAACCAGAATGCATTCGTAGTTGTTTATCAGAACAACATGTTGTTTTCTTATGGTGTTCTAATCTTGAAATGCTAAAAAAAATTGGTCTGCAACTTTGATTGACTTAGTTCTGTTTCTGCACTGTGACTTTTCTTAGCAGCACCATCTTTCACTGACTGCAGTAAATTCTTGGACATTGTTATCAGTTATCAGTTGTGTCTTTTTGTGTAAAACAATGTTTGACTTGCAGAGTTCACCCTGGGCTTGGAAGACTGATGATTTAAACCAGAAGATTCTGTCAAACTCCTGTTTTCTATTACACTGATGCAGCTTGATTACAAGGTTAAAAGGGAAACCCTTAAGTCGTAGGTCTGAACCCTGTTGAGGCAGGTCTGTTTCACTATGAATATTCACTCTGCTCCGGATAGCCAAAAAGAAATCTAAATGTAATTTTCTGATTGGATTGTAAAGTCAGAGCACATTTGCGTCACTTAGTCAGCTACAGAACAGCATGGAGTTCTAGCAGTCAGGCCGAGCTGTACAACAGTCCCTCCCACACACTGTGGTGCTGAGCTTCTGTCTGTAGTTCTGTTCATCAGCTGGCTGTAACTACCACTGTAACAGGAACCAACGCAGCCACATCCTGTCTTACAGCAGACACAGGGTTGTGTTGTCACTGGCAACGTTGTGAAATAAAACTAAACAGCATCAGATCTTTCTCTTTTTTTTAGATAAGCCAGTGTGAGGTGTGGCTGCTCTGTATTGGAAGAAAATAGACAAGCAATAGAAAAAGAAAACTGAAAGGCACCAGTATTTTGGACACTGATATGTTGCATATTGCTATAAAGTAGTGTGATGAGGTCCATCCATACTACTCTTTGGGTGAGTCAGTAGTTTCCCAGAAGTCCCTTCAGCCCTGTGGATTTAATCCCTTTTAGTTGAGTCATTCCTCTCTGGGCTTTTGTTGTCTTGCCATCCTCGTGCTCGGCCTCTTTGTTTTCTTCCTTCTTTCTCTGGCTGTTCTTTTGTTCATGCTGTCCTGTTGGCATTATCTGCCCATTTACTTCACCCTCCCTTCTCTCTTTTTTTATGAACCTCATCGTGTGTTATGAGTTGAGTTTCATTCTGTGAACACGAGGAGGCCCAAGGGTTTTTCTTTTCATCAATCTCTGGGTCACATTAAGGGCTGTGCAGGCTAAAGTGTGCTGCTTTGGTCTCATGGAATTAGTTTGCAGCATGCAGTGGGTTCATTTACTTTGCTTACGTGTTTTCTTGTGATCATACTATTTCTCATTTCTTGATGGCTCTTCAGAAAATGCTCACCAGCTCCTTGTTTCTACTTTGTTCATGACAAAATACATCATCATGCTTATTGGAAGTCAGGCACACCATTAAAGCAGCCGAGGCATTTAGAAACCTTATATCCTCTTTCTTGGGTAAGCGTGACAAGGCAAGGGGAAAGGTAGGAAACTGACACAATAAATGAAGCACAGAATCAGGTTACCAACAGTTCAGGTTATGCAACAGTTATTACAATGAGTCCTAAGTCAGTGCAGTAGGGATGCATAAAGATTGCAGTAAGTTTTCTTTTTTTAAATAATATCATGTTTAAAGGACTCAAAAGTTGAGGGGTTATTGAAACAGGCTGTTTTCACAAGGTTTCACCCGACCACATTGGAAGGTAAAGATGCTGAAACCTGTACAGAACAACTACACAAAAAGATAACGATGCTTTAAGGGGGTAAAACTTGAGTGTTACTGGGGACAGTGATGCTCAGCTGAGTGCATCCTTGAAGGTATTCTCAGTGTTTCTCTTGTTTGTGCATTTGAAATTATAACAGTCTATTATTACTGTATGAGAATAGATCATATTTTAGGAAGGCTGCAACAATTTTCTCCTTCATCCTCCCACGCTGGAAAAGTGCAGGTTTCACATGCTTCAGATGCTTCTAATCTTGTCATTTTCCTACCTTAGTCTGCTGGTCTGGCAGTCTTACAGTTCTTCACCCGACAGCTGGGTTCTACTGTGCAGCATTATGCTGAAAAATTGATGTGCAGACCTACAAAACTATTTAAACTCAACATTCTGAGCCTTTTTTACACACTTCTAGGTAAGATGCATGTAATCATCAAGCTGTAATTCCAGTTTAAATTATTTAGAAAAACCCTCCTATTGATGGGCCAAACCCAGAGAAACCAAGTGCAAGGCTTCTGTTTCTCAGTCTGGTTTGTTCATTTAACAGCAGCTCCACAGTCAGTAGCTAAAATTTAAACCACTGTCATCTTTAACTTGTGTATAGTTAATTTTGTCAGACATCTTCATGATTCTAAAATCTGGTATCTCTGGTTAGCATGGGGCCACAAATCGGTGTGCCTTCATGGCTCATCTGGTAGTATACGTGCTGAACATAAGCCCCTTTTACACAGCTCACAGTGACAGTTAACGCTTACTGATATCTGGCTCGTGAAGTCACTGTAAAAGTGTTTAATTGGCTTTCAGTCCTGTGTGAATGCAGTAGTTGCCTGCTTTTTCAGCTGCGGCTTGGTGTGGCACTGATGGGACTGTAACACCTGGGTGTAAAAACAGATTTTCACCAAGTATGCTGTTGTGGCTACAAGAGTGGGTGCATATTTACTGTTTGTAATGTCTCAAAGGAGGCTCTGAAGCTGAAGTGATTGTAAACCCCTTTGAATGCATTACTCTTGAGTTAAAATGTTAATACAGATCTTGGAGCCCTTGCTTAAGCAGACTCTGCTTTGAGTCTGACACTTGGACATTTCCAAGTGCACAAAGTAATTTTCTGAAAATAACTTTGCTGAACTATCAGTCTCCATGTCTAGATAAAGGAGTGTTATTAAAAAAAGTGACAAACCTTCAAAGATTAGTGGAAGTTGCAGTGTTGTAATAGTGAGAGACTAGAACAACAGAGCAAAGGTCCTAAATGATGCTGCCTGCATTTTCTTTATTCTTGCAACCTGTTTCATGTAGTGACGTTGTTTTCTTCACGTGTTCCAGTACTCCTCTTTAAAAGAGCTCAATGGGTCAGCAGTGATGTAAGAGTTCAAAGTAGATCCTCCTCCATCACGGCCTGTAATTAGACTCACTGCTCTGCTCTGCTCTGCTGATCCTTTGAAATCCTCCAGCACACATTAAGGCTGCTTCATCTGCTCTCATTGAAAGTTTTCACACTTAATGGAACTTCTAAATGGTTTCATTGCTTTTTATCATATTACATTAAAATATAAGGTGTGTCAAATTGCTTTTTCTGATGCTTTCACCCTCATCACATAGTCTTCATAAAAGGGTGCCAAGCAATTCTGTTCTATTGACAGTGTAATATGTTTGAAATCTGTGTTAAAGGTGAAAGTAAAAGTGCCATCACTTTTGTTAATGGCAATCAGAATAGATTTTCATGGCTAATTTGGCAAAAATGACATATAGTTTTTTTTATCCACCACACATAAACCCTAACCCTAAACCTACCCTACTGCTGTGTGGATTTAAACTAACTACTTCTGGCCACAGCACAAACAGTGATTTTATAGAAAGTGTTTTCTATTAGCTGTTCATCCAGCCTGCATGCCCTGCCACAGGCCAGGTTTGCACTGCCAAACAGCACACCATGTGGCTTTAAACTGGCAGCCAAGACTGGCGCAGAAGCAAAAACATTTACTGAGGAAACTGTGGTTCAGGACGGGGGAGCTCAAAGACAGGGAAAGCCCCTCATACAGGGCTGCGTACAGGTAGATTCTCATGGAGCATGCATCTTCTTTGGAATCACTGCAGACTCTTTTCAGTCAAGCTGATAACAAGTGATGCTGTTCTTAGGAAAATCATCTGAGACCCTGAAGTGGCTTTTATTCGATTGATGCTGCCACTGCCTCTTGTGTGTAGATTGAAGCTAAACTGGCTGTGTTGATTTGTAAAGTTTTTTGTCACTTGCTCTTCTTGTCTTCACATAAGCAGTATCTAAATTGAGTTTGCTCAGTGCTTTCTTATTACGGTACAGCTTTTTGTTTAATGTGTCCTGATGTTTGCTTCTCATCACCCAACCGGACATAATGTATATCATTTCACTTTCACGTCTACTTAGTAATGCGTGAGTTTGCCTGTCTTCTGGCGTAATTTTCCACTGAAATATAGTGAGTCATGCTAAGTTGCACACTCTACCTCCATTGTTGAGACTAAGGATGTTAAAACAACTCTTTAAGAACCAGTCTGATACCTTTAGAACAGATCAAATCGAATCAATTCAAACTGTTGCAACTCATCAATATCACTGAATCAGTGGGAAGTGGAAGCCCAGGCATGCTGTGTTCATTTTGGTATTCCATGCTTATTTCAGTGTTTAATTTGAGTTGATTTCTGTTTTAGATGTTCCAGTTTTACTTCTGCAATATGAAATTATGTGTAACAAGTATTTTATCTTTGGAAAAAAACCAACATATTTTCTTTACGTTGCAGTTTTGAACTTGTATTGTAAGAAAATATCCAAAAGTATCAGATTAAGACTCAGTATGAGCAGATGTAAGGAGTTGTTCGACAGGCAAATACAGTCACAAATAGTCATCCGGGATCCATTTGGCAGTAATTTTAGTGCCAGCTGTGACCTGCTTCATTTGTCTGTAGACAATCTTTCACCAATGCGAGATTTGAACATGCCTGTATGACAGAAAAGTTTCAGTTCTTTGCATCATGACATGTTGGTGCTTTGTGGAGCTGACAGATTTGGCTCCTGACCATGGAGCATGCATGTCGCTTTACTGCCAGCGTCCTGCTGTCTGAACAATGGCAGCCTCATGAGAGACTGGACATTTGTCTTCTTCTCTGCTCCCATTCCACAGCACATGCTTTTCTCATGATTCTAATATTGAGTCAGTCTGCCTTTATGACAAAAGTTACCTGGATGTTTGGGCAGAAATGCCTCCAGGGGAAAGAGAAGCAGAGTAAGTGTGCTGGATACATTTCAGCTGTGTTGTATTGTTGTAGTTTTGTACTTGAGGTGAAATTTTAGGGTTTTTAATTAATATGACATGCTTGTACAGCATGTCATATTTTAGACTAGCAGACAGAAACCATCCATCGTACTTATTTGGTTTATTGAACCAATGCTGGGCATTTAAACATAGAAGCACATATGTTGATTAATAAGGCCTTACTTGCATATTCAAACATGACATTTGAAAAAACCTGAAGCACAAAAAATAACGATTTTAGTCACAAATGAGTTAATTTTCCTGAGTGGCTTTCCATAAGTGAGCCAAATATGGGCCAGTTCTTTGTTAATGCTTCTGTTTCAGTCAGGGAATGTGTTGAATCACTCCAACGTGCACACACACATAGTACGAGTGTCTTTCTGCGTAAACGAATGCATTTGAAGAACAAATGCTTGAATTTTCACAGTTGAAATTAGGTCAAAACCATCACTTCCTTTTTATACAAAACTGGAACTCCCTTATATTTGGATACGGCCACAAGAGACCGTTTCCTTTCCTCTCCTCGGAGCACACACACACACACACACACACACATTCCCACCCCCACCTATTGTTCAGACAGCTTCCCTCCAGCTATGGGACAGTGAAGACTGAGAGAAATCAGACTGTAGTGCTACAGTACATCATCGAACCTCAATGACATTTTCTGATTACTCCAAGATATCACAAGCACTGGCATCTGCAAACTGACACAAGCTTTGTTGCATTTATGAAGGCCATGAAATTGTCCTGAAAACAAAATGCTTGCTTTGCTTTCTTTGTTCAAGGCACTCCTGGATTCATGAAGTGGTAAATTTTGCATTCTGTCTGCTTTATAAAACGACTATTCAGACCTCATTTCCCCTTGTGTAACACTACCTCTTGTTTTTATGTGTAGCAATAAGCTCTTCGTGCACATTCTTGGTTATCTTGTATTTTCTCTTTTTTTCTCTTCAAAGATGGGCTTTGAGAAACAATGATGGTCTGAAAAGAAGACGAGCTCAAAGCAGGGTTGTAAAAATAAAAGGAAAACGCAAACTTCACTTTAAACATTAGTTTACACACTGCATTATCTAAAAAAACCTCTTAGATATCAATAAATGACAGCATTCGCACATTTTTATACATTTTTGTCTTACTGTCAATTTTTCAAATTTCAAATGGACAACCCCATAGAGAACCCAACAAAGAGGGGATCTGCCTCCTCCTGCAGCCCTGCTGCTTCCAACACCAATCAATAAACAGCCACTGGGCTGTCTGCCATTGACAGACGCCCGTCTCATCCTGCTGCCAGTGTTAGTGGTACTTTTTGAGACCAGTGCAGCTCCATTCTTTTATTATTTGTGCTGCAAGCTCACTTTCTTTCTTTTCCAACACAGTTAAAATGACATTTATGCAGGCAAGTGGAAAATAATGACAGGGCTAATAGCACAGTAATAGTAATAGTCATTAGGAAACAGGGGTTTAATGGTCTAAAGGAAGGAAATAGAGGATAGTTTTTATAGTCAAGCAAACCGGATTCAAATTCACCTACTAGCAGTTTGAACATTATCTGTTGAAGAAAGTCAGATTTCAAACCTGGAATCCTGTATAAAAAAGCTGCTGTTAAATTATAGGCAGACATATAGGCTGGTTAGCATGTGGAAATGATTTTATTTGACTAAACTTCTTTAGTTCTTGTTTAGTCTGAAAAATGATTACATTTGCATAAAATGCAAACTGCATTAAAATGCATTGAAAATGCATGAAATGATAAGAGGGACACGGGATTCTAACTTCTTTTGATCTGATTTTTCTGACCTGAGGAGTATTTTTGAAAGTAGCTGCATCATTTTCTTACTTTAATAAGCATTATTTTTGGTAATTTATCGAAAATTGAAGATAATATAAAAGTCTTCATTTGTTTGTCTAAATTCCTAAATACATAGACAGTTCCTACAATCAGTGAAATATTTCCTTTAAGATTAATCAGCTGACATAAATATGAGGAGGCGTCTCTTCTCCCAGCTGCTGACTGCCACTAAAATCCCATTCATTTCACTGAAATGGATACTTCACAGCTCTAAACTGTTTGACTGATAAATGTGAGAAACATGTTCTATAAATTGCAGAGTAAGTGAGACTGATCACTACACTGGATCAATTATGACTGGACATTTAGTTTTTCTGCTGTTATTTTGCACAGCTGCACTGAGACATTTCCAAACAAAGTGAAAGAAATGAAACGGCATCGTTTGAGTCTGCTTATAGAACGTGCCAGACTACATGTCGGAGCCATGGTGGAATTAAGAGCTAATTGATAATTATACTTTGTTCAAGGTGGAAAATGGCCTACACACAGTAACTGAGGAGGCAGAAAGCAGTGAGATGCCAAGAATGGCTATTTTTGGAAATGCTCACCTGGTTTGGACGAGAGTTTGCTTTGCAGAGGTTCGGTCGCAGCAGTACTGTTGGCTGATTTAGGGTTGGTGGTTTATGGAAGGACACGACAAAAAAAAAGAAAAGATACTATCAAATGGCATTGTGGGAATTGTAGGGTTCTGCTCGAGGCATGTTCAAATGAAATCAAGGCTCCCCTGTTGCTTTGATTTTGACCTTTTTGTGGGTCAAAGTCCCAACCAAGTCCTTTGCTGTACTTTATTTAAGCTTCATGACTTTGCCTTGGTTTCAGGGGCTAGAGTGAAAATCTTGATTTTCTTGTTAGATTTTTTTTCCCTATCATATTGGCTCTGTTTGACTGCTGACAATGGCGGGAATCATGGGAGACAAGCGGAAGTTGTTCTAGTTTGAGAAGTTGCAGTTGCTGCACACATACACTGTTCACAAAATGTTGGGGATTTTCGGCTTTCGGATGAAATTTCAGGATGAACCTAAAATGCATTATAACCTTTACAGGTGAACTTCCTGTGACCTTCTGTGAACTGTTGAATGCACATGTCCAACTGTGCAATGTTTCAGTACTTTTTGCACAGGTTGCTGTTCTCTAACAAGGAGCTTAACGGCAAAATAAAAAAAACCATGAATCTACAAATAGGTTTCCTGGTTCAATTAGAATTGGTATTTAAACAGTCCTCCTCATCATGCTGTTCACATTTTGACATCCTGAGACCAAGACGACACCTAACAATTGATCAACAGTGCCTCGCCACTGCAAGAATTCAAACAGGATGTTCTCAGACGGATGCTGCCGCTGAGCTTGGAGTGTCACAGAGTGTCATCAGCAGGTTGCGCCACAGATACAGAGACTGGAAGAGTCACAGAAAGGCAACGTCCAGGAAGTGGACGTCCTCCAGCCACATCCCACACTGATGGCTGCTTCATTGTCAACAGCGCCCTGCGGAACCGGGTGATGAACGCCACTGAACTCCAGGCACATTTAAGGGAGGTGAGAGGCACCCAAGTGTCACGTCAGACCATTTGAAACCATTTACATCAGCGTGGTCTGCGTGCTGGACGACCTGCAGAGGTAACTGACCACACCAGCAGCCACAGCTGAAGCATTTCCACTGGACGAGGAACCAGTGGGACAGTGCTGTTCTCTGATGGAAGTCTGTTCACATCGAGCAGAAATGATGGCCGTCAGTACTGTTGGAGACGTCAAGGACAGCGCTATGTATCAGCCACTGCTGTCACCAGCCGAGCCTTTGGTGGTGGTGTTACAACGTGGGCAGGTGTGTCTAGTCCAGGCCCGGCGTCAGGATTTCAATTTTGGATGGGCCACTATTTAAAAATAATACTTACTAACATACATAGAGTTGGAAATGATCCCCGCCTGAGTTGTTTGTGTTTATATAGCCTTCTGCTGTAGCTTTGGCAGCGCGGTGCGCCGCTCTCTCCCGTTAAAAGTGAATGTCGCCTCTCTCTTTCTCCCGCTCCACTGTCTCTCTCCTGTTACTACATGAGTTAAACCAAATGCACGAAAAGCCAAATCAACCAGAAATGTGTAGACCACTTACATATTTATTTTTAATAAAGTAACCCAATGAAATATGCCTCAACATTTTGTTAACATTAGGCCTAAAAACAACAGCGAAACGGCTGCAAGAAAGGAGAAAATAACAAGTGCTTACAATATTTCTTTACGGTTGTAAATGGAAACGGGTAGGCAGTGTTTCTCAGTCTAATTTTTAGCTCTCAGATATGATAAAGTGGCCTAATAAAATATCGCTACATTTCGCCATCGTTAACATTAGAAACAAAAGGCTGCATGAATGCAAAAAGCAACAACACAAGTCCTTACAATATTCTGTTAATGTGAACAAGTTGTCTCACATCTTTCTGTCCCTCTCTGTAGGAGCAGTACGGCGTTTGCTTTTGAATCTAGCAATATTTCATCATAGTCCAAAAGATCCCTTTCAAATGTTACCAGACAGGGTGAGTTCAGGCGAGTGCTGAGCATCGAGCTCGTATTGGCAGTTTTTATTCTCTTGACGCTGGAGAAGACACGTTCAACTGTCTGTAACAGCGGATGAGCTCGCTCAACCATTTCCATTTACTCGTCTTCTCTTCTGCCTGTAAGCTTGGCTAAAATGCCAAACATAAACTGTACGTAAAAAAAAGGCTTGCTGGGATTGATCCAGCGCCAGTAATGAGAGACGACATACAGGAATCGCACAACATACCTTTGGTGTAAACAGGAAGTGAAGTACAGGCACGGTTACTGTGACAACCTCAAACAATACTGCCACAGACTTCACACATGTTAGTAACCTAATAAATATTAACTTTCCTTTTTATTTATATATATATATATATAGGGGGAGGGTTTTTTTTCTTTTTTTTAGTCTTTATTATGAATTTAGATGTTAATTGTAAAAATAATTATTGAAAAATAATTCTATTATCACCCTGTCATTTGGGATGGGCTAGTTGTACAAGTGGGTAGGCCCAGGCCCGTTAGGCCCATCCATAACGCTGTGCATGGTCTAGTCAACGCAGAACTGCTTTACACCATGTGAATGGTAGGCCGATACTACCTGAATAACACCATTAATCCAGTCATTGTGCCCCTGCATGAACAACACACGCCTAATTTCATCTTCATGGATGACGATGCTCCAGCTCATCGAGGTCGCATCATTGGGGAATGGCTGCTGGAGACTGGGATACCTCAGATGGAGTGGTCTGTACTTTCTCCAGAACTGAATCCCATAGAAAACCAATGGGATCAGCTGGGGCGCCATGTACAGGCTCATAACTCTGTACCCCAGAACCTCAATGACCCTCAATGAGCACTGCCCTTCAAGAAGAGTGGGATGCCATGCCTCAGCAGACAATAAGTCCACATGTGAACAGCATGAGACGTCGTTGTCAAGCTGTAATTGATGCTCAAAGGCACAGGACAAGTTATTGAGACATTGCCATTTTTTGTTGTGGTATACCCACCACTGTTGTTGGCTTTTGTTTCAATAAATTGTTTGAGATGAAGAAATCACCAGTGCATGCTTCTACTTAAATGCCCTACTTTCATCATATAACATCACTGTAGAATGAACTTTTTACATTTTCCATCATTTTCTTTTGTTATGAGTGTATGTAGCTTTCATCCCAAATGTGTCATTTTTAAATGAATTCATCGTGAAATAGGGATTCACCTGTTTGCCATTTTTGGTGTGAATCAGCTCATTACAGACTTCAAACTATTTTTGACAACTATTTGTTTGTCAATCATGATGTTTTGTGTCAGATCATAGATCTTAGCTTTCTCACTGTAGCCCTAATTGGGAAGAAGTCTAAGTTTGGTCTTTTTTTGATGTTTCAGATCTGTCTAAGAACCGCCTGTGTGAGCTTCCAGAGGAGCTCTGCCAGTTCATCTCTCTGGAGACACTGAGCCTGTACCACAATGGGATGCGTTCACTGTCCTCCAGCCTGGGCAACCTCCAGGCCCTCACCTACCTCAACCTCAGGTAACTCAACACCTTGTGCAAACTACATCACTAGCCACACAGTGTGCACCACTGGTGGTTAATATAATTGTTTAGTATTGTTTGGAGATTAATCGAACTTGAATTTCGAGTCTAAAGACAAATGTTTAGTTCTCTGTTAAAGAAGTCCCTCGAATCACATTAAACAAATTGTCAACCAATATTTTTTCATTCATATTTGTAAATGCTCCTTCTTACAATTAATAAGACATCATATAAGTGCATTTTACTATTGTTTTTTGGTCCAATCCAAACTTTGGTCATAATGATTGCACGGGGAAGAAAATGTGAATCTTGACGATAAATCTGAACACAAGGAAGCTTTCTTTGGTCTGTATTTCAGTGTGTTAGTTACTGAACGTAAAACAAACTGCAAGAATAAAGCTACAGGAACCAAAAAAGATTGTAGTAATCTCTGATCGTACATGATAGTACAATAATAATACTGAAGTCCTACTGTTTAAAGATTCCAAAACAGGCTACTCCAGGAAAGTCAATATTAGCTTATGAAGTCGGTGACTTTTTTATTGAGCATTTTGATCATTTTTCTCATGGCTGTGATGCCTTTTTTTTTTTTTTTTTTTTAATTCGGGCAAATCAAACTAATCAAACTGCACTGATTATTACTGAAGCGGTACAGCAAGCAAAGTCCCTCATCATGGCTGGGCAACAGCATTACACAGTAGTGCAGGCTGCTGATAGAATGATAGTCAGTGGGTCTACATGCTGAGATGAACTGGATTACAGCTGTAGTTGGGTTCTGCTCCTTATCTGAGGGTAATTATCCTTGGATATATGGCGGTGAATGAATGGAATCACTGGCACAAAGCATGTCATACCCCGGTACCATAGGTGGCGCTGTCCCCATTTCAGCTATCGCTAATAGAGCCACTTCCTGTTGACGTCTTCACCGCCAACAACAACAAACTCAGGCATTCAGAAAGATGGCGAACGCAGAGCGAGATGAAGCTGCGTCCCTCTCCATCTGTGATGAGCTGCTTATGGCACAGACGATGCACAACGGAGCATTCTCCATCGCCTTGTTTCTTTCTTTCTGACGACAACAACAGGAATATCGTCTCCTTCCACTTCCGGGTGACGATCCCGGGAAAAAATCTGGAGCATGCGCAGAACGTTCGATCCGATCCACGGTCGTCTACGTGCACATTCAGTGTACATTTATCTCTGGGTCTTAATCCGATCCGTTTTTTGTCAGATGAAGGTGTCTACATCAACTGAATAACTCAGTGTTATTATAATTTAACCATTAATCCGATCCGATGGCACTCATGTAACCCCACTGAGTGATGCATTTCAAATCTGACTAAGTGCTGTATGAGTGCGCTAATGGGTCAATGTGGCTTGTAGTGCTAAAGTGCTTTGAGTGGTCAACTAGATTAGAGAAGTGCTATTTATCCATTTCCATTTACTTTTACTGGAGCAATCACATTAAAGTTAAAGTCACATTAAAGGGTAAAATCAGAAAGAAAACATTCAAATTTTACATCAAGATTGTGAAGCCTGAAACTATTATATACTAGCCAGAAAAAGATGATTCATAGATCAACCAAAAGCAAATATAAATGCAAATCAGCAACAGGCTAATATCTGCGTTGATACCTTTTACAGCAAAATAAGAACAAACATACAGAAAATGACAGAGAATTCAGATAAAAACTCCTGGGAGAGAGCATGAAAATATATTCGCATTCAAAGAATAGTAAAAAGGCATCATAGTAAGGAATATTTTTCCATTGATAACCTTGCACATGAGAAGTAATTCATGGCCTCATGTGAGAGGCTGTTGAGATACAAAGATTCCATCCTTCATGGGGCAAGGATGCAGCGGTGGCAGTTTCAGTGCCAATGAATCCTGTTGTTTTTCCTGTTATCTGATCATATTTCTCTCTTATTCTCTTTCTCTAAAATCTAAAGCATCTGTTAGAAGAAATATATGTGAAAGAGAGCAGTTATATGTGGAATTTGGCTGTAAACAGATACACTTCCACTACTGTTTTTACAGAAAGATGTGCAAAGCTTGAACTCTGGAGCAAGTGCAGATTGTTTAGGCAATTTGAATGGTTTCATATCCTACCACATTATCAGGGTGTGTTAGTCTGGCTGAGATTTGATTCGGACCAAGATGTTTTCATGTTAGCCCGGTTTTGGTTAGAGAAACACAAATATTTGTTTGTTTTATGTAAAGATGCCTTCATATTAACTTTGCTTAGCGTAATACAAAGTTATTAGCAACGTCCTTAAAGGAGACCTATTATTCCCTTTTTCTGAAGCTGACTCCGTTTCTTCAGGTTTTGATGAAACGTGATGTGCTTTGGTCAAAATAACACAGAAACCCTGTTAAGCAACTCTTCATTATTCCATTAATTAACAAGCAAATCGAATCTTTTAGGATCAGGAGAGGCACTTGACTCCTCTCTATCCCTCTTTTGTTCAGGGTGTGCCTCCTGCTGCACTTGATAACTTTTGGAGCACATTATTATGCTGTAAGGTAGAATACAGTCTGTGAGCTCAGACCGCACACCAAACAAATACCTGACTGGTGATCATATTCTCAAATACTTGCATTTCCCTTGCTAGACTACTCGTCCCTCTTTTAGGTGCAGTCCTGTTGTGGCTCATGTGTTGAACCACCCAAGTTGTTACAGCACACACTAAAGAACGCAGCGGCTGCTGGTGGTTGACAACACCGTTGAGATGTAATTATTCCTCCATCACGCCTGCTCCATAAACTCTGAACTTCACCATCGCTCCATTCCTCTGTGTTTAGTTTAAGTTATCAGCAGCTGACATGAAGAGCTTCTGTGGGAAATATTTCACCAGTGTTTGTTTTTGTAACAGCTGTTCTTGACCTGCACTGATGGTGCATTCAATGACAAACGGAAAATCATTATTTCAAACCTCTGACTGGTTAGAAATTTAAGAACACATTTTCTTGTCTGCATGTCTTTAAACAAAGTATTGGTAGAGCTTTATTTGATTTATTCATTAAAGTGAATTCTAGAACTATTGATGAGATTTTATGTTGATAACAAAAAAGGTTTTTTCACTTTTAAATTTTTGAGTTGGTAGTAACTTCAAACATCTTCTCAAGCACAGAGTTTTCTCCCCAGAAGTCACCTTTTTCCTGTGCTTATTGTCAGAGTTTATTTCCTCTCAGACCTCTTGAAACACAACATGCTGTAACGTTATATAAGGTGATCATTAAATGACTACATTCTTTTATTTAACAAAAATGACTAACTTCTCATTCAACCCTCTCAAGCTTAAAGAGCTCATCTTAGTGATCCAATCTTTAAATCTCCTCAGGAATTTCAGCCTGTTTCTCTTAACCACTTGTGGCCTGAAATGCAGAAAAAAAACAATCAGTATACCTTTATGAGAGCCCTGCTGGAAGATGTTTTGATAAAAAAGACTGAACACACTTTAAAAACATCAGTCCGTTTACAGTAGCTGAAGGTTTAACTCCTCGAATGGTTTTAATTCATGTTTCCTGTTTCTTCAAAAGCTGAGACAAAAGAAACTAAAGGTTTTAGCGGACACTTGCAAGATTTCCAGAAGACTCTCAGCTTTTAGGAGTATTTTGTAGGTCTGAATGGGCTTAGCACACAACCTACAAATTTCTGTCTTTGTTTATACGGGCAAAGAAGAGGAGAGGCCTCCTTACACCAAAGGAACCACAGTGACACTCCGAGCTCCTCCACACTATCATTTTACTGTTGCTAGGAGACCAGAAAAACCCTCCAGGTGGCACTGGCAGCAAAAGTGTTGGCTCAGAGCAAGAACACTATATCACAAAAATATCCAAGAATCTGTTCAGCTGTGATTTGTTGTCAGCTAGATAATTATCAGCTAACGTAAACCGTAATGTATGAAACCTTTTTTTAAATAAATGATCTTTTTTGTTGGTGATTCTGCCTTTGAAATCCAACGCGCTCACCTGGCGCAGGTGAATATGCTTCTATAGTGACATCACTTTTTGTCTCTGGGTGTGCGTGTTTTCTCCACAGTCGTAATCTCCTGTCCAGTTTACCCCCGTCGGTGTTTCAGCTTCCCCTCCTGCGAGTGCTTGTAGTCAGCAACAACAAGCTGTCCTCACTGCCTTCTTCAATATTCTCCCTCACACACCTGCGACAGCTGGTAGGACACACACAAAGTCACACTTTTATTTCTCATCAATGTGATGAAAACAATTTTTTCCTTTCTCTTGCTCTTGTTAGACTTTTTCTCTCAGTAGTGCATATGAAAGTGCATAGAATGCATCAGTGGCAACCTTATTTTTTAGTCCTATTAATAAAGGTAGTTTAAGAAAGCTGATCTTAGATTGTTGCATTGTTTCTCTCTCAGGATGTAAGCTGTAATGAGCTGCAGCGTTTGCCTGCAGAACTCGGTCAGCTGGAGTGTCTGAGGGACTTAAACCTGAGGAGGAACCAGCTCACCACTTTGCCTGAAGGTAAAGACACGCTTGACCTTTGACCTCTTAAGACTTATTCCTCTGAGTACACCCAACAACCTCAGCTCATGTTGCTCACATGCAGTATGTCTCGAAGAACCATTTGTCCATACCGCATGCCCAGTTTGAGTGTGTTGGTTGTGATAAAAATGTATAAAGATGCACCATCTTATCCACCAGTTGGAAGTTTCATACTCCTGCAGGGTGTAAGTGTAACCCTCCCATCAAAGCTCCCAGTTAGAAGCTGACTGGATTGTTAACATGACCTATTAATTGCTTACAAGTGAAAGAAATATTCAACTTTCAGTGAGCTTCAGACTTACTGGAAGTTGAATTGATCTCATGCAATTAATTCCTCATTGGGAGGAAAAGGAAATGAAAGCGTTTTGTAAAAAAAGAGTGCACAGATTACAGGTTGCTATGTCCACATTATGATCTGACTGTTGATGACATCGCATCCAAAAAAAAAAGAAAATGAGACCACTAATAGATTCTCTGCTCAGAGTGAGAATTTCTGGTGACATCGACTATGGCCAAAGATATTTACCTGCAAAAAGCAGCATTCACGCTGCTCTGTGCTGTAACTGCAGAGCATGTTGTAACTATACCACAAAGTTATGTAGCTCAGTACGCTGCTGTTCTCAGCTTCATCTCACAGACTCACACACTGCTAGAAATGATGAGATTTCAGGCAGATCTAACTATGATTTTAAAGAAATGAAAAGAAAGAAACTAAAGAAGTTAAAACCTGAACAACGCCATGTCCTCTGAAGCTTTCCTTCTCTGAACCCCATCTAGAAATATCTGAGCTTCCACTGGTTCGGCTTGACGTGTCTTGCAACCGGATATCTCACGTGCCCTTGTGCTACCGTCACCTCCGTCATCTGCAGAGTATCTCACTGGACAACAACCCTCTGCAAATGCCGCCTGCGCAGATCTGCTCAAAAGGCAAATATCACATCTACAAGTACCTGAACATGGAGGCTTGCAAGAGGAGCCAGGAGGAGCTGGAGAAACACCTGAGGCCCAGCGGGTTTAACAGCTGGTGAGGAAGACTAAGAATGAAGGAATAAGTAAACCTGTGCTCATCAGATCGCGAGAGCATTTTCACAGTTTGTGTTTATGTACATTTCTTTGAAAAAACATTTTCAGCTTAGCTTTTGGCAGAATGGGCTTTAAAAAAAAAAAAAAATTTGATGAATACAGCGCAGAGATCTGATCCAGTTTCACACCCAGACTTTACTCAGAGGGTTGGCTGATGACTTGCATTGATATTGAACTGGATAACAGACCAGCCGGTATGGTTACCTACAAAGTTCAGTTTAGCTATGGTTAGAATTCGACCTGAACGTTTAATTGGACAATTGTGTGGTTTACATGCAGGGGAGGGGAATCGAGTCGACAGAAGCCGCTTTCAACTCGTTAGTATTAGGCTTCATCTCTCTGACCAATTATGTTACAGACCAAAAGCACCAATTAAGTCTAACCAAAATCCCTATCAGTCTTTTGTCTTTATAAGAGTCTAGATTCTAAGGAGTTGTCCGTCCTCCATGTTGTCTTTTAAGACACAGATTTGGTGCAGTTCAGATGCCAGCTTGTCACCACACTGAGCTCCTCAGATTTAATGTTGCTGAATCTGTTCTGAAACCAAGAGCTCATCACAACATCTTTGGCAACGGAGACTTAAAGCAGATGTTTCTGCACAGATGTGCTGGGTGGATGCCTACATTTCTGAAACTAGTCTGGCGTGTAACTCCTAATGTAAGACCGAGCTGAGCTGCTTCCCCTGATTTCCATTTTGCGCTAAGCTTGGTTAACCACATGGCACTGTGTGCCTCATCAACAGATATGAGATAAATCTCATGCTTTGTAGCAAACCAAAAAGAACTGTTCTCTCAAAACACTCAACTGTCCCTTTTTTGACTTTGTGGGGTAAAAGACTATTTCATAGAGACAGTAGTTACAGTCTCAGAGCAGAAGGCAGAGTGGAGCTAAAAGGGGCATCAGCAGAATGCAGTATATTGTGATGTCAAATTTAAAGAATGGCAAAGTGCTTCTTAGTGAGCTGGCAGCTACTGCATCTAATTCTGTAGGCTAATGAAGTTATGAGATTTAGAATGTTGCCACCACAATATGTTCTGTTCCAAACTCAAACATGAAGGATGTGAGTGGGGAAGATCGATTCAAAGACCTGCAATAGGCGATGACAGTTTAAGGGTACAACTAAAGAGAAGCAGAGTTTATCAAATATTTGTCAACTTAAATGGACCCTTTTTGGCTCCCAACTAAAGCATTTCCTTGAAACATATATCATATGATGTCGGACAGAGATATGAGGGAATATTTTACAGTTGAGGTCTGGGAAAGTGATACAATTACTGGACTGAAAGAAAAACATGAGTCACTGCCTTTTGGATTATTGAGTGCTTTTAAACAGTTTTCCAACAGTGTGTATATACACATCACTCTGACCTCGTTGTGTGCGTTTGCTTATTCTCATGCATATTCTCCATGTTTCCCTGAAGCCTGTCGGACCAGGAGCTGTTCACAGGCCAGTTCGGAGGGCTGGACTCAGGATTCAACAGTGTGGACAGCGGCAGCAAAAGATGGTCTGGGAATGAGGTGAAACTGCATTATGTGTGCATAATAGAGATGGATATTAAAATGCACTCATGCTACATTTAAGGTCAGTACAATTTCTCATGTGGGAAATGCTTACAGCCGAAGTATGAGAATATTAAACGGTCATCATCTGACAAAATGTCGGCAGATGATTGAACCCAAGACGAGCAGAAAACACTGAAGGCAGACTTCCCACAAAGCCACTGATCCACAGAGGCGACTGTTAATGACTGTCAGTGGCTCTGCTTTATGTGTTCAGTCGGCAGATGACTTCTCAGAACGTTCTCTTCGCATGGCTGAGGTCAGCAGGGACCAGAGAAACCTGGAGGAGGAGGAAGAGGAGGATAGATCTCTGGAAGTTAACAACGGTGAGGAATAACTTTTCAGCTGAAAATCAGTGGTTTTTGTTATCAGTGTGGTAAAAAGCCTAGTGTGGCCCCACTTATAGCTGGAAAACATTTTTGATCAGTTAAACATTGTTAGAGCTTGTGTTTCCCTGGTTACAGTGAATGGAGAAGCCGAGCACGTGGACTTCATTGACAGCAGTGTGGCAGAGGAAGAGGAGGAGATCCGGATAGATCCTCCCACACCTCCTCTGGTACAGTCTTCCACACCCTCATCAGCTTATTTGCTGTTGCCTCACATCTTGTTTGTCAACATGTTCGAGCAGAGAAGGTCTGACTGTGTTTCTGATTTCCAGGAGCAGATGCAGACGTCTTCATCATCCCAAACCCAGGACTCAGCAACATGCAGGTAAGTTGTTAAATATGCTGTTAAAGCTTTGCATGGCACTGCTGGGAAATGCTCAACAGGACAACTAGGATTTAATAGCACAGCATTGGTTTAAAAAGCAACTTAAATGGTGTTGGTGTAAAGAGCGGGACAGTCCAAGTCCCAGAGTGCAAGTGGTTGCTGACCCTCAGAACAACTGGACATGGGTATGAGTGAAGTGGCAGCAGAGGGTGGAAGGAGTGAAAAGCTTTTTAAAGCCGCCTCTTTCAGATTTTTTTATGAGGTTAGGGAAAGAGGAACGAGAAGCAGAACATTTAATGGGAAATTGGGTCTTTCACTTACATTTGAAAAGTATTTGCATATTATCCTTTTCTGTGACAGTCCTCCATGCTATTTGAGTGCTGTGCTGGTATTGTGTGTATATACCCCAAATGTCAGACAAGTTTAATCATTTGCTGTTGGGTTTTTTTGCCTCTCTTTTTGTTTTACAGGGTTACTTGAGGGGTTATTTGAATAGCTGGGAAAAGTCAATACAGAGCAGTTCTCATTACTCACTGTTAGCCGCTCACCAGGCCTCAACCTCTTCATTTTGAATGGCTGTGTGTGCTGTTATTTTAACGTTTATTACATTTCTGCAGCATAGAAACGTTGCCTAAAAGTTAGTCACAGGTTGAAAGTCTTTTTTTTTTACTACTGTAGAAGCTGCAGAACCTTATTACTTTGGACTGGTCAAAGGCTCAATTTTTGATATTTTACAAGAAACCTTACTCCCGTTTTAAAAGTACTGTGTATATCATTTGCACCATAGAATGTCCTCTTGAAAAGCTTACTATGTTTGTAGCGCAAACAGGAGGCAGGATACAGGAGATATGGCCGTGTTCAGCTCCTAGCACTCTGAGGACCTTTTTGTTTTTGCATTGATATACAGCAATAAATAAATTACACATGGATTTATCAGCAAAAGACTTGAAAATAATGTACAGACAAGCAGGAAAGAGTATACTTGCTTGCTGTGAGATTTCCATTAAATTCCTAGCACTCTTAAAATGTGAGCTTGCTCTCATGTTACCTGCAGCTTGTGTGAGTGAGGGATGAGACTTTTGAGTACTCTCATACGTCCTGTTTGGGGACATTCGCACTCCTTTTCACATTTGAAACAAGCTTCCAATCGAGCAAAGCCTTGTTAACTCTTTGTGTGTCTGTATGAAACCAGTACAGAGGAGATCCTATAGGAGAAATGCAATCTCTCCTGCCATTTCCTGTCAGTTGATAGAGACCCACAGCAGCAGAAACTCCAGGTTTTATTTCAGCTTGTTGTTTTGGCATCACCAGCCACATTCAGCAGGCAGCTTTCATCATGGTGCCTTATTGTTCCACAAGAGGATAATTTCATTGTTTGGATTCAGTGTCCCAGCAACCCCATTGGTCACATTTGAAATATGTAGCACAGAGCCATTGTTTGGCAGCATCTATTGCTCTCCATCTTTGGCATTAATTAGCTGAACTCTGGGTCAATAATGATATTTATTCAGTGCCCAGACTCTCCCTAAACCTGAAATACTGTTCAGAAATTAAATTTGGTGACTGGACTCTTTCTACTGACTGAGGCCAAGTTGAGCATGTTAGACAAACGGATGTCCCAGATTTTGGCCTCCAACACTTCCTTTGGGACTTCTAAAAATAGATTACTAGAGACTGAAATGGAAGTTCAGCAGAGCGTCTCTTAACACACTTCTTCATTGTAGTGATAAAAAGATTTTACACCAACCTGCAGGACAAAAACTCTTCCACATCACTTCCAAACGTGTTTACGGTACATGATGTCTTAATATTGTTGTCATTATGAATGTTTGTTGTTGAGGGAGTGGGAATATCAGACAGAGCTTCTTTCGCTGCTTGTTGAGATGAAAAAGAACATGTTGACGGGGTCCGACTTGAACTGAATGGTTAAACTCTGGGACACTGATTGGGGACAGTCCCCAGATTAAGTTTCACATCTGCAGCATCACAGCTTGCGGCTGTTTTTTTCTTTATTTCTCTGTCTGATTCTTCAGGTTCACACATGTTAACCAGGCCTGAAGCATTAAAAGCAGATGTCTTTGTCAAAATGTCATCATACAGTTACTAACTGAAATAATTACACTGTCATTTATACTCCAACAGCCACATGTACTCATCCACTAGTTCAGTGGACACGAACACAAGCATGTTTTAATAATTAAAGTAATTAATGAAGGGCTGAGATAGAAAGCCTGACATACCAGATAAATGCTATCAAGAAAGTGAAAACACGAAAAGTAAATGGATGTTTGAAACTACTAAAGCTAAAAGTTATGAAGAAAACAGGTTGATTTGTTGTTGGAGGTCTTCTAAAAGTCATCAAAGTTCATTCTTGAGCTTGTAAAGTCTATTTAGTACATGAGCTTTTTTTATGAAGAATAAAAATAAAATATTTCACAGTCCTTTATACAAACTCAGTCAGATGAGGACTTATTTATTTACTTATCTACTCTTCTCCATCTTACTCCCAGATCTAGTCTTCACATGGAAGTGGGCTCCCATTCGTCAGTGTCCTCGTCTCCTCTGTCACCCTCCAGCCCCACCCTGGAGGAGCGGAAGAGGCCTGGCACCCTGTTCATCTGGCAGGAGAGAGAACGGCTTCAGCAGCAGAGAGAGAAGGCCTGGTAGGACCAAGCATTGATTATGAGATAAGATGGGCCTTATGGATTACATTTCTGTAAATATTCAAACACCTGGACTACACTGGCAAGGCTGTTTGCTGCTCACATGTATTTTGTTTTTAGGAGCAAAATTCAAGTTATTTAACAGAAATAAAGTGTATGAATGGAGTGGAGCTGACATCACATGCTGATAGTATGAATTTGCCCATTTCCTTTAGTCACAGAACACAGTGTAAATACAAACTTTTCTTCAATGTTGTCAGTTGTTTGCACAAAGGAATATCTCTGTCAGAGGCTACTCTCCTGTCTGTTTCTCTCATATCTGATTATTTTCTCTTATGTCAAATCTTGCAATTTTGCAGTTTGCTGAAGTTAACCACCAAAACAGGAAATCATATGGCCACTGCGCCACCAACAGGAAGTAGCTCATGGTAAGCTGTAGCACAGATAAACACAGCAGCAGTGACCCACATCTGTTTTAGTTCTGCCGACATTCACTCCTGCATTTTCTCAAAGTATTTGTCAAACTGAAAGGAAGCTGGAGGGTGTGAACAGCAGTGAATAAAGCGGTGTCTGTCTCCCTCTAGTGGTGCTTCTCCAGAAAATGGCAACTCCCATTCTGGCCTGAGGCAGAGATGTGCGGTGAGTAGTATCATTCATAGTTGAGAGATGAGGGGAGCGAAGAGGTGCTCGATCGGATTGAACTTTTTCTAAATATTTACTGCGGTTTTTCTTTTTATTAGAGTGCTGACCAGATGAGCATGGGGTCTCCTTCAGTGCTTCTACATCGTTCCAGCAGCAGAACAGGTACAAGGCCCAGCTGTGTTTCTGAAGCTGCTGGTAAGGAATGATTGGTGCATGTGAATGTATCTGAAACGTACACGGCTGTCATCTCTGTTGACACTTGTCACATTTAGACAATTTATTGATAAATACCTTAAAATGGCTTTGCTCTAAATTTACACTCTTGCTTTGTTAAGTATTCTGGGGATTTGGGGTAATCTCAAAGTACAAATTAGCCCCGCTCCCTCACACCTATCCTAACACATTTGTAACAATGAGCCAAATGTTTGCATTAGATGTCCCATCCTCCCCAAAGACGTCCCCTCCTGGTCAGGCTCAGAGACCCAACAGTTTCCTGTTCCGCACCTCCTCCCGCAGCAATGTCAAACCCACAGGTACACAAACAACACGACACACACACACTTCAGATCTTCAGTCGCTGCTGCAGCCCTGTTCAACACCTTCACTGTGCTTTTGCTAGGGACTGTCTTTACTCTTGGGGAGTCTGGTAGAAGCGAGTCTCGCACAACTCTGCGTTCACCTAAAGAGGAGAGACCAGACATCACACAGCTGCGCAAGGTTAAGCACACAGACACACACCTTTTGAAAATATCAATCATGTATTTGTCATAGAATAACTGCAATTTGTTTCTTCTTTAGCAAAAAGTCTTCTTGATGAACCTTCACTTTACCGTCCCGTACATCCATTGAATACTACTGTTACAGTAGCTGTGGCTAAATTAAAAAAGAAAAATAACTTTAATGAAAGTGCTCTGAATGAATGACACATCCAGCATGAGCTTCAACTGGCCATCTGTTGAAGATGTAAGATAGATAATCAGACGGGGGGGGGGGGCTTCCTAATAGCTGCGTATTTCACCATGTTTCCTTACAGGTGTGCAAGAGTTGAAAAAACATTTCAATGCTGATTAAAAACAAACATCTGATAAAACGTCTCCTTCTCAGACTCTGGAGTCTCGGCTGAAGATCACACTTCCAGAGGATCTGGGCGAGGCTCTGTCCAATGGCACCGTCCTCTGCCAGCTGGTTAATCACATCCGACCACGCTCCGTGTCAATCATCCACATTCCCTCCCCTGCAGTGGTGAGTGTGGAACACTAAACAAGCCGTCCCTTTCCTTTTTTCAGAACAGTACAGAAAACACCCCCGATCATGTTATAATCCCAGCTCCTAAGCTCTGAAGCTGTTTTACAGTGTTACAGCGATGAGCTTCTGAATGAAAATGAATCTCTTTTTTTAGGCTGAGGGAGAAACTACAACAGGTATTAATAGAGCCAAATGAGACTTTGCTCACGAGAATGAAAAAAAAAAGAGAAATTAAGAATAAATCATTTTAACGGTTTGAACCTTGACTGTCTTGTATTCCCAGTGGATTCACCTAAATGTGAGTGGGTGAATGTTTTGTTTTCAGCCAAAACTCAGCTCAGCCAAGTCTCGACTCAATGTTGAAAACTTCATTGCTGCCTGTCGCAAGCTGGGAGTCCCAGAGGTAAGGACCGCTCCACATCCTGATTCCCTTTTCTCTCCAACTCATAAACGTGTTAGCAAACGTCTGAAGAAGAACATTCCATGTGCTACCAGCCGACTTGTGTTGCTGTCTGTGGCTGTCAGGTTTGGACTGAACTCATTTTCATCAAAGTTGAGCATCAGTCCAGGCCAGACTATGCTTCACTGCTGTCTGCTCTTTGTTGTTTTAGCCTTTTATTGTCTTAGTTTTGACAGTATTTACCCCGTGTGTGTGTGTGTGTGTGTGTGTCCCTTCTCCTGTCCAGACTGAAGTGTGTGTGAGCTCTGATGTGCTTCTGTGTAAGCTGCCCGCTGTGCTGCGCTGTGTGACGGCCCTGCTGGCCGTGGAGGCAGGGGAGACGGCAGAGGACACGCCTCCTAACCATTCCTCACCTGCGTCTTCATCGTCGTCCTCCTCTCCCTCCTCGCTGTTGTCCACAGACTTCCTGCTCTTTTACTGTGCCGTCATGGCGCTTCTCTACATCATCTACTGCTACCTGCTCACCTAAAGCAGCTGCACACAACACTTACATACTCATATGTTGAGCTGCTCTATACAAATACTAAACACACACAAAAAATGCTATAGCTGTTCCCACATCTATCATTTAAACAATGTGTGCACTCAGTATACACACCGACTGTAGAGCAGATGTCCAAAGCCCTAACTGACACTCTTCAGCTGCTCTGGCTGGATGTTTGAGGCCGACATAGCATAAGAAACAAATAAAACACACAACAGAACACTACACTGAAGGACAAATACTGCATGAGAGCAAATGAAGTGTGAAATTGCCTTAGCCTGAGTTAGCCTTTACTCTGTAACGCACAGTATGTCTGAGAAAGATGAACGTGGTCTGAAGCTGAGCTGCTTGGTGGCAGAATGTATCTCACTGGCTGAGACATTAATGGGTGGAACAGAGGAACCACATTGTCCGCTACATGTTCAGGTTCTCACATGATACAATAAGATAAATAAACATATGGCTCTTGAGGAGGTTGTTTCTGTTGAGATAACAGCTGGGCTTTCTCTAGAGTCAGATCATCTGTTCTTATTCCTTCCACCAATGAGGTAATGCAGTTTGCATTTGAGAAGTTGTGCCACAGCTTGGAGGCATCTAAAATATGACATAACCAGCTGGCAAAGAGCAATCCTTTTAAATCCTTTTTTGCTCCACTATATTTGCTGTTCTACCAAAAATTCTTTTTGTTTTCGTTTCTTACCTAAAATCGCTTCACCAAATCCAAAAGCAATTCCAGAAAGGAATGAATTTGTAGAGGGTAAAATTGCCTTCTGGAAGCTCATTTGGTTAAATTTCCTTGGTGGAAAGACACCTACTCAGCTGCTTGTTGTTTTGGGTCTTTTGTTTGGTGCTGATCAGTGAGTTTAGAACTTTTTCCATTTAACACAGCTGCCTCCTCCTACAGAGAGCGACGTGGTTGAGTGCTGAGAGGGAACAAAATATTGAAAGGAAGGAATGTCAGAGCGCAACACTGACCTAACAGGTGCAACGCGCTGAGTAGAACTGACACAGCTGCGTGAGGCCACTGCCAGCAGCAGCTCTTGTAGCACACAGAGCTAATAGTTATTGTAAAATATTGCTTAGGGCAACTTTTTTGTCTACATTTCTTAAACTGGAAAAATGACAAATGCTATGTTCCGACTGCAGGCAAACACTTTTGTTTCTTTATGGCCAGACTTGTCTGCATTAGTCGTTACTGTGGTAACAAGATTTATGTCAGTGGCCGACTCCCTCTGGTTTTGTCTGTACTGAAGACTTCCTGCAAGCGCCAGACAATTTCTATGAGCATCTGTCCAGCTGTGGTTCTGGGTTGGACATTGTCAGTGTGTGTTGCATTGAGAGTGATGCAGCAGACATATAAATCTGTCTTGATCAGCTGCATTGAGGTACGTTTCAAAGAAATCTGTTTGGATTTGATTTCATGTGAATTTCTTGCCGTCAGTGGAGACACAATTTGGATATTGGTTGATTTTTAAATATGCAGGACAATGATTTTAGCTGCATGGATTAGTTTCTGACAGTTTGGTTCTTCAGCTCCTCCCACCAAATATCTACTCAATCACTGAGACCATTTGTGCCTACAGAGGAGCTCTGGCTCTCTCAAGTGTTTAGACCTTTTTATCCCACAAGACAGAAGCTTGTTTAAGTTCCCTGAGACTGAACTGTGAATGTGATTTTTAACCTTGAGACAGATGTAAGTTAATTTAATATTGAACGTGGGTGATGATGACATATGCCATTGGAAAATGTGACAGCGAGACAGTCGAAACAGAGCTGATTAGAGAACACAGACCACTTTTTCCCACGTGTGCTGTGTCACCTGAGAGCAGCAGGGGGCGATGTTGTTGCATCAGCTCCAAACAGACGGTACAAACTCCTGGTGTGGGGGTTGTGTGTGGTGTGTAAAGTCTTTTTGTCATTGTCACTGGTCCATTGACCTGCTGACTTTGCTTGTATAAATGTAAACAGGTTATTAAATTATTGATTTGTTTTAATTTATTTTGGACTCTCTTCTGGTTACGTTGCATCTTTGGTGAAACAGCAGAAAATGTTCATACGTGGTTAAATCTCTTATCCAATAGTTTTTAAGCCTCTTCATGGTTTGAGAAATCAATCCAACAAAGGTAAATTAAATTTGATCAATATTCAATTATAGAGAATTAAAATAACAGTGAGTGTTTGATTCTCTCTCAAGGCTGGAGATTTAACAGAGCATGAAACGGCCCGTGCAGTTTTCACCCCATGTTGTGTCCATCTTATTGCTCACAAAAGGTCATAGTCTTCATCGAAGGTCAGATTAAATTCTCATTACTGTGCTGATTTGACTGATGTGGAGCTTGGAAGCTAATATCAATAGAGAGATTTTGGGAGATTCAGTCTGCTAAAGCCTTTAAGTCTCAATTCTTCAGCATTTCTTAACAGAATTTTTATTTCCTGAAAACACCAACTTTTTACTGCAACTGAACCAATGAAAAAGTTTGACCAACTTAATGTGTTCAAAGACAACAGTTTGGAAGAATATGGATGAATCATCTGAGTTTTTTTTTACTGTCCTCTATTAGTAAATTTGTTGGTCAAACCCTGCTCCCAGTAGTCAGGATTGATTCAACACAAAGTAATAACTAAACTGTCGTGTATACTCACAGCCAACAATTAGTTATCAAATCTAATCTCCTTTTTACGAGATGTTATTTAATTGTTCTAGCTGTCAGCGTTTCCACTTCTCACAGCAGATCGAATCCATTCATTTCATGATGTTACTTTTCATGACTGTGGCGTTTTATCTGTCCCAGAGATACTTCAACACGCTGGTTTTAGCTGGTTAGCTTCTGCTTAGAGCAACAACATGACATTTGAATCAAGGGTCCAGTTGCTGCTGTAATCTAACTTAACTTTTATATGGCTTAACAAGACTATATCTGGAACCCAAGAAGGCTGCTGGGTTGCTGCTGGCTTTGCCTTCAGACAGGGGGACCTCCTCAGAAATGACCACCTGGCTGCTGCTTCTGGATAGTTAGCCACCAGGTACTCGGTGCAGCCTTGTAACTATTCTTTCTATTGACTACAGCAGCAACTACTTTGTTGATTCCGTGTAACTTTAGCATTGCTGACACAGCTGGAGCAAACCTGGTAGCAGTTGTTAAACCTGTTGGCTAAAAAAGATGAGGTGAAATGGAGCCTCATACATTTAAATGAAATGTCCCTGTACTAACTGATACAACAATAACTGAACAATGAAATAACATTGTGATTTTATTTTGTTTATTTAAAAAAAGCTGCCATTTTTTACCCTGTATTCAGTTTTTTTTTTTTTTTTTTTAGAGTTTTAAACCATTTTTTTATTAAACACTTTTGACCATCAAATTAAAACGGCCCAACGGGTTCACGAGTAAATCGGAGAATAAAGACTAAGACTTGCTAAGTATACAGTGCATTGGTTATTTTTGTGCACAGATTCCTGCTGTTATCTGAAGGTCAGAAAGTCCACTGTAAAAACAGCCCTTCCCACATCTGACTGTTCTGGGTTTTTTTAGCCTGCTGTTAAGATGGAATTTATATCTTTCCAATTCAAATGTATATTTTATAAGTGAAACTGGATAAGCAACACAGTAATTCAGTCACTGGCTTAGATCAAGCTATATTCTTAAATATGTTAGTGGAACAGAAAATACTGTTGTATTTTATATTTATATACTACTCTTGTATTATTAAGAATTGTTTTTGACTTTATATAAATCTATATGTGAAGTTTTTTTTCCTTCCTGCTGTCAAGAATTTATTAAAAATGAAACTTTGAACATGTGCTTTTTTCTGTGCCTGCTTGCACTTGCTTTTGCTTTGTCATCAGATAAATGTGTGCTCAGGCTATCTGCCGCCACCTTAACATCTTATTCAGAAAATAAACCGCCGCTTTTATTAGCTTTTCATGGAACACAGCTACTGCGTGGATATGGTCAAAGCTGTGGCAAGAAAGAAATTCAGTTCACAGTTGATATTCCATTATATAAAAGAAAGAAAAATGGTCTTCTATTTTTCATATAGTCTGAATTTGTTGGCCAGGTCTACTGTAAGTGATTCTGGTGAAACATGAACGCCACCTTTGTTACTTTTACACTTGATTGTGGAATTTAGTAATCTAGAATCTTCACTTATTAGGTCTTTATTGACCTCCATAATAAATATGGCAAAAACTGCACAAGATTAAAAAAACACTTTGAAATCCAAACTAACAATTGATCAAGGAACCATGATTTACTGCCAACATATTGTAGACACTACTCTCATGTGAATTTAGTAGTGAGGAAATCGGTAGACCTTTCCTTTTTTTAAAGAAAGACGCATGTTTAGGGAAAACTGTTTAAAAGGTGAACCATCCACTATCACTGCATTTGATGAGATCCTCAGTGTTACACCCACAAACAGGATTGTGCAGCATCTGAAATGTTGTCAATGATAATGTTTTGGTTTTAAATCAGTGGGACCAGGCAGCAGTAATTAGATTTCCACAGTCCATCAGGGCTCAGTTTGCAGCTGAAGCCACGTTATTGTTAAGGATGCTGATAAACAGTGAGAGATGAACTAACAGGGATGTCATTGAATCTTTTTCTTCTTGCCTACAAGTAACAGACATTGGGTTAAACTCGGTAACACACAGTGACCTAACAAACTTGGTTCTTTCACTTTGATTTGAGTTTAAAGGCAGCTCCACAACACATTTAAACTTGTGTAATGAGGCAGGTGGGCGTGCAGATACCCTGAAGTGAATCCTCTCTGCCCTGTGCTTTAACCTCTTAATACGCTCCTGTGTGCTCTCCAAACAGTAGGTTTCCCATCATGAGTTCCCGCTGAGCAGTGATGGGGCAGGTGAGTGTGCTGAGCAAAGGTCAGAAAAAGGTTTGTACTGCACTCTGCTCAATACAGTGCTGCTGTGTCTGTGTGTCAGTCTGCCTGCTGCTCACACGTCACTGCAGATGGAGGATGGCTTCTCCAGCACTGATTTACCTGAATCGTGTGTGTATGTAAATGGACTTGTACTTGTACAGCGCTTTTCTAGTCTAGCTGACCACTCAAAGCGCTTCACTACATGCCGCATTCACCCCACTCACACACATTCATACAGCACATCTTAAGATACACATAACTACGTGCTTTTTCTAATCATTCACACACACATTCATAACTGGGGGGGCAACGTGGGGTTCAGTGTCTTGCCCAAGGACTCTTTGACATGTAGCCCGGGGAAGCCAGAGTCCAACCACCGACCTTCCGATTGGTGGGCGACTGCTCTTCCTCCTGAGCTAATCACAAAGTCCACAGTGCTGATTATGATTTAATGGTTTCTGTTGCTATTATTGATTTTCCTTATTGGGTGCTTTCAAGGATCAGTCAATAAGATGAAAAAGCTTGATAGTTATTGCAGCACACAAATCAGGCAGGGATGTCCATCCGAATCACTTCAAACTCCCAGGATACAAATATGGTAACATCACTGCAATGGCTGGACAAACCTGTCTGGGTGCCCTATTATGTGTGTGTTTGACCTGTGAATATTACTAATATAGCTCATACAGATGTGATTAGTCGGGGGTGTCCCTGAACATTAGGCTGCTGCAACAAAAGACTGAGCATCACCAGGTGAGATCAGTCAACTTCTTCCAAAACGGCATTAAAAATGATAGAGGTACAATTTAGTTTTAGGTGAATAAAATAGAACTGAGCTAATGTGAGCGAAATGACATGTGACTTATAATGAGATCCAAGATTAAGAAGTTACCCTTTCAGAGGTCCAAGTCATTTAAACAGGCAAATATCTTATCAGCCTCGTCTGAAGAGCAGGTTCTGGGATGAGACATGTACTCTTTTACTGGCCCGTGTTCTCATTAGCCTTCACATATTCAAATGGCTAGCCAGCAAACAGGCCCGCTGACTACAGGAACACATGCTTTTTGTAAAAGAGACCCTTGCTTATCAGGTAGATCAGAGACTTTCTTTAAACAGCTTTTCCGTTTTACAACATTGGTGAGTGGGTTTTTTATATATCCGCCTGGCTGCTTGTTCCAGAGAAAAGAAGTGAGGCTGATTTAATGGGTTTCATTTCAGGCCTGCGGGCAGTAAACACTGAGATTTGAATGGCTGTGTAGATACTTAAGTGTCAGCTGTATACAAGATTGAAATGACACATTTGATACAAAATGACACACACACACTCTTGTGTTAATGTGTTAACTCTAACTTGCCAATGTCCTTTATATCCACACCTAAAGACTTGTTTCCACTCTAAAACTGTAGTGAGAAATACTAGGAAGTATTCCCTTTGATAATCAAAACCAGAGTGTAGGAGAGTATGGTACTACATGGTACTTTGCTACTAAGATGGGATCACATGAGATTAAGAATGTTTTATTGCACACATCGCTCAGCATATCCAATATAGCTTAATCATAACTGATCTGGAGCCCGGCAGCTAATGTAACTGGTATTGCTGTATGATTGAAATGACTAACATCAGAGGTCATGATTTCATGGTGAGGTGGTTACTGAATGCTTACCATTTTGTTTCAAGTGCACTATAATAAAGACAGGAAGAAACCCTGCTTTGCATAAACACTGGAGGTAGTCAAAAGAAAAAAAATGCTAATAATAACTTCAACTAGTGCAGGAACATACCGGGTAAAGAGGTCATCTGCACTATGAGCCTCAAAAGTTTTGTTAAAATTTTAGATTTATTAGAAGATTTGCATTCTGGAATTAAAGTTCCTGCATTAGGTTTAATCCTACAGAAACCAGTGTTCCCAAATGGTTTTAATATTTCCACTTTTTTCACCCTATAAAATATGAAAATATAAAAGTCTTGAACCAGCCCTCATTTAATTTCAGTTTGTTTCCGTGCAGTCAGACTTTCTTGTAATCTTTTAAAGTAAACTTGAACTTTCATGCTTACAATAGTTCATTTTTGCCTTGCATATTGTTTATTCAGTAATGTTCGTGCATGTCTCAGTCAACTTCAATGAACCTATTTCTTTTTTTTTTTTGCACTATTTAAAGAAATTAGGAGTGGCTAAAGTCTTTTGCACAGTACAGTATGTCAATTTCTATAACAAATTTGGATCAAATGACAAAAGCACGGAAAAAACATCCCACTCATTAATGGTCATTAAGATTAGACTTAAAGTGAACTCTTCTAATCTTGTGCACAGCAAGACCTGCACCTCTTCTTCTTATTTGACTTTTTCCATTATTTTCCTTATTTTTGGATTATAGAACAAAATGCCCTGGAGGCGCCTTTTTTTTTTTTCTCTTTAATTTTTTCTTCAGCGAGTTGCTCAGCACTGTCAGTCAAATATGATCAAATCCACACAGTCCCAAAGTAGCAGATTTGTGTATTCTTTGACAGTTGAACTATTAATAAATAATAAGTATGGATGTTTACTTCCAAGCTTTGGTGTTAATTTAGTCAAGAATATTTGATTTAATTTGGAAACCATAAAATGAAATATTCAAAGCTAATTTATGGAGAATAAAAATACTTTTACAATGCGTGTCTTACTTGTGTCTACTTGCCCCTCTTTTTGTCCCCTGCCAGGATTCCCTGTGTTCCCCTCAGCTCATCATGGAAGATGAGGGGCTGAGCCGGCTGGCCCAGACTGTCCAGGTGTTAGTTGAACTGGCAGATGGCTCCCAGCGGGCCCCAAAACAGGAAACGTGTGCAGCCGCTGGCTCTACACAATGCTAGCACTGCAAAGCTGCATCTGCAAAGATTTAACAATGTCATCTCATGGCCGCTGTTTGTTTTTAACACGTTGAACAATTACATTAATTTGACTGTTTCCTTTACAGTGTTCATTTTCCAAACATCAAACACACAATGATATTTCAAATAAATCTGTAAACTGCTCAAAGCTTTGTGTCAAACTGCCTATTTGACTCTACTTAACAGGTTCATGTCTGTCTTTCACAGGGTCTGTAACACTTACATGCTGTAACATTCACAAACCACATTATTTTTCTCATAGTGTATATTTCTACACTATTGACACTACTCTTCTTTTGCTTGATAAGTCATTGTTTTGTTAAAAAATCAGGGTCAAAACCCAAAAAGCAGCATTGAGAATCTAATTTCTGTAAGAAAAATTAATCAGCTGCTCTGCCACCAACTTTAAGAGCTTTTAAGAAAGCTGGAATAAATAGAAATGGGTCTATAATTACAAGCTTGGGTTAGGATCAAAATACTTAAAATGTATCTGCACTGATAAATACATTGCCCACCCCCCAAAAAAGTCACACAATAATATTTTGTTGGACCGCATTTAGCTTAGATTACGGCACACATTCTCTGTGGCATCATTTCAATAAGTTTATGCAATGTCACAGTGTTGTATTCATTTTTCGCCAAGATCTTGTAATGATGGGAGAGTCTGCGCAAAGTCTTCTCCAGTACACCCCAAAGATTCTCAATGGGGTTAAGGTCTGGACTTTGGTGGCCAATCCATGTGTGAAAATGATGTCTCATGCTAAATCTGTACTCCTCAGACCACATGATCTTCTTCCATTGCTCCAATCTTTATGCTCCCTCGCTACTGGAGTCTTTTTTCCCGATTAGCCTCACTGATTAGTGGTTTTCTTAAGGCAGTTTCTTAAGCAGTTATTATGTCACAATCCCTCAAGTTCCCTTCTCATTGTTTGTGTGTAAATGCTCTTACTTTCACTATTAAACATAGCCGTGACTTCTACTGTTGTTTTTTTTACGATTTGATTTCACCAAACAATTAAGTGATAGCCGATCACGATCATTTAAGATTTTTTACCGACTACATTTCTTTCTCGAAGATGATGGTTCCCCACTATCGTTCCAGTTTTTAATAAAGCGCTGGACATTTTTTAACCCAATGTTAGTAGTTTAAGCAATCTCTTCAGATGTTTTCTTTGATTGATGCATGCCAATAATATGACACTTGTGAAACAGATTAACGACTTTTCCACGACCACAGGATGTGTCTCCCAGCATGATTGTTTAAGAAATGAGAAGCTACTCACTGCATCAGTCATAATCATCATGCAGTAATTACTGTTTGTTTTTTTAATTTAAATTACAATTATTATTAATATTCTATTTGTATAAAAACGCTTTCACTAACTCGGATGGTCTCATTTCTTTATGAAAATTGTCCTTTGATCTGGTTCATTTACTTTTAGCTTACTGCCTTTGTCAAGCCAATTTATATTGAAAAAATCTAAAAGGGTTTAACAGTTAAACTGTTGAATTTATTGGACAAAATAGCAGATGTCAAAAGTGTGTGAAACAAACTATGAGCCAGGCCTAAGGTAAACGTTTCGTATTGATGATGTGAAATTTGGAAGGAATACTTTCTGTGGGAAAGAAAACTCCATTTGATGTGAACATTGGCTTTCTTAACTCTGAGCAAATTTTACAATACATGCACAAAAAGCTACAAAGCACTCGAAAGGAAATGGAACTTTAAAAAAAAAAAACAGCCTTTTTTAATGAATAGCACAAACACTTTTGACTGTTATCAAAAATAAAAAAAAACACATTTGTTCCAAGTGTGATCAGATATCTGAAGCCTGCTGCATATCTTTTATAGCTACATTAGCTGGTATGAGGAAACCCAAATACAATCTCTTACTCAACTGTAGGGAGCAGACCAACACTTTGGGCAATGTAGATGCTAGGTGGTGGAAAGGACTTTTTAATCCACATATCGCAGAAAGAGAAGTTTTTGAATTACCATAGTGAACTGACAATGTTTGTGGTCTGATGCTGACATCCTACAGATGAAGCTGGTCCTTTAATCCTCAAATGAAATGAGCTCAACACACTGCAAATACCAGAAAAAAGTCCAGGTCAGGAGGAGACAGACAAGTGTTAAATGGTAAATGGATTGTTCATATATAGCACTTTTCTAGTGTTGTTGACCACTCAAAACCCTTTTACACTATAAACCACATTCACACACACACACACACACACAAACTCATACAGCACATCTTATCTGTCTATACTGTGTTCGGGCTACAAAGTGCTTTTATTTTTCCCTCTATCACACATATTCACGCACCAATGGATGCATTGGAGGTAATATGGGATTCAGTGTCTTCAAGGACACTTCAGCATGTAGTCCAGGAAAGAACTACTGACCCTTTGATTAGCAGATGACTGATCTTTCTTCTGATCTACAGATACACAGTGAAATTGTGAGAAATACAAGGTGAAAATACGCAAAATATGCGTATATACGAAAATATGCAAAAATATCTGGATTTCAGTTTTAACAGCATACAAAAATATCCAGCAGGTATCATGCCAGGCAAAATAACCCATAAAGCTTTTTTCCCCTCCCAAGTAGAGGGCTGCACTGACTCAAATCTTGCGAGGGTGGGCAGTATAACTTTGCTGCGGGTGGGAGCGGGCGGCTAAAAAAACAAAACACTGCAGAATCGCAGTGTTGCAAGCAGGACCCAAAAAAGGTCATGAGTCAGAACTTCTAGTCGGATTCAGGGGCATGCTCCCCTGGAAATTTTATTTTAATTCCGTTATTTAAATCTGGCCATTTTTAGTCTTAAAGGAACAAAAACAACATCATAATGACTTTTAGGATTATTTGTTTTGTTTGTTATCAGAGAACATCAGCCTCATCCTAAATGATTTGCAAATGAGTTACAACATAAAACTGGAGAATGAATTTCATCAAGTCATGGATTAGGAATAAAAAGGAATGAACTGTCCTGGTACAGAGGGATAATATATACAAATGCTTCATATTTCCTTCAGTATTCATGTTGATGATAGTGCCTAATCTGGTTAAGGAAAACCAGATTTTGAATACATTTCTATTATAATCTTACACAATACTTCAATTATCATGCATTATGCATCTAACTTTTAAAACATATACAGGTCTGGCATAGTCTCTTCCTTTTATAGCACCTGCTCTCCCTCTATCACTGCTCCTCTTCTTGCTGCTTGGCCCAAAGATGAACTTGGTTTGGCTCAGCCTTTTCCTCCCGATCCTGTTTTCCCTTAAGTAAAGAATATAAAAAACTGGACTATCTCACTCACCTGCAGCTTAATTCTAACGTCAATAATATTGTTAATCTTGTACATTTTTACACTTATATTTTAATACCCTACA